>NC_053391.1:345006305-345606305 GCF_905171765.1 Bufo bufo | reverse complement strand
CTCATCCTACAGGAAAACCACCATCCATCAGAGATCATGGTACTGGGGATTCACAAGGAATTATGAATTGCCCGTCCATCACAGGCATAAACCAGTTATATATCTGCGACCCTGGGGCCAAGATGGACATGTCCCTGGTCGTAGTTTGGGGGTCAGGTGCCGGGAAGGAAATAAGAGATCACTCAGCAGGAACCTAATAACAGAGCCATTTTTGGTCTCCACCTGTAGCCGGAACCCAGGCGGACCAGTTTGTCGCAGAACCATCTCCCTATGACCTTCCGGTCTGGAGCTATGGGCCATAATGGATGTTGTGGGTCTTTGGCTACCAGGACAAGGAAGGGAGGGTGGACTCCTCGCAGAGGGAGGGGCGTGACAGACTACAGGAGAAAAGGCCCATGCAGGCCCGGGTATTTTTCTGAAGGGGGTCAGATCGAGTAATGGTGTTTGGAGGGACCGTGGACAAACTGCTGACATCACTGCCCCCCATGTGACTACAGCCAAGCCTTACAGCACCCCAGAACTCATCGTAACCCAAAGGACTACTCATCCATCTGGTAACTGACCCTTGCTCTGTTTAATTCTGTTGTATCATACCACCTGTATGTAGGTGTGGTCTTAATCACACCTTTAATAGCTGTTGGCTGAACGCTTGCTTTGCCAAAAGCGGTCTCTTCTGTCTTACATGCTCGGCAGAGTCGAGGATACATGTGTTTTCACTGGGATGAGAGGAGAAAACTGCTGGCAGACACCCTAAGGCTGGAGTCAGATGCGATATGTACACAGTGTCTGTATTCTGACTTAGTCCCAGGCCTCCCTGCCATTGTGCTTATCTGAACTTTGATCATCATAGGGTTCTGTAGAAGAACTGCAGGGGGTTTTGGTGTTGTGGCCATAATATGTATGCCAATAGGTGGAAACATTATGGCTCTCTTTATACAAACTTACCAATTTAATGGTTAAAGGACTTTTTCTGGGCTAGAATATTAATAATCTATACACAGGATAGGCCATCAATATCAGATTGTTGGAGGTCTGACACCGAGCAACACCACTGATCAACAGTTTGGAGAGGCCACATATACTTTTTGTAATAAAGTATATTACAAAAACATTTTTGGCTTATTTAGAACATTTTAAAGGAAAGCTGTAGAAAAGTTTAGTTACTCTTTAACCTTTTCCTTAGGAAAAGAATATGATATTTTGCCAGGATGAGAACAATTAAGTCCTGTTATTTCGATATAAAAAAGACTGTTCATCCTAACCACTAATTTCATATAGCAATATGATTAACCCCTTCCTCAGAAGAAATGGACATAATGAAACCAAAGCGCATTACAATTTTGGAATAAAGAGTCAAGCTTGGTGTCTGGGCCTGTGTATTAAGTTTTCCTTTTTTTTAATTAAACTAACCATCTTCTGCACAAGCCTGACATCTGGAAAGCATCCATGATGAGGCATCCACCCTGGCAGCCATCATCACACTTAAGTGATCCCCACATGCGACTGTTCACAACCATTAAAGATGACAGCATTACCTTAAAGATGAACTCCCACTAACATTTTTATTCTCTGTCCTGCTAGAACGGTGCATGATGTAATCTGTGACTATTTGCGAGTTCTCCTCCCTTCTGATCCTTAGCTGTGTCATGTGACCAACACTCTGATCTCCAACTGACACAGGACAGGAAGTCAGTTACTTCTCAATTCATTCCTATTTGACTGACATTGAGGCTCTCATAGGAATACAGGGGTTAACTGTCCGGACCCCTGCTGTCCCTTCCATTACATAGGAAGCAGCACAGCTATTAGGCTGCTTCCTAATCTGCTAGTATGCCACTAGGAAAGAGCTGGGGCACAAGCTCCTCCCCATGGAGGTGTGGGATGGAAGGGGAGGAGCGTGCTGAGGGAGATAGGTTCCCCCACATGCAGGCAACTTGTCTCTCAGCGCTTTCATCCGGCACCTGCACGTGGAGGAAGCTGTCTCAGCGCGCTCAGTGTTTACAGGTCCTTCCTCTCCTGCAGCAGCGGCATGTAAGGGAGCTTCAAGATCCAAAGGGCACTTACAGTACGTGCTGCTGGAGAAGAGGACTGACATCACCACTGCCACCAATGGAATAAGGTCCACAGTTTGCTGGGAGGGGACTGAGGAGTAGACACAGGCGGGAACGCATCACTGACTGCAGCAAAGGACTTCCTTCTACAGCTGACGTGTTCCCATCTTGGATGTGGAACAAAAATACATGTGTCTGTTCTGGGGCTGGGGTTGCCACCTGGCTGGCATCTCACCGGCAAGGCTGGTATTTTAGTGGCCCTGCCAGTGCTGGAAATTATTTTTACTACCGACAATATTAATGGACGGTATTTTACTGTGTGGACTGTTACTAATGAGGCTTCCATTGTGGAGCATGCATTAGTAAACACTTTACCTCCACCACCACTTACATTACTAAAAAAAAAAAAAAAAAAAAAAAAAAAAAAAAGTAAAAACCTCGCCTCGTCTATTTGCTCGCGCTGTGGGGGAACAGTCATTACTCACTGGAAGCTCAGGACAGGACCTGCGAGACGTCATCAGGCTGGAGTGCAGGTCCTCTCCTGAGCCTCCAGTCAGCAGAGAGTGTTCACCACGGAGTGAGCAAATGGAGGAGGCAATTTTATTATTTTTTTGCAAAAGCAGAGAAGGGGGCAATAATGGGGACATTATTCTTACTGGGGGTATTCATCTTGGACCTTCATCTGACTAAAGGTATGTGGACCTTTAATAAAACTAGTTGAGTACCCCTGACAGAGAAACTGGCTTCCTGTCCACATAACATTCTGTGTCATTTGGAAAGTCTGATTGCTGGTCACATGACAGGTGATAATCAGAAGGGATGGGATTTCTCACAAATGCAGTCACTGGTAAGAAGATTACATTCCCTACAGATTACATCAGGTACCCTTCTAACAGGTCCGAGAATTATATATATTTTTTTTTTAAGAGTTCTTCTTTAAGCTCTGTAATTTCAAAATTATTTTTTGGGTCATACTGTACTACTCCATGAATAATTTGCCGCTGTTTGATTTGATTTTGGATGTGATAGGCTTTATCATTATCGTAGAGGATTATTTCTTACATTTACATTGAACGTGTCTAGTAGTGTAAGCCCTTTCTTCACAAGTTTAATATGAAAACATGAAATTTAGACAGGTTGACCTACCCTTGAATCGTGGCCAATCAGCTCTTTACACTCATCACATGTGTTGGCAAACAGGCTGTCATAGCACGGTATACAGTAAGGACCTCCTTCCATCTGGATATACTTCCTTCCATATAGAGACTCCTTACAGCTATCACAGTTAAATTGTTCACTCATTTTTGTGCTGGTTCTTAGAGAGCAAAAAGAAAAAGACTCCCGGTTAAAATAGTTTTACTTTGGTAATTCTTCATACAAACTTGTGCAATATAATTTATAACGGATGAAGCACTGCTTACTGAGGACAGTCACAACTTTAATATTCATCCCATGGTTTTACGTTTCCTCCCACAATACTCCATTCACTTGCCTATATAACCAGAGCAGACGGACACCCCTCTTAATAACATAGTTTAAATGTTTCAGCCACATGCATTGCAAACTTAAAATCAAGCACTCAGACATGCAATCTCTATATACAAATACAAGAACTGCACATCAGGATTTCCATGTTAAAGAGGCTGCACGGGAGCCTACGTTCACCATGTGCAATGTGAAGAGTTTGCTGGAGTGGTATACAGAAAGCCAGAGACTGAGCATATGTGTCCACCTCAGTACATTTACTGTGGTGGACACAGAAAAGCTGTTCAATAGAAACAGCAGGGGTTGCTACTCTAACATTATTCCTATAAGTTAAATAAAAAAAAAGCTTATAATTATGTCCTGGATTTAAACAGCACTGGTCAGCAGGATCAAAACTATCAAACCAGGTGTACTGCCTGATAGGGTTGATCCTGGTGATTAAAAAGATGCCCGTCTGGTCAAAATCAGTTGCAGCATTCCTGAGGGAAAAAAAACCAAACAGAACCACATTTGCTTTGCAAAGGAGGGTTTCAGTGCACAGAGAAGTACGGCCAAGCTCCTCAGTGCACTTAAGCTTTCCAGTGCTGGCCATGCCATTTGGTTCACATTTAAATGGTTTAATTTGGACCATTTAATTTATCATATCTTGTATTGAAAAAAAAAAAAAAAAAAATTCCACCATGATTTTTGGGGTTTTGTTACGGCATTCCCTATGCACTTAAAATGATATGATGGCCTTATTCTGCGGGTCAGTAAGATTATGGAGATGCCATCTGTAAAGTTTTACTACTTTTAAAAATTAGAAAACCTTTGAAGAAAAAAAACAAACTTTTTTTATATCTGTCTACAGAGCTGTGTAAGGGCATGTTCTTGTATGGCAAACTATACACTACCATTTTGGGGTACCATTAACTTTTTCCATGACTATTGAATTTCAGTGGGGAACAAAATGACAAAAAAAAAAAAAAAAAAAAAAAAAAAAAAGGCAAATATATGGTATGGGGTAATATCTTTATATAACATCCTCTGTCAAACTCACTCCGGAGGTAGGAGGTAGCACTCCTGTCCCTGTTCCCAGGCCACACAAAAGATTATCCTGAGAGGTGGAAATCCTCCGTTCCTCCTTCCTGGACACAATGGGTAGAAGCCATCATGATAATAAGATAACGAGGATGGAGACGCTTGGAGCGGAGGATGCTAAAGCGAAGACTACCTTTCTTAAGACTTGGCTGCCCTGGTCTCAAATTAGGTCACCCCTGGTCATGCCATTCCCAGTGGGTGTCCGCTGTATTATAAAGACAGCACTTGCCAACATCAGATATCACAAGCACCAAAATAAAAAAGTGTTGAATTCTATCGAAGGCTTTTCAGTGAAAGGAGATTTTGGAGAAGCGAAACTGAGAAAGCAAGCATTAAAATAAGCCTCATCTAATCACAGAAAACGGTCTACGATGACAGACTGGTTGCTTCAAGTTATATACACACACACACACACACACACACACACACACACAAATAAAATGAATTTAGGCCCTTTCACACTGTTTTAGTGGTTTGTTTGGCTTATACACTGGAAAACCACTTGATGCATACGTCAAACAGATTTATTGGCCACCATTCAATAAATGGAGGCCCTTTTCTGCTGGGTAGGCCCAATAGAACGGCCAAGTTTTTGGTGGGGATGCACTGTGTGCTGTCTGCATTTTTTGAGGCCCCATTGAAATGAATGTGGATTGGATGCAGACTGAACATATGGTTGTGTCCATGAGCCCCAACAGTGCAGAATCATTGTAACAGATTCTCTTTAAAGGGGTTTTCTGAGATTTTTATACTGATGAACTATCCTCTAGACAGGTCATCAGTATCTGATCCGTGGGGGTCCGACACCCGAGACCCCTGCCAATCAGCTGTTTTGAGAAGACAGTGCCACTCACAGGAGCCTTCTTGCAGCTTACCAAGCACCGTGGCAGTGCTTGGTATCGTGCTCAGACCCATTCACTTCCAGAGGAGTACTGCTGCCTTCTCAAACAGCTAATTGGCGGGGCCCCGATCAGATACTGATGACCTTGTCCAGAGGATAGGTCATCACTATAAAAATTTTGGAAAACCCCTTTAAGGACTCTTTACATGGACCGACGATCAGAGCAATTATTTTGAACAAACATTCCTAGGGATGCTCATTCCCGATAATTGCCCTGTGTACCACCTATTACGCAATGAACTGATGAAAGCATAGGTTTATGCGCACACCAAAATCTGCAGATCGTCCTGTGTAAACTGAGCTACGGCCAGGAAACCAATCAATATGAGTGATTGCAGCAGCGATTGTCGTCCCCGTACAGAAGAGATCATTACTGTATGTAAATGCAGCTCTCACCTCCTCTGATTAACAGGCAGTTATCCTGAACAGATTGTGCTCGATAATTGCCTGCTGAGTCAACCCTTTCGGCTACCTCCATGTCTGCAATCGCAATTGTGGTTTTCTGTTTTGGCATATGCCGGACACCGTTGGGTGCTGGAAGTCAGGGGTATGCCGGATACGGCAATTCTGGTATCTATTCCTACACTAGATCAGGATACTGAAATTGTGATTACAGATGTGGACGTAGCGTTATACTGTTAAATAGTAGCAATCGCTAGTGCTTATGGGTTGTCCTACACCTTAGCCTACTAACACTGGCGTTTTGGTTTCCGTTTTCGAGATCCATTCAGGGCTCTCACAAGCGGTCCAAAATGGATCAGTTTTGCCCTTAATGCATTCTAAATGGAAAAGGATCCACTCAGAATGCATCAGTTTGGCTCCGTTCAGTCTTTATTCCACTTTTGAGGCGGATACCAAAACGCTGCTTGCAACGTTTTGGTGTCCATCTGACGAAACGGAGCTAAACGGATCTGTCCTGACACACAATGCAAGTCAATGGGGACGGATCCATTTTCACGCACAATAGAAAAAGGATCTGTCCCCTATTGACTTTTGATGGTGTTCAAGACGGAACCGTCTTGGCTATGTTAAAGATGATACAAACTGATCCTTTCTGAACGGATGCAGACAGTTGTATTATCTGAACAGATAAGTCTTGGCTATGTTAAAGATAATACATGTGGATCAGTTCTGAACGGATGAGTTTGTGCAGATCCATGACGGATCCACACCAAACGCGAGTGTGAAAGTAGCCTTACATTTCACAAGCAAATAGTGCTGTAACAATTCTGCACTAATGGTTTTCCTTTTGAGCTCCGTTTATTCAGCGCACTGAAATAACCTTTGTTCTGCTGCGGACATATCTTTGCCATGGTGGTGCACTGATTCACTGGAACTTTATCAGTGTAGGTTGTTCTTTATATAAAAGGCTAGGAACGCAGTCCATAAAAATCTGTCATACCTAATGTTGCACACAAAACAAACAGTCTTATCAGCATACACATCCCAGGAGCAAGTCTGAAAATCAAACACGCTTCAGCCCTTTCCCTTTTCGGTCAACAAAATGAAAACCACTCCCTGTACTATATCACGGGGATAAAGGTGAAAGCAAAAATAGGTCTTCAGTCTGTCTCAAGGTGTGTGGGCAAAGTGATACAAGAGAACCCGTCACCACAATTGTAGCCATTATAGGAGTTCTAGAATATTTTCTGCTGTATATGCATTTCTTCCTTTAAATTGCAGCTGGCCTGGTTTTATATAGCAAAATGGCTGCAATAAAATATTCATTAGGGGATCTGCCTTTATCCCACTGTCCTAAGCTGTGGGATAAAACTCGTCCAAACATACCAACCTGACTGGCCCACCATATAAATGTTTATGGGAGGCCTCCGACGACAGATGTTAGGGGAGATAAGAACCTGGCAGTTGGACTTCAACTGCCCACTCCTTTTGTTCTATGTGACTTAGAGGTATTCTGGTTATAACAAGTTCTCCTATCCATACGATAGGGAATAACTACAGCTAGGACTCCCACCAATCAGGAGAACAGGGGCGAAGTACCCTGTGAAGCCCCCTCTTAAATTGACAAAGTGGTTGGTAGGAAATGTGCCACTTATATGGGAGTGAAGGAGAGAGCCGAAAGCTCTCCTGTGGATAGGGGATAACTTGTTAAAACCAGAATATACCCCCTTTCAGCTGCTGCCAGGTGTCTGGAAGGGGCTTTCTCCCGTCTTCCCAATCAGGACACATGCAGTCTTGCAGGTAGTTATACATGAAAGACCATTTCTTATTACCCTTAATATGGGATAAAAGTTTCATACATACTGTACAGCTAAAAGGAATCTCAGATTTCTAAATTACTAACTGCATTGAAACCAATTACCGGCATCCTCATTGGCCGCAGAATATGCCGGTAAGAAGCCAGGAAGAGCGAGCTTCTTGGTTTTTCAACCTTTTAGCTGCCGTGATCTCACTTGATCTCGGCATCTAAAAAGGCTTTAATGACCGCGATCAGCATTATTGCAGGTCGAAGTCATTAGCCAAAGGTCCCTGCTGTTTGAAACAGCGCAGACCCACCGGCCATGACGCTTGGCTGCACATGCAAGCTAGCCCCATGTTTGCACTTTGCTCCAGCGCTGTACTTGTACGGCACTGGTAGCAAAGGAGTGAAGTATAATAGGGTCCAGCGGATATCCGTACGATGTTCCAGCAGACAAGCAGAGTCGGCCGGACACAAACTGCTGCATGCTGCGGTTCGTGCCCGGACGATTCTCCACGTTTCTGCTGGAACAGGGTGCCGGAGGTATGAAACTAGCCTTAGTGTTTTGTTAATGGAGAGATAAGCTGTTGTCAGAGAAGCCTGGCAGCAGCTTTCTCCCCTCTCCTTATTAAAGGGTTTTGTCACTTCAGCAAACAGCATTTATTATGTAGAGAAAGTGAATACACTTACTAATGTATTGCGATTGTTCATATTGCCCGCTTTGCTGGCGTGGTTCATTTTTCCATTACATTATACATTGCTCGTTTCCATGGTTACGACCACCCTGCAATCCATCAGCAGTGGTCATGCTTGCACGCTACAGGAAAAAGCACCAGCCTATGTGATCTCCCATGCATTATTTCCTATAGTGTGCAAACAAGCACCACTGCTGGATTGCAGGGTTGTTGTAATCATGGAAATGAGCAGTGTATAATATGATGGAAAAATGAATCTACCCAGCAAAGGAAGCAATATGGACCATCACAATACATTAGTAAGTGCCTTGTATTGACTTTCTCTACATGATAAATGCCCCTTGCTGAAGTGACAAAACCCCTTTAACTACATATGTCTGTTAGGCCAATTCTGCATGTTTTTGAGGAACAGGAGAGATATCGTGTATGGCCAGCTTTAAGCCAAACCACTTGGAACAAGGCCAGTGTTGGCACTTTATATTTAGCATCAATTAGCAGAGCGCATAAAGTAATTTGAGCGTCAAATCAGATTAGATTGGAAAGTAGATTGTGGCCACATAGGGACAGGAACTAATCTGAGCTAATGATACAGTACAATATCTTGGTGCCATCTAATAAGGCTTTTTTGCCATCAAATTTGTCCTGCGCTCTTCAGTCCTGTTTTGCATGTACTCTGGAGCTCCAGACATCCATCATCCATACACAAGTCTGAATATACAGTTCTAATATTAGGCAGCTTTCACATGGCCACAATACCCAGACCTCCCACAGTTCACTGAACCAGACTTAGATCACAACAGGATAAACCGTGGGAGTTCGTAGTATGGGGACCATGTGAAAAGTCTTTGGTTGCATCAAAGCTATACTAGGTGTACTGTTAACTACAGAGGCAAAAATGTGCATTACACTATCTACCGTCATAAACTGAAGAAAAAATTACCGAATGTTTTCGGACTTTGTGATAAAGTTTTGATATGAAAAAAAAACTTTAAGTGGACTTTTTAGATGTAGCGATATGTAATAGGTTTATTTATTTATGAATGATGTATATGTGTAAAATTGGGTAAGTGGGCGATTTATACTTTATTTTATTTTTTTCACTTTTTATTTAATAACTATTTCCCCCCTAGGGGCTAGAACCTGGGATCTTAATCCCTTGTCCTATTCCCCCCAATAGAGCTCTATTAGGGTGAATAAGATTTCACACTCCCTGCTGCCCTGTGCTTTGTGCACACAGCAGCAGGGAGCTTACCATGGCAGCCAGGGCTTCAGTAGCATCCTGGCTGCCATGGTAACCAGGATTACACTGCTGGGGCTCCGATCAGAACTGCCACTGCACCACCAATGATGAGGGGAGAGTGGACCCTGTGGCCACTGCTACCAATGATTTTAATACCTGGGAGGGGGGGGGGGGGGGGGGCACTGCACCACTAATTAACCTTTAATACAGATACAGGAGGCGGGTGCTGGCCCTCCTTCTCCACTGTCTGTACTGGGAGAACATAGTGCGCGCCAAGACCCATGTTCTCTCATAAGAGGAGATGATAACTGCGTAGTAGCGCAGCTTAGTATATAAAAAAAAAAAAAAAATATTAACATCCCAGTACCGAAATAGATTCTGGCATAGTACCCGAAACAACCCTAGCGTGGATCAAAACATCCAGCGATGGGGGCGGGGGGGGAGCAGCCAATAGCAGGCCGCGATGGTAACCAGCCTCCCTAGTATCGCGGGTGATGCTAGGAAGGCTGGTCACTGTCGTGTCCTGCTATTGGCTGCTCACCCCCCACCCCCAATCGCCAGAAGTTTTAACCCGTGCGATGGGGAGATGCAGCGGTGGCCATGCAGGGGACTAAGTATCTTCTATAGCAGGGGCCTGGGCATTGTTGGGTGGGAGTAGGGAAGGGGAAGGGTATTTCTAATATTGGATACGCCCTTTAAAAAGTTTGCATTAACAAAGACAACGACTTTCTAAATGCAACCACCATGGCGATCGGTGGCCCAGCCCCCGAAAACAAAACCCATTGCTGCAAAAGCTTCTGCTGCAGGGGAAATGTGGTAGTACATAACATAATCTGAAGCCCCAATTCAGAGTTATGATACTTTCTCTTAATATGCAAATTAGACCTTTGGTGCAACAAGGGCATCACCGATTTGTTTGGACAGCCCCTCCCTTTGCCACTGCCTGACCCTGTCAATCAAAGCAAGCAAGGAGAGGCTGGCCACAGAAATGAGCAGAGCATGGGTACAACAAGAGCAATGGTGCTGCCCTCATAGCACCTAAGGCCCATTTTAAATATTCAGAAAAAGTATCGTAACTCTGGAATGGAGTCTCAGATAAACAAAAGAAAAGCAGCATTTAAAAAAACCAGGTGAACCACAGCTATGTGTCCATGTAGACAGTTGGATAGTGTGGTCACTGGTGACAGATCCTTTAAGCTTTCAGAAGGCAATGTAACACTTCCAAATGTAAAGTGAAGTAGATACACGTGAGATGTGGTAAACAGACCAGACTCCAAGCGATTTAATTAGAGGCAGAACCTGACATTTATTCCCTGCTTTCATCAAATGTTAAATAGAGAAGCATGATGTCAACACTTACAATTAAAATCAGTGCTAGAATTCCTGACAGGTAAAAACAGCATTTGGTTTATAGGTTCCCAGAAAGGGTTGCAAAAATATTAAGCCATTTCTCCCGAAACAATGTGGTCACACACAACATGATCAGTCAGGTTCACTAATATGCTGGCAGGCGCCTGTTTAAAGCATATATTTTCTGTTTATTCTCAGTTACCAGTAAAGGCTTGTTCACATGGATGTCAGGCTGAATCCACACCTTTGTTTTCAATGAAAATCCACACTGCTGTCCACATGGCAGAGGATGATTTCCATGTGGCTTTCCAAACTGCGTCAAGTTGGGACAGTTTCCGTGGGGGAAAGGGCTAAAGCCACAGGTAGACCACTACATGCAAAATGTAGAACCATGACAGAAACCTGGGGGTCAGCCTCAGATTTGTCCTATGGAAGCATACCTTAAAGGGGTTCTGCACTTTGTTTAAACTGATGATCTATCCTCTGGATAGATCAGCATCTGATCAGCGAGGGTCCAACACCCGGGACCCCCGCTGATCAGCTGTTTAAGGCGGCAGCGGCACGGCCTTCTCATTGTTTACCACCGGCCCAGTGACGTCACGACTAGCATCAACTAGCGTGGGCGTGGCTAAGCTCTGTTCACTTGAATGGAGCTTAGCCCAGGCCAGGGATACTAGTCGAGACATCACTGGGCCGGCGGTAAATAGCGAAAAGGCCGCGGCGCTGCTGGAGCGCCGCTGCCTTCTCAAAAAGCTGATCGGCGGGGGTCCTGGGTGTCGGACTCCCGCCGATCAGTTTAAACAAAGTGCAGAACCCCGTTAACTTCTAAAATACAAGCGTGAATGACCTCATCTAAACAGGCCAACAGATTTACAGACAAACTTCAAAACTAACTGTTTTTGCAAAATTAAATTGTGGTAGTTTAAAATATTTTAATCAAAATTAAATTTAACAAAAAATTGATATGTGCTAGAAATATGTATATTCCTCGGAATACATTTGCAGCATTTACTGTGTAGTGTAAAATAAGAATTACCAATGATCTGCACAAGTGCTCAACTTCACAAAAACACAGGAAAGCTTGTATGAGCACTAGTGAAAACTCTTATTTTAAGGGTATTCACAAGCAGTGGTTAAGGTACGGTTAAAACCGCATCCAAATCACTTGCATTTTTACTGCTGTTTATCACTGTTTATCCTGGTGTACAGCTCAAGACCTACCGACCATTGAGAAACACAGATGGGGCCAGGATCAAGAAAACCATAATTTTATTATTATATATATATATATATATATATATATATATATATATATATAAAGCATGATATTGCTCTACAAACTGGCAGCATTACTTTTACAATCTTTTAATGCTGTCCCAGACTTTTTTTTTACATTTCTTGCGACTTATAAATATAGAGAAAAAAACTCTTTATTCACCGCTCCTGTCATATGCTAATTAGCACTTTGACGCCATGGAAGTTGTCGCTTTCTTCCTCAGAGTCAAGATTGCCGATGCAGTTTGTAGGCCAACATCCTGCTGACAAGTTTCCTTTAAGGGCACTTTTTGGCTCAGCTAAGGCAGAGTTCACATCAGTTTATTTTTCTGTTTTTGGATGGATCTTTTTAAAAAAAAAAAAAATTTTTATTGATTCTGGTCATTAGTTATGCACATTTGGTTTCAATTTAAACCATTTCAGTCTGAGATCCGTTATCTTCGACAGTTCAGAAGAATGGAAAAGTAAACGGTGATGTGAACTCGCCATTAGACTTGCATCATAATTCCATTGTGTGGAGTTTATCGTTATGTAGGGGACAACTACTGTATGGATCACTACAAAGTCCATAGTTTAATTTACAATACAGAAAACAGTAATATGATCCAAAAAGTACATTTTCAACAGGAAAATAGGAAACCTGAGTATGTAGTGCAGATATTGTATATACATATTCCAAATAAAGTTTTGGGCCTGTTAGACATAAATATGACTGCTTTATACAAGATGGTCTATTCCAACCAAAAAAACAATGGTAGTAATTTGTGTGGAAAAGCCAATATGAAGAATAAAGGGGTAGTGGTGGGATACAATCCATGACCAAGACGACAGCATGCATATGTATGGAAAAAGACCCACAGTTTGAGGTTTTAGATAAAATGTGGATATCCCAGAGGATCCATAAATCTACCGGCACCAGTGAAGTCCATTCTGGTTAATTGCCAGTAATATATTTGTCTTGGAGACTCGTTGCTTCTAGTTCTAAGGGCAAATAGCGTCATGCAATGAAGACCATTATAAAACATAAATTTTCATTTTATCACTCTTGGTAGAAGTATTGGAGGATTCTCATGTTATTAGGAGTACTTAGGCATGCCAAAAAGAAGCCAGCAAGTACAAACCAGTGGAGAGAGTCTTACTCCATAGAGTAATTTCTTATGAAAATAGCTCCAGCTTGTGAGTGAGGCAATTTTCACGCAAGCATATACATCCCAGGATACAAGCTCCATGTGACTGTTGTATTTCCCATGCTGAACACTGATCCTCTGAGGTGAACTCACATCATAATGATTTATGATGCTGTGTGTTACTGCCTGACTGCCGGTCTACTGAATTGTACTCACATAAAGGACGCGACTACAGTTAAGTAGAACCTTTGTCATGCAGGAATACACACCATCAGAAATCATTATGATGCTGCGACTTCACCTCAGAGGATCAGTGTTCAGTCCAAGAAATACAGCCGTCACATGCAGCGTGTTTCGCAGACTTTTACCACGCGCGTGTGAAATTGGCCCGAGACTGAAAATTAGATAAACACTAAGGAAGGGACTACTGGAAAAAATACAATCTGGGTACAGTGCTGTGGAATGTGTAAGCAACATGAAATAAATACTTCCCGAATGAATCAATTTAGGATTCAGGTTTTTCCAGGGATTCCGGACAAGCCTTTGCAATTCTGTTAATCCTATATAAAAAGGTGAACATTAATTGCCAACAAATAGTTCCCAGCATGGTATAAATGTTTAGTCAGGTGTGCCAATCCAAAGCACTGCATCACTTTAAGCCTTACGGCACCTGGTTGCTGATCTAGCTTTTGTTACTTTGTTACTAAGAAAAGCAAGGGTGTACGTGCCATAAAGGCATCACTTGAGGCCTTTGGAAAAAGGTTTGGTTGCTCCATCCCCTTAAAAAGGCATTGTGACCTCTGCAACTCCCCTAAACTACAGTAATCAGTAATAAGCATATAGAGACCCTGTCAGCAGTTCTGATCATGCAAAACTTATGACAGCACTAGGTAGGGTAGGTGCTGGGGAGAGAAGGACAAATGTCCTGTCTGTAAAGCTTGTTGCAGTGTGAAAGTGAACTTTATTCTCGAAGATTCTGCTCCTGCAAGTGCAGTTACCCAGCAATTCACTGCTAAAGGGTTAATACTCAGGTTCATCACTTTAAAATGTTGTCTGCTATCCTAACAGTGAACTGATCACAATGTATGCCAAAAGGTTACATGAAATGAACAAGTTAAACTGACCGTTCTCAAGTGTAGTTGCCAGGAGACAGGCTAGTCCTGCCCAACTGATTAGTTTAGAGTCTGCTAAAGAGACAAGACTAGCTTTGCTGTGCTCTACCAAATAGGCCCTGAAAGAGAACTATTATCCAGGAAAACATTTTCCGAGAGTGGTAAACTGCCAGGAAGCAGCTTTGTTAGAAGATTAGCCCCCGAGAGAAGGAATCACTGAATATTTACAAAATGTTGAGGACCAATTTAAGGCCGTGCTGGACCAAGTAAAGTAAATGTGAGTTTATAGCAATAGACTATTGCATGTGGAAAGGGTCAATTGCTTCTGGTGCTCGCTAAAGGCCATCCAATCCAGGACTGCACTCCACAACTGAAAACTGCAGATAAAAACTGGGAGTGACTGAGCACCTATGGTCAATCTTGGAAGATTTCTAGTATCTATAAAAAGACTCAGAGGACTACCACCATCATTGCCACCTCCTTTATACAGCTTTTGAGAAATGCCTACTCTTGCATATACCTCAGAACTGTGCCCATCACTTGTACCACAACCTTAATCATCTATTAAGTAAAGAGAGAGAGACTTGGTTATAAGCCAAAACAGGCCTGGTCATTGCCTCCACCATGCACGGTCAATCCACTTAATATCAAGGGCAACCCTGCCATGACCAGACAGGATACCACCAAAGACCAAGCTGTGCCCCAATGGAAAGAAAGATTGCAGCCCTCACCTGACTGCACAACCCAGGGAGTGCCACCGTGAGAGAAACCACCCCCATCAATTGCCCCTGCCACAACCACTCAGCTCTCCCCTCCTGGGCTTCCTGCACAGGTTCCTTGCAGGCAAAGCTTCACTCTGAAGTGCTCTCTGTATTGAGCTGCTTTACAACTCCTCCCATCTGCTGAGTGACAGCTATAGAAGTCTCCTGGTTGGACAGTACAGCTGTCACTCAGAGCAGAGGGTGGGGGTTATTGAAGCAGCTTCTGCAAAGAGCCCTTCACAGTGCACCACTGTCTCCTGGGTACTTGCAGGAGCAAACTGCTGACACTCTAAAAAGTGTGGATTGCAAATCGGTAATTTTTACCTTTCCATTCAGTTGCATTCCTTCTGCTGTGCTTCTACACAATGTGTGGGAGGTGTGTGCTGATGGAGAGCAGGAAGTCCTCTCCATTATTGTGCAAGTTTAGGAATCCTCTGTGTGTCAGTATGCAGAGCATGGCTCGATTGCCGGCACACAGAAAATAAAGTAGAAAGATAAATATTACAAAGTTGAAAGGTCTTTAAAGGTTTTTCCGGGAGTCTGATACTAGTGGCCTAAAGATAGTTCATCTGAGGGTGGGTGGAAGCCAATCAGTGCTTGAAAAGGCCACAGCGCTCTGGTGATCAACATGTACTTTCCTTAGGCCAATGACATGTTCATCGGTGACATTACCCATCTGCATCTCAATCCCATTCATCAATAATAAACTCCCAGAAAACCCCTTTAAGCTGTTACTGAATACTATAGTTTAGTAGGAGGGTTTTCAGAGGGGACAGTGTCTTAACCATCCCTGGCCTGAAGAACTACATTGCTTGCAAGTGGGTGGGAAATTTTAGCCAAAGATTTACAGGGGGCTAAACACACACCATGCACGACTTTCAGTTCTGGGTGGCAAAACCCAGCTCTACAACAGGATCCCAGTTTGATTTTTGCAGTGGGGCTCCCTCTCTTCTATATAGGTCGCTAAGAAAAAGTTACTAAACCATTATTAAAATAAAATTCTGATAATATCGATCAATAGCCACCACTGTGCTGTGGTTTGCGTGTTGAGGGATTCTAGGAAGATTTCCTACACTGCAAAGAACAAAATGAAATGGAGTGAAAAGAAAATACATATATCATACACTAAAGCTACATTCATACAACGTATTTTGTTTGCGGCAGTTTTTTTTTTTTTCCGGATTGGATGAGGACCCATTCATTTCAATGGGTCCACAAAAAAGGCAGACAGCACACCACGTGCTAGCCGCATCCAGATGTCCGTTCCGTAGCCCCGCAAGAAATAGAGCATGTCCTTTTCTTGTCTGTTTTGCAGACAAGTATATTGTTACAATGGATCCACAAAAAAAAAAAAAAAAAAAAATGTATTCAATACAGATGCCAAAAGGAAGTCATCCGTATTTTTTTGCAGATCAGTGTTTTGTGGACTGCAAAACACATACGGTCGTGTGAATGCAGCCTAAAAATTGTATTTAGTTTGCAGGCAATGCTTAATAAGTAATTAAAAATAATTTCTCATGCCAATTTTACTAGATAATCTTGGAGTTTCAGTCATTCATAGCCATTAGTGAAACTGACTTTCCCATTTATTGATCTAGTGAGGGAAACACTTTCTGTACAGTAACCTGTGAGGTATGCTGGCCTTTCTAACCTCTCCCTCGGGGCATGCTCTGTATGAGTGATAGGCAAATATGACACAGCCATACAGGTGGCAAGATCTGTCTGCTCGCAGAAGCCAAAAGCTGAGAATGAAAGAATGAGAAAAGGAACCACCCTGTCTGCATCAAGGCGTCATTCACGCAAGTCATCCAAATATCTGAAACTGGCCAGTAGACAAAACTACTGACATCTCTCCCTTCTGCTCAGGTAATGCAGTAAAACAAGAAAGCTTGCCTATGGCTGTGAGCCTGTCTGTGCTGTAAGTCTGCTTGTACGGACATATAAACCAATTACTCCTACTAACAACTGTTAACCAATGTAGGTTTGGCATACATTTGGGCACAAGATAATCAGTTTTGAAAAGGAAAAAAAAAAAAAAAAAGTTTTTGCAACCCTGTAGGGCGTTGCAGACTATACAAGATAAGGGCACATCTGTACATTTCATTTCCAACTCTAAGGTCTCGCCTGCATTCTGTCTGGTTTTTTTCTGCACCGATTCAAGTTTTTGATGTGCATTTCACATGCAATAATAAAAACAGAAAATTATCACAGCATCCCCCAGCAACTATCGGTTTTGGGATGGGGCTTTGTGAAAAATGGACAGTAAAAAACAGTGCAATTTTTTTTTTTTTTTTATGCAGAGATGATCAGTGAAAAAACTATTACATGCACGTACTCCCTGAAATTAAAAGGGACAGGATTTAGTCCGGATGCTGTCCGTCCACAATACGCAAAACTCACATGTAATAGAGGCCTAAACGTACCCAAACATCTTGTTTGACATCTCACCCCCATTCAAATATGACACTGACAAAACTTCACCAAGGTAGCGATGCTCGCGTTTACGTTTTGCATTCCCAATAGCCATAGCATTTACCTTCTGGCAAATGTTCAGTGATGTATGGGTTAGAGGAGAACAATTCCCTCGTTATATGTTTTTGATCTAACAAAACTCATCACGGAGTGACTGATCCTCCGTGCAATAAAATCACTGAAATCTCACCAGCAACTATAGGAGTGCCAGTATTTTCTTATTTATCACTATAGGAGATGAGCACCATTACCTTAGCTTGGCCATGCATATATGTGTTGTCAATGAGAGAGAGGAATAAGCTACTGCCAGACATCTGTTGGTGGCCTATCTCCTGGGAGCACAAAAGGATTGGGCGCTGTAATTCAATGGCAAATCCTTCTTTCCCGCAACATATGTGAAGGGAGATCACACACTCACATGCAATGCAGAGTGAAAAGTTTGATTCCCCAGATTAATAAAGTTTTGTTTTTTTAAATGTCAATTAAAGTGGATCACACACTTCATAAATATGGAGCTCATTCTAAACCACATATTTGTTAATGGATTTACACCAGAAAGTGGCATAAATACACTGAAAAATCTACTTCCCTTCACATGGTTTATTAGAAATCTATCTGCCTGCAGCCACCACTAGGAGGAGCTCAGTGTGTAGAACTGAATAAAATTTATCAGTGACTTTACTGGGAGCGCTACATAACCTCTTTGCACTGAGCTCCCCCTAGTGGAGGCCGATGTAAAAAGCTGTGAATCTATATCAGGAACAGGAGAAGCAGTTCAGTGCCGAGTCCACACTCCCCTCCAGGCCCTATAGCAGTTATGGTAAGTACACCACTCCACACCCTTGAAATGTGTAGCAGCAGTCACAATTTTTCTGCAAAGTAGATGTCAATAGGGGAGTGATCTATTCTAATTTAAAGCAGCATTTCCTGCCACCTGACCCAAATTCCAAATGAGATCATACATGCCTGGAGCGGTAAGTCATCTTCTCCCAATTACATATAGAAAAGGAGAACCACTGGATAGTGAAAGGTTATTCTGAACATATAAGAATATGAGTGCTCCAACTAAAATCTTGCCAGGGTCACTTGACAAAAAACAAAAAAAAACAAACACACATTACTCACCCCATCCACTTGATCGCACAGCCAGGATCCTCCTCTGTTCTTCTTGAAGGACCTGCAAAAGGACCTTCGCTGACGTCATCGCGCTCACCACGTGGTGAAAACAGATCCGTCCCCCATTGACTTTATATGGTGTTCAAGACGGATCCATTTTGGCTATGTTAAAAGGGAACCTGTCACCGGGATTTTGGTTATAGAGCTGAGGACATGGGTTGCTAGATGGCCACTAGCACATTTGTATTAAAGATAATACAAACGGATCCGTTCTTAACAGATGCATGCGGTTGTATTATCCGAACTGATGCGTTTGTGCAGATCCATCATGGATCCGCACCAAACGGGAGTGTGAAAGTAGCCTTAGAGAACAAAAGAGTTGGGAAAAAATAAAAATTATTTTTTCCCAACGCTTTTGTTCTAAGGCTACTTTCACACTCCCGTTTGGTGCGGATATCTAAAAAAAAAAATTAAAAAAAAAATTAAAAATTTATATATATATATATATATATATATATATATATATATATATATATACATACACACACACACACACACACACACATACATATATACACACACATATATACACACACACACACACACTATCCCCCAACAGGTCAGGGGAGAGTCAGGAGCTCCCCATACACATTAGACCGCTGAACTTATGGAGGCCTATAGAAAGTCTATTTCTCAGACTAGATGATTTCTATAACCATTCCTCATGAGCATGTTTAATGATGTGCATACAGAACAAGGCTTGCCAAAAACATGGTATGTAAAACTAACCACTTCTTTGGCATGAAGTAACTGTTAGAAAAAACGGTGATTACGTGTTGGAAAAAATAATTTAGCAGAGAACAAGAAATAAGAGCTTCTTAAGTGAGGGGTTGCATGCATACTCTGGATGAATCAGTTGTCAGCATTATTTATGGCAGGTGGGGCTGCTTCTCCACCCCCAACTAGAAATGCCACATTGACAGGACAGCTGTGGAGCTGGGAAGAGGTCAGCATAGAGGAGAGACGCAAGGCAACAAACTGGTCACCAGCTATAAGCAAGTCTGTGAGATCAGAGGGATTAGAATATATATATATCCAGGGAACAGAGGACTTAGATGACCCTGCAGGGTACTAATTTACATCTCAACCACAATCCCACACAGTCCTTAGAAAGTTAAATCACCAGACCTTATAATCTTAGAATAAATTTTATGTTAAAATGAATCAGTGGTATGGCAATTTGTACCTGGGGCTCCAGTCTAGTGACTCAGCAACCCCAACCCTCCCCCATATCTGATCGTTGCCAGTTTGTCACAGAAGGTCAGAGCTGCATTTACATTTGGCAATCACTTTTGCTATATGAGGACGAGCAATTGCTAGAGTGATTACTCATCCTCATACACCCGGCATCAGCAATGCTTTCACCCGATGAACAAGGGTTTGGTGGCATTGGTTACAAGATAGAAATTCCGTGTGGATACCTCTGCATGTGTTACTTTCAGATTTTCTTGCAGTTTTTCCCTGATCTCACCATTTGCAATGAAAAGGGCGAAATCCACACAAATAAAAATAAAAATCTATCAAAAAATTGACATGCTGAGGATTTCAAAATCCTCACGGAAGAAAAAAGTAGAGTGCACATGAGATTTGTCAAATCTCATTGGTACTCCATTATGATGTGGTTTTTCCTGCATGAAAATCCACGAGGAACAAATGCACGTAATCTGCAACATGTACAGGTAGCCATGCAGGGCAATTATGCCACACGTTCTGGTTTCGGCTTCAAAAACCATCAAAGAACCTGGAGTGGAGTCAAAAACATTGAGAAGTTGTATCTGCCCTTAATACACTGCTCAAAAAAATAAAGGGAACACAAAAATAACATCCTAGATCTGAATTAAATATTCTTCTGAAATACTTTGTTCTTTACATAGTTGAATGTGCTGACAAAAAATAAATAAATAATAAAAAAAAAAAAAAAAAAAAAATCAAATTAAAAAATGGAAATCAAATTTTTCAACCCATGGAGGTCTGGATTTGGAGTCACACTCAAAATTAAAGTGGAAAAACACACTACAGGCTGATCCGAATTTGATGTAATGTCCTTAAAACAAGTCAAAATGGAGAGGCTCAGTAGTGTGTGTGGCCTCCATGTGCCTGTATGACCTCCCTACAACGCCTGTGCATGCTCCTGATGAGGTGGCGGACGGTCTCCTGCGGGATCTCCTCCCAGACCTGGACTAAAGCATCTGCCAACTCCTGGACAGTCTGTGGTGCAACGTGACGTTGGTGGATAGAGAGACATGATGTCCCAGATGTGCTCAATTGGATTCAGGTCTGGGGAACGGGCGGGCCAGTCCATAGCATCAATGCCTTCGTCTTGCAGGAACTGCTGACACACTCCAGCCACATGAGGTCTAGCATTGTCTTGCATTAGGAGGAACCCAGGGCCAACCGCACCAGCATATGGTCTCACAAGGGGTCTGAGGATCTCATCTTAGTACCTAATGGCAGTCAGGCAACCTCTGGCGAGCACATGGAGGGCTGTGAGGCCCTCCAAAGAAATGCCACCCCACACCATTACTGACCCAATGCCAAACCGGTCATGCTGGAGGATGTTGCAGGCAGCAGAACGTTTTCCACGGCGTCTCAAGACTCTGTCACATGTGCTCAGTGTGAACCCGCTTTCATCTGTGAAGAGCACAGGGCGCCAGTGGCGAATTTGCCAATCTTGGTGTTCTCTGGCAAATGCCAAAACGTCCTGCACGGTGTTGGGCTGTAAGGAGTCTGTTTCTGACCATTTGAGCAGACACATGCACATTTGTGGCCTGCTGGAGGTCATTTTGCAGGGCTCTGGCAGTGCTCCTCCTGTTCCTCCTTGCACAAAGGCGGAGGTAGCGGTCCTGCTGCTGGGTTGTTGCCCTCCTACGGCCTCCTCCACATCTCCTGGCCTGTCTCCTGGTAGCACCTCCATGCTCTGGACACTATGCTGACAGACACAGCAAACCTTCTTGCCACAGCTCGCATTGATATGCCATCCTGGATAAGCTGCACTACCTGAGCCACTTGTGTGGGTTGTAGACTCCGTCTCATGCTACCACTAGAGTGAAAGCACCGCCAGCATTCAAAAGGGACCAAAAACATCAGCCAGGAAGCATAGGAACTGAGAAGTGGTCTGTGGTCACCACCTGCAGAACCACTCCTTTATTGGGGGTGTCTTGCTAATTGCCTATAATTTCCACCTGTTGTCTATCCCATTTGCACAACAGCATGTGAAATTGATTGTCACTCAGTGTTGCTTCCTAAGTGGACAGTTTGATTTCACAGAAGTGTGATTGACTTGGAGTAACATTGTGTTGTTTAAGCGTTCCCTTTATTTTTTTGAGCAGTGTATATTCTCTCCTGTTATACATCAATAAGCCTGAACGTGTGGCAGCACCCCAATCAGTTCATCTTTACGACTTATATAGGGCCTCTATAGCAGACAGCAGTGGTTAGGGGGACTAAAAGGTGCGCTTTTATGACCTAGGGCAGTGATGCCTAACCTCTGACACGCCAGCTGTGGTAAAACTACGACTCCCAAGATGTACACTTGCTTGGCTGTTCTCAGAACTCCATAGAAATGAGTAGAGCATGCTGGAAGTCGTAGTTTCACCACAGCTGGCGTGCCGGAGGTTAGCCATCACTGACCTAGGGGCTCAGGACTCAAAGTGGATCCTCTGGGTACGGCAAACAGTGCCAGATGTGCCTGGTAGTGTTAGCTGATTAATGGTTAGCTGGGCAGAACAAGTTTAAGATTCCAGGAAGAAAAAAAAATAAAAATCTACATTTAATAGGCAAGTAAAAAATCTATTGTGCTATGTGATGGATTGAGAGACTTCCATGACCTCTTGCCTCAAACTGAAGGCTATTAAATCTGTATAGCCTACAGTTTCAGTTGCAACAATTCCCTTGCTAAATTGGGCTTATCAGAAAGTACACAGAGAACATGAGCGATGCTGTGTAATCAAAATGACCGGAAAACAACTGATCTCTAAAAACAGCAGAAAGAACCTTGTAGGAAATGTCTACAAAGATAAATTCCTTCTAGATCCTCTTTACAGACACAAATGAGTTAATAAAAAGCCTTGAGAAAGCAAATTACATAGGCTTGGTCACTGTTCCAGCTGTTTCAGGATGAACCAGATGACATCATTGACCACAAGACGAAGCCAGACTAAATACCTACTTCTCAACGCTACTGTTTTAGGTTCCACAAGCAGTCAGTCAAAGCCCAGACACCCTCTCACAGATGAGTGAGGCACCTAATTACAGACCCAACCCACATATCACCCCACACAAACACAAGAAAAACAAACTAAATACCAGTCGTAAAGGCACAGGACAGGCCATGATTGCTCTCAACATTATTCTTCCAAGTTCCCTAAATGTAGGTTACATGCATCATGGTATGAAAATGATAGGAGTACTTTGTATTCAGTACAAATGGTACTTTAACCCTGGGCCTTAGGGTAATGATGAAAAGTGAAACGTGGCCTCTTTCAAAAGCAGCGGTAGCCACTTAACTGGGTTTTCCAAGACTTAAAAAATTATGACCTATCCTTAGGATAAGCCAAAAGTATCTGATCGGTGACCAGTCATTCAGATGTTTGAAAAGACACCAGCGCTCAGTAGAGACGTGGCCTTGTCTCAGCTTTCCTTAAGCCATGTGACAATATGTTAAATCGGTCACGTGGCCTAGGCACAGCTCAGCCCCATTCAACTGAATAGAGCCGAGTTGCGATAACACATGTTCTTGATAAGCTGTGATAGCTCACAGGTGGCTGCTAAGTTCTCAAACTGCTGATCGGCGGGGGTCCTGGGTGTCGGACCTCCAGAGGATAGGTCATCAGTTCTAAAGACTTGGCAAACCCTTTTAAGTTGGTCACCTAGAATGACCTGCACCGCGATTTCTAAACACTGGTTATCTTTTACACCGCACAACCATAATCACCTCAGATGTGGCTCGATTTGTGTAGTATTCATTTTGGTTTTGCAGGGAATGCCAAGTTATGGCAAATAGGTAACCATTTATAGTATACACAGAGCCATAACCACAAATGTCTTTCAGAGACACTTAAGTAGAATCCTTGGCAATATATTGCTATATACAGTAGATTTACCTACTGTAGAAGTGTAAAATAAGCCAATAAAACTTGCATGACATCTTAAAAAGTAATGTGTCAGACAATGACCTATTGTTTAAATCACATTTTTAATGTTTAACATTTTTTAAAGAATTTTTGATCACGTTATTTTTAATTTTCCATGTCAATATCTATAAACAAAAACAATCCTGCAGTTTTCAAACTGGCCACTAAGCCTAATAGGTGTCACTTCTACAGATCACTCTACTGCACAAATGGGGGAGCCCCATCCTGGTTGTGGACATACGGAGCTCGCCTGGGTAGGTCTTTCATTCATACCAGATTTACATGCTTTGGTGTCACGGTGCCTGGTTTTGGGTCCTCCTGAGCTTCTGCTGGGAACTATGCAGGCTTTGCGAAATTATATATATTTAATTTATTTATTATCTATATCACCATATAATTACTTGCGACCAACCCATGGTATTTATTTATTATATATTGACAAACAGCTGGCCATATCACAATATGTATGTGTAGCCCATGTCCCACCAGGGTGGTGTCTTTCTGTCAACTTGCTATTAAAAACAATGTCGTTCATATATGTATTTGTCATGAATTCAATATAGTATATCTATCTTTTTGTACTAGTACATGGTAAGCTCCATTTTTTGTATGTTTTGTGTTGCACCTCAGACTTCTAGGAGGAGAGCTTTATATGTATGCTCTGTGACCTGTGCAGATAGGCTGTAATATGGCCAACTGTGAATGGTGGATCTTGTGTTGTGTTGTCTTTACAAAAGGTATAAACATAGTGACATGGATTGTTTTGTGGAGCATCAAGGGTGTTAGTACTAACAAATTATGTATATTGGACATCATTGCTGAACTCATTCTTGCTTTTAAAGGGGGTCATGCGGTAAAAAATATTTGACATCCTCAGGATAGGTCATTAGTATCAGATCTGTGGGGGAGCGACACCTGCCACATCTGCAGACCAGCTGTTAGAAGAGGTCTTGACCGCCGCAGCCTCTTCCTGGGCTAGTGACATCACTGTACATCGGTCACATGGCCTAATCAATAAGACTGAGCTGCAATACCAAGCGCTGCCACTACACGATGTACGGCACTGTCCTTGGAAAGCTGCCAGCAGCCTGCATTGTTTACCAGAGCCCCGGTGAGCACAGCGCTCCCTGAATCAGCTGAGGACCACTGCTGATGTGATAACCCATCCTGAGGACAAATGATTATTATCTTTTCCAGGATAACCCCTTTAATGGAGGGATTTTTATTTATTACATATTACAACCACATATAACAATACGCCATGTAAGAAATTGCAGTTGCCATGTCTGGTTTCCCATATTCCTTATTTGGTTCTTCTTGGAGTCACTAACCTTTTTTTGTCTTGCAGGATTTTTATAGAATATCACTATACACAGCTAAAATGAAGAAATTACCATTTGGTGTTAGGTTATAAATCTCCTCAAAACAAGCTGTATAAAAAGGCATATTTTTACACATTAAAACAATGGTTGATTTCTTCAAAAGCAGCCCATTAAAAATATCAATGAGCCAGCACGGCTAAATTTAGCAGTTTCGGACATATGGATTTAGTTTCCCCTTCCATGGAGTAATACCCTTTCATATGGTGGAGGAAGAGGAGATGCTGAAGGAAGCAGAAATCCCTATAGAGGGAGACCTATATGCAAGGAAATGTTCTTTTTTTTATGTCACAAAGAATGCAGAACATCAACAAACTTTAGTGTTGTAACCAGACCTAATTTTTTCACTGAGAAGGGAGCACATCTTAATTTCCATTTAGCAGGATTGCATAAAATGTCAGTATCTATGGATAAGTCAGGTTCAAACATTTATTTTCCAATAAATATCCTTCATTTCAAAACTGAAAGACCCAATACAATAAAAGATAAGTTAATTTCTTGACATTCATTTTGGGCCAGATTCTAACTAATTGGTCGGCAGACTCGATTTGGGTACCGATAAATTTGAGCCCACTGTATACCTCTCCCGCTGCCAGATGGCCTCCAATGAGGGTCCACTCTATACCTCTCCTGGTGCCAAAAAGCTTCCAGTGAGTGCAGACCAGCCTGTCTGCCCCATAGGCTGATTTTAATTAGTACAAGTATAAAGCTGTAGCCTGCTCAGTCACTCGCTGGAAGCTTTTTGGCACCAGGAGAGGTACAAAATGGGCTCAGTATGCATGTTGGTACCTGCATTGCCTGAATTTAATGGAGGCCATTTTGGCACCAAAAAAGATAAAAAGCAGAGTGGACCCAGCATGCATGTGGAACCTGCACTCCCTGAATTTTATGGTGGCCGTTATGGCACATAACAGTTAGCATTGACCCTAAGTTCACACTTGCACGTTTTACAGCGCGTTCGAACGCGCTGTAAAACGCATAACCGATGCAAACCAATGCTTCCCTATGGGACTGGTTCACATTTTCGCGTTTTACAGCGCGTTCGAACGCGCTGAAAAACGCCAGACGCATAAATACGCGCGTTGACTATGGACAAAAACGCGCACAAAAACGAGCGACAAAAACGCGTGTTAAACGCGCATATCAAATACGCTCAGGTCTGAACCCAGTGTTAGCGTCAGGTTCCCATCTTACAGAGACCGCCTTGACGTTTGGCAGACTGGCCCAAATAATTTCGTACAAAATGTATTTGCCCAGAATCTCAAATTTACAAAATAAGCGTAGCATTAGCACCAGAATATTTTCTATTACTATGGCATTATTGTACTTTATTAGGTTTGCAGAGTGCTGTTGCATTGTTTTTACTTAGTGTTTCTAGCCATGGCAGCGCGCACCTGCGCTTTGGGATGTGCTGACTGACCCCCTTTTTCTTTGCTGCATAAGGGTATAGCCATTCACAATGAAACTCTTACATGCAGTTAATCTGAAAGTTGTGCCGACCTACATGCTGGCCCGGTTTCAGCCGCATGGAGGGGACAACTTGATTGAGGTGACATGTGAACACAGCCTAATGTTCGCTAGGAGAATTAGGACCTTTTCTGAGGCTGCGTAAATAGAGGAACAACATTAAAACCTCGCATGGATATTACATGCAGTAAGCTATGGCAACCTAGATTCAAAGCCAACTTCTTCAAAATCCGAAGGCTGTAAAATAAAGGGTTTTCTTTCTCACAATTAAATTTTTTTTATTTAGCGGTACCAGTCTTTATTGATATTAAAGCGATTACTCCTTGTGGTAAGCAATTATAATATTAGTCAAGGGTATTAAACTTGAATTTGGTGTTCCCTGTAATAATTGGATTTTCACATCGTATAAATAAAGCTGGAGCATTAACTGTTATTAATCTGTCATCTAGGAAAGATTTATTAAGTTATTAAAGATATTACAGTATGTACCTCTGGAAATCTCCCTATTTAAAAAGGTGTAAGCTATTGTAAAATAGGATTGCTTACCATTTTGACTGAATATTAAAAAAGGACTAAGTTTTTTTCTGCTAAGGATTTTCTGTATTACAAACCAGGCATATGAGAGAAGCCAGTAGCCTTGTCATGATTCATAAGCTCTCGCTGTCAGGGCAGACCATCTTCATTTCTTTATCTGTTCCAAAATTAGATTATAAGCACTACAGGACTTGTACTGAAACAATCGCTGCCCGGTGCAGTTCCATATATAAGAAAATATTAATATGATGCAGGCACGAGGGATGGGAGCCAGGGATTTCCTGAGGTCATTGTGCTCGCAGCGATAATAGCCACTTCCACCTGCTGTCTCATGTTATTTTAGGAAGTCCTTGTCTACAGGCCTGCTGATATTATTTCTCTGGCTGCCGCAAACAGGATACACCTGTATACTTCACTCAAATGTTGGACCCAGGTGTGTGGCACAAAAAGCTGACATACCTGCATGCCACACACATTAAGTGACTTTAGTACCTTGTACACCAGCTCTGATAATCATGGATATCATACTCCATCCCAAAAACTGGATGAGGCAGAAGCAGGAACCCTTCCTGCACACAGATTGTCCATAAAACCAGAGAACATATAAAATAAAAAAATAAAAGCATTGCTAGTATGAAAAGGGTTGCCCAGTTTAGAAAACCCATTTTCATATACCCCATTGGAGAATTGTGCATTTAGGTTCTGTTCAGGATAAGCTCTTGGCCACAAAAAATAGTCACAATGAACATCTCTCGCCCTGGAGGACCTGTCCATCCCTCATTACATAGGCAAGCCACTTATTTGAATGAGCTCTGTGTAATGCTTAACTTTGCCTGTGGTGGCGCTGCAGAGAAATTGGACAATTGTTGTAAAGTTCATCCATAAGCTACAGCACGGGGACATTTTTTGTGACTAGCTTTAAGTGTCCGTAAAAAAAAAAAAAAAAAAAAAATTGTATTGACCTTGACAATTAAGGCTGTAACTGCACATAAACACATCTATCAGGATAATTACTTCTAGAAACCAGAGCAAATAATTTTCAAAGGTTATATATGGTTACATGATCCATACAGCTCAGTTATTGTATATTACAAGCTGATCATGGTGTTGATTTATGAATCCAACCAACAAGCCTGTGCACAAATTCAGGAGAACTTTTGTGATGCAACGTAATGCAAATATTGCTGCAATATACTCCCATGCCTATGGCGAAGAACTTCTGATCCAGAGATGTAGTTTCCTTTATAGAGTACTGACCAGTACTTAATCTCTGTACTGCAAGCCTACTAAGCTTAAAGTGTTGAAAGGGTTTAAAAGTGGTAACTACGTTCTCGTCCTTAGCTGAGAAAAGTAAACTATGAACCATAGAGACTAGAAAAACCTGGCGACCATGTCTTGCCCCTGATCCTATACATATGAGCAGATCTTTCCACTGGGCTGTGTCTGCAGATTCGTTTATATTGACTGCTCCTGAAGGACAGAGCACATAGTACTACCCTTGTCTGACCGTCACGGTCTATTCAGGCCGCCTAGAATTCTGCTAACTTAGGAGAGATCAATATAGTAGTAGGAAGCTCTCTGCAGGGGGAACATGAAGGCGAGATTATCGATAAAGGGTTTGGGAAAGTACTGCTGGACTACTTGGGAGGATGCAGCTTTCACTACATGAGAAAATGGGGAGCTTGTTGTGACTAAGAAAAATACATTAGGAAGCATTGATCCTTGGAGGGGGGAGTATAAGTGACACCATTCTGAGTAATAGCTAGGAGTAGGTATTAGTGTGACTAGTGTAAAGAGAAGCCATATTGTGACTACTGGGGGTCGGGTATATCCATGCGTTTGCCGGATGGTATTTTTACCCAAACTGGGTTAAATTGGTTGGAGCAGTAAAGGATGTTACACACACATAGCAACTTTAAAAATATTGCTACTAAGGTACAGACAATCATTTCATCATCATTTAATAAGCGGCACTTCATGTGTGGCCTGAGTCACTTAACATAACACTTAACATGAAACACACCTTTGTTTTAGATAAAATAGGAATACACATTGTAGGTCTATACTGAAAACCACAAAAATATTCTACAACTAAAAATCCCAAAATATAGGAAAACCACACACAATTACAATATTTTTTGCCCCATGAGACGCACTCCCCCCCCAAAAAAAGTGGGGGGGGAAATGCCCCTGCATCTTATGGAGGGAATGCTGCCATTTTACAGACTGCGATGTATCAGCTGGAGGGGGGAGGTGCTGGTGTCGTGCAAATGCTGCAGGGCCGGTGCGGTCACTGTACTCCGGCCCTGCCGCCCACTCACTTCCTTAATGCCTAAACCTTTTATAACAACTTTAATTGAAGTTCCGATCCCCAGCCCCATCTGTACTACTTACTAAATGTCCTGTAGCTGGCAGAGCAGGGCGGCCAGAACTCACTGACGTCACGTGCCTGCGCCGCCTACTTCATTCATAAAGTAGGCGGCGCAGGCACGTGACAGTGAGTTCCGGCCGGCCGCCCGCCCGGCTTTGCCTGCTACAGGACATTTAGTAAGTAGTACAGCTAGGGATCGGAACTTCAATTAAAAGTTATGATAAAAAGGTTTAGGCATTAAGGAAGTGAGTGAGCGGTGGGGCCGGAGTACAGTGACCGCACCGGCCCCGCCGCATTTGCATGCCACTGGCCCCTCCTCCCTCCCACAGGTTCAGCTCCAGTATAGTAGGGCATCTGTGGATGCCACTATTTTGGGGTGGGGGGGGGGGAATCTGTGGGCAACATAAGTGCCATGCACAGATCACCCCCCCCATAACAGTGCCATCCACAGATCACCCATAGTAGTGTCATGCCCAGACCACTATTAGTTAAAAAACCCAACAGCACACCTTTTGGTTAAAAATATTTTTTTTCTTATTTTCCTCCTCAAAAACCTAGGTGCGTCTTATGAGCCGGTGCATCTTATAGGGTTAAAAATACCGTAAGTTTTTTTACAATATGTTTTTAATAGAGTGCTTTCAGATTTGGCATAGTATTTAGTGCTTATTCAGCAAAACCTTGAGTTCTGTGCATAGTACTGGAATCAAACAGCTAGACAAAAGCAATTTTTCCACCATAGTTTGTGGTTACAGTTAAGGACATTTCTGTGGAAGACGACAATGAAAAGCATCAGATCAGAATACATTTCTCTAGCTGTATTCTACATATAATACTACTTTGTTACAACGGCCCCTTACACACCATAGATAGAAAAAAAGATACAAAAAAATAAATAAATAAAATCACTTTAAAGGGGTTCCAGTTATTAAACATTATCCCCTATCCACATTATACACTGCGTGCAGAATTATTAGGCAAATGAGTATTTTGACCACATCATCCTCTTTATGCATGTTGTCTTACTCCAAGCTGTATAGGCTCGAAAGCCTACTACCAATTAAGCATATTAGGTGATGTGCATCTCTGTAATGAGAAGGGGTGTGGTCTAATGACATCAACACCCTATATCAGGTGTGCATAATTATTAGGCAAAATGGGTCAAAAGAAGGACTTGACAGGCTCAGAAAAGTCAAAAATAGTGAGATATCTTGCAGAGGGATGCAGCACTTAAAATTGCAAAGCTTCTGAAGCGTGATCATCGAACAATCAAGCGTTTCATTCAAAATAGTCAACAGGGTCGCAAGAAGCGTGTGGAAAAACCAAGGCGCAAAATAACTGCCCATGAACTGAGAAAAGTCAAGCGTGCAGCTGCCAAGATGCCACTTGCCACCAGTTTGGCCATATTTCAGAGCTGCAACATCACTGGAGTGCCCAAAAGCACAAGGTGTGCAATACTCAGAGACATGGCCAAGGTAAGAAAAGCTGAAAGATGACCACCACTGAACAAGACACACAAGCTGAAACGTCAAGACTGGGCCAAGAAATATCTCAAGACTGATTTTTCTAAGGTTTTATGGACTGATGAAATGAGAGTCTTGATGGGCCAGATGGATGGGCCCGTGGCTGGATTGGTTCAAGGGCAGAGAGCTCCAGTCCGACTCAGACGCCAGCAAGGTGGAGGTGGAGTACTGGTATCATCAAAGATGAGCTTGTGGGGCCTTTTCGGGTTGAGGATGGAGTCAAGCTCAACTCCCAGTCCTACTGCCAGTTTCTGGAAGACACCTTCTTCAAGCAGTGGTACAGGAAGAAGTCTGCATCCTTCAAGAAAAACATGATTTTCATGCAGGACAATGCTCCATCACACGCGTCCAAGTACTCCACAGCGTGGCTGGCAAGAAAGGGTATAAAAGAAGAAAATCTAATGATATGGCCTCCTTGTTCACCTGATCCCCATTGAGAACCTGTGGTCCATCATCAAATGTGAGATTTACAAGGAGGGAAAACAGTACACCTCTCTGAACAGTGTCTGGGAGGCTGTGGTTGCTGCTGCACGCAATGTTGATGGTGAACAGATCAAAACACTGACAGAATCCATGGATGGCAGGCTTTTGAGTGTCCTTGCAAAGAAAGGTATCTATATTGGTCACCGATTTGTTTTTGTTTTGTTTTTGAATGTCAGAAATGTATATTTGTGAATGTTGAGATGTTATATTGGTTTCACTGGTAAAAATAAATAATTGAAATGGGTATATATTTGTTTTTTGTTAAGTTGCCTAATAATTATGCACAGTAATAGTCACCTGCACACACATATATCCCCCTAAAATAGCTAAAAATAAAAAACTACTTCCAAAAATATTCAGCTTTGATATAGGAGTTTTTTGGGTTCATTGAGAACATGGTTGTTCAATAATAAAATTAATCCTCAAAAATACAACTTGCCTAATAATTCTGCACTCCCTGTAGGGGATGGTGGGGGCCCTACCACTGGGACCCCCACCAATCACAAGAACAGGTAAACCATAGATAACTGTCAGTCACCTGATAGTTGTACACGGGGGAGGAGTTATCAGCGATTCATGGTACTCTCTGCGTTAGGCTGCATGCACACAAACGTTAGGGCTCCGTGCCCGTGCTGCGGACCGCAAATTGAGGACTGCAATGAGCAGCCGCTTGAGGATCCATTCACTTGAATAGGGTCCGCAAGCCACACCGCAAAAAAGTAGTGCATGCGCTACTTTTTTGCGGTGCGGAGGCATGGTCAGAAACACCACGGAAGCACTCGGTTCTGAATCTCAGTGATTGCGGACCCATTCAAGTGAACGGGTCCGCAATCAGTTATGCGGAATGCACACGGCCGGTGCCAGTGTATTGCGGACCCGCTGTATGCGGGCCGCAATACAGCCACGGGGGGCACACGATCGTGTGCATGTAGCCTAAGTGTGTATAGAGAGATAGCCGTCAGTCACTGATAGTTGTACACAGGGAGGTGTTATCAGTGAATGATCTTATTCTCTATATAAGTGTGTATACAGAGATAGCCATCAGTCGTTGATAACTCCTCCCTGTGTAAAGGTATCAGTGACTGAGATAGCTATGTATACACACTTACACAGAGAATGCTGTCAGTCACTGATAATGTAATCAGAAACAGCAGAGATTAAAATGTATAAAATTACAAGTTTTACGGAATCTTTTTGCAAAAAAATTTATTAATCTCCTCCTGCTCTATAGCCTGTACTGCATTTCATGATGACAGGTCCAGGCGTTTGACTGGGAAGTGGCTGTACTTGGCAATGCAGCTCAATCCCATCAATTTTAACAGGACTTTGGTCACATGGCCTTTGTGAATCTAAGGACGTGATGTCACTAGCCAAGAAAGAAGCTGCAGTGCTAACCCAAGTGATCCCAGTTGATCGAGGAGAGTGCCAGGAATCAGATTTCCCCTGATCAGATATTGTTGACCTGAAAGCTAGGTCATTGATATTGAATTTCTGGAGAACCTCCTTTATTTTACTACATTCTGGGAAAAATGGATAGTTACGCAGTCTGAGATGTTAAGTTGCTGTTAATGTATCCCTTTCAGGAGTGATATCTATCAATATCAAAAAAATAACTCCAGAATAAATTGTACTCTCTCTCCATTAAAACTACAATGATCTGCTTAACATCACACCACTACTTATTTAATTAAAATACAACTAGATAACATACATTAAAGTGGATTGAATATGCAGAGTATTGTATCTGCTGCAAACCAAGGAACATCAACGATGTTTCTCTACATAGCTACCTCTCCTGACAATCCTTGATAGGAAGCAGTGAATACATCTCGGAGAGGTGATACAGCCAGCGTATGGGGGTCTCACAGGCAATGCTCCCTAGGAAAAGTATACTAACTTTTCCAAAAGGAATAGGTCTAGATAGGGCATCGGTATCTGATCAGTGGGGATCCAACAGCAATCACCTGTCTAAGAAGACAGTAGCACTGCAGCCTTCTCTCAGCTCACCATGTACAGCGGTTGTACTTAGTATTGCAGCTCAGTCCAATTTACTTCAAATGGGGCCGAGCTGCATTTAGGTCATGTGACCACTGAACGTGACATCACATGGCCTAGGAAAAGCTGGAGAAGGCTACAACACTACTGAGAGTGCCACTGACTCCTCAAACAGCTGATTGGTAGGGTACAACACCTGGAACCCACACCAGATACTGTTGACCTACTCAGAGGATAAGTTAAGTTATCAGTTAACCCCTTCAGGACACAGCCTTATTTCACCTTAAGGACCAGGCCATTTTTTTTGCAAATCTGACCAGTGTCACTTTAAGTGCTGATAACTTTAAAACGCTTTGACTTATCCAGGCCATTCTGAGAAAGTTTTTTCGTCACATATTGTACTTCATGACACTGGTAAAATGAAGTCCAAAATTATAAAAAATATAGCAAATTTACCAAAAATTTGTAAACAATTGCAAATTTCCAAGTTTCAATTTCTCTACTTCTACTGTAGAATACATAGTAATGCCTCCAAAAATAATTACTTTACATTCCCCATATGTCTACTTCATGATTGGATCCTTTTGGGAATGATATTTTTGGGGATGTTACAAGGCTTAGAAGTTTAGAAGCAAATCTTGAAATTTTTCAGAAATTTTCAAAAACCCAAAATTTTTAGGGACCAGTTCAGGTCTGAAGTCACTTTGCAAGGCTTACATAATAGAAACCACCCAAAAATGACCCCATTCTATAAACTACACCCCTCAAGGTATTCAAAACTGATTTTACAAACGTCGTTAACCCTTTAGGTGTTCCACAAGAATTAACGGAAAATGGAGATAATTTCAAAATTTCACTTTGGCAGATTTTCCAATTACAAAGCAAGGGTTAACAGCCAAACCAAACTCAATATTTATGGCCCTGATTCTGTAGTTTACAGAAACACACCATATGTGGTCGTAAACCACTGTGCGGGCACACGGCAGGGCGCAGAAGGAAAGGAATGCCATATGGTTTTTGGAAGGCAGGTTTTGCTGGACTGTTTTTTTTTTTTACACCATGTCCCATTTGAAGCCCCCCTGATGCACCCCTAGAGTAGAAACTCCAAAAAAGTGACCCCCATTTTAGAAACTACGGGATAGGGTGGCAGTATTGTTGGTACTAGTTTAGGGTACATATGATTTTCGGTTGCGCTATATTACACTTTTTGTGAGGCAAGGTAACAAGAAATAGCTGTTTTAGCACGGTTTTAATTTTTTGTTATTTACAACATTCATCTGACAGGTTAGATAATGTGATATTTTTATAGACCAGGTTGTCACGGATGCAGCGATACCCAATATGTATACTTTATTCATGTAAGTTTTACACAACAACAGCTTTTTTAAAACAAAAAAAATAAATAAATGTTAGTGTCTCCATAGTTTTTTTTATTTTTTGGGCGATCGTCTCAGGTAGGGGCTCATTTTTTGTGGGATGAGGTGACTGTTAGATTGCCCAAAATAGTACCAAACGCCTTTTTGATCGCTTGCTGTTGTACGTTGTGATGTAGGGTGACAAAAAAAATAAATGGTTTATTTAGCACAGTTTTTATTTTTACGGTGTTCATCTGAGGGGTTAGGTCATGTGATGTTTATAGAGCCGGTCGATACGGACGCGGCGATACCCAATATGTATACTTTTTTTTTTACAATTTTTTTACTTTATTTGGGGAAAATGACGTTTGTTTATTTTTACTTGAAACTTAATTTTTTGGGGGGGAAACTATTTTTTCTACTTTTTTTCCCACTTTATTTTTTGTCCCACTTTCGGACTTGAACTTTTGGGGGTCTAATCCTTTACAATGCATTCCAATACTTCTGTATTGGAATGCATTGGCTGTATGAGTAATACTGTGTGTATTACTCATACAGCTTCCGGCCTGTGAGATCCAGGGGGCTGGATCTCACAGGCTCGTCACCGGAAGGCAGCGCGATTCCTTCCATGCCATCGGGTCCCCCCCTACAGCCGCATGGGGACCCGATGGCACCAATGGCCGCCGCAAACCGCAGGTCTGAATTAACCTGTGGTTTTCAGCGATCGCCGACATGGGGGGGGGGGGGGGGGGGCCTCACAGGACCCCCCCCCTTGCATTTAGCCAAGGTGCCTGCTCAACGATTTGAGCAGGCACCGGGTTCCGATCACCGCCCGCCGGTGATCGGAAATACACATGTCCTTAAGTACCAGGATGTACCGGTACGCCCTGTGTCCGGAAGAGGTTAAAAAGTCTCTGAAAACCCCTTTAAATTTAAAGTTTCCAACTTTTAGACAGTTCCCAACACTACCTATCTTTTAATCCATGGATGATCTGCTAACCTGGAATAAAAATGTAAGCTTTTTTTTTAGAGCAGCTACCTGAACTTTTAATGTGGATGCCTTAAGATCCCCATCTAGCCCTGCTTGCAAAAATTCTAGGAATTTCTGGAGATTTAAAAAAGGGGTCTGGGCTATGACCTAGGAAGGTAGAAAAAAAAAAAAAAAAAGATATTCCAAACTTTAATATATTTAAGAGGTAACCGTCTTCATACTTTTCAGCAAGGTGGAGACCACTTTGTCAGACAATCCCCTTCTCGACCAGACTTCCCTTTCAAAATCCCCACCGAGAGATGAACTTCTGGGCTGGGATGAACTAACGAAACCCGGTAAAGAAGATCCTCTCTCAATGGCAGAGTCCATGGAGGTTGTACTGCCAACCTCAGAAGACTTGAGTACCAGGACCTCTTTGGAGCTATATAAATAACAGAGGCTCCATCTCTCTCTATTTTCTTCAACACCACTGCTAATGGACTGTCCAAATGATTGAGGGAGAAGAATCTCTCTACCTTCCTGTTGGCTCGAGGCAAAAAGATCCACTGTAGGAAGTAGGGATCGACCGATATTGATTTTTTAGGGCCGATACCGATAATTTGTGAACTTTCAGGCCGATAGCCGATAATTTATACCGATATTCTGGGAATTTTCATTTTTGAGAAAGAAAAAAAATTCCTACACAAATCTGCTGAAAATTAATATGTTTATTGTTAATGTGTATTTTTTTTTTTTATAAGTCTTTTTCATTTATACTTAATATTTTTGTGTTTTTTTTTTTACTAACTTTTAGCCCCCTTAGGGACTAGAACCCTTGTCCTATTCCCCCTGATAGATCTCTATCAGGGTGAATAGGATCGCACACTGTCCCTGCTGCTCTGTGCTTTGTGCACACAGCAGCATGGAGCTTACCATGGCAGCCAGGGCTTCAATAGCGTCCTGGCTGCCATGGTAACCGATCGGAGCCCCAGGCTTACACAGCTGGGGCTCCGATCGGAGGAGCAGGGGAGAGGGGATCCTGTGGCCACTGCCACCAATGAGTAATACTGGGTGGGGGGGGGGGGGGGGCGCACACTGCGCCACCAATGTTTTTACTATTGGCCGGGATTGGGGTGGGGGCGCACTGCGCCACCAATGATTAATACTGGGGGGCTGGGGGGCGCACTGCGCCACCAATGAAGATAAGTCTCTCAATCATTCATATACAGGAGGCGGGAGCTGGCTGCAGAATCACATAGCCGGCTCCCGACCTCTATGAGCGGTAGCTGCGATCCGCGGCACCTGAGGAGTTAACTACCGCGGATCGCAGCTATCGCTCATAGAGGCCGGGAGCCGGCTATGTGATTCTGCAGCCAGCTCCCGCCTCCTGTATATGAATGAATGGCTTATCTTCATTGGTGGCGCAGCGGCCACAGCCCCTCCCCTCCTCTTCTTCTCTTCTGTCATTGGCGGCAGCAGCACAGGGGGAGGAGACACTGCTTCCTTCTCCCCTGTGCTGCAGAGGGAACACAGAACGCGCTGAGAGCAGCGCGTTCTGTGTTCCCCATACGTTATCGGTATATCGGCAAAATAGATGCCGATAACGTTCAAAATCCTCAATATCGGCCAAACCGATAATCGGTCGATCCCTAGTAGAAAGACTGTACCTTTAGACTATCTGTAAAAAAAAAAAAAAAAACTTGTTCAGACACCAGTCTCCCTGTTTTATGGAAACCCGACTGAGGAAGTCCGCTCTGACATTCTCCTTGCTCTTCAAATGCACTGCTGAAAGAAAAAGCATTTTTTCGTCTGCTATATAAAAGATCTCCTGGCATAGACGTAAAACGAAAAGGGAAGAGACCCTCGTTCCTCCTTGACGGTTTATGTAGGCCACCGCTGTTGAATTGTCCGAATAGAAAACATTCCTGTTTATTTCTGGAAGAGAGACAACTTCAAAAGAATTAAAAGCAGTAGAGATGGCACCGGAGTTGGAAGATGCTGTCCTCGCATTCAAATCCCACCTCCCTTGCCAGTACCTGTTCTGGGAGTGGGCTACCCAAACCCAAGGGCTGGCATCTGCGGTAATTATAGTCTGGTCTACAAATGTCCATGGAGCTCCTGCTGATAGATTTTCTGGCACCGTCCACAACAGGGAGAGTCTTATCTTTGAAGAAAGGTGGAAATTTTGATCCAAGGAACAAGGGGAGCCATCCCACAATCTTAGGATGTCCACTTGAAGATCTCTGGAGTAGATCTGTGCATAAGGTACTGCTGGAATCGCTGATGTTATCTGCCTGAGCATCGCCATCGCCTCCCTGAAAGAACACTGGTAAGAAAGGAAGACTGACCATACTTGTTCCCTGATCGACTCTTCTTGGAAGGTGAAGAAAACTCCTTTGCAGACAGGAGTCCAATTTCCCAAAACAAAGCAAACTTGAGAAGGAATCAAATTTAATTTTTTCCAATTTATTATCCATCCTAAGTTCTCTAAAGTAAAGCAGAGGAATTCTACATCTTTTTCTAGCCCCTCTATTAAGAAATCGTCCAGATAGGGCACCAGAGTAATTCCTGATAGTCTTACAAAAGCTGCTAATTCTGCTACCACTTTGGTGAAGACTCTTGGAGCCCGAGATACCCCGAAGGGACGCACCCTGTATTGGAGATGCATCAACTTCCCCTGAACCCAGACTGCTGTTCTTAAAAACTTTTGGGCGGAAGAATGGATTGGAACATGATATTATGCATCTTCCGGATCCATGCTTGCCATCCAGCAATCCTGGAAGAGGAGACTCACTGTAGATTTTATCGTCTCCATGCGAAATTTCTTGTAGACCAGAGATTTGTTTCATTTCTTCAGATTTAAAATCACTCAAAATGTTCAATTTGTTTTCTTCAACCAAAAACAAAAAGGGAATAGAACCCTTTGCCCCTCTGTCTAGGGGACTGGACAAACTACTCCCTTGTCTAAGACAAAAAAAAAAAACAAAAAAACACCTGATTCCAAAGCCTTCCTTTTTTTGGATTTTTGGGACGAACTGCCTTTGATGACATCACTACGCTCATCACATGATCCATCACCATGGTGATGGACCATGTGATGAATGCAGTGACATCATCAAAAAGGTCCTATTGCTCACAGTTAAAGACAGAAGAGATGCCGGGCTGCGCGAACAAGTGGATTAAGGAGAGTTAAATTATTTTTATTTATTTTTAACCCCTCCAGCCCTATTGTACTATGCATTCTGTATTCAGAATTTATAACATGGTTATAAGGGAAAATAGCAATCTACAGAACACCGATCCCAAGCCTGAACTTCTGTGAAGAAGTTCGGGTTTGGGTACCAAACATGCACGATTTTTCTCACGCCAGTGCAAAACGCATTACAATGTTTTGCACTCGCGCGGAAAAATCGTGCATGTTCCCGCAACGCACCTGCACCTTTTCCTGCAACGCCCGTGTGAAACCAGCCTTAAAGGGGTTGTCCTGGTTCAGAGCTGAACCTGGACATACCCTTATTTTCACCCAGGCAGCCCCCCTGATGCTAGCATTGGAGCATCTCATGCTCTGATGCGCTCCCTTGCCCTGCGCAAGGGCTCTTTTGTTTTCAATCACACATGGCCGGGCGGAAACCTCTGCCCGGCAGTGTCACCGGCTCTGATGGGCAGGCTTTAGCGCTGCCCTAGCCGTTTTACTGGCTAGGGCAGCGCTAAATCCCGCCCAATGTCGGTGACGTCACCGGGCTTCCTGGTAGCCCCATGGAGAGCCCCAGTATGTCACCAGAACTCCTAAAAATGCCTTTGCCCTGGCGATTTAGCGAAGGGCAAAGGAGAGCATCGGAGCATCCGGCGTCACCTAGTTCTGACATGCCTGTGGAAAACTCCAGATCTGTGTGCGCACCAAGGCTGGCTGTCCCCTCCTGCTGCTGACCGACTTGTAACGCGCCTAGGCTCCTTTTTTACTCTAGCACCGCCGGGAATGACCGCATGCGCAGAGCGCATCAGAAGCGCTGGCTGCCATCTTGGATGCGGACGCTGGCTACCGCACCACTATAGACCGAGAGCCGCCTGAACACAGACACAGCGGCTCCCCAATGAGACTTACGAGGAGGCAGGAAGCAGGACAGACTGCTCCTAAGGAGACTTGCGCCGCCAGGGATAGGTCCCATTACGGTATTGTAGACCCAGACCTTCCCCAGAGGTGAGAACCAAGTTAAAAAAGAGCTCCTCAGGTTCCTCCTATCCAGAGGACAGGAAACCTGAGGTGGGGGTGTGAACCATTTTATCTCTTCAGGTTTCCGGTCCTGGATGGGAGGTCCTAGTCGCATGGGTGCCATCAGGGGTGAGGGGAAATACAAGGTTCCACAATAGCTGAAGATTTTTTGCCATATTAAGACAAGATGCGGTTACACAGCTATTTGCACAGTCCACAAACAAAGAACATCTGCCCTTGCGTAACCTTTACTGCGACTCGTGACTCATTTCTTACTCCTGTTTTTCTGGTCATTACACAGGAGACCACCATCTGTTTAAAGACATCAACTTCAGACATCTCTAGCTTGTATGTGTTGAGTTTCTGCCAGAAAGCTAATGGGGTTGTTCAGGATTTTCAAAACTGTGACTGACAGTAGGCAATAATAAAATAAAAGAATAGTCACCCGTTCACTCCCACGGCTCTGGTCCTGCAGTGAAGACATCACATACATCATACAAGTGGACAATTACTGGTCTTTGACTGTATGCAATGTCATCACTGCAAGACTGTCAGGGAGCCCCGGAGCAGAGGGAGAATTTGGGCGAGTATTAGTTTGTTGTTTTTTCAAAATACATCATATTATTGCCTACTTAGCCACATTTTAGAAAATGCTGGGCATCCCCTTTTCAGATTATATAGAGTTATAATTTTAAGGTGACATTTTTACCAATAGGCTTTCCAGAAACGTATCGCATATTTAAATAGATGAGTGAAAAGTAAAACTGCAGCCTCTCAGCTCAAATATACAATTATCCAATGCTGGAGTTATTTAGAAACAGATGAAAGGTGTCTCACTTATACGCAACTCGTATCTGAGTGTAGGAACATTCGTGTTTCCTTGTAAACCTTCTTAACCCATGGACAACACAGACTGGCATGAGGAAATGTGTGATTATAACAAGTATACTTGGTGCTTTAAAAGTTGACTGCTTCCAGGAAGCAGAGCAAAAAAATTTATAAAAATAATCCAATGTTTGCATCTTATACTATGTGGTAGTAACAAGGCATATACACTATGTGACACAGTAAAGGGAGTTGTATGGGGAGGCAGGTATTTTCCTCCCAGTGTGTGCTGCTGGACTGATTAGCGGCCAGGTGGGGGTCAAAAACCGGACTGGACTCAAGTATTGGGATCTGAGGCTTGTGCTGGGCTTGGAGGTCTGAGACCAGTGTGAGGGGAAACAGGTCTGTTTATGGACTCTTTGAGGCAGAACTGCCAGCTGGGTGTAAACTAACACCAAAACCAAAAGGTGACTGTGTTAAATGTGACTTGTTTATGAACTTGGCCAAGATGCGAAAAAAAACACTTAACCGTTTGATTTAAAGGGCTTCTGTCAGCCCACTAAACAGTTTTTTTTGTTTTGTTTAATAATCCCTACACTGCGAGCTCTGCATACATAAGTAAAATAATAATTTGTTCAGTAGAATTTGATAAAACGCTATTTTTATAATATGTAAATTACCTTGCTACCAGCAAGTAGGGCGGCTACTTGCATCTTCAATCTGCGCAGGCGCACTGAGAGGCGGCCACTCACTGCGCCTGCGCAGATTGAAGATACGTATGGCCGCGGCGCAGGCGCCAGATATTGAATGAAAACAGGCAGGGCCAGCAGAGAACGATTCCGTTCCCTGGCCCAGTCAATCACAATGCGGAGGGGGCGTCATTAGGGTCGGAGAATGCGGCTGCTACCAGCAATTTACATATTATAAAAATAGCGTTTTATCAAATTCTACTGAACGAAAATTATTTTACTTATGTATGCAGAGATCGCAGTGTAGGGATTATTATTAAACAAAAAAAAAAAAAAAAAAAGTTTAGTGGGCTGACAGAAGCCCTTTAAGAACTGGTTGGTGCCTCTATACTGCGTCCGCTTATCCTGCATACCAGAGCGAATCCCCACAACATCCAGAATGGCCACTTATAAAAACGGATGTCTATTACTCTATACAACAAAGCATGGAGGCATTATTTTTATTGTTTACTTTTGGAATTTAACTTCTTAAAGGAACCTGTCAGCAGATTTGTTCCTATGAAACTGGCTGACCTGTTACATGTGCACTTGGCAGCTGAAGACATCTGTGTTGGTCCCAAGTTCATATGTGCCCGCATTGCTGAGAAAAATGATGTTTTAATATATGCAAGTGAGCCTCTAGGAGCAACACGAGCGTTGCTGTTACACCTAGAGACTCAGTTTTATCTGTAACTGCCATCCCCTCTCCACTTTGATAGGCAGTGAAAAAGTTATGTCAGGGCCCGTTATTTTAAGTGCAGAAGAGCGGCAGTTAGAGAAAACGGAGCCTCTATGTGTTACGGCAATGCCCCTAGAGGCTCATTTGCAAATATTAAAACTTCATTTTATTCAGCAATGTGGGCACATATGAACATGGGACCAAAAGAGATGCCTTGTGCACGTGTAACAGGTCAGCCAGTTCCATAAGTACAAATCTCCTGACAGATGCCCTTTAACCACCTCAGCCCCCAGTGCTTAAACACCCTGAAAGACCAGGCCACTTTTTACACTTCTGACCTACACTACTTTCACCGTTTATTGCTCGGTCATGCAACTTACCACCCAAATGAATTTTACCTCCTTTTCTTCTCACTAATAGAGCTTTCATTTGGTGGTATTTCATTGCTGCTGACATTTTTACTTTTTTTGTTATTAATCGAAATTTAACGATTTTTTTGCAAAAAAAATGACATTTTTCACTTTCAGTTGTAAAATTTTGCAAAAAAAACGACATCCATATAGAAATTTTGCTCTAAATTTATAGTTCTACATGTCTGATAAAAAAAAAAATGTTTGGGTAAAAAAAAAATGGTTTGGGTAAAAGTTATAGCGTTTACAAACTATGGTACAAAAATGTGAATTTCCGCTTTTTGAAGCAGCTCTGACTTTCTGAGCACCTGTCATGTTTCCTGAGGTTCTACAATGCCCAGACAGTACAAACACCCCACAAATGACCCTATTTCTGAAAGTAGACACCCTAAGGTATTCGCTGATGGGCATAGTGAGTTCATAGAATTTTTTATTTTTTGTCACAAGTTAGCGGAAAATGATGATTTTTTTTTTTTTTTTTCTTACAAAGTCTCATATTCCACTAACTTGTGACAAAAAATAAAAAGTTCTATGAACTCACTATGCCCATCAGCGAATACCTTGGGGTCTCTTCTTTCCAAAATGGGGTCACTTGTGGGGTAGTTATACTGCCCTGGCATTCTAGGGGCCCAAATGTGTGGTAAGGAGTTTGAAATCAAATTCTGTAAAAAATGACCTGTGAAATCCGAAAGGTGCTCTTTGGAATATGGGCCCCTTTGCCCACCTAGGCTGCAAAAAAGTGTCACACATCTGGTATCTCCGTACTCAGGAGAAGGTGGGGAATGTGTTTTGGGGTGTCATTTTATATATACCCATGCTGGGTGAGAGAAATATCTTGGCAAAAGACAACTTTTCCCATTTTTTTATACAAAGTTGTCATTTGACCAAGATATTTATCTCACCCAGCATGGGTATATGTAAAAAGACACCCCAAAACACATTCCTCAACTTCTCCTGAGTACGGGGATACCAGATGTGTGACACTTTTTTGCAGCCTAGGTGGGCAAAGGGGCCCATATTCCAAAGAGCACCTTTCGGATTTCACAGGTCATTTTTTACTGAATTTGATTTCAAACTCCTTACCACACATTTGGGCCCCTAGAATACCAGGGCAGTATAACTACCCCACAAGTGACCCCATTTTGGAAAGAAGACACCCCAAGGTATTCCGTGAGGGGCATGGCGAGTTCCTAGAATTTTTTATTTTTTGTCACAAGTTAGTGGAAAATGGTGATTTTTTTTTTTTTCATACAAAGTCTCATATTCCACAAACTTGTGACAAAAAATAAAAACTTCCATGAACTCACTATGCCCATCAGCGAATACCTTGGGGTCTCTTCTTTCCAAAATGGGGTCACTTGTGGGGTAGTTATACTGCCCTGGCATTCTAGGGGCCCAAATGTGTGGTAAGTAGGTAAATGACCTGTTAAATCCGAAAGGTGCTCTTTGGAATGTGGGCCCCTTTGCCCACCTAGGCTGCAAAAAAGTGTCACACATCTGGTATCTCTGTATTCAGGAGAAGTTGAGGAATGTGTTTTGGGGTGTCTTTTTACATATACCCATGCTGGGTGAGATAAATATCTTGGTCAAATGCCAACTTTGTATAAAAAAAAAAAATGGGAAAAGTTGTCTTTTGCCAAGATATTTCTCTCACCCAGCATGGGTATATGTAAAATGACACCCCAAAACACATTCCCCAACTTCTCCCGATTACGGAGATACCAGATGTGTGACACTTTTTTGCAGCCGAGGTGGGCAAAGGGGCCCATATTCAAAAGAGCACCTTTCGGATTTCACAGGTCATTTTTTACAGAATTTGATTTCAAACTCCGTACCACACATTTGGGCCCCTAGAATGCCAGGGCAGTATAACTACCCCACAAGTGACCCCATTTTGGAAAGAAGAGACCCCAGGGTATTCGCTGATGGGCATAGTGAGTTCATGGAAGTTTTTATTTTTTGTCACAAGTTAGTGGAATATGAGACTTTGTATGAAAAAAACAAAAACAAAAAAAAAAAACACGCATTTTCCACTAACTTGTGACAAAAAATAAAAAATTCTAGGAACTCGCCATGCCCCTCACGGAATACCTTTGGGTGTCTTCTTTCCAAAATGGGGTCACTTGTGGGGTAGTTATACTGCCCTGGCATTTTCCAGGGGCCCTAATGTGTGGTAAGTAGGTAAATGACCTGTGAAATCCTAAAGGTGCTCTTTGGAATATGGGCCCCTTTGCCCACCTAGGCTGCAAAAAAGTGTCACACATGTGGTATCGCCGTATTCAGGAGAAGTTGGGGAATGTGTTTTGGGGTGTCATTTTACATATACCCATGCTGGGTGAGAGAAATATCTTGGCAAAAGACAACTTTTCCCATTTTTTTTATACAAAGTTGGCATTTGACCAAGATATTTCTCTCACCCAGCATGGGTATATGTAAAATGACACCCCAAAACACATTCCCCAACTTCTCCTGAGTACGGCGATACCAGATGTGTGACACTTTTTTGCAGCCTAGATGCGCAAAGGTGCCCAAATTCCTTTTAGGAGGGCATTTTTAGACATTTGGATACCAGACTTCTTCTCACGCTTTGGGGCCCCTAGAATGCCAGGGCAGTATAAATACCCCAAATGTGACCCCATTTTGGAAAGAAGACACCCCAAGGTATTCAATGAGGGGCATGGCGAGTTCATAGAAATTTTTTTTTTTTGGCACAAGTTAGCGGAAATTGATATTTTTAATTTTTTTCTCACAAAGTCTCCCGTTCCGCTAACTTGGGACAAAAATTTCAATCTTTCATGGACTCAATATGCCCCTCACGGAATACCTGGGGGTGTCTTCTTTCCGAAATGGGGTCACATGTGGGGTATTTATACTGCCCTGGCATTCTAGGGGCCCTAAAGCGTGAGAAGAAGTCTGGAATATAAATGTCTAAAAAATTTTACGCATTTGGATTCCGTGAGGGGTATGGTGAGTTCATGTGAGATTTTATTTTTTGACACAAGTTAGTGGAATATGAGACTTTGTAAGAAAAAAATAAATAAATTCCGCTAACTTGGGCCAAAAAAATATCTGAATGGAGCCTTACAGAGGGGTGATCAATGACAGGGGGGTGATCAATGACAGGGGGGTGATCAGGGAGTCTATATGGGGTGATCACCACAGTCATTGATCATGCCCCTGTAAGGCTTCATTCAGACGACCGGATGCGTTTTGCGGATCCGATCCATGTATCAGTGCATCCGTAAAAATCATGCGGACATCTGAATGGAGCTTTACAGGGGGGTGATCAGGGGCTAATAAGGGGTTAATAAGTGACGGGGGGGGGGGGGGGGTGTAGTGTAGTGGTGCTTGGTGCTACTTTACTGAGCTACCTGTGTCCTCTGGTGGTCGATCCAAACAAAGGGGACCACCAGAGGACCAGGTAGCAGGTATATTAGACGCTGTTATCAAAACAGCGTCTAATATACCTGTTAGGGGTTAAAAAAAACAGATCTCCAGCCTGCCAGCGAACGATCGCCGCTGGCAGGCTGGAGATCAACTCTCTTACCTTCCGTTCCTGTGAGCGCGCGCGCGCCTGTGTGCGCGCGTTCACAGGAAGTCTCGCGTCTCGCGAGATGACGCGTATATGCGTGACTGTGCGCAGCGCTGCCACCTCCGGAACGCGATCCTGCGTTAGGCGGTCCGGAGGTGGTTAAAATGGGTCACTTCCAGCATTTATCACATGCTAACAGCCTATAGGTGAATATTCTATGTATTTACTTTTAATAAACTGGTGTGTGGTTTTCTGGATATAATTTTTGAAGTCACTCCGTGTATTCTACTTCCTGTCTTGGCTCTTTAACTTCCTCATTGTTTGAACTTTTAGCACCACAACAGTCTTGCTTAACCTTTTCAGTTTACAGCTTCACGGCAACCAGAGAGGTCTCCTGTAGTGACTCAACTAAAGCATCACCTATTACACTTATTGATGCAATGCTATATACTACAAGCCAACACCCACCGTTATCATGAGGTTTACCCTTCAGATAACAGCTACAGTAAACTGACAATGGATTTATTATCTATACGAGGTCTTATTTGTGATGTCTGTTACAGAAGGACAATACTTTGTATTTCATTTTCAATGGAAAAGCACTGCTGAAATAAATATATTTTCTATAAATATTGCATTAAAACAATACCACTTTCTGATGAGGTGTCCCTTTAAGTAAATGTGCAGTGGCCGGGTTTGGGGTGGCCCCAACGCTAGGCTGGGTCCCCCGGACACAGTCGAGGTGCCACCACATGTTGCTGCTCTCCGGAAGGGATGGGAAGGTGTGGTGCACCCACAATGGGAAATAAGTCCAGAGAGTCAGGGTCTGCAGTAAACCAGGGTGCTTCTTTACTGGAGGAATTCAGGTACAAAATACAGACGAGGCATTGGTCTGGCTTCTCCAGTCTCCTCCCTGGCAGAAGGGTTTAATGCTGAGAAATAGTAATGAGCGGCAGGGGCAATATTCAAATTTGTGATATTTCACAAATATTCGTCATATTTGCAAAGTTGAGATTATTTTCTTGATTGCGAAAATCAGCAATGTAATATGCGTGTATTGCGCGCACAATACAGGCGTGGGTCACTTTTGCTACATTTTTCAAGCGGTTAGAAATTTCCTGAGACTGGAGAAAATGGCTGGCACGGCAGAATATTACAATAGCTTTATATGCAGATAGAGTGCTCCAATCGGCAATTAATTATGCGCATATTTTTGCGTAATACGTGCAACTTCACATTTTAGCAGGTCTGACTACATATTACTGATTGGTGCATTAAGTATTGTCACACTACCTAACACACTGGAACCTATCAGCTACACTGACCATCTCCCACTAGCAATCTTTAAAAAAAAAAATATATATATATATATTTAAAAGCCATTTTCTGTAGTTCTGAGAGACAGCAGCGTCATTTCTGAATGACATCAGAACTACAGAAAATGGCTGCTGGGGAGGTTCTTATATAGTAAGGGGTAGACAACTTTCCTATTGGTTGCTAGGGATGTTGCTAAGCTCAGACAAAGACATTGCAGCCTTCTCATTGGCCCACAAGCAAGAAAGGAGGTTACTGATCAAAACAAAAAAATAATATAGAATATTTGAGAATACGAATATATAGCACTATATTCTAAATATTAGTGAATTCTCGAAGTGGCAATATTCGCGATTCAAGTATTCGCGCCCAACACTGAGGAAAGGCCTGAGGTCTTCAGAAGGCTGGTGATCCAGGGTCTGTGGCAGCGTATCCCCATCTCAGCATCTTCTTCTGGTCACTCAGTAGTCTGGCAGAGTCTCCTCTTCCAAGCACTGGTCCCTAACTGCAGCACACTAGGGGCTCTGACTGCTCTCCCCATATACAGTTTCTGCTAGACTAGAACCTAGTGGGAGCGGTGGAGTGGAGAACTCAGCACAAACAGATACATTAGAGCTTCAATGATAATCGCAATGACAGGTTTTCCAGACAAAAACAAGTTTCCAGACATAACAGAGCTAAAACCAGACATTTAACCCCCTTAACGACCCAGGACGAGCATGCTCGTCCACAATCGCCGGCAGTTAGCGCTAGACGAGCGTTCTCGTCCTGCAGTCGTTTTGGCATCTTACATCACAAAAAGTGTAATAGCAGCCAAACAGTCATCTCATCCTGCAAAAAAAAGAGACAGAGACACAGAGACACAGAGACACAGAGACACAGAGACACAGAGACACAGAGACACAGAGACACAGAGACACAGAGACACAGAGACACAGAGACACAGAGACACAGAGACACAGAGACACAGAGACACAGAGACACAGAGACACAGAGACACAGAGACACAGAGACACAGAGACACAGAGACACAGAGACACAGAGACACAGAGACACAGAGACACAGAGACACAGAGACACAGAGACACAGAGACACAGAGACACAGAGACACAGAGACACAGAGACACAGAGACACAGAGACACAGAGACACAGAGACACAGAGACACAGAGACACAGAGACACAGAGACACAGAGACACAGAGACACAGAGACACAGAGACACAGAGACACAGAGACACAGAGACACAGAGACACAGAGACACAGAGACACAGAGACACAGAGACACAGAGACACAGAGACACAGAGACACAGAGACACAGAGACACAGAGACACAGAGACACAGAGACACAGAGACACAGAGACACAGAGACACAGAGACACAGAGACACAGAGACACAGAGACACAGAGACACAGAGACACAGAGACACAGAGACACAGAGACACAGAGACACAGAGACACAGAGACACAGAGACACAGAGACACAGAGACACAGAGACACAGAGACACAGAGACACAGAGACACAGAGACACAGAGACACAGAGACACAGAGACACAGAGACACAGAGACACAGAGACACAGAGACACAGAGACACAGAGACACAGAGACACAGACACACAGACACACACAGACACAGAGACACAGAGACACAGAGACACAGAGACACAGAGACACAGAGACACAGAGACACAGAGACACAGAGACACAGAGACACAGAGACACAGAGACACAGAGACACAGAGACACAGAGACACAGAGACACAGAGACACAGAGACACAGAGACACAGAGACACAGAGACACAGAGACACAGAGACACAGAGACACAGAGACACAGAGACACAGAGACACAGAGACACAGAGACACAGAGACACAGAGACACAGAGACACAGAGACACAGAGACACAGAGACACAGAGACACAGAGACACAGAGACACAGAGACACAGAGACACAGAGACACAGAGACACAGAGACACAGAGACACAGAGACACAGAGACACAGAGACACAGAGACACAGAGACACAGAGACACAGAGACACAGAGACACAGAGACACAGAGACACAGAGACACAGAGACACAGAGACACAGAGACACAGAGACACAGAGACACAGAGACACAGAGACACAGAGACACAGAGACACAGAGACACAGAGACACAGAGACACAGAGACACAGAGACACAGAGACACAGAGACACAGAGACACAGAGACACAGAGACACAGAGACACAGAGACACAGAGACACAGAGACACAGAGACACAGAGACACAGAGACACAGAGACACAGAGACACAGAGACACAGAGACACAGAGACACAGAGACACAGAGACACAGAGACACAGAGACACAGAGACACAGAGACACAGAGACACAGAGACACAGAGACACAGAGACACAGAGACACAGAGACACAGAGACACAGAGACACAGAGACACAGAGACACAGAGACACAGAGACACAGAGACACAGAGACACAGAGACACAGAGACACAGAGACACAGAGACACAGAGACACAGAGACACAGAGACACAGAGACACAGAGACACAGAGACACAGAGACACAGAGACACAGAGACACAGAGACACAGAGACACAGAGACACAGAGACACAGAGACACAGAGACACAGAGACACAGAGACACAGAGACACAGAGACACAGAGACACAGAGACACAGAGACACAGAGACACAGAGACACAGAGACACAGAGACACAGAGACACAGAGACACAGAGACACAGAGACACAGAGACACAGAGACACAGAGACACAGAGACACAGAGACACAGAGACACAGAGACACAGAGACACAGAGACACAGAGACACAGAGACACAGAGACACAGAGACACAGAGACACAGAGACACAGAGACACAGAGACACAGAGACACAGAGACACAGAGACACAGAGACACAGAGACACAGAGACACAGAGACACAGAGACACAGAGACACAGAGACACAGAGACACAGAGACACAGAGACACAGAGACACAGAGACACAGAGACACAGAGACACAGAGACACAGAGACACAGAGACACAGAGACACAGAGACACAGAGACACAGAGACACAGAGACACAGAGACACAGAGACACAGAGACACAGAGACACAGAGACACAGAGACACAGAGACACAGAGACACAGAGACACAGAGACACAGAGACACAGAGACACAGAGACACAGAGACAGAGACAGAGACAGAGACACTAAAATTTTGAAGTTGTATCTCCATTTTCCATTAATTCTTGTGGAACACCTAAAGGGTTAACAACGTTTGTAAAATCAGTTTTGAATACCTTGAGGGGTTTAGTTTCTAGAATGGGGTCATTTTTGGGTGGTTTCTATCATGTAAGCTTCACTAAGTGACTTCAGACCTGAACTGGTCCTTAAAAAGTTGGTTTTTGAAAATTTCTAAGAAATTTCAAGATTTACTTTGAAACTTTAAGCCTTGTAACATCCCCCAAAAACAAAATGTCATTCCCAAAATGATCCTAACATGAAGACATATGGGAAATGTAAAGTTATAACTATTTTTGAAGGTATTAATATGTATTATAGAGAAATTGAAACTTTGAAAATTGCAAATTTTTGGCAAATTTGGTATTTTTATAAATCAAAAAAATATATATTTCTGACTCCATTTTTCCAGTGTCATGAAGTACAATATGTGACGAAAAAAAAAAAAAAAAACTCAGAATGGCCTGGATAAGTCAAAGCGTTTTCATTCAAAGTATCCATTAACCCTTTCCACAGAGCCATGTAAATACAGTGATAATGAACAGGATATTTATCACAAGTTTCTATATATATATATATATATATATATATATATATATATATAATGCAGTGCAAGTTAACCTTTTTAGGTGAAAAAGTAAGAAGTTTTAACTTTGCATAGGGGAAATAGGCAAATGTCACCGTACTCCCTGCTCCAGGGCACTACAAATGTATCTAAAGTTGAAACAGGAATGTGCCCCCCCCCCCCCTCCTGACATTACTGCTTAAAAAATAGTTGTTGGTTTGAAAGAGCATGCACATGATTTGCCTCTACAGGGGTCCACAGTGCCCTCTGCCAAATCAGCTGTCTTGGGATAGGAACATAGAGGGCTGGAGTGAATTCAGAGACCATTAGTTAATACTAAGGTGGACTGTAAAATCTCTTATGTAAAAGTCTTAACTTGACATAAAAGAACACAATGTACTGAAAGACTGCAGGACATTAACCTATAATTTTATGTCACATATAATAGAATCTTTAAAGTCAGATCCTGACATTTCCAGCTAATCTTTGATACTTCCTTCCAAAGTAAATGAAATGCCACCACACAGCCGGAAATATGCACAAAATATTTCTGATGCATGTGAACAGGGTGTCGGAAACCTCATTCTCATGCATTGGATGCGGTTTTAAATGGGTTTTCAGAGATTTTGATGCAGATTGCCTATTCTCAGGATCGGTCATCAGTAGTGGTGTTGATCGACGCGAGCTCAATACTAGTCATCAGCATCAGATGGGCAGGAGTCCGACTTCTGGTTCCCCAGCCAATCAGCTGTATGAAGACATTGCGGCACTCCATGAGCGATTACGGTTCTTTCTAGGCCAGTTATGCCATGTTGGTCACATGGCCTAGGAGGTGAAGATCATTCCCAGTCAAGTCAACGGGGCTGAGCTGCAATACAAAGCACGGGCACTATCAAATGGATGGCAACGTGCTTGGTAAGCTGTGTGGAGGCTGTGGTGCTCATCGGAGCTACGACGAGTGCCGGGGCTTACCCAAACAGCTAGGGGTCAGACCCCCGCAAATCTCATACCTACCATCATCAATATGAAAACCCCTTTAACGAGCAATTATCCAGAGAATCTGTGCCGATATCTGATGCAGGCAAACATACCCTAAGAAGCCGTAATGAGTAGGACAGTACTGTATTTACATAGTCAAGGTACATTTCCATAAAAGTATCTCCACATATGACAGCACTAGAGCAAGTCTTTAGACAAACCTGTACATGTCATCCGCTTTCTCAACACTTCAGGGAAGTATTATCAAAGTCTGACCCCCTTCAGGAGTTAATCCTCTCCTCGCCTCCCAGGTACGAAACAACCTTCAGGCGTTCTCAATGCTAATTACCAAGCAAGTCAATGTCATGTTCTCATTTATCACCTATTGTAGGCGTCCTGTTGCCTGTCACTTTATACAATAGGTATTTAAAATCATAAATAAAAAGGAAAACCACATTTTTATTGATACCGTTTATTAGACGCTTTTATGTAAAACCAAGTGGCAGATTTGTTGCAGAAAGGTCTATGCCTCTCCCATTTATTTGAATAGGGTTTGCAGAAATCTATGGGCTTGCTGCAGAAATGACCACATCGGTGGATTTTCCACGGCAGAAGATCCAGTATTTCAGGCATCGGGGGTATTCCCTGAAAATATTCTTAGTAGTATAAAACGGATGATGTGTGTGTATAGGTCCCATCTGTAGGACGTATCTACAGGTCCACTTCCATCACAAACCTTGTGTATGCATTGAAAGATTCCGGCCTGAGACATCTTGAAGGGTAATGTTTCAATGTAATCCTGCCTCTTGACGGGGATCACAGTTCTGCACTTTACCTACTTACCTGGAAACAGTCAACAGATTGCCATTTTACTCAAGGACAGGTTAATCCTGTACAAGTAACAGTACACCACTGAACTATAGGTCTACAAATTAGATCCATTTTACGAGGAATTATGACACTTCAGATGTAAACTGTAGATTCTTGAGGTTGTGACAAAATTCTCAACTCGCTGAAACATGGGTTCACCAAAGTACATGCAAAGGAATCTACATCATGTGTGGTCATGTCCAAAGTATGCGTTTATCACACTAGAATGTGATATAAAGGGGGAAGATTTATCATCCCCATATGCCAGACCTGGGGTTTGTGACATTATAAACTCCACTGAGTTTTGTTTGCAAATGGAGTTTCTAAATGGCGTTTCACCACTGCCCTAGCCCCGTGGTGTGGGCGAGGCCATCAGCCTCAGATTTATCATGTACAGCAATTTCCTGGCTTAATTTATGCAAGGGTGTGAGCCTCGTCATAAATGAGGCATATCCTCTTATGCTGACTGCAATGGTACAATACACTAAAGATTAAAAAATGTATAGATTTACAGTAAGATTTTAGCTTCAGTAGTGTCTCCCTCCCTGTAATCAGCATACTGGGGGTCATGCATGTAGACAAGGTTTCAGATCTTTGAGTTCAGCTCATGCAAAATGGGAGCAAAACCAAAAGGGTTGCGTTTATATTTTTGTTCAGTGTAGAATGCAAGTATTAACTAAAACGGGTCAGGAGAGGTGACAGATCCTAAAAACACAGACTAGTGGAGTGACCTGTTGCTTCACTGCTAAAGACTTAAATGGCTTTTCCAGGACTTTTATACTGATTACCTGTCCTCTGGAGAGGTCATCGGTATCTGATTAGTGGGGGTCCGACACCCGGTACCCCGGACAATCAGCTTACCGGCGTCTTAATAACCCCCTATATCTTGCAGTGGATCTGCCAAAGTTACGAAGAGGCACCAACCCCCCTACATAACTTCAGCGCATCCAGCACCAGCCTAAATGTAAGTCAGCATACTTGCTGGATTCCATTTAGACTATTTTCTATGCCTAAAACAGGTCTAGAAAATGATGACTGAGATGGGCCTGGCGACCCATCCCCTTCCCCACCCACTTTTTTAGACCTGGCATGAGCAGGGATAAAAAAAAGTTGCAACGCAATCTTACTACGAGCAATTTTTCCTGATAATCTGCCCTTGTAAAGATGCCACAGATCACCCTTGGTCATCGAGTTAATTCACCATTCATTTCTAGGCAGCAGATCGTGCTGTGTGAAGAGCATGTTGCTGCCCAGCAACAATGAATCTGTACGAGTGCAGCGTCCCACATCAGTATGTAAATGGGACACTTTAAATATCTGCCTATGTATTTGCATTGTATGGCATTTCCCATTATCAGGCTGGCAATGTCATTACACCTATTTGCCCCTAGGTGGTGCTGGCACCACATTATATATAGCTTGGGTGTGCCTAGACAGGGTGTGGAGTTAGTCTACTTTCACACTCACGTTTTGAATGGAAAAGGATCCGCTCAGAATGCATCAGTTTAGTCTCCGTTCCGCTTTGGAGACGAACCCCAAAACACTGCTTGCAGCGTTTTGGTGTCAGTCTGATGAAACTGAGCCAAACGGATCCGTCCTCCATTGACTTTCAATGGTGCTCAAGATAGATCCATCTTGGCTATGTTAAAGATAATACAAATGGATCCGTTTAGAACGGATGCAGACGGTGGTTGTATTATCTGAACAGCTGAATCGAGCTTATGGACCTCATCAGCACCAGTGCCTGAGAGTAACTTTCTAAGTGCCAGGACCTTTATAGAAAATTAGTGCGCAGAATTGTCCTTTTCCACTATACAAGCCTTCCAGGAAAAACCTAAACCTTTTTAGTGGAGCATCCTGCAAATAATGAAGCAGAAGTGTCTGCCGTGAGGGTAACGCCCTTATTGGATAGCTCAAGATAAGTAGAAAACAGTATATTTAGTACCAGAATGCTATAGTTTGGACTTAAAATAATTACAGAAGTCTTGCCTGTAAAGTGTCAGCCTTAAAGAGAACTCCTCAACTGACAATTGCCTAAACCTGATAAAAGGAATACAATTGAACTCATTTCTGAGTCATCACTTATATCATACAAATAAACTGTCTGTACTGACTACCTGAAGACAATAGATTTAGTAAATGTTCAACTGTTTGATAACAACTGACTCCATCATTTCCACTACTACACTCAACATTTGCACCTAACAGTGCTGGCGTCACGAACCAGGGGCCCAGCCACTAAAGCACCTTAAACACCAATTACCATCAAGGGCATCTCAACCAACATCTGGCTGGTGTTCCCTGCAACAGAGTGCCCCGGAGGATTTTGTGCCGTCTTCCCATCCACTGTACACCAGACCAGGGAGGCATCTGCTAACCGTGAGTACATTAACTCAGGGCTTGACAAATTTCCTTGGAATCTAGGAGCCAGCTAAAAAAGTTAGGAGCCAGGCGGAGCCGCATCATAAAGCCCCTAGTAGGTGCCCCCATAGTGCCCCCCCCCACTTCTCCATAGAGCCCCCCCAATAATGCTGTACCATGTTACATATACCGCCGCTCCGTCCCCGGACCCTATTGACTATAATGGGGACGGGGGCGGAGCTCCGGCGCAGCACGGCAGTTCGCGGTGAGAGGCCGCCGGACTAAAGTTGGACATGCAGTACTTTTAGTCCGGCGGCCTTTCACCATGCACTGCCGTGCTGCGCCAGAGCTCTGCCCCCATTATAGTCAATGGGGACAGAGCTGTGGTCCGGCGAAACAGCGGAAGGACGGATCCGACAGGGTGAACCGCCTGCCAGATCCACCCTGCCGCAAGTGTGAAAGTACCCTTAGTTCTATAGCTACTGAATGAGACAGAAGGGGGGATGCCTTAAACATATAGATCTCCTTGAGAAGCCAATTTGATCCTAAAGGGTTAATTCAAACTGTAATCTAAACTGTGTCCTGTCACTTCTCTCATATCTCTGCTCCTGTCCCTTAATCTTATCACTGCTGCGAAAGCATCAGCCACAGCCTCAGTGTAACCTGTTCTAGAGTCTGACTGACTGTTCTTTTAACTCAAAGAATCGAATGAGTCACTGAGTCGGATCTTTAGATTCTTAACCTGTGACTCATTCGATTCCCTGTACTTGTGTCAGTGACTCAGACTCAGAGCTGCTGGTGCTTGCATTGCCTCAGCTCTGATTGGTTGGTGGGCGGGGAGGGGAGGGGCTGGCAGAAGCAGCTTCCACTCTAGGATCAGATTACACTCTTCCCGAGCCCCTCCCCTCCCTGCTGCCAGCGTCTCTGCTATTGTGTGCTGTGACGGAGCTGTTTCACACGGTGCTGCCTCCGGACAGAACGGCAGCCCCGCACCCATCGCCCGGGCACCTTTGAAAACGGGCTGACAAATACCCAAGCGCCAGGACTAAATTCCTGGTCGCCTTGGCGACCTGGCGCCTGGGATTTGTCAAGCCCTGCATTAACTATTACACCCATCAGTCCACCGTGAGCCTCATGTGTTTCCCCTGTGGTTTGGTAGCCATGACTCATCCCCATACAGTTGAGGTGATCATTGCATATAAATACAACTCTCCTCCACTGACGAGCAGGAAGTTATCGGGAAGGAACTGTCACTTCCCAAAAATTGACTTCTCCTTTGGCCGGTCTAAATCCACCTTAAGCAATGCAGATACTGGGGCAGTTTAACAAATCCTATAGATGGGGTAGACAGACTGCTTAGAAATGCACCAGATTTATCACCGTGGCTCAGGCTGGACGATAAATTTAAAGCATAGACAGACACTTTTGTCTACCTTTATACCAACTATTGATAGGCTTAGGTTGAGACCAAATTTTATCCCAGAACTGTGGCACAAAATGTTGCATATTAGGGCATGCCCTTTTGTCACAAAATCACACCCTTGTCAGCAAATTTTAGCAGTTTACTCCAAAAATCTAGGTGTTAAAAGTGGGCCTATAATAAAAATTAGCTGAATACAAACATCTATATGGCTTGCACAATTAGATCATGCAGTAAGCCCATTTTCCAGAAGGAGCGAATGCGGTATTAACACCTAGTGCAGAGTGCTGGCCCTAGGGAGACATGTGGTGGCAATAAGGGTGGTTGGAGTCCACCCAGTGGATAATCCCTGCTTCAGCACTCCTCAGGCAGCACATGCAGTGATTAAAGGGGCGCAAACCTTCCTTTGGGGCACACCCTGGACTTTGGGGTCTCCTGCTTGGAGGTGGCTGGGGTGTCGTTGATGTTAGTCAAGCATCATATGACCCAAACCACATGCAGTAATGTCTAAAGCTATTATGCATGCGTTACCTTTACTGACTATGTCCAAACAATCTTTAAATGGTCCTCAACCTTCTGCAATAACCAAATGCTTCTTTATCTCAGAGATTGGTTCTTAGAAAAGTTGTTTTTCTGACAGCTTGTCTGACTTACACACCAAAAGCATCATGCACTTCTTTACTCCTTGCTGGCTTGCCAGAAACACACCCAGAACCCCAGTCAATCAGCTGTTTGAGAAGGCACTGGCGCTCAATGACAATATGTTCATTGGTCACATGGCCTAGGAGCAGCTCAGCCCCATTCAAATGGGGCTGAACGTAATGCCAAGCACAGCAGCTATACAATGTGTGGTAAGCTGCGATAAGGCCGTGGTGCTCACAGAAGCGCCGCGTTTTCTCAAACAGCTGATCGACTGGGGTCCTGGGTGTCGGACCCCCACTAAATCAGATACTGATCCTCTCCAGAGGAAAGGTCATAAGTATAAAAGGCCTGGAAAACCCATTCAACTCTTTAGCAGTAAAGCAATAGGTCACCCCAACAATCTGTTTTTAGGATCTGTCATCTCTCCTGACATGCCCATTTTAGTAAATACTTACATTCTATACTGAACAAGGATATAAAACACAACACTTTTGGTTTTGCATCAGCTGATCTCAAAGATCTGAAACATTTTCTACATACACACAAGACCCATTACTCAAATATTGATCACAAATCTGTGTTAGAGATAATCCATCCCACCTCACAGGTGTGGCATATTAAGGTGCAGATTAGACAGCATGAATATTGCACAGGTGTGCCTTAGACTGCCCACAATAAAAAACCACTCTGAAATGTGCAGTTTGATCACACAGCACAATGCCACAGATGTCGCAACATTTAAGGGAGCGTGCAATTGGCATGCTGACTGCAGGAATGTCTACCAGAGCTGTTGCCCGTGCAATGAATGTTCATTTCTTTACCATAAGCCGCCTCCAGAAGGTGTTCCAGAGAATTTGGCAGTACATCCAACCAGCCTCAACTGCAGACCACGTGTAACCACACCAGCCCAGGACCTCCACATCCAGCACGTTCACCTCCATGATTGTATGAGACCAGCCACCCAGACAGCTGCAGCAACAATCTGTTTGCATAACCAAAGATTTTCTGCACAAACAGTCTCAGGGAAGGTCATCTGCATGCTTGTCATCCTCATTGGGGTCTGGACCTGACTGTAGTTAGTCGTCATAACCAACTTGAGTGGGCAAATTCTCACATTCGATGGAGTCTGGCACGTTGGAGAGGCGTTCTGTTCACGGATGAGTCCCGGTTTTCACTGTTCTGGGCAGATGGCAGACAGCGTGTGTGGCGTCGTGTGGGTGAGCGGTTTGCTGACGTCAACGTTGTGGATCGAGTAGCCCATGGTGGTGGTGGGGTTATGGTATGGACAGGCGTATGTTATGGACAGTGAACACAGGTGCATTTTATTGATGGCATTTTGAATGCACAGAGATACTGTGATGAGATCCTGAGGCCCATTGTTGTGCCATTCATCCACGACCATCACCTCATGTTGCAGCATGATAATGCCAGGATCTGTACACAATTCCTGGAAGCTGAAAATATCCCAGTTCTTGCATGGCCAGCATAGCCACCAGACATGTCACCCATTGAGCATGTTTGGGATGCTTTGGATCGCCAAATACGACAGCGTGTTCCAGTTCCTGCCAATATTCTGCAACTTCGAACAGCTATTGAAGAGGAGAGGACCAACATTCCACAATCAACAACCTGATCAACTCTATGAGACGGAGAGGTGTTGCACTGCGTGAGGCAAATTGTGGCCACACCAGATACTGACTGGTTTCCCAGTAAGGCAAAACTGGGCACATTTCAGAGTGGTCTTTTATTGTGGGCAGTCTAAGGCACACCTGTACAATATTCATGCTGTCTAATCAGCACCTTGATATGCCACACCTGTGAGGTGGGATGGATTATCTCGGCAAAGGAGAAGTGCTCACTAACAGAGATTTAGACAGATGTGTGAACAATATTTGAGTAATGGGTCTTTTGTGTATGTAGAAAATGTTTCAGATCTTTGAGTTCAGCTCATGCATAATGGGAGCAAAACCGAAAGTGTTGCGTTTATATTTTTGTTCAGTGTATATAAAAAATTCTGGAGCAACTTTTTAGAGCTCTGCATTGCACTGTTATTTCTCCTGAAAATGAATAAATTGACAACTAACTAACTGTTATGAACTGATTTGGTGATCCCATACACTTTATAGTCGGCCTATGCCACAAAGTGTGTACGGGCATTCATGGAGAATATAAGCATTTTGTGAAACAGAGCTGATGGATCCTCTTGAGTAAAGTTCATAGAAACCTACCCATATGGACAATCACAATGAAACGATGACCTCCATAGTATGGAGGTCACGCCTGGTGTGCTATGAACCTTGGTAGAACATGTCACTGAGGGCTAGATAGTAACACAAACCATGTATGGAACAGCTGAGAAAAGCACAGGACATCACTGCAAAAACATTAGACCTGATTGACAAGGAAATGGGACAATGCAAATAATGAATGTCATGAGGTTTCCTCTATGCAATTCTCTAGTCAGCTGTAATCCACTTCCTTGCTTTCTTCTTATTTTTCCCATATCATGAAAAACAACGGAACAGATAAGGGGTCTGATACATGCTACCGCTAGGATCATCTCTTGCAAAATTAATTAATTTAATTAATGGTATGGCGATGCACACTTTTTAGGTTAAGGCCACACAGTTTGCGCCAAAAAAGTTTGTCTGCAACTTGCTGTTGCACGACTATTTTGGAGCTGTGATTTGGCTGTAAAAAACACAACCAAGTCGCAGGCGAGTCGCATGTGGTACGTTGACTTGTGACATGATCCATCAGGTCTGGATTCGACTGTCACGATGCAGTATGTTGCATGTCATTATATGCAATGTCGTGTGACACCCACACTCAATTGTATCTGGTACTTTCTACCACCAGAAAAACACAATAGGAAGCTTGCGTTTTATTTCTATACCGCATGCGTTTCTTAGTGTTTTTAGCGGCAAAAATAAATAAATAAATGTTTGCGTGTTCATCATTTCATATTTCCCTATACACGCACAGCCACTATCTGGAGCTGGTGTTTTTACAAAAAATAAAATGGATTCACAAAAACACCCAAAAACCTATCCAAGTCCACTCAAAGTGTGCGCTAATACAAATTTGTGCCGCCTCATTACTCTCATCCACAGCAATTCATTTTAAATAGTAACACAATGAGCTAATATAATGTGGATATCAAGGGGTTTTATTTAACTTGACCTTACGCCTTGTATAATGAAAGGCTGGCCGTGCGCTTAAAAAGGGTTGTCCGAGACTTCTGGACAGGTCATCAGTATCCGATCGGTGGGGGTCCGATCAGCTGTTTAAGAAGGCACTGACGATTCTGCAAGCGGCGTGACCTTCTCTCTGCTCACAAACACAATGCCGTACATTGTATAGCGACTGTGCTTGGTATCACAGCTCAGTCCTATTCCCTTTAATGGGGCTGAGCTATGCCTAGGCCATGTAATCAATGAACGTGACATCACATGGCCTAGGGAAGGCGGCGAGAAGGCTGCGGTGCTACTGCGAGCGCCCTTGCCTTCTTAAAAACAGCTGATCGGTGATGGTCCCGGATGTTGGATTCCAACTGATCAGATACTGAAGACCTAGCCAGACGATTGCCACAACTCCAGAATCAGAAACAAAATCCAATTATTAGATTTCTTGAGATTTCTGGGGTTGCGATTAATGTGCAAGTCATGCTGCAACCTTATTCACCCACGTTGCTGTACCCTTCATACTGCTCCAAACCACACAAACATTAGGGCTGCAACGATTACGCGATGTAATAGAGTCAAAAAAATCCTCAATGCAATTTCCCTGCATCGAAGATTCATTTAAATCACGTGACCACGAAACGTGAGTGAAGTGAAGCCTCTCACTTAATGCTCTGTGGCTTCCATGGAGCCTCTGCTGGAGTGTCTGTTGCGGCAGTACAGGGGCTCAGGTCAGGTTACGGGAGGAAGCGCAGTGTGTGCTGCGGTGCCCGCGCTGTGGCGGTGTTCTGCCGGACCCGGTCACGTACTGCTGGCTCTGTCTGCAGGAAGAGCCCAGGAAGCGCTGCCGGCTGTGCCAGGGGGACATGGGGCTCCCGATCTATGTGCAGCTCAGGCAGCTGGCTGACAAGTGCGTGACCGGTAAGAGCTGGCAGCACCAGAATATCGCCGAGCTACTGGAGGCCGGGGAGCACTAGGAGGCGTTGGCCAGGATCCGCTCCGCCATAGACACAGGTAGGAAGCCTGCTGCCCATAGAGATCTGTGCCTGGGAAAGCTGGGTGGCAGCAGCACTAGGCTCTCCAAGGCTCCTGAATGCCAACACTGTGGTACTACTGCTGTGACTACAGGGGAGCATTGCAGTGACCCCTGTGCGGTGACTACTGGGGAGCGGGGTGTAGTGACCCCTGTGCGGTAACTACAGGGAGGGGACATGGCACTGGATGGCATGGAGGGGCAGATGGCACTGGGTGGAACGAAGGGTGTTGGGGACTGATAAGTTTTTATAAAGGAAAACAGTCTATTAATTCATTTTTTCTTCCCTAGAAACCCTGAAGCCACAGGGTCTAAATGTAGAATTCAGGGTCATTTAGTCATCTCCATTTATGCTTTTTAGTGTGGAAAACATGTGCTATATGTCTAATTGTGTTCCTCTTTTTTGTAGGACAACAACTATTAATTCTATTGTTAGGAATGGTCACGTTTGGAGAAGACTGGAGGGACCATGCAGGCGATCCATTATTACAGTAGAATGCAGTATATATTTGTTCGGTTGGGATATCACTTTTATGGGAACCATGATCATGGACACCCTTGTCTCTGACTCTGTGCCTCCCCTGCCCCCCATGGGGCCTGGGTGACACAGACTCGTGACGGGTTGGTCTGTCCATAAGTTAAATAAGTATACTATGTACTGCTCTGATTCAGTCTATCCGTGACTTCCCTTGTTTGGGAGGGATCCGGAGTCACATCACTGTGACATCCTGATGCCCCATCCCTATTGTTGTTGGGAGATTGCTCCAAGTTCTACTTGGATGCTCCCTTTACAACCCTGGGATAATGACATGGAGCAGATATGCTGATAGGTCTGGGAAGGGAGGTACTTGCGGTTTGACACTCCGTTACACACACCCCCCGGTACAGACACTGGTGGTTTCCCGTTAGTCTTCCGTCTGCTTAAACTGTGGAGCTTTGAACACATTCAGTGTGTCTTTGCAACTTTGTATGAGGAACTTCCCGGCCTGTATGGGCATGAGAATGCGCCCTGTACGAAAGATAGTCAGCGGCCATCTTTGTTGTGGTTCCCACATCTCCATACATTGTCTCGCGAGAGCACACGTAGCGGCGCATGCGCAGACCGCTCTTTCGGACGCCAAGCAGATTCCACCATGTCTCCACGACTGATCCGAATGTTTAAGGTTTTAATCAATTTGACATTGATATCCTCCACTGTGCACTAAAAATATATAAAATTTATTTTTTATCAAACTGCTCTAACCATCTCCGCCATTTGGGAAAAGTATGGAGGATCATTTTTCTGATAATCCTATGTAGCACATTCATTTCTCACACAAAGTAAATTCTATATAACTATGGAAAGGCAGAAGGCTCACACATGGTTTGGATTGTAAATGCTGTCTCGGCAGCCTTCCCGGAGGAACGCGCAGTCACAACTCATGCGCTTGTGCTCTGGAGATCAACATTACAGACGGAGACAAAAGAAACATGAAGACAAAGATCCGTTAATCTGTACATGAATCCGAATGCCCGCAGACCTAAACAATACCAGACATCTATATAGTGGTTCACCCATCGTATATACACCGTCTAAGGCCCCACTAGATCAGTGACCAATCATGTCACATGGTAGCAGCTGGCGGTCACCAGATTGTTTATATTGTGCTCTCAATTTTTGTAAACATTTACATTAATTATTATATAAATTGCATAAAACAAAAATAAAATAAAAACTAAAATGTTGGTTTAACCCCTTACGGACACATGACGTACCGATACGGCATGTTTCCCCGAGTCCTTAAGGACACATGACGTACCGGTACGTCATGTGTTGTTCCGATCACCGCCGCCCGGTGATCGGAACAAGGTGCCTGCTCAAATCATTGAGCAGGCACCTCGGCTAAATGCGCCGGGGGGGTCCCGTGACACACCCGCCACCCGTGTCAGCGATCCCCGCAAACCGCAGGTCAATTCAGACCTGCGGTTTGCGGCTTTTTATGGTGCGGGCGGCAGCAGTGCCATCAGGTCCCCATGGGGCTGTGGGTGGGGACCCGATGGCATGGAAGGCAGCGCGATGCCTTCCCGAGGCATCTGCGCTGCCTTCCGGTGAAGAGCCTGTGAGATCCAGTCCCCTGGATCTCACAGGCCCCGGGAGCTGTATGAGTAATACACACAGTATTACTCATACAGCCAATGCATTCCAATACAGAAGTATTGGAATGCATTGCAAAGGAATATACCCCCAAAAGTTCAAGTCCCAAAGTGGGACAAAAAATAAAGTGAAAATAAAGTTTTACCAAAAAAATAAAAAAATGTAAAGTTTCAAGCAAAAAAACAAAATGTCATTTTCCCCAAATAAAGTAAAAAGAAAAAAAAATTAAAAATATATACATTTTAGGTATCGCCGCGTCCGTATAGACCGGCTCTATAAAAATATCACATGACCTAACCTCTCAGATGAACACCATAAAAAATAAAAACTGTGCTAAATAAACCATTTTTTGTCAGCTTACATCACAAAAATTTTTATAGCAAGCGATCAAAAAGTCATATGCACCCCAAAATAGTGCCAAACAGTCATGTCATCCCGCAAAAAAATGAGACCCTACCTAAGATAATCGCCCAAAAACTGAAAAAAAAAACGATGGATCTCAGAATATGGAGACACTAAAACATGATTTTTTTTTTGTTTCAAAAATTATATTATTGTGTAAAACTTACATCAATAATAAGAAAAGTATACATATTAGGTATCGCCGCATCCGTGACAACCTGGTCTATAAAAATATCACATGATCTAACCTGTCAGATGAATGTTGTAAATAACAAAAAAGAAAAAAACAGTGCCAAAACAGCCATTTCTTGTTATCTTCCTCCATGATGTGCAGACAGGATCAGCCAGGTCGCAAACAGACACCGGCTAAAGAAATTCGCGCTCCTCTCATAGGGCGCCTGAAGATGACGTCATTGCCGACGTTCACGCCGGCCACATGACCGCAGGAGCGCTACCCGGCTTCTCACTGCCAAAGCCTCTCCTCTTCCTCCCCCTGGTGGCCGGCGTTCAATCTTCGCGGCACCTCCATGAAGGTGCCGGCTTTCCACTGCTCCAGCACACTGAATACCCCCTCCGGAGCTCAGCTGTGCCTCTGCTCAGCCCTTAGCGCACCACGATGCCGCCACCTTACCAGGGACCGCAGGTCAGTAGCGGAGCGCCACCCAGAGAGAGGGATCTGTTGATTCCATGCTGCAGGCTTCCCGACCAGAGACAGGAAACCACACTGAAGGGGAGGAGAGAGTGTCTGCCTTTTTGTTCTGCAGGTTTCCTGTCTCGTGGGGGCGGAACCTCCTCTCTGGTGGTGCTGTCATGGGCAACAGGAAAATCATATGTACCCTAAACTAGTACCAACAATACTGCCACCCTATCCCGTAGATTCTAAAATGGGGCCCACTTTTTTGGAGTTTCTACTCTAGGGGTGCATCAGAGGGGCTTCAAATGGGACATGGTGTAAAAAACAAAAAAAAAAAAAAACTGTCCAGCAAGACCTGCCTTCCAAAAACCGTATGGCATTCTCTTCCTTCTGCGCCCTGCCGTGTGCCCGTACTGCGGTTTACGACCACATATGGGGTGTTTCTGTAAACTACAGAATCAAATATTGAGTTTTGTTTGGCTGTTAACCCTTGCTTTGTAACCGGAAAAAAAATATTAAAAACGGAAAATCTGCCAAAAAAGTGAAATTTTGAAATTGTATCTCTATTTTCCATAAATTCTTGTGGAACACCTAAAGGGTTAAGAAAGTTTGTAAAATCAGTTTTGAATACCTTGAGGGGTGTAGTTCTAGAATGGGGTCATTTTTGGGTGGTTTCTATTATGTAAGCCTCGCAAAGTGACTTCAGACCTGAACTGGTCCCTAAAAATTGGGTTTTTGAAAATTTCTGAAAAATTTCAAGATTTGCTTCTAAACTTCTAAGCCTTGTAACATCCCCAAAAAATAAAATATCATTCCCAAAATGATCCAAACATGAAGTAGACATATGGGGAAATGTACAGTAATAACCATTTTTGGAGGTATTACTATGTATTATAGAAGTAGAGAAATTGATACATGGAAATTAATAAAAAATAATTTTTTGGACTTCATTTTACCAGTGTCATGAAGTACAATATGTGACGAAAAAAAACAATCTCAGAATGGCCTGGATAAGTAAAAGCGTTTTAAAGTTATCAGCACTTAAAGTGACACTGGTCAGATTTGCAAAAAATGGCCTGGTCCTTAAAGGGAACCTGTCACCGGGATTTTGTGTATAGAGCTGAGGACATGGGCTGCTAGATGGCCGCTAGCACACCCGCAAAACCCAGTCCCCATAGCTCTGTGTGCTTTTATTGTGTAAAAAAAACAATTTGATACATATGCAAATTAACATAAAAGAGTCATATCTTACTTGTGTGACCAGAGAAGAGTCATATTTTCAAACTCTGACTCATCTCAGGTTAATTTGCATATGTATCATATCTGTTTTTATACACAATAAAAGCACACAGAGCTATGGGGACTGGGTATTGCAGATGTGCTAGCGGCCATCTAGCAACCCATGACCTCAGCTCCATACACAAAATCCTGATGACAGGTTCCCTTTAAGGTGAAATAGGGCTGAGTCCTTAAGGGGTTAAACCCCAGATAGCAGCAGACATGCGGTGCCCACTGGTCATCATGGATGTGAATAGGTATGGTGCGCCCTTTCAGAAAGTGAACTTAGTCATCTTAGATCAGTTTCTACTTGTAAAGAAAAAAGAAATGAAACATTCTAGTGAGCGTCTTGGCAGGATACATAGTGATGTAGAGTTCACGACGTTGTGGAGAGCGCCCCCTGTGGGCATCCCACATGTACAGCATCATTCAGAAGTCAACTTTCCAGCATCTGGCACATTGCGGTGTAGTTGCTTTACCAGGAGACTCGCAGCAAACGTCTACACCCTCTCTTTTCCTTCTCTACAGGTCATGGAGCATTGCACTTCCAGATATCAGATACTTAGGTGGCGGGACCCTGTCACTGTTGGATGTGGCAGCCTATTGAAACAACCGAGCGGGCTGTGCTATGCCCTTTCCAAAAATCCCTTAGAGGTGGCACAGAAAGCTATGCAGTCTCTGGAATTTACGAGATGAAGAAAGCGGGCGACTTTGTTTCCGTAACGTCTATTGACTGCGGAAACAGTGTAGTACAGCCTGCTCGGCTTGGCCTTCATCATAGTCCCAACCATCCAGGTAAGGTGGTCAGTAAGGCCCCATTCTAGAGGAAGGTACAGGTGTCAGAAGTGGGACCTGCGTCTATCAGACTCCACAGGATAGGCCATAAATGTCTGAGATCAGAACCCTTTAAGATTGTCCAAAGCGGTTATTATAGGGAACTGTGGGATAATATACGGTAGTTTTCCACCAATCTGTAGAAATCCCATGAGCCGGGTAACAAATGCATCTAGAACCTACTACCAGCGCCATCTCCTACTGAGGTCTATAAAGTGCAGCATCTTGGCTTGCAAATCCAGTATTCATTTATTTTATAGCATTTTAAAGGGGTATCCCAGTTAGAAGAAAAAAGGTTATCCCAGGGGTGGACCACCAATGACGCTAAGTGAGGCGATTGCCTCAGGTGGCAAGACCTAGAGACAAGATGAGAAAGTGGCAGGGCTGTGGGAATATCTCTCTATATTCATCTCACAGGGCTGGAGGGGTCAGGCACCAGGGGTGCACCTAGCAGAAAGTCTAGGTGCACCCCTGGGTTATCCCCTAACCACAAGATAAGAGGACTGAGTCTGATCAGGACAGCAGGGGGCCCATAGCTCCTAATATATGGAGGGGCTGAGCGCTGTCCTGGGCTCTCTGGCATTCCCAGCAGGCTCCCATCCTCAATCAATGGTGGTCCCAGCAGTCAGCCCCCCACCTAACAGTTACCTTCTATCCTATACATAGGAGATAACGTCTACTAAACCCCTTTAACGAGTCAAGCTTCAGCTGTCAGAGGTATAGCAGAGAGGAGTTTCTCACTATGCACCACACCATTACACATTCAGCTCTGCTACATCCCGTCCAGGATACTGCTGGGGGGGCAATGGGACTGTCCCATCCCGTTACCATGTTCAGATCACATACATAGAGTACAAGCAGCGATATCACCTACTACACACCAAGCCAGTCAATGGGAAGTCACAGGTGACTGCATATGTTGCCGCTATAGCGCAGGAGCAACTGCTTGTGGGACATTCCCAAGTAAGCACTTACCTCCACTACTCCGAGGCGGCTGGTAGGTAGGTCGCCCTCCCTGGATGTGAATGCGCTCCTATGAGACACGCGTGGAAACGCAGCTCCTCACAGAGGAAATGACTAACAGCCCGGGACTGGCCCTCATTCCTGAAGTACGGCTCATTAGCATAGGCCACGCCCACCCAGTGTGTGCGGCGGGGGGGGGGGGGCGGGGATTGGCGGCGGGGCGGCGCTGAGCGCTGGTACCTGGCTGATCTGCCGCGGCCATTGCACAATAGTGCCAGGCTGGAGATGATAAGATACATTGCAGTGAGGTGAATCCAGCCAAGTGTGGGCATAACAATTGGCATCCACTTTCTAATAACCTGAATAAGTCAGTGGTGTTTGGAAACGGTTAAATGACTTTGAGCAACACACAGCGGGCAATACCCTGCATCATACCAAGTCAGCCTGGCCCAAAGTGGTCATAAAAACCACTGGCATTGAAGTGGGCAAACCTCACTTTTCACAGATTTTGGCTGGATTCGTATCTGCGGTTGCATTTGTTTTGTTCCGTTTTAGGAATAGAAACCTGAAAACGAAAGCAGTGCCAGATCTGTGACGTTCCAGACGCCAACCGGTGGCATAACTAGAACTGACTGGGCCCCACGGCAAATTTTTGAATGACTCCCGCCATGCAACCCTCACTTCAGCGAGCTCTCTCAGACCAGGCCCGGCAGCCGCTCCGTCCGTTTCAACGATACCAGACAAACCCAATTTACTATAATTGTGTCTAGGGCTAGAGCATGGGTAGGCAACCTCCGGGTGTTGTGAAACTACAACTCCCAGCATGCAAACCTGCTCTGCTCTTCTCATAACTCCAATAGAAATGAATGGAGCATGCTGGGAACAGTTGGAGTGCCTAAGGTTGTTGGAGGCCCCTGGGCAAAAAGATCTGGCGGAAGCCCCCCCACCCACAATTACATTTTCACTTACTGTAACCCACAAAAAGGCTAGGATAAAAATAAAAAAAAAGAACAATATCTATGTTTATATCTTATTATTTATTACTGGTCTGATTTCATTTTCTTCAAAAATATTTTAGAGGACATTTATCATTTGCGGTTGTTTATGTGTCCTTTTTAAAGGGAACCTGTCAGCTAATCTTGCTATATGTAACCCAAGCCAAGTCTATATAGTGCTGCCTGACACAATGAAGTATTTTAGTATTATTCATACTTCTGAACTGCAGAAAAAGAGCTGAATTGTGTGCAAATAAGGTCTCAAAGTGCCCAGAGGGGGTGTATAACAGTTATAGGAGCCCAGGCACACCTTCTACCAGTCTCGTGTAATCCCTACTGCCAGTCAGACAACAGTCTAGTGTAATCCCTATTGCCAGTCAGACCACAGTTTAGTGTAATCCCTACTAGCGGTCAGGACACTGACCAGTGTAATCCCTACTGCCAGTCAGTTCACATTCTAGTGTAATCCCTACTGTCGGTTAGACCACAGTCTAGTGTAATCCCTACTGCCAGTCAGACCACAGTCTAGTGTAATCCCTACTGCCGGTCAGAACACAGTCTATTGTAATCCCTACTGCCGGTCAGACCACAGTTTAGTGTAATCCCTACTAGCGGTCAGGACACTGACCAGTGTAATCCCTACTGCCAGTCAGTTCACATTCTAGTGTAATCCCTACTGTCGGTTAGACCACAGTCTAGTGTAATCCCTACTGCCAGTCAGACCACAGTCTAGTGTAATCCCTACTGCCGGTCAGAACACAGTCTAGTGTAATCCCTACTGCCAGTCAAACCACAGTCCAGTGTAATCCCTAATGCCAGTCACACCTTAGTCTAGTGTAATCCCTACTGCCAGTCATTCCACAGTCTAGTGTAATCCCTTCTGCCAGTCAGCCCACAATCTAGTGTAATCCCTATTGTCAGTCTGTAGTCTACTGTAATCCCTACTGCTGGTCAGTCTATAGTCTAGTGTAATCCCTACTGCAAATCAGACCACAGACCAGTGTAATCCCTACTGCTAGTAAATCCAGAATCTAGTGTAATCCCTACTGCCAGTCAGACCACAGTCTAGTGTAATCCCTACTGCCTGTCAGACCACAGTCTAGTGTAATCCCTACTGCCAGTCAGTCTACAGTCTAGTGTAATCTCTTCTCTCAGTCAGTCCACAATCTAGTGTAATCCCTTCTGCCAGTCAGTCCACAGTCTAGTGTAATGCCTATTGCAAATCAGACCACAGTCCAGTATAATCCCTACTGCCAGTCAGTCCACAATCTAATGTAATCCCTACTGCCGGTCAAACCACATTCTAGTGTAATCCCTACTGCCTAATGCCCTCTGTGCCCACTTTATAGTAGCAATGCCCTCTGTGCCCCTTTATAGTAGAAAAGCCCTTTGTGTCCCCTTTATACTACCAGTGCCCTCTGTGCCCCCTTTATAGTATAAAAGCCCTTTGTTCCCCCTTTATAGTACCAGTGCCCTCTGTGACCCCTTTATAGTAGAAAATACCTCTGTTCCCCCTTAATAGTAGTAATGCCCTCTGTGCCCCTTTGTAGTAGTAATGCCCTCTCCTCTGTGCCCCCTTTCTAGTAGTAATGCCCTCTTTGTGTTAAAAACAAAACACAACAAAAAACACAGTATCTACTCACCTTGTCCCATTCCTGAAGCTCACATACCTCTCTTCCCTGCAGACACAAATCGCTCTGTGCAACGCGCCCACTTGCAGGGCGTCTGGGGTATCCCTTGCCCCTTAGGAGGTTTCTACAAAATATGTCCCTCTTATAGAGCAAGAAATCGTGACATGGAGTCCCCTTTGTAGATGGTAGTTTTGGTACACAGGGTAGGATTGCCAGATTGGTGTAGAGTGGCCTACAATGTCTCTGTAGGTGTTGTATACACGTGTCATGGTGCTCCTACCTGGATTTCCTTGGATCCCAGACGTGAAGTGGTCTGAAGCAGTACAAAAAGGGTAGTTGAACTTGGATGATGAATAAGTAGAATAAATTGAGTCCAGACTTGTTGTAACATTGAACACAGCTTTACTTGGCACAAACGGTAATCCAAACAGTTTCCAAACTTTATCTTGGTCATCAGCAGGTATTGACTTAACTCCTTAAAGGATAACTGTCACACTTAGACCCTAATTTAAATTTTCATATATGTAGTTACTAATAACATGATATTCCAGAATCAGTTACTATTAGACTGACTTGTCCCATATTTAATAAGATTCAACCCTTAGCAACCAGTCTGCATAAAACTGCAATTTCACTATTCAGTTAAGATGGCCACCACTGCCCTCACCCTGAGGCTAATCCCGCCTGCCCTCACTAGCCAGTAACAATAGCCCCCCAAAAGTGTCAGTAACCAGAGCCCTCCCCCTAAAGGGTTAATCTCCTGCAGCACAAAGGGGTCCTCTCACCACATGTTGCTTTCATTTATACACTGAGCAGACGGCAGATCTCCCTTCCCTGGTCTGCGCTGATTCAACTCTGCATTCTCCAGCTCTGCTGAGTGAGGGAGCGTCTGCCAAGTGCAGGGACAGGGAGAAGTGCACACAGCCCAGGCACTGTTATCAGCTGCATGGGAGGACCTGGCTTTAATCATTTACTTACAGTCCCTGGCTTTCAGTAATGTGACCTTGCACGCAGCGTGCTTCTGCGTCCTCCGTCCTTCAACAGATAGACGGACCATGCCTAGCAACCCTATTTTAAGCACAGGTAAAAGTAGGCAGTACAGGGAACAAAAATGTGGAATTAAGGGGTAATTGAATACACAGTGAAAAATTGAAATAGGGCCACCAAGGAGATATTAATCACCACAATCCAATACTCCAAAAAATAAATAAATACGACAGTTATACTTTAAGGACACAGCCTTATTTCACCTTAAGGACCAGGCCATTTTTTGCAAATCTGACCAGTGCCACTTTAAGTGGTGATAACTTTAAAATGCTTTGACTTATCTAGGCCATTCTGAGATTGTTTTTCGTCACATAATGTACTTCATGACACTGGTGAAATTAAGTCAAAAAAAGAAATTTTTATTTATAAAAAAATACCAAATTTACCAAAAATGATTTAAAAATGGCAAATTTCCAAGTTTCAATTTCTCTACTTCTATAATACATAGTAATACCTCCAAAAATTGTTATTACTTTACATTTCTTCATATGTCTACTTTTTTGGGGGGATGTTACAAGGCTTAGAAGTTTAGAAGCAAATCTTGAAATTTTTCAGAAATTTTCAAAAACCCAATTTTTAGGGACCAGTTCAGGTCTGAAGTCACTTTGCGAAGCTTACATAATAGAAACCACCCAAAAATGACCCCATTCTATAAACTACACCCCTCAAGGTATTCAAAACTGATTTTACAAACTTTGTTTGTAAAATCAAGAATTAATGGAAAATAGAGATACAATTTCAATATTTCACTTTTTTGTCAGATTTCCCATTTAAATAATTTTTTTTTCAGTTACAAAACAAGGGTTAACAGCCAAACCAAACTCAATATTTATGGCTCTTATTCTGTAGTCTACAGAAACACCCCATATGTGGTCATAAACCGCTGTACGGGAACACGGCAGGGCGCAGAAGGAAAGGAATGCCAAACGGTTTTTGGAAGGCAGGTTTTGCTGGACAGTTTTTTTTTTTTTACACCATGTCCCATTTGAAGCCCCCCTGATGCACCCCTAGAGTAGAAACTCCATAAAAGTGACCCCATCTAAGAAACTACACCCCTCAAGGTATTCAAAACTGATTTTACAAACGTTGTTAACCCTTTAGGTGTTCCACAAGAATTAATGGAAAATAGAGATACAATTTCAAAATTTCACTTTTTTGGCAGTTTTTTCCATTTTAATATTTTTTTTCCAGTAACAAAGCAAGGATTAACAGCCAAGCAAAACTCAATATTTATGGCCCTGATTCTGTAGTTTACAGAAACACCCCATATGTGGTCGTAAACTGCTGTACGGGCACACGGCAGGGCGCAGAAGGAAAGGAATGCCATACGGTTTTTGGAAGGCAGATTTTGCTGGACTGTTTTTTTTTTACACCATGTCCCATTTGAAGCCCCCCTGATGCACCCCTAGAGTAGAAACTCAATATGATTTTTGGTTGCTCTATATTACACTTTTTGTGAGGCAAGATAACAAGAAATAGCTGTTTTGGCACCGTTTTTATTTTTTGTTATTTACAACATTCATCTGACAGGTTAGATCATGTGGTATTTTATAGACCAGGTTGTCACGGATGCGGCGATACCTAATATGTATACATTTTTTTTATTTATGTAAGTTTTACACAATGATTTCATTTTTGAAGCAAAAAAATCATGTTTTAGTGTTTCCATAGTCTGAGAGCCATAATTTTTTCAGTTTTTGGGCGATTACCTTGGGTAGGGTATGATTTTTGCGGGATAAGATGATGGTTTTACTGGCACTATTTTGGGGTGCGTGTGACTTTTTGATCGCTTGCTATTACACTTTTTGTGATGTAAGGTGACAAAAAATGGTTTATTTAGCACAGTTTTTATTTTTTATTTTTTACGGTGTTCTCCTGAGGGGTCATGTGATATTTGTATAGAGCCGGTCGATACGGACGCGGCGATACCTAATATGTATGCTTTTTTTTCTTTATGTAAGTTTTACACAATAACAGCTTTTTTAAAACAAAAAAAATTATGTTTTAGTGTCTCCATATTCTGAGCCATAGTTGTTTTTTTTTCGGGCGATTGTCTCAGGTAGGGGCTCATTTTTTGCGGGATGAAGTGACGGGTAGATTGGTACTATTTTGGTGGGCAAACGCCTGTTTATTTAGCACAGTTTTTTTTTTTTTTTTTTTTACGGTGTTCATCTGAGGGGTTAGGTCATGTGATATGTTTATAGAGTCGGTCGATACGGACGCGCGATACCTAATATGTATACTTTTTTTCCCCACTACCTTTTACCAATTTTTTTTAACTTTATTTGGGAAAATAACGTTTTTGTTTATTTTTACTTGAAACTTTTAATTTTTTGGGGGGAAACTTTATTTTTTCAACATTTTTTTTCACTTAATTTTTTTCCCCCACTTTGGGACTTGAACTTTGGGGGGTATATTCCTTTACAATGCATTCCAATACTTCTGTATTGGAATGCATTGGCTGTATGAGTAATACTGTGTGTATTACTCATACAGCTTCCGGCCTGTGAGATCCAGGGGGCTGGATCTCATAGGCTCGTCACCGGAAGGCAGAGCGATGCCTTCCTTAGACATCGCACTGCCTTCCATACCATCGGGTCCCCCCTACAGCCGCATAAGGACCCGATGGCACCGCCCGCCGCCGCAATAGGTAAAAGCCGCAAACCGCAGGTCTGAATTGCGGTTTGCGGCGATCGCCGACATGGGGGGTCACGGGACCCCCCCGGGCATTTAGCCGAAGTGCCTGCTCAATGATTTGAGCAGGCACCGGCGGTGATCAGAAATACACAGGGCTTACAGGTACGCCCTGTGTCCTTAAGTACCAGGACCTAAGGGCGTACCTGTACGCTCTGTGTCCTGAAGAGGTTAAATGGCAGGCAAATGCTAGAACTCAGTTTAGCTGTCTGTAGTCTGTATCTTACTTTAATCCTAGTAACTTCTTGTACCTCAAGCTCTAGCTTCAGCTTGGATGAAGGCAATGCAAGCCCAGGAGGGGACAGGCATCCATGTAGACTTCAGAGACTTGGCCTCTGGGCCTAGCAGAGCAGGCAGCACTCTGCTAGCCAACACACAACCTTTCCCCAGGAGGGGGTAGGCTAGACTGCACACTAACTAACTAACTCCTCCCTCTCTAGAGAGGGCTGGAAGGGAACTAGAAGGTTCCTCTCCAGGGAAACTAACACTGCCAATGTTGCTGCCACCTGTTGGTGAACCAGGCACATTACATGTTAACATAACATTAGTAAAGATATTCATATACACACATTGCAGGAAATGACATTAAATATCAGAAATGACGGATGATGCACCAACCAAGATAGTGGGGGTACATAGGAGGTTTTAATGCTCACTCTGGGTCATTACATTCCCCAGCCCTTAAGAGGCAAGCCGCCCTCAGCTTGTGCTTAGGTTATTTGCAAAATAAATACCAAATATATAAATATATATATATTGATCAAAAATATAAACGCAACACTTTTGGTTTTGCTCCCATTTTGCATGAGCTGAACTCAAAGATCTGAAGCATTTTCTACATGCACAAAAGACCCATTACTCTCAACTATTGTTCACAAATCTGTCTAAATCTGTGTTAGTGAGCACTTCTCCTTTGCCGAGATAATCCATCCCACCTCACAGGTGTGGCATATCAAGGTGCTGATTAGACAGCATGAATATTGCACAGGTGTGCCTTAGACTGCTAACAATAAAAGGCCACTCTGAAATGTGCAGTTTGATCACACAGCACAATGCCACAGATTCCGCAATGTTTGAGGGAGCGTGCAATTGGCATGCTGACTGCAGGAATGTCTACCAGAACTGTTGCCCGTGCAATGAATGTTCATTTCTCTACCATAAGCCGTCTCTAAAGGCGTTTCAGAGAATTTGGCAGTACATCCAACCGGCCTCACAACCGCAGACCACGTGTAACCACACCAGCCCAGGACCTCCACATCCAGCATGTTCACCTCCATGATCGTCTGAGACCAGCCACCCGGACAGCTGCAGCAACAATGGGTTTGCATAACCAAAGAATTTCTGCACAAACTGCCTCAGTCTCAGGGAAGCTCATCTGCATGCTCGTTGTCCTCATCGGTGTCTGAGCCTGACTGTAGTTTGTCGTCGTAACCGACTTAAGTGGGCAAATGCTCACATTTGATGGCGTTTGGCACGTTGGAGAGGCGTTCTGTTCACGGATGAGTCTCGGTTTTCACTGTTCAGGGCAGATGGCAGACAGCGTGTGGCGTCGTGTGGGTGAGTGGTTTGCTGATGTCAACGTTGTGGATCGAGTGGCCTATGGTGGCAGTGGGATTATGGTATGGGCAGACGTATGTTATGGACAACAAACACAGGTGCATTTCATTGATGTCATTTTAAATGCACAGAGATACTGTGACGAGATCCTGAGGCCCATTGTTGTGCCATTTATCCACGACCATCACCTCATGTTGCAGCATGATAATGCACGACCCCATTAAGCAAGGATCTGTACACACATCCTGAAGCTGAAAACATCCCAGTTCTTGCATGGCCAGCATACACACCGGACATGGGTCTTTTGTGTATGTAGAAAATGTTTCAGATCTTTGAGTTCAGCTCATGCAAAATGGTAGCAAAACCAAAAGTGTTGCGTTTATATTTTTGGTGAACATTTTCCGGAAGGGGTGGCATTCCAGGAGGGCACCTGCCTCCCGCTCATGATGCGCCTGCATCAGGTTCACGGGGAAAGCCTTCTGCCTTCCCCACGCATGGTCCAGGGGGATCAGGTACATCCTGGCATTGAGCTGCTGGTGCTCGAGGTACAGGCCTCCCCAGGCCGCCTGAAGCTTTTTCTGAGGTACGGGAACCAGTATCCACGCTTGCTGACCCACCTGGTGGGTCCTCTCACAACCCTGATGGTCGTACACCCACTTCTGGTCGGTCTGGGCCTGCCCCATACTTTCATGCACCAACCACGACAAGGCCTGCGCTTTTTCCTGAAACACACGACACACTCGACGACCAACACCCCAGGGGTGGCTACATCTCCCGTCCAGGCCTCTAACATAGCGGCCCCTGGGTATCCGGCCATCGCAATCTCGTGCGAAATCCACAAAAACTCTGCACTGAACGGAGAAGGTACCACGAATTGTCGGTCCCTAGGCCACGCTTCCGGTGAGCCCTGCTGGATCATTTCCTTGCACAACCGTCCTTGGTCCCAGACTGCCCTCTGGAGGTCTGAGTCCAAGGGAGGCCGTGCCACCTGCTCCATGAGAGCTTAGCCCCTAACGCCACCTGAAACCCCTGGTGGGACGTGGTCAGAATAGACGAAACTGTCACATCCCCTGTCAGTTCTACTGCCTGTTTTTTTACATATTCAATTTTTTCCTTATAGTTTTTCAGTGCTTCCTCACTACCCTCCTGTTTTAGTGATTTAAATGCTTTCTTTTTGTCATTTATTACCTTCCTTACAGTTTTATTTATCAACATTGGTTTCTTCTTATTCCTTAGCCTTTTATTCCCATACGGTATGTACTTCTCACAATTAGATTTTAGGATGCTTTCAAAAATATCCCATTTTGTGGCTGTATTTTTTATTTTTGAGGACTTTGTCCCAGTTAGTTAGGCCTATTGGCTAAATTTAGCTATTTTTAAGTTTGGTATTTTTGTTCCTCCCTGAAGAAGCACTCTTTTTAATGATAATTGGAAGGTTATTACTTTATGGTCACTATTTCCCAGGTGTCCCCCAACCTGCACATCATAAGTGCAATGAAAGTTTTTGTAATCCATGGGAATAATAGCAGTGTCACTCTTTGTAATCCAAATGAGGTAATAAAGGAAATTGTAATCCACATAAGGCAAAAAGTCATTTATAATCTACATGGGTGTGAAAGTTATTTGTAATCCACAAGGGTATGAAAGTAGCAGCACAGGTCATGAGAACCATTTAGCAAAGGAGCTCCCAAATAACCTGAAAAGAGGGAAAAAAAGAAAAGGAAAATTGGCGCAATCCCTGCACAACTTGGAGGTAGATAATAGCAACTGAGGGGAGTCCCAACTACACATGATCGTCCGGGTGAGGACATAAAGGGGGCAACCTGTAAACATAAAAACATATCAAAATACGCCAACAAGCCTTCACCCTTCAGGAGTAGTCGACGCTGTGGCTCCCAAAGTCATAGTTCTTTTTACTTTAAGGTAAAGATAGTCCTGCTCCTATGGGTGGTTCTGGGCTCCATTGGGACCCTGACCGGGTTCCTGCAGAGGCGGGCCTTGGTCCATTGGAAGATTTTCAGATGATCCGGCTGGGTTCGGCACGACCTGGTCGGGGCTTCGACTTAGCTCTGCGAGGATCTCCTAAGGTATCGAAGGTGGGGGCTGAGGCCAATAAGCGCTCTGGCGCGAAACGTGTTCCTTCCAGGCCTCCTAGACAAGGTCATCAGTCTCCTCCATCCACAAAGGGAGCCATAGGGAAGCTTCCAGCTCCCATCTGAGTATCGCTATCTGCGTCTGGGCGCTCAGGACCCTGCGGCACATTCTGTCCTTCAGCAACATCTTCTGGCACCAGGGTCTTCAGCTGGGTCAGCCAGTTAGCGGAGACCCACAGAACAAGCTGCATGGTGTCCGAGAGGCGTATCGGGTGCACCACGCTTATCAGGAGCGGGCGTACCACAGGCCGGGAATCCGGATGGCGGAAAACACCCTGTATCCCGTTCCTCCTGAGCAGTGGAGGGGGAGCTCCAGCCGCCTCCACCATACCGCCCAGTGCGGGGATGGGATGTGGCTCCTTCCTCTGGTATCGTTTGCGCTGCGGCTTAGGTGCCAGCGTTGCGTTCTCTGTCTCTCTAGCAAGCACTGGAGATGATGGAGGGGCTCTTGCTTCAGGGAGCTTATTCTTCCCGCTTCGGTAAGGTGTCGCCATGTTGTCTTCTCTGGCGCTGAAACTGGCAGGACTTCAGAGGCAGAGTTTATCCTTTCCTCTTCCATAATGTAAAGTCGTTCCCTGTAGGCAGGGCTAAGTTTTCGCGCTTCCAGAGGGGGCGTTTCTTCAGTTTTGCACCTTTGGGTATGAAGAAGATGCATACAAAAATGGCAAATTAACTCTTTGGGTGCCGGCGCACAGCGTTTTGCACCAGTCGCAGTGCAGCAAAGCCAACAAAGTCACATTCAAAGTCAATTAGTAAATCCAATAGGTTAATAAAGTTGGTGTAGGCACACAGTTTTGTTGTTTGACTCCTGTTCTTTACTATAATGGTATACGGCACACAGTATGGTATTGTTAGAATACTGTTCTTTAATATAATGGTATGCGGCACACAGTATGGTATTGTTGTTATCCTGTTCGTGACGCCACTTTGATGCAACTGGCCCACTGGCGGGCGTCTGGGGTATCCCTTGCCCCTGTGACCAGAACTGCAGCCAAGTGAAGCTGATCGTGTCCAAGACCCTGACCCTGTCCAGAGGAAGAAGGATTTCTGTCAGGGACGCTGTTGAGAGCTGAGGAGCAAAGCAACACACACTGCGGTATTGCGCGCTTGTTGGAGAAGCCTTTGTTTCATTCACAGTCACCAGCTGATGCAGAGCAGACCCGGGTCGATAAGACTGATCGTACACGCACCTCATTACAGTGTTGGCGCCTAGAATACTAGAGACTGAGACCAGGCCTGTACTTAGTTAGGGTTTCTGTATGTGTTCATTACAAGGACTGCACAGTTAAAGTTACATTTCACACCGGAGAGCTGATAAGCTTCACCGCAAACTTAAGCCAGGCTGGCATTTTCTCAGAAGAAACACTAAGGCATGTGCTACATGACCAGTTATTGGAGGAGGAATACTATGGAGTGGAGTATAATAAGATTGTAGGCCGTTGTGCTGCACTGCAGGCAAGCCTGCATTAAGCATCCAAATAGTTGTAATAACAGGTAAGGTGTGACGGTTTAGTCATGCCCGCCAGTAGGTAAATTACCTCTCTTACCTCCAGCATCCACCGGAGGACGCCGTGCTGTGCAGTACAAGGGTTTCGAAACTAACAAACTTACCTGAAATGGAACGTTAAAATTAAATAGTAAATCTTTATTGTGTTATAAAAGCTAAAACAAGAATCAGAGACTATCACTTGTGAATCGAGTAAATCAGGCTAGGGTACAACCCCAAATGATGGAGGAGAGGCACTGAAGTTAATTGTTTGTGCTTTCTATCTTGAAAACAGTAGCTCAAGCATAGAAAAGATGCCTCTCTGGACCCTATCAAACTTAGTAACACTGTGTCAGCACATATTGGCTATAATGTTGCTATTATTGTTACTAAAGAACATAAGCCTCAATGCCTGCTGATGTAAGAAGCAACCACTTAGTTATGTTACCACTGAACTGCCTATTAGAGCCAGCTGTAAGGGGCTATTGAGGTTTGCATCTCAACTCAAGTTGATTAGATCAATTTAGCTACACAGAGCGTCATTGTTGCGACACCTCTTCTTCAACTCCCACCCCTGCAGGCAAGCCCTATACATCTCTCTACCGCTCAACGCGCTTCTGTGCGGTGGTAAACCCGCACTTCATCATTAGCAGGTTAGTACTAAGCAAATAGAATATCTAGTGTTATATCTCCGCACATAGTGGTGTGCAGAGTGGCAGCATCTCGGCGCTATGACGGCTGTACCGGCCGCTCATTCGACGGATTCAAATGGTTCTGACTTTACTCCCACTGCTCGGTGTCCGCCGCTGGTCCATCCACGTAACAGGAGGAATCCATTGGCGGCCCTACTTGTCAGTCATCTTGGAAACACTGCAACTCGTCTCCACAGGCAGGTCTTACTATATTTATTCAATATGACAATCAAGTCTAACTCAGGGATTCATTGACACATAACAATTGAATCCCACCAAGGGAGAAATAGCCACCAATCAGACAATATATAGCATGCCAGCATAATCTCATGATGTCAGTACTATGAGGTGGATTCAGAAATGAAAGGGGAGGAAATTAGGGATTATATATAGCCTATAGTATTGCTGGATATATTGACAGTAATTATGTCGCTGAGGAATAGCGCCCTAAATGTATGTGTCTGGGATTTGATCTACTGTGTATCCAAATATGACATGTAGTGATGATCGAGCACCAAAGTATTTGGGTGTTCGGCCCGAACACATTGCTATATTCGTGTGCTCGACTGAGCACCCGAGTATAATGGAAGTCAATGGGAGACAACCAGGCACCCCCTGCTCTAAAGAGGGGAGGTTGCCTGGTCCATTGGAAAAAGTCCGAAAGTGACAGAATCCCCACCGAAATGGATCGGGAACACCATGGAGACGATGTTTGGATGCATCTTGGACTCCCAGGTCGCTGCAGGGAACTATGTTGTCCGAGTTGTATGCCACTTTTACAGACTTACAAAAATACGCAGAACCCCCCCCCCCCCAAAAAAAAAAAATCAATTTTACTGGAAAAATTGTTAGGAAACATTCTTTCCTATATATTCAATTGTATATAAAGTGCAAGTGCTGCAAAAAATTAGAAGCAAGAGGCACTCTGAAACAGCCTGTATATCACATAAAGGAGGGCCTCATTCACATTGTGGTACACTTGTTCAGGTAGTGGGACTCCTACACTCATAAAGCCTATGCACTAAGTGAAAGGGCTGCCAAAAATTACAAGGAACCAGCACTCCAAAACACCCTTTGTTACACATAAAGGAGGGCATCATACACACCCTTGAAAAATTATGATTGATGGCCTGCTGGTGACCCTCAAAAACATTTGGAGAAAGAGCCTGCTCATCTGACCATCTAAAATCTTAGGCGCAAGGGCCTGCTGCTGCATTGGTGACTCTAGATAACCTTCGGGCGATTGCACGTCCCCGTGGCGGCGACGCTTCATTTGGATGTCTGCACTATTAACTTTCAATATTCTTTTCTGCTCCTACCATGGTGATCACTTGTAATGGGAAATCAGGGTTCGATGCCGGAGAGGGAGATTAAAAAAGGGATACCACATCCAAGGTAGGTCAATGGCTGAAATCTGATTGGCTGTTGTTGCCTTGCCTCTTTTTTTTCCTAATTGTAAACCACCCAGAGAGGTTGGGGCAGGTTATTAAAGCAGAAGAATATAGGGAAGGCAGCAGGCGCACGGCAATTACCCACTCCCGACTCGGGGAGGTAGTGACCATAAATAACAATACAGCACTCCTAATCGGCCCTGTTATTGGAATGAGTACACTTTCCATTAACGAGGATCTATTGGAGGGCAAGTCTGGTGCCAGCAGCCAACTTGCTACCGGCCTCCACAACGTTCACCCAGTGTGTCATCATGGTGAGGATTATGTTGACCAGACTCTTGGCTACTGAGACTGGACTTGTAGGTGAGGGCCTACTGCAGCTTTGTTGACTCTAGATAACTTCTAGGCAATCGCACATCCCCGTAACGGTGACGATCCATTTGGATGTCTGCCCTATCAACTTTGGAGCAATTTTTCAACAAGGAACTTCTGGTATAGCACCGTTTTGCTTGTCCTCTCCACCATAGGAATGAGAGATGAGAAGTTATCTTTGTAGCAGGGGTCGAGAAGGGTGAACAACCAGTAATTAATGTTGTCTAAAATGATGCCCGGGTCGTGGGAAAGGCAGCCTAACATAAGGTCAGCCATGTGTGCCAGAGAACCAACAGGCAAGACTTTGCTGTCGTCATCAGAAGGTGAGCTGACCCTGTAAAAGATTTTAGGTGAGGGACTGCAGGTGAGCTGACCCTGTAAAACATTATATGCGAAGGCCTGCAGTTGAGCTGACCCTGTAGAAGATTTTAGGTGAGGGCCTGCAGGTGAGCTGACCCTGTAAAACATTATATGCGAGGGCCTGCAGTTGAGCTGACCCTGTAAAACACTATATGCGAGGGCCTGCTGCTGAGCTGACCCTCTAAAACATTAGGGGCGAGGGCCTGCTGGTGAGCTGACGCTCTAAAACATTATATGTGAGTGCCTGCTGGTGAGCTGACGCTGTAAAACATTATATGCGAGAGCCTGCAGGTGAGCTGACCCTGTAAAACATTATATGCGAGGGCCTGCAGTTGAGCTGACCCTGTAGAACACTATATGCGAGGGCCTGCTGCTGAGCTGACCCTCTAAAACATTAGGGGCGAGGGCCTGCTGGTGAGCTGACGCTCTAAAACATTATATGTGAGTGCCTGCTGGTGAGCTGACGCTGTAAAACATTATATGTGAATGCCTGCAGGTGAGCTGATACTCTAAAACCTTATATGCGAGTGCATGCTGTTCAAATTACGCTCTAAAACACTATTTTCAAGTGCATGTTGTTCAGCTAACGCTCTAAAACATTATTTGAGAGTGCCTTTAGGTGTGCTGATGCTCTAAAATATTCTTTTCAAGTGCATGTTGTTCAGCTGACGCTCTAAAACATTATTTGCGAGCGCCTTCAGGTGAGCTGACGCTCTAAAACATTATATGTGAGTGCATGCTTTTCAGCTGACCCTATAAAAAATTTGAGTTGAGAGCCTGCCGTTGAGTAGACCCTATAAAAAAAATTTGAGTTGAGGGCCTGCAGTTAAGCTGACCCTACAAAAAAATTTAGTAGAGGGAATATATACAATCTGGATGATGAGGAGGAGAAAACAAGATTCAACCATATACTCTTTTTTGTGGTGGAAAAGGTGCATGGGAATACACTACAGTTGATTGAGTGCATTATAAATGATAGATTGAAATTGCCTTTATGTTCATCATCAGCTCAGCTCTCCTCTGGTGGAGTTGAGAATTCAGAGGAAATCCAGGCCTTGTTCATTTTTATCTGAGTCAACCTGTCAGCATTGCCAGTGGACAAGCGGATACGCTTATCTGTTATAATGCCACCAGCAGCACTAAATACATGCTCAGACAAAACGCTGGCGGCAGGGCAGGCCAGCACAACCAAGGCATAGAGCGCAAGGCACTGAGGGATCATTTAGGACGCTGACCTTCACCATCTTCCAAAACTTTTCCCTCCTTGTACCACTAGGCCGCGCTTCAGGGTGAAGTTGCTGGCGGGAGTCATGAAAGTGTCCCATGCCTTGGAGAGTGTTGCCCTGCCTTTGTTGGAACTTCTGTGTGTTCCACTTGTCTCCCTTCCTCGGTTGCCTAACGAAGTATGGACTCTGCTGGCCACGTTGTCAGATGGAACATTTTGGAGCAATCTCTCAACAAGTACCTTCTGGTATTGCACCGTTTTACTTGTCCTCTCCACCACAGGAATTAGAGATGAGAAGTTCTCTTAGTAATCCGTGTTATCTAAAATGTGTATAACGCGAGGGTTGCGGGAAAGGCAGCCTAACATGAAGTCAGCCATGTCTGCCAGCGTACCAACAGGCAAGACGTCGATGTCGACATCAGGATGACTCTCCATCTCCCCATCCTCCTCCTCCTCCTCTTCTGCCCATCCACGCTGAACAGGTGGAATTAAAGTTCCATGGGTACTACCCTCTGTAGCAGAGGCAACTGTCTCCAGCTCCTCCTCCTCCTCTTCATGGTCCAATTCACTCTGAGAAGACGAACTGTGGGTGGTCTGGCTATCACCCTGTGTAATGTTCTTCCCTATTTCCTCGTCTGCCACATTCAGAGCGTCGTCCTTAATTGTGAGCAGCGATCGTTTGAGTAGACACAGCAGTGGGATGGTTACGCTGATAATAGCGTTATCGCCACTAACCATCTGTGTGTATTCATCAAAGTTTTTTAAAACCTCACAGAGGTCTGACATCAATGCCCACTCCTCGCTTGTGAATAGTGGCAGTTGACTCGAAAGGCGAAGACCATGTTGCAGCTGGTTTTTCACAACTGCCCTCTGCTGCTCACAAAGCCTGGCCAACATGTGGCGCGCCTTCACTAGTAGCTCTGGCAAATTGGGGTAGGTTTTGATAAACCGCTGAACAACTAAGTTTAAGACGTGGGCTAGGCATGGGATGTGTGTCAGGTTGCCGAGCTCCACAACCGCCACCAAGTTACGGCAATTGTCAGACACAACCATGCCTGGTTGTAGGTTGAGAGCCAAAGCTCGGTCTGGTCCCTTATACCATGCCACAGTTCTGCGGCTGTGTGCTGTTTGTCCCCTAAGCAAATCAACTTCAGCACGGCCTGTTGACGCTTACCCACAGCAGTGCTACACTGCTTCCAGCTAGCGACTGATGGCTGACTGCTGCTGGAGGTGGAAGTGGAGGAGGAGGCGGCGGAGGAGGAGAAGTGGGGGTTGGAGCCAGTAACATAGCTGCTGGCGAAGACCCTGATGGACGTTGGGCCTGCAATCCTGGACGTGGGTAGCACCTGTGCCATCCCAGGGTAAGACTCACTCCCGGCCTCCACAACATTCACCCAGTGTGCGGTCAGGGAAATGTAGCGTCCCTGGCCACCAGCACTTGTCCATGTGTCCGTGGCGAAGTGGAACTTCCCAGTAAGTGCGATGGTCAGGGCACGGGTGATGTTCTGGGACACATGCTGGTGTAAGGCGGCCATGGCACACCATGAAAAATAGTGGCGGCTGGGGACTGCATACCGAGGCGACGGCCGCCGACATCAGGCTGCAAAAGGCCTCAGTGTCCACAAGCCTCAATGGCAACATTTCAAGGGCCAGTAATTTTGAAAGTTGCGCATTTAGTCCTATGGCCTGTGGGTGGGTGGGTATTTGCGCTTGCATTCAAATGACTGTGTTATGGACATTTGGACGCTGCGCTGGGACAGGGAAGTGGATGTTGTTGCTGATGGTTCATGTGAAGGTCCAGGTACAGGGCGAAAGTCATCCGGGCCTGCGCCTTCAACAGAGGATTGGCCAGCAGTGCGTAACACAGGGGAAGAGGAGGCAGTGGTGTGACCCGCAGACCCAGATTGTGGACCTAGGCATTCGGCTTACTTGTTAGGGTGCTTTGATGCCATGTGGCGGATCATGCTGCTGGTGGTAAGGTTGCTAGTGTTCACGCCCCAGCTCATTTGGTACAGCACAGGTTGCAAACTACCACTCTTCTGTCGTCTGCACTTTCCTCAAAAAAGCACCATACTGCGGAACACCTACCCCTTGGCAAGGTAGATTTACGCTTTGGGGTGCTCGGTGTAACGGTTGCGGGCCTGTTTGGTGTGCGCCGACTTCTCCTTTTTGCAACCTCACTGCCTCTTCCAGCCTGTTGCGGTGCTGCGGATCCCTCCCCCTCTGTACTGCTGTCCTCGCTTGGCTTTTCAACCTCCCATGTTGGGTCAGTGACCTCATCGTCAACCACCTCCTCTTCTACTTCCTCACTCTGCTCATCCGCCTGACTTGACCTAACTACAACCTCAGTGATTGACAACTGTGTCTCATCATCATCCACCCCGTGAACGAATGATTGCCGTTCACTACCATCATCTTCTTGAGACTGTGAAGGCTCAAGAGGTTGGGAATCAGGGCACAATATCTCAGGTCCCTCTTCAAGTGTGCTGGGTGCGAGGGCCAAATGTAATAGTGGCACTGGAAAGAGCTCCTCAGAATATCTGAGTGTGGGATCACTTGCTTGGCAAGCATCTCCTTGGTGGGAGGAAGGATGATCAGAGTGAGGATTCGGTTGACCAGACTCTTGGCTACAGAGACTGGACTTGGTGGAAGAGAGGGTGGTGCTTAACTGACTGGAAGCATTATCTTCAGCAGTCCAACTGACAAACTGTTCGCACTAGTCCGACTTGGACAGTGTTGTCCTGCGCTGCCCAACTAAGTTGGACATGAAGCTGGGTACGGTGGATGTTTGATGGTACGGTGGATGGTGGTGATGGTTCACAGCCTCTGCGTGAACCACCAGCATCACGCCCACTTCCCCGTCCCTTAGTGCTCGCCTTCTTCATATTAATGGTTTTGTCACTAGATGTGGCGCAGATTGTATTACAGTCCGCTAAAGACACCATTTTCGCATGCAGGACAGTATATGTCACAGAACACCACAGAATATGGACACTATATTAGGCCCAGATTATTGGAATTTGCAATACAGACAGAGTTTTCGGATGCAGGACAGTATATGTCACAGAAACCCACAGAATATGGACACTATATTAGGCCCAGATTAGTTAAATTTGCCCTAAAGAAACAGTTTTTGGATGGCGTACTGTATATGTCACAGAAAGCCACACACTATGGACACTAGTTTAGACCCAGATTAGGTAAATTTGCTCTAAAGAAACAGTTTTCGGATGGCGTACTGTATATGTCACAGAAAACAACACAATATGGACACTAGATTAGGCCCAGATTATTTGAATTTACGCTAAAGAAACAGTTTTGTGATAGAGTACTGTTTATGTCACGCATGTGAATTACACGCACACACTTCAGAGACAGTAGATGAGGGCTAGCCCCTAATTATTTAAATTTACACTAAAGAAACAGTTTTCGGATGGCGTACTGTATATGTCACAGAAAGCCACACACTACAGACACTAGATTAGGCCCAGATTAGTTAAATTTGCCCTAAGGAAACAGTTTTTGGATGGCGTACTGTATATGTCACAGAAAACAACACACTATGGACATTAGATTAGGCCCAGATTATTTAAATTTACGCTAAAGAAACAGTTTTTCGGATGGAGTACTGTATATGTCACGGATGTGTATTACATGCACACACTACAGAGACAGTAGATGAGGACTGGCCCCTGATTATTTAAATTTACGCTAAAGAAACAGTTTTCGGATGGAGTACTGTATATGTCACGGATGTGTATTACATGCACACACTACAGAGACAGTAGATGAGGACTGGCCCCTGATTATTTAAATTTACGCTAAAGAAACAGTTTTCGGATGGAGTACTGTATATGTCATGGATGTGTATTAAACACACACTATAGACAATAAATGTGGCGCTGATTATTTGAATTTAGGGCAAAAAGACACAGTCTGCGGATGATGTACAGTATATGTCACTAATAGGTATTAAAGAAAAATATCTTGCTGCTGTCAAACACACACACAGTAGTCCTTAAAAGGAATTTGGGGTCTTTGAAAAGCTTTTGGTAGTAAAAAGAGTTAATTTCTCTCCCTGCACTATCTGTCCCTTCCTTAGCATGGATGTCCCTGAGACTGATCAATTTAGCGCAGGTAAAAATATATTGCTGCTCTAAAACACTCACACCCTCACACACAGTAGTCCTTAAAATGACTTTTGGGTCTTTAAAAAGCTTTCTTAGAATAATAACTGAGGATTTTGCTCCCTACACTGACTTTCCCTTCCTACACTCTGCTCTCCCTGACTATGATTGATCCTGAACCTATATAGCACCTGATGACGCGTTCCGGCCAGCCAATCACTGTAATGCCAGCAGCCAACATGGCTACTGGCATAACAGTGATGGCAGTACTTACCTGCACGTTTATTGGCTGCTTAGCAGCCGCGAAACGTGTGGGGTGGAGACTCGAGCATGCCGCTCGAGCACATGTGGTATTCGGCCGAGTACCGCCATGTGCCGTGCGTAGCAATGCTCGAGCCGAAGAGGTATTTGGCCGAGCATGCTCGCTCATCACTAATGACATGTTTTGTCATATTGGTAAGAGGTCTTACCCAGACATCATACATTAATAATCAGAGATACTCAGCACATGACTATATTCCCATAATGTACACTGGAGAACGAGGTTTACTAAATAAAGCAAGCATATCAAATAGCATCATTCAAACCCAATGGTTTCATCGTTTGCATCCTAAAGATCTATTAGGCTTTATTACATAGTAAAATAATATCCACATCACCTCCTTGTGTAGAACGTGCAACATGTTCTATCTCTTGAAATTTGACTACTTCACCCTTTCCAGCGTGGTATTCGCTCACATACCGTGCTATTGGTGTTTCTGCCTCATTTCTAATGTCTGAAAGGTGCTCGCCAATTCTTTTTCTGAATTCACGTTTTGTTTTGCCAATGTTTTGTTTACCACACTTACAAGTCAAGAGATAAATCACCCCTACTGTCTTGCAGTTCACAAAAGATCTCAACCCATATGTTATCCCTGTGGTCATGCTACTGAAATATTTGCCCTTCTTAATATATTTACAGAATGAGCATGTTTCACATGGGAACGTACCTTTCAGATCATTCCTTCGCTGATTTTGGGGCCTGGTACAGGCTGTGAACTAGGTGGTCTCTTAAATTGCGATTCTGCCGGTAGGTAATAGAGGGATATTCCGTAAGTAACGGCTCCACGTCAGATTTTAAAATATCCTAGTATGATGAAATGATTTCCCTGATATCTCGATGGTATCTGTCATAGGTGCCAATAATTCTGCATATTTTATCTTCCTCACTTCTAATTTTAGGACACAGAAGTTGCTCACGGTTGCTGTTGGTATGCGTTTTTTACAGTTTCCTGTGGGTAACCATGGTTCTGGAACTGAACTTTCAGGTCCCGTGCTGCCACTTTAAAATCTGCCAGTTCCGAGCAATTTCTCCGGGCTCTCGAATACTGCCCTTTTGGAATGCCCCTCTTTAGAGCTGTTGGGTGGTTACTATCCCATTTTAGGAGGTTGTTTGTTGCAGTAGATTTTCTTAATAGGTTAGTCACTATTCTCCCTGAATCACCTAATGCAATGGAGCGGTCCAGGAAAGATATTTCTCTGGCTTCTATAGTACAGTCGTGGCCAAAAGTTTTGAGAATTACATAAATATTGGAAATTGGAAAAGTTGCTGCTTAAGTTTTTATAATAGCAATTTGCATATACTCCAGAATGTTATGAAGAGTGATCAGATCAATTGCATAGTCCTTCTTTGCCATGAAAATTAACTTAATCCCAAAAAAACCTTTCCACTGCTTTTCATTGCTGTCATTAAAGGACCTGCTGAGATCATTTCAGTAATCGTCTTGTTAACTCAGGTGAGAATGTTGATGAGCACAAGGCTGGAGATCATTATGTCAGGCTGATTGGGTTAAAATGGCAGACTTGACATGTTAAAAGGAGGGTGATGCTTGAAATCATTGTTCTTCCATTGTTAACCATGGTGACCTGCAAAGAAACGCGTGCAGCCATAATTGCGTTGCATAAAAATGGCTTCACAGGCAAGGATATTGTGGCTACTAAGATGGCACCTCAATCAACAATTTATAGGATCATCAAGAACTTCAAGGAAAGAGGTTCAATTCTTGTTAAGAAGGCTTCAGGGCGTCCAAGAAAGTCCAGCAAGCGCCAGGATCGTCTCCTAAAGAGGATTCAGCTGCGGGATCGGAGTGCCACCAGTGCAGAGCTTGCTCAGGAATGGCAGCAGGCAGGTGTGAGCGCATCTGCACGCACAGTGAGGCGAAGACTTTTGGAAGATGGCCTGGTGTCAAGAAGGGCAGCAAAGAAGCCACTGCTCTCCAAAAAAAACATCAGGGACAGATTGATCTTCTGCAGAAAATATGGTGAATGGACTGCTGAGGACTGGGGCAAAGTCATATTCTCCGATAAAGCCTCTTTCCAATTGTTTGGGGCATCTGGAAAAAAGCTTGTCCGGAGAAGAAAAGGTGAGCGCTACCATCAGTCCTGTGTCATGCTAACAGTAAAGCATCCTGAGACCATTCATGTGTGGGGTTGCTTCTCATCCAAGGGAGTGGGCTCACTCACAATTTTGCCCAAAAACACAGCCATGAATAAAGAATGGTACCAAAACACCCTCCAACAGCAACTTCTTCCAACAATCCAACAACAGTTTGGTGAAGAACAATGGATTTTCCAGCACGATGGAGCACCGTGCCATAAGGCAAAAGTGATAACTAAGTGGCTCGGGGACCAAAACGTTGACATTTTGGGTCAATGGCCTGGAAACTACCCAGATCTTAATCCCATTGAGAACTTGTGGTCAATCCTCAAGAGGTGGGTGGACAAACAAAAACCCACTAATTCTGACAAACTCCAAGAAGTGATTATGAAAGAATGGGTTGCTATCAGTCAGGAATTGGCCCAGAAGTTGATTAAGAGCATGCCCAGTAGAATTGCAGAGGTCCTGAAAAAGAAGGGCCAACACTGCAAATACTGACTCTTTGCATAAATGTCATGTAATTGTCGATAAAAGCCTTTGAAACGTATGAAGTGCGTGTAATTATATTTCACTATATCACAGAAACAACTGAAACAAAGATCTAAAAGCAGTTTAGCAGCAAACTTTGTGAAAACTAATATTTGTGTCATTCTCAAAACTTTTGGCCACGACTGTAGATGTAAAATATAGCCCAAGTTGGTTCACAGTTAGTTTGGCTACAAATTGATGGAATTCAGCCCCCTGCCCTCCCCATAAGATGAATACATCATCGATAAATCATATCCAGAGTATTATCGATGACGTGAACCGTTCCATGATATCAGAGAAAACAACCTCACTCTCCCACCAGCCCAGGAAGAGATTGGCATAAGTCAGGGCACATGGGCTCCCCATTGTCACACCCCTGAGCTGATGGAAGATCTGGCCTGCAAACATGAATACATTCTGTGTCAGAATCAATATAATTAATTCCATGAGGATGGAATTGTGTCGTTGACAGTGCTTTCTCTTTGTTGGAGAAAAAACTGTATCACACGTTGTCGTGTGGGATGAAGCTATATAAAGCTTCTACATCAAGGCTAGCGAGCCATGTGCCCTTCTCACACTGGATGCCATCTAACCATTTCAGAACATCCATCGTGTCTCTCACATAGGATGGGAGCCCCTCCACAAAAGGTCTTAAAATTGTGTCAGCATATGTACTGATGTTTGATGTAAGGCTCCCGATCCCGGACACAATTGGTCTCCTTTTCAGTGGTGTCAACTCTTTATGCAATTTTGGCAAACTATAAAATGTTGCCAATACTGGATGTTCAGGGTTTAAGAACATAAATTCATTTTTGATTATAAGATTATCTGCCTGAGCTTTGAGCAAGATATAGTTAAACTCTTTTTTATATATTGACGTGGGATCACACGATAACTTTTTATACGTCTGATGATCAGTCAGAATTTTCATGCACATTTCCTCATACTGCTTATAGCCGAGGATGATTGCCCCTTTTTTTTAGATGGCTTGATCACAATTTCTGTGTCAAGCTACAGTTGTTTGAGGGCTAAATGTTCTTCTCTACTCATGTTGCCACAACTTTCACTCCCTTTCCTATTAGCCATTTCCAAAAGGCGCAATTGTTCAGTGACAACTGTCACGAACGTGTCAATTGGCGTATTATCATTCATGGGAGGATGTTTTTTCGAGGGTATTCTTAAAATTGTAAAAGGACCATCACCCATATTCTGATGGCCCTCAACATACAGATCTGCCAGTAGCTGAACATCAGGGAGATCCTGCTCCTCTATTCCCAGCTTTTGGCACGTCCATCTATCGTGACTGATAAAAAACTTTTTCCATTTTAGTTTACGTGCAAAAAGATGTAGATCCTTGACCCACTTGAATAAATCAAAACTACGTAAAGGAACAAAAGACAACCCTTTCTTCAGTAATTGTATTTCTGTTTCAGATAGCTGGCGTGAGATTAAGTTCACCACCTGTAGATCATCCCTTCTGTTTATCATTTTAGGAGCAGGTGCTACTTTTTCTTTCGCAGAAAGTAATCTGACACTGGGGGAGTACTGGCTAAAAAAGCCCCTTTATTGTTTCTTCCCCCTCTACCACGACCTCCATGTCTTCTGCCACTATATGGTCTTCTCTGGCCCTGAGTTAGACTTGATTGTCATATTGAATAAATCTAGTAAGACCTTAAATGATATATATCTCCTGCCTGTGGAGACAAGTTGCAGTGTTTCCAAGATAACTGATAAGTAGGGCCGCCAATGGATTCCTTCTGTTACGTGGATACGATTATTCAGCAGCTCCGAGCACCGCTACATCGCACCAGCGGAGGACGGCGAGCAGCGGAAGGAAACTGTGGACCCCCACTGTGATTGGCTGTCCCAGGAGACCGCGCCTGCTTAGGGGTGGAGTCAGAACTATTTAAAGCCGGCGAATGAGCGGTTGGTACGGCCATCATAGCGCCAAGATGCTGCCACTCTGCTCACCACTCTGTGCGGAGATATAACACCAGATATTCTATTTACTCTGTACTTACCTGCACCTGATGAAGTGTGGGTTTACCACCGCACAGAAATGCGTTGAGCGGGAGAGAGATGTATAGGGCTTGCCTGCAGGCAGGGCCGGCCTTTGGGGTGTGCGGGCTGTGCGGCCGCACAGGGCGCCATAGTAACAGGGGCACTGGGCGGCCGACAGCTCGCAATGTAATCTGCGGCAGGCGAGGCTGTACTTGTGTTCTCCCTCGGGGCGCCCCCTCCATCTCCCCCTCCCCTGTCTGACCTGCCTGCTGCCCCCGCCGCTGCCAATAAGAAGAGAGACGGGAGGAGGAGGGGAGGGGCTGTGGCCACTGCGCCACCAATGAAGAAAACTGACCTGAATACAAATACAGGAGGCGGGTGCCGGAATCAAATAGCCGGCACCCGACCTCTGTGACAGGGAGCTGCGATCAGCTGCAGTTGAGTTAACCCTTCAGGTGCGGTACCTGAGGGGTTAACTGCCGCTGATCGCAGCTCCCTGTCACAGAGGTCGGGTGCCGGCTATTTGATTCCGGCACCCGCCTCCTGTATTTGTATAAGAAACGTTGGTGGCACAGTGCGCCCCCCCCCAAACACCCCAGTATAAGAAACATAATTGGTGGCTCAGTGCGCCCCCCCCTAGTATAAGAAACGTTGGTGGCACAGTGTGCCCCCCCCAAACACCCCAGTATAAGAAACATAATTGGTGGCTCAGTGCGCCCCCCCTAGTATAAGAAACGTTGGTGGCACAGTGCGCCCCCCCCCCAAACATCCCAGTATAAGAAACATACTTGGTGGCTCAGTGCGCCCCCCCCCTAGTATAAGAAACGTTGGTGGCACAGTGCGCCCCCCCCCCCCCCCCCCAGTATAAGAAACATAGGTGGCTCAGTGGGAAGTGCCAATGAGGGTTAAAAAATAATTTAAAAAAATTAACTCACCTCCTCCAGTTGATCGCGTAGCTGCCGGTCTTTCTTCAGGACCTGTGGTGACGTCACTGAGCTCATCACATGACCCATTACCATGGTGATGGATCATGTGATGAGCACAGTGATGTCACCACAGGTCCTTTGACAGGTCATGAAGAAAGAACAGAAGACGATCAATTGAAGGAGGTGAGTTAATTATTTTTTTATTTTTTAACCCTCATTGGCACTGCCCACTGCGCCACCAATGTTTATTATATTGAGGGGGGGCGCACTGCGCCACCAATGTTTATTATATTGAGGGGGGGCGCACTGCGCCACCAATGTTTATTATACTGGGGTGTTGGGGGGGCGCACTGCGCCACCAATGTTTATTATATTGAGGGGGGGCGCACTGCGCAAATGTTTATTATACTGGGGTGTTGGGGGGGGCGCACTGCTCCACCAATGTTTATTATATTGAGGGGGGGCGCACTGCGCAAATGTTTATTATACTGGGGTGTTGGGGGCGGACGCACTGCGCCACCAATGTTTATTATACTGGGGTGTTGGGGGGGCGCACTGCGCCACCAATGTTTATTATACTGGGGTGTTGGGGGGGCGCACTGTGCCACCAATGTTTATTATATTGGGGGGGCGCACTGCGCACAACGATGGGTTAGGGAAATTTCACAGCAGAGTGCGCATGCGCTGGGAGCCTCGCCGGCGGTTAGGGTAGGGAAAAATTATGGGCCAGTGCACATGTGCGGTGATCGGATGGATGTTCTCAGCAGGACACCGGCCGACACTGCGCATGCGCTGGGAGCCTCACCAGCGGTTAGGGTAGGGAAAAAGCACTGGCCCGTACAAAATTTTTCCCTTCCCTAACCGCTGGTGAGGCTCCCGGTGCATGCGCAGTGTCGGCCGGTGTTCAGCTGAGAACATCCATCCGATCACTGCGTCTGCGCACTGGCCCATAGTTTTTCCCTACCCTAACCGCCGGCGAGACTCCTGGCGCATGCGCACTCTGCTGTGAAACTTCCCTAACCTGACGTTGTGCGCCTGCGCGGCGCTGCACACCTCCTCACGTCATGTCCGGTGCGACCGGAAGTGACGAGGGTAGGGAAATCTCACGAAGTAGGGAAGTATGACATTACACCGGCCTTTGGGGTGTGTGGGCTGGTAACTACTTGGTTGGATAGTCAGCCAGCCTATGCCATGATGCCAGCAACAAGCAGTGTTTTTTTTTTTTGGGGGGGGGGGGGGGGCGCCACAAGGTTAGCTCGCACAGGGCGCCTGGACACCTAAGGCCGGCCCTGCCTGCAGGGGTGGGAGTTGAAGGAGAGGTGTCTCAACAATGAAGCTCTGTGTATCTAAATTGATATAATCAACTTGAGTTCAGATACAAACCTCAATAGCCCCTACAGCCGGCTCTAATAGTCAGCTCAGTGGTAACAGCTTGCTTCTTACATCAGCAGGCATTGAGGCTTATGTTCTTTAGTAACAATAATAGCAACACTATAGCTAATATGTGTTGACACAGTGTTCTTAATTTTGATAGGGTCCAGAGAGGCATCTTTTCTATGCTTGAGCTACTGTTTTCAAGATAGAAAGCACAAACAATTAACTTCAGTGCCTCTCCTACATCATTTGGGGTTGTACCCTAGCCTGATTTACTCGATTCAAAAGTGATAATCTCTGATTCTTGTTTTAGCTTTTATAACACAGCACAAGGGTCTCAGTCTCCTTGCAGAGTGTATGTACATCTAATTGTGTGTTACCAGCATTTGTGGTCGTGCACATTACCACGTTTAACCACCTCAGCCCCCAGTGCTTAAACACCCTGAAAGACCAGGCCACTTTTTACACTTCTGACCTACACTACTTTCACCGTTTATTGCTCGGTCATGCAACTTACCACCCAAATGAATTTTACCTCCTTTTCTTCTCACTAATAGAGCTTTCATTTGGTGGTATTTCATTGCTGCTGACATTTTTACTTTTTTTGTTATTAATCGAAATTTAACGATTTTTTTGCAAAAAAATGACATTTTTCACTTTCAGTTGTAAAATTTTGCCAAAAAAACGAGATCCATATATAAATTTTGCTCTAAATTTATTGTTCTACATGTCTTTGATAAAAAAAAAATGTTTGGGTAAAAAAAAAAAATGGTTTGGGTAAAAGTTATAGCATTTACAAACTATGGTACAAAAATGTGAATTTCCGCTTTTTGAAGCAGCTCTGACTTTCTGAGCACCTGTCATGTTTCCTGAGGTTCTACAATGCCCAGACAGTACAAACACCCCACAAATGACCCCATTTCGGAAAGTACACACCCTAAGGTATTCGCTGATGGGCATAGTGAGTTCATAGAACTTTTTATTTTTTGTCACAAGTTAGCGGAAAATGATGATTTTTTTTTATTTTTTTCTTACAAAGTCTCATATTCCACTAACTTGTGACAAAAAATAAAAAGTTCTATGAACTCACTATGCCCATCACGAAATACCTTGGGGTCTCTTCTTTCCAAAATGGGGTCACTTGTGGGGTAGTTATACTGCCCTGGCATTCTAGGGGCCCAAATGTGTGGTAAGGAGTTTGAAATCAAATTCTGTAAAAAATGACCAGTGAAATCCGAAAGGTGCTCTTTGGAATATGGGCCCTTTGCCCACCTAGGCTGCAAGAAAGTGTCACACATCTGGTATCTCTGTATTCAAGAGAAGTTGAGGAATGTGTTTTGGGGTGTCTTTTTTCATATACCCATGCTGGGTGAGAGAAATATCTTGGCAAAAGACAACTTTTCCCATTTTTTTATACAAAGTTGGCATTTGACCAAGATATTTATCTCACCCAGCATGGGTATATGTAAAAAGACACCCTAAAACACATTCCTCAACTTCTCCTGAATACAGAGATACCAGATGTGTGACACTTTTTTGCAGCCTAGGTGGGCAAAGGGGCCCATATTCCAAAGAGCACCTTTCGGATTTCACTGGCCATTTTTTACAGAATTTGATTTCAAACTCCTTACCACACATTTGGGCCCCTAGAATGCCAGGGCAGTATAACTACCCCACAAGTGACCCCATTTTGGAAAGAAGAGACCCCAAGGTATTCGCTGATGGGCATAGTGAGTTCATGGAAGTTTTTATTTTTTGTCACAAGTTAGTGGAATATGAGACTTTGTATGAAAAAAAAAAATAAATAAAAATCATCATTTTTCACTAACTTGTGACAAAAAATAAAAAATTCTAGGAACTCTCCATGCCCCTCACGGAATACCTTGGGGTGTCTTCTTTCCAAAATGGGGTCACTTGTGGGGTAGTTATACTGCCCTGGCATTCTAGGGGCCCAAATGTGTGGTAAGGAGTTTGAAATCAAATTCTGTAAAAAATGACTGGTGAAATCCGAAAGCTGCTCTTTGGAATGTGGGCCCCTTTGCCCACCTAGGCTGCAAAAAAGTGTCACACATGTGGTATCTCCGTATTCAGGAGAAGTTGGGGAATGTGTTTTGGGGTGTCATTTTACATATATCCATGCTGGGTGAGAGATATATCTTGGCAAAAGACAACTTTTCCCATTTTTTTTATACAAAGTTGGCATTTGACCAAGATATTTCTCTCACCCAGCATGGGTATATGTAAAATGACACCCCAAAACACATTCCCCAACTTCTCCTGAATACGGAGATACCACATGTGTGACACTTTTTTGCAGCCTAGGTGGGCAAAGGGGCCCACATTCCAAAGAGCACCTTTCGGATTTCACAGGCCATTTTTTACAGAATTTGATTTCAAACTCCTTACCACACATTTGGGCCCCTAGAATGCCAGGGCAGTATAACTACCTTACAAGTGACCCCATTTTGGAAAGAAGACACCCCAAAGTATTTGCTGATGGGCATAGTGAGTTCATGGAAGTTTTTATTTTTTGTCACAAGTTAGTGGAATATGAGACTTTGTAAGAAAAAAATAAAATAAATCATCATTTTCCACTAACTTGTGACAAAAAAAAAAATTCTAGGAACTCGCTATGCCCATCAGCGAATACCTTGGGGTGTCTTCTTTCCAAAATGGGGTCACTTGTGGGGTAGTTATACTGCCCTGGCATTTTCAAGGGGCCCAAATGTGTGGTAAGTAGGTAAAAGACCTGTGAAATCCGAAAGGTGCTCTTTGGAATGTGGGCCCCTTTGCCCACCTAGGCTGCAAAAAAGTGTCACACCTGTGGTATCTCCGTATTCAGGAGCAGTTGGGGAATGTGTTTTGGGGTGTCATTTTACATATACCCATGCTGGGTGAGAGAAATATCTTGGCAAAAGACAACTTTTCCCATTTTTTTATACAAAGTTGGCATTTGACAAAGATATTTATCTCACCTAGCATGGGTATATGCAAAATGACACCCCAAAACACATTCCCCAACTTCTCCTGAATACGGAGATACCACATGTGTGACACTTTTTTGCAGCCTAGGTGGGCAAAGGGGCCCAAATTCCTTTTAGGAGGGCATTTTTAGACATTTGGATACCAGACTTCTTCTCACGCTTTGGGGCCCCTAAAATGCCAGGGCAGTATAAATACCCCACATGTGACCCCATTTTGGAAAGAAGACACCCCAAGGTATTCAATGAGAGGCATGGCGAGTTCATAGAAAAAAAAAAATTTTGGCACAAGTTAGCGGAAATTGATTTTTTTGATTTTTTTCTCACAAAGTCTCCCTTTCCGCTAACTTGGGACAAAAATTTCAATCTTTCATGGACTCAATATGCCCCTCAGCGAATACCTTGGGGTGTCTTCTTTCCAAAATGGTGTTATTTGTGGGGTGTTTGTACTGCCCTGGCATTTGAGGGTCTCCGCAATCATTACATGTATGCCCAGCATTAGGAGTTTCTGCTATTCTCCTTTTATTGAGCATACGGGTAATGAGATTTTTTTTTTCCGTTCAGCCTATGGGCTGAAAGAAAAAAATGAACGGCACAGATTTCTTCATTCGCATCGATCAATGTGGATGAAAAAATCTCTGCCAAAAAAAGAAAAAGGAGGGGAAAGGCGTCTGCCAGGACATAGGAGATCCGCCCAACATCCATACCCACTTAGCTCGTATGCCCTGGCAAACCAGATTTCTCCATTCACATCAATCGATGTGGATGAATAAATCATTGCCGGGATTTTTTTTTTTATATATACAAAGTATTTGCCAAAGTATATGAACACCGCCACCTCCTCAGCTCATATGCCTCGGCAAACGTATCTTTTACTGCAGAGGAGAAATCTCGTCTTGCAGCGCCGCATACACCGACTTGCGTGTAATCTGACAGCAGCACAATGCTTCTGTCCGAATGCACATCAGTGCTGCAGCTAGTCGATCGGTTGGTCCACCTGGAAGGTAAAAAAAAAAAAAACCAGGCCGCAACACAATAATTTTATTAACTTTGGAAGAGAACATCTAAACTTTAACTTTTTGAACCGAACATTAACCTTTTTGCCTACTGGTGTTATTTATTTTTTATTTTATTTTTTACCTTTATAGAACAAACCTCTCCTTCCCCATGGGACAATGTGCAAAGCGCAAATCGCCCAAAGATGTGGCGAAGTGCGTTATGCACTTTATCCCAGGTGAAAGGAGAGGTTTGCAGCAGCTGTGAGTGAATGGGCCCTAATAGCCCTGTGTGCCTGTCCTGGTGAGATGTGATCCCTATGCTAGGTGTGCCTGTGTGTGGTACTTCCGGAAACACTCTCCATAGCATAGGGCAGGGTGGTCAGGACAGTCAGGACAGAAATAGCGGGTGTCACGCCTTATTCCACTCCTGCTACAGACACGACATTTTTTTCGGGGTGGCGGTTGGGTTGAGGTACCAGCAACGACACTGGGGAAATGTCGCTCGTGTAGACGGCTAACTACACTGGTGGATGGGGCCACGGAACCTCCTGGATAAATGAGGTTCTCGATGATCTCTTCCTGGAATTTGAGGAAGGATCCTGTTCTCCCAGCCTTACTGTAGAGAACAAAACTATTATAAGCAGCCAATTGAATTAAATATACAGACACCTTCTTATACCAGCGTCTGGTTCTGCCGGAAACTAAATAGGAAGCCAACATCTGGTCATTGAAGTCCACCCCTCCCATGAGCGCATTATAGTCGTGGACTGAGAGGGGCTTTTCAATGACACGGGTTGCCCTTTCAATTTGGATTGTCGTGTCTGCGTGAATGGAGGAGAGCATGTAAACATCACGCTTGTCTCTCTATTTCACCGCGAGCAGTTCTTCGTTACACAAGGCAGCCCTCTCCCCCCTTGCAAGACGGGTGGTTACAAGCCGTTGGGGGAAGTCCACGCAACTAGTTCGCGCGGTGCCACAGGCGCAAATCCGTTCTAGAAACAAATGCCTAAAGAGGGCCACACTTGTGTAAAAATTGTCCACATAAAGATGGTACCCCTTGCCGAATAAGGGTGACACCAAGTCCCAGACTGTCTTCCCACTGCTCCCCAGGTAGTCAGGGCAACCGACCGGCTCCAGGGTCTGATCTTTTCCCTCATAGATCTGAAATTTGTGGGTATAGCCTGTGGCCCTTTCACAGAGCTTATACAATTTGACCCCATACCGGGCACGCTTGCTTGGGATGTATTGTTTGAAGCCAAGGCGCCCGGTAAAATGTGTTAGGGACTCGTCTACGCAGATGTTTTGCTCGGGGGTATACAAATCTGCAAATTTCTGGTTGAAATGGTCTATGAGGGGCCGAATTTTGTGGAGCCGGTCAAAAGCTGGGTGGCCTCTGGGACGGGAGGTGGTGTTGTCGCTAAAATGCAGGAAACGCAGGATGGTCTCAAATCGTGTCCTGGACATAGCAGCAGAGAACATGGGCATGTGATGAATTGGGTTCGTGGACCAATATAACCGCAATTCATGCTTTTTAGTTAGACCCATGTTGAGGAGAAGGCCCAGAAAAATTTTAAGTTCGGAAACTTGGACTGGTTTCCACCGGAAAGACTGGGCATAAGAGCTTCCCGGGTTGGCGGATATAAATTGTGTGGCATACCGGTTTGTCTCTGCCACGACTAAGTCCAAGAGCTCCGCAGTCAAGAACAGCTCAAAAAATCCCAGGGCCGAACTGATTTGAGCCGTCTCAACCCGAACTCCAGACTGGGCGGTGAAAGGGGGAACTACAGGTGCGGCTGAAGTTGGTGACTGCCAATCAGGGTTTGCCAGCACCTCAGGGATTCTAGGGGCTCTACGGGCCTGTCTGCGCGGTGGCTGCGACGGGGTAACTAGTGCACGTGCCACCGTACCAGCTTCAACTGCCCTTCTGGTGCTCGCCACGTCACCATGTTGTACGGCAGTGCTGGTACTAGGTCCAGGAAGGGCTGCGCTGCTGGTGTATGCCTCACCACGTGATCCGGCAGCGACAGCCCCACTCTGCTGCTCTTTAAACGGATCCTGCACAACCTGTGGTCTAGCGACACGGGGCCTGGTACGCCTGGTGCTGCCAGGGACCTCCACCTCCTCGTCCGAACTTTGGGTCAGAGAGCCACTGCTTTCCACAGGTTCATATTCTGACCCGCTAGATTCGTCAGATGAGGGTTCCCATTCCTCATCCGACTGGGTCAGAATCCTGTAGGCCTCTTCAGAAGAATACCCCCTGTTTGACATTTTGGACTACTAAATTTAGGGGTATTCCCTGAGACTACCCAAGAAAAAAAGCAAGCCTGTCTTACAAAGGGGAGGCTAGCGAAGTACCGGAGGCCGCTGCAGTTGATAAAAAATATCAAAACTGATTTTTTTATCGCCGCAGTGCGTGTAAAGTGAATGTTCAGTGATCAAAAAACAAATTTTTTTTTGTCACTGCAGTGGGGCGGGCGTGGGTGAACGCACGTGTGGGGGCGACCGATCAGGCCTGATCGGGCAAACACTGCGTTTTGGGTGGAGGGCGAACTAAAGTGATACTAATACTATTATAGATCTGACCGTGATCAGTTTTGATCACTTACAGATACTATAAAAGTACAAATGCTGATTAGCGATACGCTAATCAGCGAATAAGTGACTGCGGTGCGGTGGGCTGGGCGCTAACTGACGCTAAACTACCTAACCAAGGGGCCTAAACTAATCCTAAAACCTAACAGCCAATACTAGTGAAAAAAAAAAAAAAGTGACAGTTTACACTGATCACTTTTTGTCTTTCACTAAGTGATTGACAGGGGGCGATCAAGGGGTTAATTAGGATGATGGGGGTGATGGAGGGTGATCTGGGGCTAAGGTGTAGTGTTGGTGGGTACTCACAGTGATCTCTGCTTCTCTGCTGGATCCAACCGACGAAAAGGACCAGCAGAGGAGCAGAGAAGCCATATAACAGATCATATTTACTAATATGATCTGTTATCTGGCTTCTGATTAGATTTTTTGAAAATCGCCAGCCTGCCAGCCAATGATCGTGGCTGGCAGGCTGGTGACGAAATACTTCTTTAACTTTTGCCGGCCCGCGATGCGCATGCGCAGGCCGGCAATGCACGAAATCTCGCGTCTCGCGAGAGGACGCACCGGCGCGTCCACCCAGAACAACAGGACCGCCGCAAAGACGCAATCCTGCGTACGGCGGTCCTGAGGAGGTTAAGTAAAATACTATTTTGGAAAAAAGCTGGTGTTGGAGTTGCTTTCCACGTTCGTGACTTCGCTGTATCTTGGGGAGTCCACCTCGGTATATGGCTTACAAGAGTGCAGAACTAGACTTCACCTATGGCTTGACAGTATGAGCCGTGAAAAGACAAGAACGCCAAAAGCTTCAGCATGCTGTGTTTAATAAAAAAAAAATAACCAAACCCAAAAACTCCACCAAATTAGTTTTTACTACATAAGCACCCACAAATGCCAGTGTAAAATATGCCAGTAAATTTTCAAAAGTACACAAGAACTCATATGTGTGAATTCATCATTAAACACCTTCAATTGAGCTGAAATACACTGCCAGACACTCCCCAGGACAAAAACAACATGGTTTTAAAGTAAAGCCATATAAAAAAAAACTGTGCTTCTAGAGGAGGATATCTAAACAAGACATTGTTGTGCAGAGGCACCATAGAAAAAAGAGTGCCGAAATAACATCACCAAACATTCACCAAATTACAGTCCCATAAATTGCCCAAGTAAATAATAATAGCAAAATAAAATATACAGTCCAGACGGATCCATTATGCTGCTCTTTCCGTCATAGAATTCCGTTATGGCCCGTAGTAACAGAATCCTTAGCGGAATTGTTATAAAACCCGAACCTCGAACTTGAACTTGTAAAACACAAGTTTGCTCATCCGTACCTACCTCTATAAACTCCCAACTGCACAATATGGTATATGAAAATGGGTTTTCTAAACTAGGCAACCCCTTCAATAGAGGCCATATAACAGTGCCATACAAATCTGAAATAATACCCCCACCGTGTCCAAACTTGATCAATATTTCAATGTTTTAGGTAATTTCTAAGAATAAGCTGCTGTGTGTACATGAAGAATACCACTGTCTCTGGCCATTATATAACTAGTATTTGCCATTTTTTGCAATTTTCCTTCTACAATGTCTGTAAGGCTGCGTTCACACGGGCGAGTATTCCGCGCGGGTGCAATGCGGTAGGTGAACGTATTGCACCCGCACTGAATCCTGACCCATTCATTTCTATGGGCTGTTCAGATGAGCGGTGATTTTCACGCGTCACTTGTGCGTTGCGTGAAAATCGCAGCATGCTCTATATTCTGCGTTTTTCACGCAACGCAGGCCCCATAGAAGTGAATGGGGTTGCGTGAAAATCGCAAGCATCCGCAAGCAAGTGCGGATGCTGTGCGATTTTCACGCATGGTTGCTAGGTGACAGTCTATTCACTGTATTATTTTCCCTTATAACATGGTTATAAGGGAAAATAATAGCATTCTGAAAACAGAATGCATAGTAAGTGATCAGTTGAGGGTTAAAAAAAATAAAAAAAATTAACTCACCTTCTCCGTTTGTTCGCATAAGTCCCGGTCTCTTCTTTACTTCTCAAAAGATGAACTATGGGCTAAAGGACCTTTGGTGACGTAAGAGCACATGCTCCAATCACATGGTCCATCACCGCGGTGATGGACCATGTGATTGGTGCATGTGATCTGACGTCACCAAAGGTCCTTTAGCCCATAGTTTATCTTTTAAAGAACTAAAGACCGGGAGAACTACGCGAACAACAGGAGAAGGTGAGTTAATTTTTTTTATTTTTTTTAACCCTCAACTGATCACCTACTAAGCATTCTGTTTTCAGAATGCTATTATTTTCCCTTATAACCATGTTATAAGGGAAAATAATAACATCTACACAACACCAAACCCAAACCTGAACTTCTGTGAAGAAGTTCGGGTCTGGGTACCACAGTCGGTTTTTTATCACGCGCGTGCAAAACACATTGCACACGCACGATAAAAACTGAACATCGGAACGCAATCGCAGTCAAAACTGACTGCAATTGCATTCCTACTCGCGCGGGTTTGCCGCAACACACCGGGACGCATCCGGAACTAATCCGGACACGCTCGTGTGAACCCAGCCTAAGGGTACAACCACATGGCGCATTCATGATCCATTCTGGTCACGGGCAGTAGCGGTCAAGAACTATGCGACTAATTAGGGCGCGCAGTTCTGGTATTTAACTAATGAAGACCACACTATATAGGCGGTCTCAATTGTTAATGGGCGTGCGGTATTAAAGGTGAAATGTGACCATTAAGAATTCAGACTGCCTATACAGTGTGGTCTTCATTAGTTAAATATCAGGCATCTGTGACTTTTATAGTTCTTTATCGCAGCTGGCCGCAACCCAAACAGACCGCGCCATGTGATTGTACCCTAAGGCTGGGTTCACACTTGAGCGTTTTACAGCGCGTTCAAACGCGCTGTAAAACGCTCAACACATAAAAACCAATGCTTCCCTATGGCGCTGGTTCTCACTTGAGCGTTTTACAGCGCGTTTGAACGCGCTGAAAAACGCCCTACGCTCAAACAAGTTCTTGAGCTTCTTTGGGGCGTTTTGACGCGCGTTTGTGGCCATAAGACACTGCAGTCAATCACACAAACGCGCGTCAAACGCGCGTTTACTATTGCAAAAAACGCGCAACAAAAACGCGCGTTAAGCGCGCATATCAAATACGCTCAGGTCTGAACCCAGCCTAATTCTCAACCTTTGCAGCACTATTGGATGAAGACTACATGAAGACTACAGGTAGCTGTTCGTTATGTCTGCTATACAGGGAGTGCAGAATTATTAGGCAAATGAGTATTTTGACCACATCATCCTCTTTATGCATGTTGTCTTACTCCAAGCTGTATAGGCTCGAAAGCCTACTACCAATTAAGCATATTAGGTGATGTGCATCTCTGTAATGAGAAGGGGTGTGGTCTAATGACATCAACACCCTATATCAGGTGTGCATAATTATTAGGCAACTTCCTTTCCTTTGGCAAAATGGGTCAAAAGAAGGACTTGACAGGCTCAGAAAAGTCAAAAATAGTGAGATATCTTGCAGAGGGATGCAGCACTCTTAAAATTGCAAAGCTTCTGAAGCGTGATCATCGAACAATCAAGCGTTTCATTCAAAATAGTCAACAGGGTCGCAAGAAGCGTGTGGAAAAACCAAGACGCAAAATAACTGCCCATGAACTGAGAAAAGTCAAGCGTGCAGCTGCCAAGATGCCACTTGCCACCAGTTTGGCCATATTTCAGAGCTGCAACATCACTGGAGTGCCCAAAAGCACAAGGTGTGCAATACTCAGAGACATGGCCAAGGTAAGAAAGGCTGAAAGACGACCACCACTGAACAAGACACACAAGCTGAAACGTCAAGACTGGGCCAAGAAATATCTCAAGACTGATTTTTCTAAGGTTTTATGGACTGATGAAATGAGAGTGAGTCTTGATGGGCCAGATGGATGGGCCCGTGGCTGGATTGGAAAAGGGCAGAGAGCTCCAGTCCGACTCAGACGCCAGCAAGGTGGAGGTGGAGTACTGGTTTGGGCTGGTATCATCAAAGATGAGCTTGTGGGGCCTTTTCGGGTTGAGGATGGAGTCAAGCTCAACTCCCAGTCCTACTGCCAGTTTCTGGAAGACACCTTCTTCAAGCAGTGGTACAGGAAGAAGCCTGCATCCTTCAAGAAAAACATGATTTTCATGCAGGACAATGCTCCATCACAGGCGTCCTAGTACTTCACAGCGTGGCTGGCAAGAAAGGGTATAAAAGAAGAAAATCTAATGACATGGCCTCCTTGTTCACCTGATCTGAACCCCATTGAGAACCTGTGGTCCATCATCAAATGTGAGATTTACAAGGAGGGAAAACAGTACACCTCTCTGAACAGTGTCTGGGAGGCTGTGGTTGCTGCTGCACGCAATGTTGATGGTGAACAGATCAAAACACTGACAGAATCCATGGATGGCAGGCTTTTGAGTGTCCTTGCAAAGAAAGGTGGCTATATTGGTCACTGATTTGTTTTTGTTTTGTTTTTGAATGTCAGAAATGTATATTTGTGAATGTTGAGATGTTATATTGGTTTCACTGGTAAAAATAAATAATTGAAATGGGTATATATTTGTTTTTTGTTAAGTTGCCTAATAATTATGCACAGTAATAGTCACCTGCACACACAGATATCCCCCTAAAATAGCTAAAACTAAAAACAAACTAAAAACTACTTCCAAAAATATTCAGCTTTGATATTAATGAGTTTTTTGGGTTCATTGAGAACATGGCTGTTGTTCAATAATAAAATTAATCCTCAAAAATACAACTTGCCTTATAATTCTGCACTCCCTGTACACAGGACATGGATAAAGAGGATTATCTGCTCACTAAGTGTCTGTAGCACACTCTCAAATGCAGGAGGGGGAGCATGTATGAACCTGATAAGAGGAGAAAGAAGCATCTTTCTCTGATAACATATATTACAAAGTGTACCTGTACAATTCATGCATGAGAGAAAAAAGTAAAACACCAGTTACTCTTTAAGGACCATGGAATTTTAGCCTTTAGAACCATTTATTTTTCATCTTAGCATTTCATCTGGTCCCAGAGTGTTTCCGTAGTGGAGCCAACTCTAGAAATCGGGATACCATTCTTCAGAGGCGTACATAGAAATCACTGGGCCCCATAGCAAAAATCTGAATTGGGCCCCTTAACCCCGCCCACTACCCACCATGGCCCCTCCCACTTCCTGACCTGGCTCCTCCCGTGCCACACCCCCATTAAATAAATTTATACATGACCTACAGAAACTGTTAGGGTCCATTCACACGTCCGCAAAATGGATCCGCATCCGTTCCGCAATTTTGCGGAACGGGTGCAGACCTATTCATTTTCAATGGGGCCGGAATGTGCTGTCCGCATCCACATTTGAGGATCCGCACTTCCGCATCCGTGCTTCCGTTTCCGCCAAAAAATAGAACATGTCCTATTCTTGTCCGCAATTGCGGACAAGAACAGGCATATTCTATTAGTGCCGGCAATGTACGGTCCGCAAAATGCGGAACGCACATTGTCGTTTTCCGTGTTTTGCGGATCCGTGGCTCCGTGGATCCGCAAAACACATTGCGGATGTGTGAATGGAGCCTAGGGGTTTCCTGGGGGTGACCTGTCACATGGGATATCTGCTGCAGCCTGCAGGTCTCCTTATTTGGGGTGCCCTGTTAAAGGGAATCTGTCACTAGCAATTTACCCAATTTTTTTTCTCATGAATCCATGTTTAACAGAGTACCTTTTTTCCATCTGTCTTGTTCTTTTGATTGTCAGTCCTGTCATTTCTTCAAAAAAATTGATTTTTATGATATGTAAATGACGCTGTAAGGAGCCCAGAGGGGCGTTATTCTTTCTCCACGGTGCCCAGGAACGCCCCTCTGAAGTGCCGTGCCCGGCTAAATTTGGAAACTAATAACACCTCCAAGACAAGTTCATCTAAATCGCCTCCCAGAGGCGCGGCTAAGTGCTCAACACCCCCGCTCCTCAGCGCCGCGCTCTGCTGCAAACACCCCGATCCTCCTTTCGCCGGCATCCCAAATCCCGCGCAAAACGTCTTGGAGGCGTTATTAGTTTTCAAATTTAGCTGGGTACGGCACTTCAGAGGGGCGTTCCTGGGCACCGTGGAGAAAGAAGAACGCCCCTCTGGGCTCCTTACAGCGTCATTTACATATCATAAGAATCGATTTTTTGAAGAAATGACAGGACTGACAATCAAAAGAACAAGACAGATGGAAAAAAGGTACTCTGTTAAACATGGATTCATGAAAAAAAAAAAAAAGGGTAAATTGCTAGTCGGCCGGGCCAGGCACTGCTGCAGGGAGTGGGACGAACGAACGGTACTTCACTTGACTGATTCTGAGACGAGTGACTTACTTCAAGACTCAAGTTCAGGTCAGCCAGGGACACAACCGGTGCACTGCTCAGTGCTCACTCACAGTACTACTCACCACTGCTTCAGAGTTCAGAATCTTCCTCCGGACTCCCTCTCTCTCCTCAGCTCAGGGCAGGCACTGACTCGTCTCTGGTGAAGGGCCGGCCCCCTTGCGCCACTGGCCAATCAGCAGCTGCCTCAACAGAGTTGCCTTGTGCTGATTGGCCAGCGGCCACATGCAGGCTGGTGTTTGATCCTGATTCCGGCAGACGGTCAGGAGGAGGAGGTCAGGTCAGGGGAGGGGGGGGGGGGGGTGCGGCGAGGCAAAGATGAGTTGATGTTGGGGCTGGGCCCTGGGGAGAAAAAAGCAATTAGCCGGCTGCAGCAGGTCATGAGTGGGCGGGGCCAAATAGTGTGGGCGGGGCCTTCTCTGCGCTACGGGCCCCCCAGTGCCGCGGGCCCCATAGCAGTGGCGTGGTCTGCCTCTATGGGCGGTACGCCACTGCCATTCTTCTTCAATCCTGACAATTGTGGTGTGTCCTCCTGCTGGTGATCGTGTGGCCACCAAAGTATTTGGGGTAAGGTGAGTATATAATTAAGAATATAATCCTTTGCGGAGGATTTGCATGACTATGGATTATATTTACCCTTTATTTGAAATAAGCAGAATGTCCATCCAAAAACTGTTCCCCTCCACTGTATACTGGCATCAGCACACAGTTAGGCCCCTTTCACACGGGCGTTGCGGGAAAATGTGAGGGTGCGTTGCGGGAACACCCGCGATTTTTCCGCGCGAGTGCAAAACATTGTAATGCGTTTTGCACTCGCGTGAGAAAAATCGCGCGTGTTTGGTACCCAAACCCGAACTTCTTCACAGAAGTTCAGGCTTGGGATCGGTGTTCTGTAAATAGTATTATTTTCCCTTATAACATGGTTATAAGGGAAAATAATAGCATTCTGAATACAGAATGCATAGTAAAACAGGGCTGGAGGGGTTAAAAAAAAATAAAAAATCATTTAACTCACCTTAATCCACTTGCTCGCGATGCCCGGCATCTCCGTCTGACTCTTTTACTGTATAGGACCTGTGGAGAGCATTAACTATAGTTTAAGGACCTGGGATGACGTCACTCTGGTCATCACATGGTACGTCACATGATCTTTTACCATGGTGAATCACCATGGTAAAAGATCATGTGACGTACCATGTGATGACCGGAGTGACGTCATCCCAGGTCCTTAAACTATAGTTAATGCTCTCCACAGGTCCTATACAGTAAAAGAGTCAGACGGAGATGCCGGCTACGCGAGCAAGTGGATAAAGGTGAGTTAAATGACTTTTTATTTTTTTTTTAACCCCTCCAGCCCTGTTTTACTATGCATTCTGTATTCAGAATGCTATTATTTTCCCTTATAACCATGTTATAAGGGAAAATAATAAGGTTCGGGTCTCCATCCCGATCGTCTCCTAGCAACCGTGCGTGAAAATCGCACCGGATTCGCACTTGCTTGCGGATGCTTGCGATTTTCACGCAACCCCATTAATTTCTATGGGGCCTGCGTTACGTGAAAAACGCACAAGGAGGAGCATGCTGCGATTTTCACACAACGCAAAAGTGATGCGTGAAAATCACCGCTCGTGTGCACAGCCCCATAGAAATGAATGGGTCAGTATTCAGTGCGGGTGCAATGCGTTCACCTCCCGCATCGCATCCGCGCGGAATACTCGCTCGTGTGAAAGGGGCCTTATAAAGAAGGCTGCCTTCCAGGATTTTGTAGGTGGTAGGTATGTGTCTCTGGGTCTAGAAAGACCCGGGCAACAACTACATCTGAAACATAAAAATAAGAAACCAAGTTTTAGCATATCATGTTCTTAAATGGCCTGTTTTTTTGTTCCAGATGGGCAGTGCAGTGACCCAGTGCTAAAGGGTTAATATTGTAGTGGATCACTGCTAAAAAGTTTATGTTCTAAATTTCTAATTCATTGCCTAAGTAGCTAAATTATGTATTAATGTATTCTTTTTCTTGTGCACTGTAAATCGCAAAATGGTTGTGTATAGACAGAAAATAGTTAACTGGCGATCCTTAGTTAGGTTCAAAGGGAGATGTGTAACACCCCAGAGTTGTGTTACAAAACTCTTTTACCCCGCTACAATCTGTTAAGAGCATTAACTTTGTCATCTCATGTAATTTTACCTTACATCCTCACAAATGTGCATTCTAAGCCTTGTAAATATATATTGTTATCATTCGTCATGTTCACCAGCAGGTGGCGGCAATGTGTTAGCAAGGAGTTAGAGCCAGTGTAATGGGGCGCAGAAGGCGCACTTGATCTCCCATCAGCCGCAGACCTGCTGCTTAGCTTCGGGAGGGAGGATCTGTGTTTGACCTCATTCCCAGGGTGGCCTTGCTAGCTGGGAGGCTCCCTGCTCTTAGGTCTGCCTTGAGCGCCGAGCTGATCACTCGGTGCTCGACTTGTCTGTCTGTTGGCCATGTGACGCTGGCCACGTCACTTGACCCTCACTCCCCACTATAAATACGGGCGGCCTGCTGGCTACAGGTTGCCTGTGATTTTCGTCCTATAGGCTGTGTACTTTATTGTTATTTAGCTACCTTTGGAATTGAACCTCGATTGGCCTCTTGACACCTCTTCTGCCTGCTCCCTGTACCTTGACGTTACCTCTCGAATTTTGACCATCTCAGTGGCTGTCCTCTTCCCTGCTGTCTCTTTCTATCTGCTTGCACTTAGTAGGTCAGGGATTGTCGCCCAGTTGCGCTCCGTCACCTAGGGCGGGTGGTGCAAGTAGGCAGGGACAAGGGACCGGGTGGCAACTCAGGGGGTGCACCTCCGCTCTATCTTGATTCCCGTGACTCTACCCGTGACAGAATCACAGGCCCAAATTCAGCATGGACCCTATACAGAGCCTCACCGAACATGTGCAGGGTCTTGCTCAAATAGTACAGGAACTTGGGGAGAGACTACAAGTTCAGGAGACCGTCCGAACTCCCCCTATTCTTGCTCCCGCCACCGTTCAGGTGGAACCTCACATTAAATTGCCCGATCGGTTTTCGGGTGACCGCCAAAGTTTTTTAGCTTTCAAGGAAAGCTGTAAACTTTATTTTCGACTACGACCCCACTCCTCCGGCCCTGACCCACAGAGAGTTGGTATTATCATTACCTTGCTTCAAGGGGACCCCCAGGAATGGGCCTTTTCTTTACCACCAAATTCCCCTTGTCTTAGCTCTGTGGACCTCTTTTTCCAGGCGTTAGGGGTTCTTTATGATGAACCTGACCGAGCCTCTGTGGCAGAATCCAATCTTAAAGCCCTCACTCGGGGAAATCGTCCCGTGGAGGATTATTGATTACAAATTCGTTGATCAGATGGGAATTCCTATATTAGAATTTCCCACCCCGGTCCAGGTTGTTGTCATCGATTCTACCCCCTGCTAGGTGGCACAGTAAAACTCCGTACTCCAGAGGTTACCCTATCTGTAGGGATCTGCCACTCTGAGAAATGTTCCTTCTTTGTTTTAGAGAATCTTCCAGTTCAGGTAGTCCTTGGTATGCCCTGGCTTCAGCAACACAATCCGGTCATTAACTGGAGTTCGGACGAGTTAGAGAGATGGGGGCCTAACTGTAATTCTTGCTTAACTGTAGTTCAAGCTGGGGTCTCATCAGATATTCCTCATTTTATTGCTAATTATTCCGATGTTTTTTCCACCACTGAGACAGATACTCTCCCTCCCATAGGTCTTATGACTGTGTTATTGACTTGATACCGGAGTCCAAATTTCCTAAAGGACTGATTTATAATCTGTCCGGTCCTGAGCGCAAGTCCATGAAAGACTACATCCAGGAGAGTCTCAAGAAGGGACATATTAGGCCCTCCACCTCTCCCCTGGGAGCAGGATTATTTTTCGCTAAAAAGAAAGACGGTGGTCTCAGGCCCTGCATTGACTACAGAAATTTGAATAAAATTACTGCTAGGAATCAGTATTCCATCCCGTTGATTCCTGATTTGTTTAACCAGATTTTGGGTGCTTCTAGGTTTTCTAAATTTGATTTGAGAGGAGCTTATAACCTAGTTTGTATTAATGAGGGAGATGAGTGGAAAGCTGCTTTTAATACTCCAGAGGGACACTTTGAGTATATGGTTATGCCATTCGGTTTTTGCAATGCCCCAGCTGTGTTTCAGAATTTCATGAATGATATTTTTAGAGAACTTATTGGCAAAGTTATGATTGTTTATCTCAATGATATTCTTGTCTTTTCACTTGACTGGGATTCTCATGTGTCTCACATCCGACTGGTTCTTAAAATCCTTAGGGAGAACCATTTGTCTGTTAAATTAGAGAAATGTGTATTTGGAGTTCAAGAGATCCCCTATCTTGGCTATATTCTTACTCCTCATTTATTTAAAATGGATCCCAGTAAGGTTCAGGCTATCCAAGACTAGGTAAGACCATCCTCCTTAAAGGCACTCCAACTTTTTTTAGGATTCGCCAATTTTTACAGTAAATTCATAAAGAATTTTTCTGTTATTGCCAAACTCCTCACGGATCTAACTAAAAAAGGTTCGGATCTGGTTAACTGGTCTTTGGAGGCCTGTCGAGCCTTTGATACCCTAATTTTTTTTTTCCAAATGGCTCCAGTCTTAGTTCAGCCCGATACCGAGGAACCTTTTGTGGTGGAGGTTGATGCCTCAGAGGATGGTGTGGGGGCCGTCCTTTCACAGGGGTCCTCTAACCTCACTAATTTAAGGCCATGCGCCTTGTTCTCTCGCAAGTTCTCTCCTTCGGAGAGAAATTACGATATTGGAAACTGCGAGTTACTGGCAATTAAATGGGCATTTGAGAAGTGGAGGCATTTTTTAGAAGGAGCTAGACACCGTATTACTGTTCTCACTGATCAAAAGAACTTAGTGTTTCTTGAGGCGGCCAAACGCCTTAATCCTAGACAAGCCAGATGGGCCCTGTTTTTTACTCGTTTTAACTTTTCTGTTACTTTCAGACCAGGAAGTAAAAATGTTAAGGCAGATGCCTTGTCCCTGAGTTTTTTATGCCGTCCAACCTCCTGGTAACCCCCCGGAACCCATCTTGCCAACAAACATCTTTGTGGCAGCAGTTTCTGCGGATCTTTCCTCTGAGATTCAACAGGCTCAGCAACTTGCTCCTCCACAAACACCGGCAGATAAGTTGTTTGTTCCTGAGTGCTTTCGTGTTCAATTATTGGGTGAATGTCATGACTCAGTGCTCTGTAGTCATCCAGATATTGCTGCCACTAAGGAATTGCTGCTGAGGTCTTTCTGGTGGCCCACTTTGTCTAAAGATGTACAGTCTTATGTTTTAGCTTGCAATGTTTGTGCCTGGTCTAAGACCCCAAGAACACATCCCGCTGGTGAACTACAACCACTACCCATTCCCTGTAAGCCATGGTCTCACATCTCCATGTTTTTTTTTTCTGATCTGCCCCTCTCTGAGGGGAAGTCAGTGGTGTGGGTAGTGGTTGACCGTTTTAGCAAGATGGTGCACTTTGTTCCTTTAAGTAAGCTCCCTGATGCAAAGACCTTAGCATCCTTGTTCATTGAACATGTGGTACGTCAACATGGTGTCCCTGAGAATATCGTCTCTGATAGAGGCGTTCAGTTTGTTTCTAGCTTTTGGAGGGCTTTTTGTAGAAGATACAACATCTATTTGTCCTTTTCGTCTGCTTTCCATCCACAGACCAATGGGCAGACGGAACGGTTAAATCAGGCAATGGAGCTTTTTCTAAGGTGCTATCTATCGCATAATCAACTCCTATGGGTGAAATACCTCCCGTTGGCAGAATTCGCCATCAACAATCGGGTTAATTCTTCCACGGGGCTGTCTCCTTTTTTTTGTGACAGTGGTTTACATCCTAGCTTCAGTTCTAATCCCACTGTATCCTCACTCAACCCGCAGGCAGATTATTTTACCTCTAGACTGTGCACAGTCTGGGCACAGGTTCAATCGAACCTGGAAAAGACCCAGGAAACCTAGTGCAAACATGCCAATAAGAGACGTTCCAAGGGGGTAAATTTTGTACTCGGCGATAAGGTGTGGTGGTCGCCTAAAAATCTTGCTTTGAAACAATGTTCTAAGAAATTCTTGCCGCGTTTCATTGGACCATACAATATTATTGAGCTTATTAACCCAGTATCTTTTAGACTTAAGCTACCTGACTCCCTCCGTATACATGATGTGTTCCATCAGTTGTAACTTAAGAAATATGTGTCACCAGTGGTTCCGGTTAAAAATCCTCCTCCACCTGTGGAGGTTGAGGGTCAGGAGGAATTCATTATTTCTAAAATAATAGATGTCAGAAAGATTAGAAATTCCTTTCACTACCTGGTCCACTGGAAAGGTTTTGGACCTGAGGAGAGGTCCTGGATACCTATGTCTAGGATGCATGCTTCCAGGTTAATTACTAAATTTCACCGGGAACATTCTGAGAAACCTCATCCACAATGCTTTGGTCCGGTGACCCCTCGTAAAAGGGGGGTACTGTAACGGGGCGCCGAAGGCGCACTCGGTCTCTCATCAGCCGCAGATCTGCTGCTTAGCTTCGGGAGCGAGGATCTGTGTTTGGCCTCGTTCCCAAGGTGGCTTTGCTAGCTGGGGGGCTCCCTGCTCCTAGGTCTGCCTTGAGCGCCGAGCTGATCACTCGGTCCTCGACTTCTCTGTCTGTCGGTCATGTGACGCTGGCCACGTCACATGACCCTCACTCCCCACTATAAATACGGGCGGCCTGCTGGCTACAGGTTGCCTGTGATTTTCGTCCTATAGGCTGTGTACTTTATTGTTATTTAGCTACCTCTGGAATTGAACCTCGATCCGCCTCTTGACACCTCTTCTGCCTGCTCCCTGTACCTTGACACTACCTCTCGGATTTTGACCTCGGCTTGTTTACGGATTTGTCTTTGCCTCTTTCCTTGTTCTAATGTGACCTTCAGGACTGACCTCGGCTAATTGACCCGCCTCGCCTTCCGTTTTTGTTCTACCTCTTGTCCGCTTATTGTTACTTCTCAGTGGCTGTCCTCTTCCCTGCTGTCTCTTTCTATCTGCTTGCACTTCGCTCCGTCACCTAGGGCGGGTGGTGCAAGTAGGCAGGGACAGGGGACCGGGTGGCAGCTCAGGGGGTGCACCTCCGCTCTATCTTGATTCCCGTAACTCTACCCGTGACAGCCAGTTTAGTGTTTCTAGGCTGGAATAGTACATTCCAGTTTAGCTCCCCCCCTCTGTGAGCAGAGTGGATTAGTCCATATCCTGCCTCATGGGGAGGGAAGGAAGTTAGAGTTAGCGTAGCCCACCCCCTGCTAGGGGTAGTGTGTGCATGTTAGGAGCTCCCAGATATAGGTATCCAAGCCAGGATCTTGTCTCGGCTGAGACAATTGATCATCATCCCCAGCCGGAGCCTTGCAGTCTCAGCTGGTAGAAGCAAGCAGACAACTCCAGTTCCAGGAAGAAGCATACCCTGTGAAGATAACTGTGAGTCAAAGTCCAGAGACCCAGGAGAAGCCATATTTCTCCTCAGCTAGTCAGTCCCCAGACAGCAGAAGATAGAAAGCGCAGAAGCCAAATTCCTGCCATAGTATAGAGCTAACAAGCAGACGTCCTTTCCTGCAAAGCTCCAGGTACATGATAGAGCAGAAGATAAATTCCTGCCACACATTGCCAATACCTGCTGGGACCAAAGACTAATGCTATACCTTGCTTGGATGAAAGCTACAACCAGTAAAGACAAGTTTGAACTTTACCAAAGGTCTGGATCTCAATTACTGCTGCAAATTCCTCTATTACTCCTACTAGCACTACACTCAATTTATTGCAAGTGAGCCAGGAGCAAGGAGTCCAGCCGTACCCAGGTAGGAGACACCGTTGACACCATTACTACTACCATACAGAGACATTACACCACTCTGGCATTCCTAACCTGATGTGTGAGTTACAACATCCTTAACCTCTTAGCGCATGTATGGCGGGGAAAACTGTGCCAGAACGCAGAACGCCGTACATGCAAGGCGTTTATTTAAATGCTCCCCTGCCGAGATCGCGCACCTGAAGCGCAAATTACCTTGCTGTGTCGGGCACTGAATAGCTCCCCCTTGAAGGCCAGGGACCGTTCAGCAGTGGTCCCGGCCGCAGATCACCACCACACATCCTGTTGTCCCAACGAGCGATCTCGCGCGTGTGCGCGTGCGCGCACACATCTCCTCCTCTTCTGGCATCCGGCTCTAGCTAAAATGAGAGGATCGGAGATGAAAAATAGCTTTCTGTACATAATTCATTGTGATTGGTCCGTTCCTGACTGTGGACCAATCACAATGAATTATGTACAGAACGCTATCTCTCACCTTCGATCCTCTCATTTCAGTCAGAGAAGTGATCAGAGGCAGAGCAAAGTTAGACCTGTGAAATGAAAAACACACACACACACCAGTACATCAGCACCCCAGTCCCTGTCATCCATACTGTCAGTAACCTGTTTTTGGCAAATCATTAGGGTTAGTTAGGAAGTTATTAGGGTTAGAGCTCTTGTTTTAGGGTAAGTTAGACGTTTATTGGGAAAAAAATAAAATAAAATAAAAAAAATTAAAAAATATTGGGGACGTTCGTACTTGTCCCCGATTATAAATTCTCTGTTTCAAACCCCCCCATACCTCCGAACCTCTATCTTCTACCTGTGACCAGTCCTTGTCACTGAATTTGCCAGCAGTGACAAATTTCTGTCACCAGTGACATAAAGCTCCGCTGCTTTTGGTGCACTTTTCTTTTTCTATTTTTTCTGAATAGATATATACAGTACAGACCAAAAGTTTGGACACACCTTCTCATTCAAAGAGTTTTCTTTATTTTCATGACTATGAAAATTGTACATTCACACTGAAGGCATCAAAACTATGAATTAACACATGTGGAATTATATACATAACAAACAAGTGTGAAACAACTGAAAATATGTCATATTCTACCACACCTCTGTTGACTTTTAACTAAACCCCCTTTGATCATTTTATAAAAGACCCCCTTGAAACTGTATGCTGGTAAAAATTCTAATTTCCCATTTCTCCACATTTCAATTGGCATTCTAAAAAAAAACATAACAAAGCTAAAAATTCTCATTACACCCCTAGATGAATACCTTGACGGGTGTTGTTTTACAAAAGGGGACTAGAACTTTGTATGTTCTGGTAGCTCAGTGCCTCTGCAATGTGATGATACATGACAATATACAACATATTTCTTTGATATAATTTGAGACACTTGTTTCTTTTAGCTGCTATATTTGGCGACTATGTCCTACCATATTAAGCTTATATATATATAAAATTTGTAGGATACCGAATACATCAGGTGTTGCTTATCAGTACACTGAACTTTACAGTGTGCCCATACAGAAGTTTACGGCCACAAATGAAGTGTTGCCATATTCAGGAGAGAATGGGTAACAGATTGTGGGTGTAATTTACTCTGTTACCCCTTGTGAAAATAAATAATATGGGCCTAAAGAGACATTTCTCTTGTAAAAAATAAAAATGTTCAAATATTTCTAAATTCTATGAATTGATTGTTGGGTCAAAGTACTCGCTACATGCCTTGAAAAATTCCTTGGGGGTGTAGTTTCCAAAATGGGGTCACTTCTTGGGGTTTTCCACTGTGGGGGTACCTCAGGGTGTCTTCAAATGTGACATGGCACCTGAAAATTATTCCAGCAAAATCTGCCCTCCAAAAGCCATATGGCGGTCCTTGTCTTTTGAACCCTGCAGTGTGCCCATACAGCAGTTTATGGCCACATATGAAGTGTTGCCATATTCAGTAGAGAATGGGTAACAAATTGTGGGTGTAATTTACTCTGTTACCCCTTGTGAAAATAAATAATGTGGGCCTAAAGAGACATTTTCTTGTAAAAAATAAATATTTTCGTTTTCACAGCCAAATATTTCTAAATTCTATAAATCGCTTGTTGGGTCAAAGTGCTCGCTACATGCCTTGAAAAATTCCTTGGGGGTGTAGTTTCCAAAATGGGGTCACTTCTTGGGGGTTTCCACTGTGGGGGTACCTCAGGGTGTCTTCAAATGTGACATGGCACCTGAAAATTATTCCAGCGAAATCTGCCCTCCAAAAGCCATATGGCGGTCCTTGTCTTTTGAACCCTGCAGTGTGCCCATACAGCAGTTTACGGCCACATATGAAGTGTTGCCATATTCAGGAGAGAATGGGTAACAAATTGTGAGTGTAATTTACTCTGTTACCCCTTGTGAAAATAAATAATGTGGGCCTAAAGAAACATTTTCTTGTAAAAAACAAAAAATTTTGTTTTCACAGCCAAATATTTCTAAATTCTATGAATCACTTGTTGGGTCAAAGTGCTCGCTACATGCCTTAAAAAATTCCTTGGGGGGGGGGTGTAGTTTCCAAAATGGGGTCACTTCTTGGGGTTTTCCACTGTGGGGGTACCTCAGGGTGTCTTCAAATGTGACATGGCACCTGAAAATTATTCCAGCGAAATCTGCCCTCCAAAAGCCATATGGCGGTCCTTGCCTTTTGAATCCTGCAGTGTGCCCATACAGCAGTTTACGGCCACATATGAAGTGTTGCCATTTTCAGGAGAGAATGGGTAACAAATTTTGGGTGTAATTTACTCTGTTACCCCTTGTGAAAATAAATATTGTGGGCCTAAAGAGACATTTTCTTGTAAAAAAAAAAAAATTTCATTTTCACAGCCAAATATTTCTAAATTCTATGAATCGCTTGTTTGGTCAAAGTGCTCGCTACATGCCTTGAAAAATTCCTTGGGGGGGTGTAGTTTCCAAAATGGAGTCACTTCTTAGGGTTTTCCACTGTGGAGGTACCTCAGGGTGTCTTCAAATGTGACATGGCACCTGAAAATTATTCCAGCGAAATCTGCCCTTCAAAAGACATATAGCGGTCCTTGTCTTTTGAACCCTGCAGTGTGCCCATACAGCAGTTTACGGCCACATATGAAGTGTTGCCATATTCAGTAGAGAATAGGTAACAAATTGTGGGTGTAATTTACTCTGTTACCCCTTGTGAAAATAAATAATGTAGGCCTAAAGAGACATTTTCTTGTGAAAAATATAAATTTTCGTTTTCACAGCCAAAATATTTCTAAATTCTATGAATCGCTTGTTGGGTCAAAGTGCTCGCTACATGCCTTGAAAAATTCCTTGGGGGGTGTAGTTTCTAAAATGAAGTCACTTCTTAGGGTTTTCCACTGTGGAGGTACCTCAGGGTGTCTTCAAATGTGACATGGCACCTGAAAATTATTCCATCGAAATCTGCCCTTCAAAAGCCATATAGCGGTCCTTTCCTTCTGTGCCCTGCCGTGTTACCATACAGCAGTTTCCGGCCACATATGGGGTGTTTCTGTAAACTACAGAATCAGGCCAATAAATATTGAGTTTGGTTTGGCTGTTAACACTTGCTTTGTTACTGGAAAAAATGGACTTAAATGGAAAATCTGCCAAAAAAGTGAAATTCTGAAATTTCATCTCCATTTTCCATTAATTCTTGTGGAACACCTAAAGGGTTAACAACGTTTGTAAAATCTGTTTTGAATACTTTGAGGGGTGTAATTTCTAAAATGGGGTCATTTTTGGGTGGTTTCTATTATGTAAGCCTCACAAAGTGACTTCAGACCTGAACTGGTCCTTAAAAAGTGGGTTTTGGAAATGTTCTGAAAAATTTCAAGATTTGCTTCTAAACTTCTAAGCCTTGTAACGTCCCCAAAAAATAAAATATCATTCCCAAAATGATCCAAACATGAAGTAGACATATGGGGAATGTAAATTAATAACTATTTTTGGAGGTATTACTATGTATTATAGAAGTAGAGAAATTGAAACTTGGAAATTTGCACATTTTTCTAAACTTTTGGTAAATTTGGTATTTTTTTATAAATAAAAATGAATTTTGACTCCATTTTACCAGTGTCATGAAGTACAATATGTGACAAGAAAACAATCTCAGAATGGCTTGGATAAGTAAAAGTGCTTTAAAGTTATTACCACACAAAGTGACACATGTCAGATTTGCAAACATCAGTCCGATCCTTAAGGTGAAAAATGGCCCGGTCCTTAAGGGGTTAAAGGGCCCTGTGACAGTACCCTGCACATGCTGCAATTGGCATCACGAACAAAACTATAGACTATTATACTCATATCCTGACCCACTGCGTAATTTGGCGTCCGTGTAACCCACGGTCCGGCTCATTGCAGATGGCCCACTCCACCCCCTGGTTAGTGGAGAGTCTTTGCTGAGCAGGCTTAGAGGAAGGATGTATGTGTGTGAGCTGTAGACAATTAGGCCTAGTCCAGTGAACACTTCTACCTGAGACTGAAAGCTGCCAGAAAAGCAACTGAACTGAGAGAGAAAGAGAACAGACATTTTCAGATGGTTGATAACCACCGGAAAGACAGGTAAATGCTCATTTGTGGCAACAGAATTTGCTGCTTGTGGAAAAGGATAATTGCCTCAGGCACCAACCACACTTCTGTGACGGACCGGACATCCAGATATAAGGACTGCACCCTGCACCCTGTGGTTATTTGGAAAGATACCAAAGTGTATAAACAGAAAGATTTCAGGGAGGACTCCTGCCATCATTGCTACTGCCTATGCACATGTTTCACAGTTATTGGGAAAAGCCTCAGAGCTGTGCCTATTGCTGCTGTGTATACTGCAACTCTCATCATCTATTCAGTAAAGAGAGACTTTATTGTAACCAAATGGGCCTGCTCTTTGACTCTACCACCACCTGCCAGCCCTCCATCTGCACCGGCTCTCCTGCCTGGCAACCCACTAGCCATCTACCTAATATCAAGGGCACCCCAACCACCACCAGGAAGGAGCTCCCAGAAGTCCAGGGAGTGCCCATGAGGGAGCACCAGGGTGAGGACTGCCACCATTTGAGCTTTTGCCCTCATTATTGCCACTGCAACCGCCACTCCTGTCCTCTGTCCTACTCCTTTCAGAGGAATGTTGCACAAAAACTTGCATTCTCATGAAGTAATAAATTACAAACTTTTTTTTAATTTTTTTACCAGCAGCTGCCTTTTTTTTTGTACAAAAATAAAAATATATTTTGCCCACAATGGGAACTAAATATTAAGACTTTCCCTTGTACATTCGCAACACAGGCTTAAAGGGGTTGTCTGACTTCAGCAAATGGCATTTATCATGTAGAGGAAGTTAATACAAGGCACTTACTTACTCATGTATTGTGATTGTCCATATTGCCTCTTTTGCTGGTTGGATTCATCCTTTCATCGCATTGCACACTGCTCATGTCCAGGGGTTACGACCACCCTGCAATCCAGCAGCGGTGGTCGTGCTTGCACACTATGGGAAAAAGCACCAGCCAGTGCACACTCCCGCGGTCCCAGCCACCAGAAAGAGAGCACTTTTTCCTATAGTGTGTAAGCACGGCCACCACTGCTGGATTGCAGGTTGGTCGTAACCATTTAAACGAACAGTGTATAATGCGATGGAAAATTAATCAAACCAGGAAAGGAAGCAATTGTCACGGCTGAGGATGGGGAAAACCCTCAGCCGTGCGGTATCAGGAGATGTAAGGTCGCTACTTGACCAGTACCACAGAATTAGGGAGCAGGTCACCTCCTAGAGCTTCCCTAATCTGACCCTGACTCCTAGCTGCATGAGCCGCCCTTGAAGGTAGGAGGGCTCATGCTCAGGAACCTTGGATCCCTTCTGACCCTCCGTCGATCCCTGTACTAGGAGCTGGGTACACAGCCCGTTCCTCCTAGACACGGAGGAACAGGAGTCTAAAGTGGCCAAGCTATAAAGAAAAGGGAACATTTACAGACATATGGCAATGGCAGGTAAGTGAGACTAGTACCACACTTACCTGCCACAGACACACAACCTGGTACCCACGTGCAAGTGCTGCTGTCCACAAACAACACAAAGGACACCGCACACACAGACATCACACGGGAACCCAGGAAACCATATTCTGCAATAAATAAAGACCAAACAAACATCTTCTAAACACCATACATAAACCTATGACCACAAGGGTGGCCCCCACTGGCAGATGGAATACACAGGAGGCTGCTCCAGCTAACCATGGCTGAAGTACCCCTCAGACAAGTGATATTCACTGAGGCTTTATAGGCCCAAGTAGCCACACCCACATAGAACACACCCAGTGTTCACACACACGGAAGGGATTTAACCCTTCCAACACCAGGCAAGGGAAGACGGACTCTTAAAGGGGAATACACACATAAACAAACACACTTCACCTGTTGCCGCGGGCAACGGCATGCGTGGCAATCATGTCCTGGGGATCAGCCATAGGGCTGAGACACTGCCACCACATGCACACAACACCACACGTTGCCACAGGCAACCAAGTGAAGGAAAGTGTCACAAAACAAACCACTGGCCGTGACAGCAATATGGACAATCACAGTATATTAGTGCTTCGTATGAACTTTCTCTACATTATAAATACCATTTGCTGAAGTGAGACAACCCCTTTAAGCTCTGTCTAATTTACATTCTGCCATTTTATAATTTAGCATAGACTGTACAGTACACCGGTTTTCTTCTTCCATTTTATGTTGCTCTCACCACATTAGAATAAGTGTGTGGGGCTTGAGCAGATGTGGCCTTCCGCTGCCTGACAGCTTTACCATCTTTTATTCCAGACACTATCTTAAATTACAGTGCAAATCTATGCCAGCTCATCGTGCAAGGGTTGCTAGAGAATGCGCAAGGCCTGCGTTGTCCGGCCTAGGAGCCCACTTAACCTTGCTCATAATGTGTACCAAATACATTTTTGGCAGACATTATGGTCAGGAGTTTAGTCATCTCCTAGGCTGGACAACTCCTTTAATTAGTGCAAACAAATATAGGTGATACTTTTCCATTCAGTAGGAAAAAATGTTATGTAAATTGACCCATAGAAAAGGTATAAAAGAGACTGGGCTGTTTATCTGGATATTTTATAGATAGGGTACTTTCACACTAGCGTTATTCTTTTCTGGCATAGAGTTTTGTCCTAGGGGCTCAATACCGATCAGTTTTATCCCCATGCATTCTAAATGGAGAGCAATCCGTTCAGGGCCGTCTTTAATATTGATTGGACCCTGGGCAAAAAATTACTTGGGCCCCCTGGATCCCGTCTTCCCACACCCTAGCATGCAATCACGCCCTCCACCACAACACACACCAAAAAAAATCCACACACCTGGTAGAGTACAGTGAATGACTGCAAATACTTCCAGTTCTGAAAACTCCAGCGTCTCAGGATCAGTGCTCTGGGCAGTTGGCTCAGGGCTGGAAGTGGGCACCGCTCTGCAGTTCAGGAAGGAGGCCGGGGCTCGGCTCACCCCTGCGTTACAGTGCACCCCAGCACCCCACAGTATGCAGTATAGCACCCTATAGTATACAGCACCCCACAGTATGCAGTATAGCACCCCACACTATACAGTATACAGCACCCCAGAGTACATAGTAGAGCAGTATAGCACCCCACAGTATACAGCACCCCACAGTATACAGCACCTCATAGTATACAGTAGAGCAGTATAGCTCCCCACAATATACATCACCCCACAGTATACAGTATACAGCACCCCAAACTATACAGCACCCCACACTATACAGCACCCCACAGTATACAGCACCCCACAATATACAGCCCCCCACAGTATACAGTAGAGCAGTATAGCACCCCACAATATACAGCACCCCACAGTATACAGCACCCCAAACTATACAGCACCCCACAATATACAGCCCCCCACAGTATACAGTACAGCAGTATAGCACTCCACAATCTACAGCATCCCGAGTATACAGCACCCCAAACTATACAGTAGAGCAGTATAGCACCCCACAATATACAGCACCCCACAGTATACAGTAGAGCAGTTTAGCACCCCACAATATACAGCACCTCACGGTATACAGCACCTCACAGTATACAGCACACCAAACTATACAGAATACAGCACCTCACAGTATACAGTATACAGCACCCCACAGTATACAGCACCCCAAAATATACAGCCCCCCACAGTATACAGTATAAAGCACCCCACAATATACAGTATACAGCCCCCACAGTATACAGCCCCCACAGTATACAGCACCCCACAGTATACAGTTGAGCAGTATAGCACCCCACAATATACAGCACCCCACAGTATACAGCACCCCACAGTATACAGTAGTGCAGTATAGCACACCATTCTGCGGTTTTATCTCCGGCCAAAAAAACTGAACACTTGCCTGAATGCCGGATCTGGCATTTTTTCCCATAGGAATGTATTAGTGCCGGACCTGGCATTCAAAATACCGCAATGCCGGATCTGTCCTTCCGGTCTGCGCTGCGGATGACAAAACAGAGAAACGGATCTGTTCTTGCAATGCATTTGTAAGACGGATCCGTCTACAAATGCTTTCCATTTGCATGCAGATTGCCGGATCACTCTGCCTCAAGTGTGAAAGTAGCTTTAGCAAATTAACTTCTGAAACTTGATTTTCAGCTGAAGTATAGTAGATGATTACTGTAATTATGGTGTACAGACTCCATGCAACAAGCTGTTTACTTGTACTTCCACATTTCCCTGTAATGTAAGGGATTCCACGTTATATCAACTTTAAAAAAACATACTCCATTTTCTGAAAGCCATGACTAATGGGGCAAAGACGATGAGGCCATCAGCCAATGTTTTATTTCTCTTGGACCTTCACCACATTTCCAGTATGTGAGTCACACAAACATAATTTCCTCTTTTTTTTTAACTCTTTCACAATGAAAGAAATAAAATTTCTCCTTTCTACATTCTGTTCTATTCACCTTTTGCTGAGCTTCACTATTGATTTTATCTCCCAATCAAAAAAGTACATTATCTGCATGAGGATATCAGGTCTTTCTGTACAGTTTTAAAATTAAGACGTTCATCAGGCTGTGACAACATAATTATTCAAGAATGTTCACCAGATTATTTAAATAGTGTGAGACACTTTCTGTACAGTTGCAAGAAAAAGTAAGTGAATTAGTTGGAATTTCCTGGATTTGTGCATTGATTGCTAATAAAATTGACTACTCAATGTAACTAAACTGATAAAATGTGTGCAGTTGTACTGTTGATGTATTTTATTGAGCACGCTGAATGAACCTCAGAGCATGGAAAAAGTAAGTCAACCCTTGACTTTAATAACCTGTAGATCCTCTTTAGCAGCAACCACTTCCAACAAATGCTGTAGCTACAGATACGATTTTCACAATATTGAGGAGGAAGTTTGAACTATTTCAGTTCATCAACATTTCTGGGATGCCTTGTGTGCATACCCCTATTCACGTCATGGTACAGCATCCCTATTAGGTTAAGTTCAGGATGCTGAAATGGTTATTTCAAAACAATTATTTATCTTTTTTAATCATCCTTACTGTATTTGATATACCGTATTTTTCTGCTTTATAATATGCACCCGATAAGACGCACCTAGGTTTTTTAGAAGGAAATTAAGAAAATAAAATATTTTGAACTAAATGGTGTGCTTTTGGTGGGTTTTGAACTAATAGGGGGTCTGTGGATGGCGTACTGTTATAGGGGATCTGTGGATGACACTGTTATGGGGATCTGTGGAGGAAACTGTTATGGGGATCTGTGGAGGACAGTGTTATGGGGATCTGTGGAGGATACTTATAGGGGAATCTGTGGAGGACACTTATTGGGGAGACTGCTTTATTTGGTCAAAATGGGGCCTGTACTATATGTAATATATATAGTGCAGGTGCCATTTTGTGCTGCAAAAATACAGCGCTGTAGATTTTTTTAAATTGAAGCACAATTTCTGGAACTTACCCCTAAGTCAGTTATATGTTTGACCAAATATAACAGTCAAATTTTTAAGTTGAGAATTTTGTATGGTCCGCGAACGATATTACAAATGTCCAAATGGCCCCCGGCAGCAAAAAGGTTCCCCACCTCTGATTTTAAAGAAGGATGTAAGTACAGCAGTCCTCAAACTCAAGCAGCATTGGGTGATGGAACAAAACAATAACCTGAAGCACACAAGTAAATCAACTTCAGAATAGTTAAAAAAGAAGATTTGTGTTTTGGAACCGCCAAGTCAGAGTCCTGACAATTGAGATGCAGAGGCATGATCCAAAGAGAGTTGTGAACGCCAGGCATCCTAAAAATATTGATGAACTGAAACACAGAAGAATGGTCAAACATTCCTCCTGCACATTGTGTGGACTTTATTTGAAGTTACAGGAAACATTTGGTGTAACTGAAGTGGATCACAGCCCCTTGCCAGGGATGGGCTGAAGATTGGACCGTAGACCAGGCCCAGAATCAAAGGCTACAGATTAGGCCTAGATCAAAGACCCTGGGTCTTCAGACCAGGCCAGCTTCAGTCAAGCCTACAACCAGTGACCCTGCTGCCTCTATACCGCCATAACCAGCTTTACCCTCTCCTACTGTCACGGCCTTTGGTTTGCGCTGTGACACTGTTGCCATACTTGCGGTTGCCCACGGCAACGTGTTGCTGTGAGAGCATGCGGTGGCAGTGTCTCGGTCTTCTGGGTGATTGCCATGACATGGTTGCCACGCATGCTGTTGCCGGTGGTTACGTGTCTGGTATGCAACACTCCTCCAGCAGAGAGAGACTCCTCCAGCAGAGAGAGATTCAATTCAGTTCATGTCTATTTCATTTCTAATTCATTCTGCTGCAATTTCTGTATTCCTGTAGTTATTACCATAGTTAGGTATCAGCACCATCTAGCAGTGGTAAAAATATATTGCACCTTGTTTTTTTGTTAATAAAGATTATTGCTTTGTGGGAGGTGCTAGGCATTGTGGGTAGTGCAAGGCATTCTGGGAAGGAGAAGCCCCAGTCTTTAGTCTACATACAGACTACAGGACATCAGCAGAGCTGTTCCATGCAGTTCTTCTTCTTAAACTCCACCATCATTGCGCAAGTATATCTGGTGAGTGAGATCTACCTTGTTTCAGGGACATTATGTTATGCAGAGCTGTTTAGCTAGGTATAAGTTATTTATGTTAGCTAGCCATGCAGTTCTATGTATAGGCAGCCATTTTGGACTAGTGATAGGAAGTTCGAATCTTTTAAATAAATCTGTTCATTTGAATCAGTTCATTCAAACAAACAAACAGATTCATGAATTAAATCTTTGATTCACTTGCTGAGTCGGCTGACAAGCTAGTGAACAGAAGTTTAGGAGTTAAAAAACAAACAAAAAACAACCATCCAGGTGGTGGGGAAAACTCAGGACGGGGAGGGGTAATTAATATAATTAAAATGGTTGCAGACCGGGTGAGTTGGGAAGGCCCAGCCTTCACTCTAGGATCATGTTACACATGATCTGCTAGAGTCTCTGCTACCTCACACTGAGCTTCTTCAAACAGATCAGCTCAGTCAGATGAATCGACTCCTCCAGTTCAGTGAAAGGAATCGAATCAAATGAACGATTCATTCAAGAACTGGACATCTCTATTTTGGACATCTGCTTTCTCTGTCAATGTATTACTGTACATGCTATTCTATATGTTTTACTTAGGGCTCTTTCACACTTGCGTTCTTGTCTTCCGGCATAGAGTTCCGTCGTCGGGGCTCTATGCCGGAAGAATCCTGATCAGGATTATCCTAATGCATTCTGAATGGAGAGAAATCCGTTCAGGATGCATCAGGATGTCTTCAGTTCCGGAACGGAACGTTTTTTGGCCGGAGAAAATACCGCAGCATGCTGCGCTTTTTGCTCCGGCCAAAAATCCGGAACACTTGCCGCAAGGCCGGATCCGGAATTAATGCCCATTGAAAGGCATTGATCCGGATCCGGCCTTAAGCTAAACGTCGTTTCGGCGCATTGCCGCATCCGACATTTAGCTTTTTCAGAGTGGTTACCATGGCTGCCGGGACGCTAAAGTCCTTACAGCCATGGTAAAGTGTAGTGGGGAGCGGGGAGCAGTGTACTTACCGTCCGTGCGGCTCCCCGGGCGCTCCAGAGTGACGTCAGGGCGCCCCAAGCTCATGGATCATGTGATCACATGGATCACGTCATCCATGCGCATGGGGCGCTCTGACGTCATTCTGGAGCGCCCGGGGAGCCGCACGGACTGTAAGTATACCGCTCCCCTGCTCCCCGCTCCTACTATGGCAACCAGGACTTTAATAGCGTCCTGGGTGCCATAGTAACACTGAACGCATTTGGAAGACGGTTCCGTCTTCAAATGCTTTCAGTACACTTGCGTTTTTCCGGATCCGGAGTGTAATTCCGGCAAGTGGAGTACACGCCGGATCCGGACAACGCAAGTGTGAAAGAGGCCTTACACAAGCCATTTGTATTCTTGTAGTTTTACCAATTCACAATCATGTTGACCAATAAACAAGTTAGACTACAGAAAACAGTCCTCTTATTTGGAAGACAGGAATGGTTTATACGGAATGTCAGATTGCACACTGTGTGAACGTGTATGAAGACAGAACACCCCCATTTCCTGTGAATTAAGTGAGGTCCGACTGGGGGCGCAGACCTAAGGGGAGGCCATCATGACGATGGTTTGGTGAGTGAGGGTGGCAGGAAAGGGTTAATAGGGCCTGGAGTTTAGTTAAGGGTGAGGGGGTTGCTGGGGTAACAGGAGAGTGGGGTGGCTTTATATAAGAGGTACTGGGGAGAAGGAGCACCATCTTAGTAAGCTGACGAGGTAACTCACTGTCACTGGAGGAGCTGCTTTCTAGGTTCAGGAGGGAGGCGGAGGTGCGGGGTCCAGGCTGACACAGGGAGCAGGTGGAGAGTTTAGCGTAGGGAGCAGGAAGTGTGGCGGCTCCCCATGATGAAAGGGCTCGACGGCCACGGTGGGTCCACCCACCGGCATGCTTAAGCCCTGAAGTAACCCCCAGGGTCCAGTGCCAGCTTAGGAGCCCCTCAGGGGACCTTCCATGGCGGGGAGCGGGTCGGCAGTCAGCTTGTATGCACTCCCACTGTGGGGGGAATCCTGCTTAGCGGCGAGACCCAGAGCAGAGTGGAGAGTCCCCCCCCAACCCACTCTCTGCCGCAAGTTCGGCTGGAGCAGGACCAGGTTCTGTGGACTCTCCCAGGCTTGTACCTTCTGGGAGGTCCACTCGGTGCAGGCAGGGATCCTGCGGACCAGGGGCTGTGCAAGAGGCAGGCAGGGAGTTGCACAGGCACTTTGACTCGGCGGGACATGAGGAAGAAGGACACGCCCACCATGTGACTGGAGCCATGCTGGAAAGAAGATCAAGTACAGACAGCATGGAAGATTCCAGGAGCTGGGAAAACTCCAGCGGTGGCGCTGTTGGACAAGGGTTTTAGGTGGGGTTTCCGTATTCCCTCAGTTCCGTTGGCGGGTCAAAATGGAATGTAGGTTGCCGGAGGACAAGTTGGCGGATTTGCGGCAGGAAATTGGTAGGGCAAGGACATTGGAGAAGATTAGGTTGCGGGATTTTCAGTCCTTGTTGGGAAAACTCAATTTTGCTTTCAGGATTATGCCGATGAGGCGTATTTTTTGTCGGAGGTTGGGTTCCGCTACCGCGGGTGTAGCCGCGCCGCATCATTTAATTAGGCTGGCAAAAGAGTTAAAGGGGGATTTAGAGGTTTGGGCAAATTTCTTAGAGTTTTATAAAGGAAGGATGTTGGGCATGGGTGACGTTTGTTACAACTTTGATTTTGAATTGTATTCGGACGCTGCGGGGAAGGGTTGGTTTTGGGGCTTATTGCCATGGTCAATAGTTTGCAGGCCGTTGGCCAGAGCCTTGGATAGTCAGGTGTTGGGTAAGAAATTTGGCGCTTTTGGAGCTGTTTACAATTGTCCTGGTGGTAGTGTTGTGGGAAGAGCGATTTGTGAATAGGAAAGTCCGCTTCCACTGTTACAATCTGGGGGTAGTGAAGGCAATTAACAGCTTGTCGGCATCTTCTCCCAAGGTGGTTCGGTTGTTGCAATATTTGGTGCTGAGATGTTTATTCATCAATGCTTGGATAGTGACTGTTCATGTGCCGGGTGTGGCGGATGCCCTTTCTCGTTCGCACTGGGACCGTTTTCGTCAACTCGTGCCAGAAGTGGAGGATGTGGGACTGGTGTGTCCAGATTGGCTGTGGGAAATCTTGGAGGAACGGTAATGGGGCTTTTGCGGGCATCCTTGAGTCCGGGCATGAGGGGCTGCGTATGGTAAGGCCTGGGAGACTTGGGAAAGGTGGTGTGTGCATTTGGGAATGCGGGAGAAGGATTGGGAAATGGCTTTATTGCTACTGTTGGGTCATTGCAGGGGGGAGGAGTGGTTTGTATCTAGATTAAATAGGTGCGTTGCGGGCTTGGCGTCTGGCTTTCGTTTACGTAGAGTCCCGGATTATACAAAGACTTTTTTGTTCAGGCAATTTTGAAAGGTTGGTCAAGGGGAAAGGGGGCGGAGGATCGAAGAAGGCCGGTCTCATTTAAGTTGTGATTGGTCATCGGCTCTAAGTTAGTTGAGGTCTGTAGGTCGTCATGGGAGGTTAGTCTGTTTAAGACTGCATTTTTTTACTGGCATGTTTTGGGGCTTTTAGGCTGTAAGTAGTAGCATTAGTAGAGATGGGGGGTTGAAGCTGGAGGATGTGGACATGTATGCAGATAGGGTAGTGGTTTGAATCAGGAAGTCTAAATCAGACCAGGAAGGAAAGGGTAGGCAGTTGACTTTGTTTGAGGTCCCAGGTTGTGTCCTTTGTCTGGTAAAATGTCTACAGGGCTATATGGGAGTTTTTGTGGAGGGCTCCTCTCCTCCTTTAGGCATAAGGACGGATCGTTCTTGTTGAGGTTCCAATTTCTTTTTTTAGGAGATGTTTGAAGGTTTTAGGGATTAGCGAGGCGGGTTATACGGGGCACTTTTTTAGGATTGGGGCGGCGACAGAGGCGGTGCAGTTAGGTCTGGGTGAGGAGATGATAAAAAGAATAGGTCGGTGGGAATCTATTAGATTTCGCTCTTATGTGAGAGTGGGTAGGTTGTGAGTGTGGTTTATTGTAATGGTTAATGTTTTCTCATAATGTTCTTTTACTGATTTTAGGTTTACCAGTGGTGTTGGTGTGGATCCTTGGGCATTCGTTCGTGTTCTGGGGGGCAATAAGGGCGGACGTCAGGCAAAATGGTCGCCAACTTGGTTTTGGGCGGGACACGGCGGTGTTGCGATGGCTGGGTATCAGAATTATGGGGTGGGGTGTTGTGGGAGGTGCATTGCTTTGTGAGATTAGATTGTGTCCCAGACATTTTAGTGTTACATGTTGGGGGGTAACGCTTTAGGGTCTCGGCCATTTCGGGAATTAATCCGGGACATTAAATTTGATTTGCTGAGGTTGTGAGCCTTATTCCCTAAGTTGATCATGGTATGGTCAGACATCGTGCCGAGACAGTCTTGGAGGGGGGTGAGATTGGTCGGGCGACTTAATAAAGCTCAGATCAAGGTGAATCGGGCGGTGGGTAGATGTATGGCGAAGAATGGGGCGGTGGGGCATTCGGAAATGGAGACCAGTGAGGGTGAATTTTGGAGGGCAGATGGAGTGCACCTCAATGCTGTAGGTATAGATTTGTGGTCCCTGGGGATTCAGGGAGGAATCAAAACAGCTTTGAGGATGTGGAGGGACGCGCAATCTTAAGGGATCAAGTTGCGCGTTGTTGGCGGTGGGAGGTCCTTGAAGTTGGTGAATATGGTGGTAGGTGAGAATGGGAGGGCCCCACAGGTGGGGCTAGACTCTCATGGTTGAATTGGAGAGGAGGAATTAGGCGTCCATCAGTTGGTGCCATTTACTCATGATTAATTTATTTTATGCTGGATGTTTATTTATTATTTTTATATATGTATTAAAAACGGCTGCTGTGGCCGATTCAATCCGAACCGTTGTCCGGCTGTTATTTTAATGGTTGAGGGGGGGGGAAAGCTAGGGTTTAGTGAGACCCGAACGGTCTAACCAATACCATTGTCATGTCTGTCAGGGCCAGCCTTTGGGGTGTGCGAGCTGTGCGGCCGCACAGGGCGCCATGGCAACAGGGGCGCCCGGCGGTCGACACAGCTCGCAGTCGGTCTCTTACAGCAGGCCGGCCCGAGATTGTGTGAGGCGATCCAGGCGAGTTGAGCCGCTGCAGCTGCCAGGTCAGATTCCGGAGCGTGGAGGAGGAGCTTAGGGGCGCAGGCGCTGCGTCCAAGTGCTGCGCCTTCACAGAGAGCCAATGTGTGAGGGTGGCGTCCGGGTGCTCTGCAGACGGGGAGGGAGCAGAAGACTTCAAATAGTGAGTACCTGTTCTTATTTTTTATTTATTTTTTTACCAAATATCTTTCATTAAATTGGGCCAGGGTCTAATAAAGGGGGGCAGGTGACTGGATAAGGGTGACAGACACTGGGTATGATTAAGGGGGCAGGGGACTGGATAAGGGTGACACTGGGTATGATTAAGGGGCAGGGGACTGGCTTTGGTTGACACTGGGTATGATTAAGGGGGCAGGGGACTGGATAAGGGTGACACTGGGTATGATTAAGGGGCAGGGGACTGGCTTTGGTTGACACTGGGTATGTGTCACAACCATGGTCATGGTCGTGACTCTGGACCCGCATGTGGTTGCCTGCGGTTTGGTAGTGGTCAACTACATGGTGAGAGCTACTTGTTTGTTGCCTCACGTGTGGTTGCCGCTGGCAACAAGATTGTGTTTGGCGGTATAGTATCCTGAGCGGTTTCTAGGCAGCTTGCTGCCAAGTGCATGCGGTAGCTCCTGGTTTGGTTTGTATGGTGTGCACTGTTACACCTTCCGTCACTTGTGGTTGCTTGTGGCAACGTGTAGTATCAGCCTGCTGGCTGATTCCCAGGACATGATTGCCACGCATGCCGTTGCCGGCGGTAACTGGTGCGGTGTGATATTTATGTGGGCACTTTCCCAGTTTGTTGTGTATGAGGTTTAGTTATGTATGCACTTTCCCTTTAAGTGGTTTCACTTCCCTCCTTGGTGTTGGAAGGGTTAATTCCCTTTCCACTGTGTGTCTGTGTGGGTGTGGCCACTTTGGGCTATATAGCCTCAGTTGAGACCTGATGTCGGAGGGGTACTCCAGCCTTGTTTGTAAGCTAGAGGCACCCTCCTGGTCTCTTATACCATCTGCCAGTGAGGGCCACCCTTGTGGTCATAAATGGTTTTTATGTGATGTTAAGTTGATGTGGCTTTCCTTTTGTTATTTAATGCAGCTATGGATCTGGGTTCCTGTCTGTATGTGTGTTGGCTGTGTAATTTTAAATATTGTGTGGACATCAGCGTGTCAGCACAGGGATCCAGTCAGCAAGGCTGTGGCAGGTAGGTGGAACTTCTGTAGTTCACCTGCCATATCTATAGGTCTGTTTTTGTATCCTGCTTCCTTGCAGCTTGGCCAGTGAGACTCCTGTTCCTCCGTGTCCAGGAGGAACGGGCTGTCTACTCACTTCCTAGCTCAGGGATCCGGTGGAGGGTCAGTAGGGATCCGAGGTTCCTGAGCATGAGCCCTACTACCTTCAAGGTCAGCTCATGCAGCTAGGAGTCAGGGTCAGATTAGGGAAGCTCTAGGAGGTGACCTGCTCCCTATTTCTGTCGTCCTGGCCGAGCAACCACTAACATCTTCTGGTATCGCACGGCTGAGGGTTTTCCCCATCCTCAGCCGTGACAGTATGATTAAGGGGGGCAGGGGACTGGGTAAAGGTGACAGGGTATGATTAAGGAGGGCAGGAGACTGGCTATGGGTGACACTGGGTATCATACCCAGTGTCACCCATAGCCAGTCTCCTGCCCCCCCTTAATCATACCCTGTCACCTTTGCCCAGTCCCCTGGCCCCCTTAATCATACCCAGTGTCACCCAGAGCCAGTCCCCTGCCCCCCTTAATCATACCCTGTCACCTTTACCCAGTCCCCTGCCCTTCTTAATCATACCCAGTGTCACCCTTACCCAGTCCCCTGCCCCCTCAATTAGACCCTGCCCCCCTTAATCATACCCAGTGTCACCCAGAGCCAGTCCCCTGCCCCCCTTAATCATACCCTGTCACCTTTACCCAGTCCCCTGCCCTTCTTAATCATACCCAGTGTCACCCTTACCCAGTCCCCTGCCCCCTCAATTAGACCCTGCCCCCCTTAATCATACCCAGTGTCACCAGAGCCAGTCCCCTGCCCCCCTTAATCATACCCTGTCACCTTTACCCAGTCCCCTGCCCTTCTTAATCATACCCAGTGTCACCCTTACCAGTCCCCTGCCCCCTCAATTAGACCCTGCCCCCTTAATCATACCAAGTGTCACCCATAGCCAGTTCCCTGCCCCCTTAATCATACCCAGTGTCAACCAAAGCCAGTCCCCTGCCCCTTAATCATACCCAGTGTCACCCTTATCCAGTCCCCTGTCCCCTTAACACCTAAGGCCAGCCCTGATGTCTGTCACTAGAGACGAATCTAGCCTAACAACAGGCAGATGACTGCAAGTTAGGTGGAAGTGAGACACCTAGTGGCCATGACTTTACATTTTTTTTTTTTCAGGTGGATGCAGACACATTTTTAAAATGAAGTGATTTAGAATTTGGCTAATTACACAATTCTCTATTGAATGAAATTAAATTGTGTGAAAGTACAGTCACTCTGTTCTGGAAAAATAAGATCTACAAGGACTGTTTTAGGTTATACAGTTTAGATAAACAAGGTCCATTGGCTACCTAGCTCTTGAGATTTTAGTCTATTTGATTTCAAGAATGGCTACATTTCTGTATTGCTGGTTAATTTCAGACTTTGTTGCAAAAGAAAGGAAACGGAATAAAAACTCTCCCAATCTCAAAGAAAATGTAGTTTATGTGTGCGTAGGAAACAGCAAGGAAAAGAATTCAAAGGATTAGAAACGGACTCGATCAGTAATGATACTTTCACTAAAGTAACTAGCAAACAAAAAGTAAGGAAAAATCTGCAGCTGTTCTTAAAAGTCTAGAAAAAATTTCTATATAAAAGAAAATGCTCCAGGCAAAAATGAAAAAATGATACACTTATGTTATGCCTTGTGCAGGATTCACTGTTTAGTGCTATTTAAATTCCTTGTCATGCAGTGCAACGCTATGCATAACAAATCTGTTATGCTTGGACTGTTTTTTTTTTAATTATTATTATTTTTTAAGTGGTTTTAAAGTGTTCTATTTAGGCAATCCCTATCCAGTATACCCTATTAGAGCATATGGATCTAACCGTGCTAGCCAGACTCACTGATCCTTGGCTAGGGAAATGGGGACTTGCCAGCAGCTTCCTCCTGGCAATATTAGCTGATCTCAGGTTTTGCAGCAACATGCCAACTAGAGATGAACAAATGGATTTATCTCATCAAGTAGAGTTCTCCACCTGTGACAGGGTGTCCCCGAAGCTGGAGAAACTCCCCCCACTGCTTCACAGACAGGGCCGGACTTATCAGCTGGTCCTGACAATGTTGTGCCTGGGCCATGCACCGAGTAGTCGCGCAAGTGCTGAGGCTCTGGTTTTACTTCCACAGTGGTGGCTGTTTATGTGATGAGATGTCCGACCATGTCAATCGAACGGCGGGGGAAGCGTCCTCAGCTTTGGGGACACCCCATGGCAGGTGCAGGACCTTGACTTTCTTAATGAGACAAATCGATTCTTATGAATTTATTCACTCATATTTAAAGCCAGTCCTTCCCATTGCTTGACATAATAGTACACCGTGGTGAGCAGGTTGTGTCCATGAAATGCATACTACTTTGTCATGGTGAGAGTACACTAGAACTGCCCCCATTCTGTTACCAGCAGGTGCGAGCTGTGGCTAAAAGCCAATATTTTGTTGCAATGGCTGCGATTTGAGATACTTCCAGTCAGCATGTTGAACCACTTTAGATGCTGCTGTCACTAGCCACTGCAGCACCCCAACAACGCAAGTATGGGCTGTGTATGAGTTGTAATGGCAGGTAAGGGCCTAGCCATGTGTACACGGATCCGATATAACAATAAAACCACTAACAGGTGCAATGATTTTTTCATGACAATGGTAACTATCCAAGGGTGGGATATATTAGGCAGCAAGTGAGTTCTTGAAGTTGATATGTTGGAAGCAGGAAAAATGGACAAGTGTAAGCATGGTCAAAATTGTGATGGTTAGAGTCAGAACATCACCAAAATAGCAGGTTTATCTTGTGGGCTGTTCCTGGTATGCAGTGGTTCCTACCTACCACAGCTGGTCCAAGGTAGGAGACTAGTGAACTGGCAACAGGGTCACAGATGCCCATGGCTCATTGATGCATGCAGGGAACCAAGGCTAGAAAGTCTAGTTTGAGCTACTGTAGCACAGGTAGCTGAAATTTTTTTGAAGGGTTATATGGCCTAGAAGCTGACAGCTCCTGGAGTCCTACCCTGACCTTTGAACATAAAAGAACAACTCACTTGTCCATGGTTTGCCCCTGCTCCATTTCTGGTCACTTCCAATCCCTGAACTGCTGTGACATAGCATTCATGTTGCTGTGACAGCTGAGGCCTGTGATTGGATGAAGTCACGGGACCAAGCTGCTTTCTGGTCCTGCAGGGATTAGAAGCGGCCGGGGATGGGGTGAGCGGCAGAAACATAGACAGATGAGTCGGCTGTTTTATGTTCAGGGGACAAGGTAGGACGTGTTGTAAAGGTCCACACTCACGCCTAATCTGTATATGTGGCTATTAGGGGCCAACCGTAAAAAATTAGATCTAATCAATGTTTTATATGTTCCACCCAAAAAGTAAATTAAACACAAACCCTAAACACAAAAAACAAACCCTTATAAAGCTACATCCATGTAAAAATAAAAAAGCATAACCTCCCAGAAAAAGACAATATCAAAAGTTTTTTTCCCTTTCTACAAAACATGCTTTTATAGTGTAGAAGTACTAAAATATACAAAAAAGAAAGCATAACTGGTATCAGCATGAATGTAAAGACCCACAGAAGGAAGTTAAACTGTTATTTATAGCAAAAACTAGGTGAAAAAAAAGAAATTGCTGCCCCCCCAAGAATAAATTAATAAAAGTTAATTCATTCATTTTATATAAACCCTAAAATGGCAGCATTAAAATACAACTCATCAAGTTCCTATACAGCAAGTGAAAAATAAAAATAATAACTGGGATCTAAGGGCCAAGTAAGGCTGCACCCAAATTGTGTCTGGCTATGCTGAGACGATATAGTCTATGCATGCATATGATTCTTCCTCTCCATGTAGGAAACTTTAAAGCAGAATATCCCATAGGAACTGAAGATTAAATAAAACATTCTACATTTGGATGTGATGCATAGATTTAATATAGATTATTTGCCCCAAACATGTAGCAATTTCTCCCCTATTCCAGTCCTGATGGTACGACAGACCGAGCATGTGACCTGCTGCTCCTTTCATTTTCTATAGGCCTGCTAGAGATAGCCGAGTTGGCTCCTGTAAACCATACTACTAGGGCTTAAAAAAGCAGACAGAGCCCATTGTCACCCCTTCCATTCCAGCAGTTCACCCTATCTGCAGACACTCTTAAGCATGTCAATCATGCCACAATGATTATAGTCAGCACAGTAATAAGCAGGTAATAGTTTAATGTGTGAAATCCATGTGACAGGTTCCAGCGTATATACAGTGATATACAGCGTATATACAGTGATACCATATAAATGGAGGAATGCTAGGCAATACACATGCAACATAGTTGAGAGAAGAATGGAAGACAATACACATACAACATAGTACATCCTCCACTTTAAGGCACATTTTCTCTGAAGATGCTTCAACAGGTTGCCCTGAATGGGGGCCATCTTCAATTGATTCCCTATTCCATTTAAACTGCTTGGCCCAAAACTTTACTTTGTAGTAGGAAGATGAATCATCACCATATATAGCAATCATCCTTTCATGGATTTCTTTAAGCTTCTTTTCTATCTTTGTAACGAATTTAAACACAGAACAAAGCTCCAAATCCCTCACTTTCTTTATAGACCCAAACAGTACTGCACTTGCCATCCTGTCACTTCCAGTGCTTTCATCAGATCGAACTGCTACTGTATGTGCAGCATGTTCAGACATGTCTTAACCGGCACAGACAAGCTGAGCTCTCTAACATTGACAGACTATCCTGAGGTAGACAACTTATTGAACAGCCCTTGTATAACATAGTACAGGGATGAGAAGTAGACAATGCACATACAACATAGTACAGGGAGAATTGGTAGAAAATACACATACAACATAGCACAGTTGTCACGGGGTTCCGAAGGTGCACTCGGTCCCCCATTGCCCGCAGACCTGTTGCTTAGCTTTTGGAATGAGGTTCTGTGTTTGACCTCATTCCCAGGGCGGCTTTACTAGCTGGGTGGCTCCCTGCTCCTAGTCTGCCTTGAGCGCCGAGCTGATCACTCGGTGCTCGACTGGTTGGTCTGTCGGTCATGTGACGCTGGCCACGTCACATGACCCTCACTCCCCACTATAAATACAGGCAGCCTGCTGGCTACAGGTTGCCTGTTAATTTCTAGGTTCCTGGATATTTGTTGGACTGCTGAATACATACCTGATCCTGTTCCCTGACCATCCTTTTGCCTGATCCTCCTGTACTGCGCATCCGTCCTGGTATTGTGACCTCGGCTCCCACCTGACTACTCTCTTAGGACTCCTCTTGTACTTCTCTGCTCTCCTGGTATTTATGACCCCGGCTTCTCCTGACAATTCTCTGCTTGCTCCATTTGTACTTTGCAGCTTTCCTGGTATTGACTCGGTCCGTTCACGTCCTGTTGTTTGTCTGTCTGTCATCCCTGCACTTATTCCAAGTTAGGGATTGCCGTCCAGTTGTCCCCTGTCATTAGGACTCGCGAGGCAAGTAGGCAGGGCCAGGGGTAAGGGTGGAGTGCAGTGGTCACTTCCCTCCCCCCTGTGTGTGTGTGTACGCGACCGTTACAGATTAACAGGCCCAATAACCACTGTATTATGAATCCTCTGGTGACCCTGACTGACCATGTCTCTAATCTGACGCAGAGGGTGCAGGAGTTAGGGGAAAAACTCAGTTCTTTTGAGTTAGGGCAAGGTTCTTCCACTCCTCAGGCCTCCAGTCCGCATTTTGAGCCCCAGATTAAGCTCCCAGAACCCTTTTCTGGAGACCGGAGGAAGTTTCTCTCTTTTAAGGAAAGTTGCAAACTTTACTTCCGTTTGCGCCCCGTGTCCTCTGGCCCCGAGAGTCAACGCGTGGGCATTATCATTTCCCGATTACAGGGTGATCCCCAGGACTGGGCGTTCTCTTTACCTGCTGGCACCAGTTGTTTATATTCTGTGAAGGGGTTCTCAGGCCTTGGGTACCCTCTATGATGAACCAGACAGGGCTCTAGTAGCCGAGACGGCTCTAAAGGCACTGGTTCAGGGCAATTTACCAGCGGAGGATTATTGCACCCAATTCAGAAGGTGGTGTGTCCCTGTCACGGATGGTGTACAGGAAACAAGATGATACAATACAAACAATGACTCACTGGATCCACAACTAAGGAACAAAAGGGAGACCCCTGCAATCGACCTGCCGCTCTCCCTTATTGCTCAGCCTATGCGACCACCCCAAAGGTGGATGGGCGCATATCCACGTACCTCGGCTATCTTAGACCTGAAGGCCCTACAATAGTGAGGAGACACGACCACCGGCTCCCTACACAGACACGGAGGGAGTCAGGGTCACCTGGATCCAGACAACAGAAAATCATAAATACATAAACAGAACTTATCTTGCAGACGACTGTGGACAGGGAACTGGGAACTGGGAGCTGGGAACTGTGAACAGCATGCACACACACTCCAGGAAGTTGTATCAGCCGCACCCAACTGCCTTATGGGGAGGAATATAAAGGGAAGTGATCAGTCCGACTGCATGACAGCTGAGATAGACTAACGAGGTGAGGAACAGAAATCAAAACAAAGAAACTCAAGGAGGAGGATCTGGACGGCTCCTGTCAGAGCTTCTCAGCTGTCTGGTTGTGACAGTACCCCTCCCTCTAGGAGTGGACTCCGGACACTCAGGGCCCACCTTCTCAGGATGGGACCTATGGAAAGCCCTGATGAGACGAGAGGCCTTAATGTCCGTCACTGGGACCCACATCCTCTCCTCAGGACCATAACCCTCCCAATGAACGAGGTACTGGAGGGAACCGCGGAAAAGACGAGAATCCACAATCCTAGAGACCTGAAATTCAACATTTCCATCAACAATAATCGGAGGAGGAGGCAAAGGCGAGGGTACAATAGGTTGAACATAAGGTTTCAATAAGGACTTATGGAAAACATTATGGATCTTCCAAGTCTGAGGAAGATCAAGACGGTAGGCAACAGGATTGATGACAGACAGGATCTTGTAAGGCCCAATAAACCTAGGACCCAACTTCCAGGAGGGAACCTTCAATTTGATATTCTTGGTAGACAGCCACACCAAATCATCAACATTCAGGTCCGGACCAGGCAGACGTCTCTTATCCGCCACACGCTTATATCTCTCACTCATGTTCTTTAGATTATCCTGAATCTTTTGCCAAATAGATGACAAAGACGAGGAGAATCTGTCCTCATCAGGCAAACCAGAAGAGCCCTCTCCAGAGAAAGTCCCAAACTGCGGATGAAACCCATATGCACCAAAAAATGGTGACTTATCAGAGGACTCCTGACGACGGTTATTTAAAGCAAACTCAGCAAGGGACAAAAAAGAACACCAATCCTCCTGATTCTCCGCCACAAAACAGCGCAGATATGTCTCCAGATTCTGATTGACACGCTCTGTCTGGCCATTCGACTGCGGATGGAAAGCAGAAGAGAATGACAAGCGAACCCCCAAGCGAGAACAGAAAGCCTTCCAGAATCTGGAAACAAACTGCGTGCCCCTATCAGAGACTATGTCTGAAGGAATCCCATGCAATTTGACAATGTGGTCAACAAATGCCTGCGCCAGCGTCTTAGCATTGGGCAAACCAGGAAAAGGGATAAAATGCACCATTTTGCTAAAACGGTCCACCACCACCAGAATCACAGACTTCCCCGAGGAACGAGGCAAGTCCGTTATGAAGTCCATGGACAGATGTGTCCAAGGACGGGAAGGAATGGGCAAGGGAAGGAGAGGACCTGATGGCCGTGAATGAGGGACCTTGGCACGAGCGCAAGTCTCGCAAGCTGCCACAAAACCCTCAACCGACTTACGAAGCGCAGGCCACCAGAATCTCCGAGCAATGAGATCCAGTGTGGCTCTTGTCCCCGGGTGCCCAGCAAGGACCGTATCGTGGTGTTCTTTAAAAATCTTGTGTCTCAAAGCGAGAGGCACAAACAACCTCCCAGGAGGACAAAGATCAGGAGCTTCTGACTGGGCTGCCTGCACCTCTGCCTCCAATTCAGGAAAAAGAGCAGAGACCACCACACCTTCAGCCAAAATGGGACCCGGGTCTTCAAAATTCCCACCTCCCGGGAAACAACGTGATAGGGCATCTGCCTTCACATTCTTAACCCCAGGGCGGAACGTAACAACAAAATTAAACCTTGAAAAGAACAAAGACCATCTGGCCTGTCTCGGGTTCAGACGCTTGGCTGACTCCAAGTAGGCCAGATTTTTATGGTCAGTAAACACGGTAATAGGGTGTCTGGCTCCCTCTAGCCAATGGCGCCATTCCTCAAAAGCCAACTTGATGGCCAACAATTCCCTATCTCCCACATCATAATTTCTCTCTGCGGAGGAGAGCTTCTTTGAGAAAAAGGCACACGGTTGCCATTTGGCAGGAGAGGAACCCTGAGACAAGACCGCACCCACCCCTACCTCAGAAGCATCAACCTCAACTATGAAGGGTAACGAAACATCAGGTTGTACTAGGATGGGAGCGGAAGCAAAACTCTCCTTGATATTAGAAAAGGCCTTACGCGCCCCTACCGACCAGGAAGAAAAATCTACCCCCTTTCTGGTCATATCAGTGAGTGGTTTAACAACAGAGGAATAATTCAAAATAAATTTCCTGTAATAATTAGCAAAGCCCAAAAAACGCATCAGCGCCTTCTGATTCTCAGGAAGCTCCCACTCAAGCACAGCACGAACCTTCTCGGGGTCCATGCGAAAACCAGAAGCGGAGACAAGAAACCCCAGAAATTGGATCTCTGGAACTGCAAACACACATTTTTCCAGTTTCGCGTATAATTTATTCTCCCGCAGGATGAGCAAGACCTGACGTAAGTGTTCCTTATGAGTCTTGAAATCAGGAGAAAAAATCAAAATGTCATCCAAATACACTAATACAAATTTTCCCATTAAATGATAAAAAATGCTGTTGACGAAATGCTGAAAAACGGCTGGGGCATTCATCAAACCAAAAGGCATAACTAAATTCTCAAAATGGCCCTCAGGGGTATTGAAAGCCGTCTTCCATTCGTCTCCTTCTCTGACCCTAACCAGGTTGTATGCCCCTCTTAGGTCTAATTTGGAAAAGACTTTCGCCCCAACAACCTGGTTAAACAAGTCCGGGATCAGAGGAAGCGGATAAGGATCACGAATAGTGATACTGTTCAGCTCCCTGAAATCCAGACAAGGTCTTAACCACCTCCGGACCGCTGTACGCACAGACGCGTCCTGGAGGTGGTTGATTCATTCCTCCTGGACGCGCCGGCGCGTCCTCTCGCGAGACGCGAGATTTCCTGTGAACGCGCGCACACAGGCGCGCGCGCTCACAGGAACGGAAGGTAAGAGAGTTGATCTCAAGCCTGCCAGCGGCGATCGTTCGCTGGCAGGCTGGAGATGTGTTTTTTTTAACCCCTAACAGGTATATTAGACGCTGTTTTGATAACAGCGTCTAATATACCTGCTACCTGGTCCTCTGGTGGTCCTATTTGTTTGGATCGACCACCAGAGGACACAGGTAGCTCAGTAAAGTCCCACCAAGCACCACTACACTACACTACACCCCCCCCGTCACTTATTAACCCCTTATTAGCCCCTGATCACCCCTAATCACCCCTGATCACCCCATATAGACTCCCTGATCACCCCCCTGTCATTGATTACCCCCCTGTCATTGATCAACCCCCTGTAAAGCTCCATTCAGATGTCCGCATGATTTTTACGGATCCACTGATAGATGGATCGGATCCGCAAAACGCATCCGGACGTCTGAATGAAGCCTTACAGGGGCATGATCAATGACTGTGGTTATCACCCCATATAGACTCCCTGATCACCCCCCTGTCATTGATTACCCCCCTGTCATTGATCACCCCCCTGTAAAGCTCCATTCAGACGTCCGCATGATTTTTACGGATCCACTGATAGATGGATCGGATCCGCAAAACGCATCCGGACGTCTGAATGAAGCCTTACAGGGGCATGATCAATGACTGTGGTTATCACCCCATATAGACTCCCTGATCACCCCCCTGTCATTGATTACCCCCCTGTAAAGCTCCATTCAGACGTCCGCATGATTTTTACGGATCCACTGATAGATGGATCGGATCCGCAAAACGCATCCGGACGTCTGAATGAAGCCTTACACGGGCGTGATAAATGACTGTGGTTATCACCCCATATAGACTCCCTGATCACCCCCCTGTCATTGATCACCACCCCTGTCATTGATCACCCCCCCTGTCATTGATCACCCCCCCTGTCATTGATCACCCCCCTGTCATTGATCACCCCCCTGTCATTGATCACCCCCCTGTCATTGATCAACCCCCTGTCATTGATCAACCCCCCTGTCATTGATCAACCCCCCTGTCATTGATCACCCCCCTGTAAGGCTCCATTCAGACATTTTTTTTGGCCCAAGTTAGCGGAATTATTATTTTTTTTTCTTACAAAGTCTCATATTCCACTAACTTGTGACAAAAAATTAAATCTCACATGAACTCACCATACCCCTCACGGAATCCAAATGCGTAAAATTTTTTAGACATTTATATTCCAGACTTCTTCTCACGCTTTAGGGCCCCTAGAATGCCAGGGCAGTATAAATACCCCACATGTGACCCCATTTCGGAAAGAAGACACCCCCAGGTATTCCGTGAGGGGCATATTGAGTCCATGAAAGATTGAAATTTTTGTCCCAAGTTAGCGGAACGGGAGACTTTGTGAGAAAAAAATAAAAAATATCAATTTCCGCTAACTTGTGCCAAAAAAAAAAAATTTCTATGAACTCGCCATGCCCCTCATTGAATACCTTGGGGTGTCTTCTTTCCAAAATGGGGTCACATGTGGGGTATTTATACTGCCCTGGCATTCTAGGGGCCCCAAAGCGTGAGAAGAAGTCTGGTATCCAAATGTCTAAAAATGCCCTCCTAAAAGGAATTTGGGCCCCTTTGCGCATCTAGGCTGCAAAAAAGTGTCACACATCTGGTATCGCCGTACTCAGGAGAAGTTGGGGAATGTGTTTTGGGGTGTCATTTTACATATACCCATGCTGGGTGAGATAAATATCTTGGTCAAATGCCAACTTTGTATAAAAAAATGGGAAAAGTTGTCTTTTGCCAAGATATTTCTCTCACCCAGCATGGGTATATGTAAAAAGACACCCCAAAACACACTCCCCAACTTCTCCCGAGTACGGAGATACCAGATGTGTGACACTTTTTTGCAGCCTAGGTGGGCAAAGGGGCCCATATTCCAAAGAGCACCTTTCGGATTTCACTGGTCATTTACCTACTTACCACACATTAGGGCCCCTGGAAAATGCCAGGGCAGTATAACTACCCCACAAGTGACCCCATTTTGGAAAGAAGACACCCCAAGGTATTCCGTGAGGGGCATGGCGAGTTCCTAGAATTTTTTATTTTTTGTCACAAGTTAGTGGAAAATGATGATTTTTTTTTTTTTTTTTTTCATACAAAGTCTCATATTCCACTAACTTGTGACAAAAAATAAAAACTTCCATGAACTCACTATGCCCATCAGCGAATACCTTGGGGTCTATTCTTTCCAAAATGGGGTCACTTGTGGGGTAGGTATAATGCCCTGGTATTTTAGGGGCCCAAATGTGTGGTAAGGAGTTTGAAATCAAATTCTGTAAAAAATGACGAGTGAAATCCGAAAGGTGCTCTTTGGAATATGGGCCCCTTTGCCCACCTAGGCTGCAAAAAAGTGTCACACATCTGGTATCTCCGTACTCAGGAGAAGGTGGGGAATGTGTTTTGGGGTGTCATTTTACATATACCCATGCTGGGTGAGATAAATATCTTGGTCAAATGCCAACTTTGTATAAAAAAATGGGAAAAGTTGTCTTTTGCCAAGATATTTCTCTCACCCAGCATGGGTATATGTAAAAAGACACCCCAAAACACATTCCCCAACTTCTCCTGAGTACGGAGATACCACATGTGTGGCACTTTTTTGCAGCCTAGGTGGGCAAAGGGGCCCATATTCCAAAGAGCACCTTTTGGATTTCACTGGTCATTTACCTACTTACCACACATTAGGGCCCCTGGAAAATGCCAGGGCAGTATAACTACCCCACAAGTGACCCCATTTTGGAAAGAAGACACCCCAAGGTATTCCGTGAGGGGCATGGCGAGTTCCTAGAATTTTTTATTTTTTGTCACAAGTTAGTGGAAAATGATGATTTTTTTTATATTTTTTTTTTTTTCATACAAAGTCTCATATTCCACTAACTTGTGACAAAAAATAAAAACTTCCATGAACTCACTATGCCCATCAGCGAATACCTTGGGGTCTCTTCTTTCCAAAATGGGGTCACTTGTGGGGTAGTTATACTGCCCTGGCATTCTAGGGGCCCAAATGTGTGGTAGGGAGTTTGAAATCAAATTCTGTAAAAAATGACGAGTGAAATCCGAAAGGTGCTCTTTGGAATATGGGCCCCTTTGCCCACCTAGGCTGCAAAAAAGTGTCACACATCTGGTATCTCCGTATTCAGGAGAAGTTGGGGAATGTGTTTTGGGGTGTCTTTTTACATATACCCATGCTGGGTGAGAGAAATATCTTGGCAAAAGACAACTTTTCCCATTTTTTTATACAAAGTTGGCATTTGACCAAGATATTTATCTCACCCAGCATGGGTATATGTAAAATGACACCCCAAAACACATTCCCCAACTTCTACTGAATACGGAGATACCAGATGTGTGACACTTTTTTGCAGCCTAGGTGGGCAAAGGGGCCCACATTCCAAAGAGCACCTTTCGGATTTCACTGGTCAGTTTTTACAGAATTTGATTTCAAACTCCTTACCACACATTTGGGCCCCTAGAATGCCAGGGCAGTATAACTACCCCACAAGTGACCCCATTTTGGAAAGAAGAGACCCCAAGGTATTTCGTGATGGGCATAGTGAGTTCATGGAAGTTTTTATTTTTTGTCACAAGTTAGTGGAATATGAGACTTTGTAAGAAAAAAAATAAATAAAAAAAATCATCATTTTCCGCTAACTTGTGACAAAAAATAAAAAGTTCTATGAACTCACTATGCCCATCAGCGAATACCTTAGGGTGTGTACTTTCCGAAATGGGGTCATTTGTGGGGTGTTTGTACTGTCTGGGCATTGTAGAACCTCAGGAAACATGACAGGTGCTCAGAAAGTCAGAGCTGCTTCAAAAAGCGGAAATTCACATTTTTGTACCATAGTTTGTAAACGCTATAACTTTTACCCAAACCATTTTTTTTTTTACCCAAACATTTTTTTTTATCAAAGACATGTACAACAATAAATTTAGAGCAAAATTTATATATGGATGTCATTTTTTTTTGCAAAATTTTACAACTGAAAGTGAAAAATTTCATTTTTTTGCAAAAAAATCGTTAAATTTCCATTAATAACAAAAAAAGTAAAAATGTCAGCAGCAATGAAATACCACCAAATGAAAGCTCTATTAGTGAGAAGAAAAGGAGGTAAAATTCATTTGGGTGGTAAGTTGCATGACCGAGCAATAAATGGTGAAAGTAGTGTAGGTCAGAAGTGTAAAAAGTGGCCTGGTCTTTCAGGGTGTTTAAGCACTGGGGGCTGAGGTGGTTAAAGAACCATCTTTTTTCTTAACAAAGAAAAAACCAGCGGCAACAGGTGACTTCGAGGGTCGTATGTGTCCTTTTCTCAGACTCTCAGAGATATAAGCACGCATAGCGACCCTCTCAGGTTGGGAAAGATTGTATAAACGAGATTTAGGCAGTTTGGCGCCTGGGATGAGATCAATAGGGCAATCATACTCCCTGTGCGGAGGTAAACCCTGAACTCCACTCTCAGAGAAGACATCCAAAAATTCAGAGAGGAAAGATGGTACAGTTTTAGTAGAAACCTCAGAAATAGATGTTATGAGGCAATTCTCTCTGCAAAAGTTACTCCAACCATTTATTTGCCTCACTTGCCAATCAATGGTGGGGTTATGTTTAGTGAGCCAGGGTAGCCCCAACACTAGAGGAGTAGGCAAACCGCTAAGGACGAAACATGACACATCCTCAACATGAGCATCATTCACAATTAAACGGATATTGTGAACTATGCCCTTTAATGATTTCTGAGAAAGTGGAGCTGAATCAATAGCAAAAACAGGAATATCTTTTCCCAAAGTGCATACCTGGAAACCATGAGTTATTGCAAATTGATTATCAATGAGGTTGACAGCTGCTCCACTATCCACAAAAATCTCACAAAAAATGCTCTTGCTCTCTAGCGCCACCCTAGCAGGCAGGACAAAACGGGAACTACAAGCAAAAGGAAAACCTTCAATTTCCGCCTCAACCCTGCCAATAGTAACAGACGGAACATTCTTAAAAGATTTCTTCCTTTTTGTCTCTTTATTACTCCCAGAAAACTGCCTGAATCTCCTAGAGGGACAAACATTTGCCAGATGATTTATACCTCCACAACAAAAGCAAACCCTCCCCTGCGGGCTGAATCTTCTATTGTCAGAAGCAATCAACCCCAGCTGCATGGGCTCCTGCTCAGAAGGGGCTGACAGCGACTGGGACCCCTGTGCACAGAATGACACCGCTGCACTGTCCCGGGACTGAGTATGACAGGAAGGAGAGATCTCTCCTCTCTCTCTAAGACGCCTGTCAATACGAACAGCCTGAGACATAGCAGAATTCAAGGAGGTAGGTCTTTCATGAAAGGCAAATGCATCTCTCAATCCCTCTGAAAGACCATAGCAAAATTGACTTCGGAGTGCAGCATCATTCCAACCCGTATCTGCTGCCCATCTCCGAACTTCTGAGCAGTATATCTCTGCGGATTGTTTACCCTGGCATAACAGACGTAGTCTAGACTCAGCCAGAGCAATACGATCCGGATCATCATATATCTGACCCAGGGCTAAAAAGAATTCATCCACTGAACGGAGGGGCCGTGCCCCCTCCGGCAGCGAAAAGGCCCAGGACTGAGCATTACCCCTGAGCAGCGATATAATGATGCCCACCCTTCGTTCTTCATCACCAGAAGAATGGGGAAGAAGGCGAAAATGGAGTTTGCAAGCCTCTCTAAAACGTACAAAATTCTCACTACCCCCGGAAAACGTATCCGGGAGCGAAATCTTAGGCTCAGCACAAACTCCATGAACGCAAGCTGAACCGGTCACTTGAAACTGAGAAAAAGTCTTACGGAGATCAGCTACCTCCAAAGCAAGACCCTGAAAGCGTTCAGCCAAAAGTGAAACCGGATCCATGCTTGAGACGGTTTAGGCGGCTGATAATGTCACGGATGGCGTACAGGAAACAAGATGATACAATACAAACAATGACTCACTGGATCCACAACTAAGGAACAAAAGGGAGACCCCTGCAATCGACCTGCCGCTCTCCCTTATTGCTCAGCCTATGCGACCACCCCAAAGGTGGATGGGCGCATATCCACGTACCTCGGCTATCTTAGACCTGAAGGCCCTACAATAGTGAGGGGACACGACCACCGGCTCCCTACACAGACACGGAGGGAGTCAGGGTCACCTGGATCCAGACAACAGAAAATCATAAATACATAAACAGAACTTATCTTGCAGACGACTGTGGACAGGGAACTGGGAACTGGGAGCTGGGAGCTGGGAACTGTGAACAGCATGCACACACACTCCAGGAAGTTGTATCAGCCGCACCCAACTGCCTTATGGGGAGGAATATAAAGGGAAGTGATCAGTCCGACTGCATGACAGCTGAGATAGACTAACGAGGTGAGGAACAGAAATCAAAACAAAGAAACTCAAGGAGGAGGATCTGGACGGCTCCTGTCAGAGCTTCTCAGCTGTCTGGTTGTGACAGTCCCCTCAGGATGGAACGAACCAGCCCTGCAGAGTCAGTTCAGGTCAGGTCTGTCTGATAAATTAAAGGATCTTCTGGTCAGTTATCAACTTCCAGAGACCTTAGAGGAGATGATGACCCTTGTTGTCCGACGGGTTAGAGAGAGACGACAGGAACAACAGTTCTCTTCCCAGATGGTGGTCCAGCCAGAGGCCTATCCCAGAGACAATGCTGAGGTCTCCACCGAGGAACCCATGCAGGTTGGCATGACCCGAGGGAATCTACGCCGCAGACGTGGAGAATGCTTTTACTGTGGAGATCCTGACCATTGGATCAACCAGTGTCCTAAGAAGGTCCTCTCTGTCAAGTCTCCTAAGACAAGGCAACCTAAAGACCAGGTACACCCTGAATTTTCTAAATGTAAGCTTTCGGTACCCATTACGATTTCTCTGGGAGTAGATAAATGGCCGGGTAAGGCCTTTATTGATTCTGGCTCAGCGGCTAGCTTTATTGACTCTGAGTATGCTGTAAGATTGGGTATTCCTATGTTTGCCTTACCAACTCCTATCCATGTCATGGCTATTGATGCTACTCCTCTTATTGGTGGTACGGTGAGCTTATGAACCTCGGAGATTTCTCTAACCGTGGGTGTGTGCCACTCAGAGAGATGTTCGCTTCTAGTCCTGGAGAACCTACCTGCTGAGGTGGTACTAGGGTTGCCTTGGCTCCGACTACATAACCCCACTATAGATTGGTCCAATGGGGAGTTGGTGAGATGGGGGCCTAAGTGTGACTCGTGCTTGTCCGTGGTACAGGCTGGGGTCTCAGTAAAGTCTGATACTTTACCCTCTGTTGTTAGAGAATATTTTGATGTATTCTCATCACCAACCCCGGAGGTTCTACCCCCCCATAGACCTTATGATTGTACCATAGAGCTAGTAGAGGGGGCCAAGTTTCCTAAAGGACGAATTTATAATCTTTCTATGCCCGAACGCAAGGCCATGGAAGATTATATTAAGGAGAGCCTTGGTAAAGGGCATATTAGACCTTCTGTCTCTCCTATGGGGGCGGGGTTTTTCTTCGTTAAGAAAAAAGATGGTGGTCTTAGGCCATGTATCGATTACCGGAGATTAAATAAAATCACTGTCCAGAATAGATACTCCCTCCCATTGATTCCGGATTTATTTAACCAGGTTCTGGGGGCAACCTGGTTTTCCAAAATTGACCTGAAAGGGGCATACAATCTAATCCGAATCAAGGAGGGAGACGAATGGAAGACGGCGTTCAATACTCCGGTAGGACACTTTGAATATAAAGTGATGCCTTTTGGACTCAGCAATGCCCCAGCTGTGTTCCAAAACTTCATGAATGACATTCTTAGGGAGTACTTAGGTAAATTTGTTATTGTCTATCTTGACGACATTTTGATATTCTCTCCTGACTTCGAATCCCATGTGTCTCATGTTAAACAAGTATTAGAGGTGTTGAGGGAGAATCAGCTATCCGCTAAACAAGAGAAATGTGTCTTTGGTGTACAGGAGATTCTGTTTCTAGGGCATGTTCTGACTCCTCACGCCTTCAAGATGGATCCTGGTAAGGTACTAGCAATTAAGGAATGGGTAAGACCTTCATCCTTAAAGACCTTACAACGGTTCTTAGGTTTCGCCAATTACTATCGTGAATTTATTATGAATTTTTCCGTAATTGCTAAACCGTTGACCGACCTTACTAAGAAAGGGGTGGATTTGGAGAATTGGTCTACTGACGCCATTTCTTCATTTGAAAAATTAAAAAAGGCATTCAGTAGCGCTCCCATTCTGATCCAGCCTGATCAGGAGAAACCTTTTATTGTGGAGGTGGATGCGTCCGAGGACAGCGTAGGAGCAGTCCTTTCACAAGGTCCTGCTAGCCTCACTAATCTGAGACCATGTGCCTTCTTCTCTAGGAAATTCTCTCCCACGGAGAGAAACTACGACATAGGGAATAGGGAGCTGCTGGCCATTAAATGGGCATTTGAGGAGTGGAGGCATTTCCTGGAGGGGGCAAGACATTGCGTAACTGTTGTCACTGACCATAAAAACCTTATGTTTCTCGAGTCTGCTAAGAGGTTGAATCCCCGTCAAGCCAGATGGGCTCTGTTTTTTACTCGTTTTGATTTTTCCATCACGTTCAGGCCGGGAAGTAAAAATGTGAAGGCAGACGCATTATCTCGGAGCTTCCAGGCTTTTCAACCTACTGAGGTACCACCTGAATCCATCCTACCAGCAAAAATCTTCTTAGCAGCTCTTACCCAGGATATCTCGGCTCGCATTAGGTCTGAACAACATCTGGCACCGGTATCCACCCCAACAGATAAGTTGTTTGTTCCCGTACAATTTCGTCTCCAGCTGTTGGGTGAGTGTCACGATTCTGCCTTTTGTGGACATCTGGGTGTTGAGGGCACTAAGGATCTGGTTTCTAGATCTTATTGGTGGCCCACTCTAACTAGGGATGTCAAGTCCTACGTGTCAGCCTGTGAGGTTTGTGCCAGGTCCAAGACACCTAGGACTCGCCCTGCTGGTAACCTACGACCCTTACCCATTCCCAGTAGACCCTGGTCCCATATCTCGATGGACTTTATAACTGACCTACCGCTGGCGGAGGGTAAGACTGTGGTTTGGGTAGTGGTCGATAGGTTTAGCAAGATGGTTCATTTCATTCCCCTGTCTAAACTCCCGAATGCCAAAACCTTGGCGTCTATTTTTGTGAAAGAAATTGTTCGATTGCATGGTATCCCGGAAAATATTGTTTCTGACAGGGGTGTGCAGTTTGTGTCCAAATTCTGGAGGGCCTTCTGTCAAAAATGTAAAATTTCATTCTGGGTCGTCCGTCTCCTCCTCTAACCCTGAAGCGGATAAACTCTCCTCCGAACTGTGCACAGTTTGGGCCCGGGTTCGATCGAACCTAGAAAAGGCTCAATGTTTTTAAAAACTCAAGGCCGATAGGAGACGTTCAAGGGGGGTAAACTTTCAGGTTGGGGATAAAGTATGGTTGTCCTCCAAGAATCTATCTCTCAAGGTAACTTCTAAAAAATTTTCTCCTCGTTTTATTGGACCATATAAGATCACGGAAGTGATTAACCCGGTATCTTTTAGGTTGGAGCTGCCTGAGTCATTCCACATTCATAATGTGTTCCATAAATCTCTACTTAAAAAATATTTTGAACCGGTAGTACCATCAAAAGCCTCGCCTCCGCCGGTTCTTGTTAATGATGCTGTCGAGTATGTGGTGTCTAAAATAGTGGATGTCAGGAAGGTGCGTAATTCCTTGCAGTACCTGATTCACTGGAAGGGGTATGGACCTGAAGAGAGATCTTGGGTACCTGCCAGGGAGGTTCATGCTCCTAGACTTGTTCGTAAATTTCATTTAGAACACCCTGAAAAGACATCGCCTGAAGTCTTGGGTCCGGTGGCCCCTCGTAAAAGGGGAGGTACTGTCACGGGGTTCCGAAGGTGCACTCGGTCCCCCATTGCCCGCAGAACTGTTGCTTAGCTTTTGGAATGAGGTTCTGTGTTTGACCTCATTCCCAGGGCGGCTTTACTAGCTGGGTGGCTCCCTGCTCCTAGTCTGCCTTGAGCGCCGAGCTGATCACTCGGTGCTCGACTGGTTGGTCTGTCGGTCATGTGACGCTGGCCACGTCACATGACCCTCACTCCCCACTATAAATACAGGCAGCCTGCTGGCTACAGGTTGCCTGTTAATTTCTAGGTTCCTGGATATTTGTTGGACTGCTGAATACATACCTGATCCTGTTCCCTGACCATCCTTTTGCCTGATCCTCCTGTACTGCGCATCCGTCCTGGTATTGTGACCTCGGCTCCCACCTGACTACTCTCTTAGGACTCCTCTTGTACTTCTCTGCTCTCCTGGTATTTATGACCCCGGCTTCTCCTGACAATTCTCTGCTTGCTCCATTTGTACTTTGCAGCTTTCCTGGTATTGACTCGGTCCGTTCACGTCCTGTTGTTTGTCTGTCTGTCATCCCTGCACTTATTCCAAGTTAGGGATTGCCGTCCAGTTGTCCCCTGTCATTAGGACCCGCGAGGCAAGTAGGCAGGGCCAGGGGTAAGGGTGGAGCGCAGTGGTCACTTCCCTCCCCCCTGTGTGTGTGTGTACGCGACCGTTACAACAGTGATGAAAAGTAGACAATGCACATACAACATAGTACAAGGAGAATTGGTAGAAAATACGCATACAACATAGCACAGGGATGAAAAGTAGACAATGCACATACAACATAGTACAGGGAGAATTGGTAGAAAATATGCATACAACATAGCACAGGGATGAAAAGTAGACAATGCACATACAACATAGTACAGGGAGGATTGGTAGAAAATACACATACAACATAGTACAGGGAGGATTAGTAGACAATACACATACAGCCTGTTTAAATAGTCCTGGCTGGTGAGTCACATGACGTGGCCGGCGTCACGTGACTCACAGCAGCCAAACTCAGCTGAGCACCGATCATAAATATCGGTGCTCGGCTCTCCTGCAGCTTGCCTGCTGTCATGGAGACGAGGGCGCAGGCTACGTCCCTGTCCCTCTCCTTGCGCAGGGTGCTGGCGGTGCTGCGAAAGAAAGCGCGCATTGCCGGCCCTCGTTACAGGTAGACAATACACATACAACATAGCACAGGGAAGATTGGTAGACAATACACATACATAATAGACAAAAAAAACAAAGATAAAAACATCCTACACGGTATGATAAATAAATATGTGGATGTCCCTGGCCACATTCATGAAAAAAAAAAAAATCACAGAAATAAGGTAATAATGCACTATTAAAATAGATGCAAACATTATATATGGACCAAGCCCTCAATCTAATGTAATAAAATCTGAGACTCTTAGCCAATATATTTTGATCAAAACACATCTGTGCCCACCTACCCAGCGCCAAGGTGGTCTCAGGTCAGGCGGGTCCTACGCTAAACCTACCTAAGCCGTTGGGCTTTTATGTTCAGGAGCGCGGACTCCGCATATATGGTGTGCTGCTCCTAGTCACCTCCATGTGCATCAAGCAACCAATGAGAGGAGGAGCAAGTACACCTATATCTACCATCTAATCAAGGCGGTCTGTTTGATAGGAAGGGCAAAAGTGCACAGGAATGCTACTCCCAAGATACAATAGGAGTGCATTCACACTTAAAGGTGCTACTCCCTTAATACACATACAACATAGTACAGGGAGGAATGGTAGACAATACAGATACAATATAGCACGGGGAGGAATGGTAGACAATACACATACAACATAGTACAGGGAGGATGGGTAGGCAATACACATACAACATAGTACAGGGAGGATGGGTAGATAATACACATACAACATAGTACAGGGAGGAATGGTAGACAATACACATACAACATAGTACAGGGAGGAATGGTAGACAATACACATACAACATACTACAGGGAGGATTGGTAGACAATACAGATACAACATAGTACAGGGAGGAATGGTAGATAATACACATACAACATAGTACAGGGAGGAATGGTAGACAATACAGATACAACATAGTACAGGGAGGAATGGTAGATAATACACATACAACATAGTACAGGGGGGAATGGTAGACCATACACATACAATATAGTTGTCACGGCTGAGGATGGGGGAAATCCACAGCCGTGCGAGCGCGATGATGTTGTGGCTGCTCGGCCAGGAGAACAGGATAGGAAGCAGGTCACCTCCTAACAGCGTCCCTACCCTGACCCTAACTCCTAACTGCATGGGCCGACCTTAAAGGTAGGACCCATGTGCAGGAACCTCGGATCCCTAACTCACCCTCCGTCCGGTCCCTGCGCTAGGAGTCAGGATAAGACGCCCTACTCCTCCTAGACACGGAGGAGCAGGAGTCTCAATAGCCGGGCTGTTGGGAAAAGGGGAACTCATACAGCCTTACGGGAATGACAGGCGAAGTAATAGTTCCACCAACCTGTCACAGCCTTGCTGACTGGATCCCTGCGCAAACAGGAATCCAGAACCGTAAGCTGCACCAAACACATAGAAAGGTCCCAACAGAACATAACATACAACATCAACACACAGCAGACATAAACATAAGGACAATATCTTTATGACCACAGGGGTGGCTCTCTTTGGCAGATAGTAACACAGGCGGCTGCTCCAGCAAGCATGGCTGAAACAACCCAATGACCTGTGCAAACAGTGAGGCTTTATAGGCCAAGAAGCCACACCCCACAGTCGGACACACCCAGTGACACACACACACACTGAAAGGGAGTTAACCCTTCCAAAACCACAGAAGGGAAAACATAACTTAAAGGGGAAGTGTCCAAACAACAAACACACAGTGGCTGTTGCCGCAGGCAACGACATGGGTGGCAAGCGTGTCCTGGGAGTCAGCCCGAAGGCCGGGACACTGCCACCACATGTACATCATACCACCAAACGTTGCCACGGACAGCCACAGTGCAGGGAAAATGTCAGTGCACACCAAACATAAACAAAGTGCACACAGACATACAAAAGTGCTTACAAACGCGCACACAACTCCGAGGGAACTGCACACATAGCTGTTGTCCGCGGCAACCGCACTTGAAGCTAACAACCTTATGCCTCAAGCTGCGGTTGACACTACAACCCAAAACCGCGGGCAACAGTATGCAGCTCCCAAGGAGTCACGGCCAAAACCGTGGCCGTGACAATAGTACAGGGAGGAATGGTAGACAATACACATACAACATAGTACAGGGAGGAATGGTAGACAATGCACATACAACATAGTACAGGGAGGAATGGTAGACAATACACATACAACATAGTACAGGGAGGAATGGTAGACAATACACATACAACATAGTACAGGGAGGAATGGTCGACAATACAGATACAACATAGTACAGGGAGGAATGGTAGACAATACACATACAACATAGTACAGGGAGGAATGGTAGACAATACACATACAACATAGTACAGGGAGGAATGGTAGACAATACACATACAACATAGTACAGGGAGGAATGGTAGACAATACAGATACAACATAGTACAGGGAGGAATGGTAGACAATACAGATACAACATAGTACAGGGAGGAATGGTAGATAATACACATACAACATAGTACAGGGAGGAATAGTAGACAATACACATACAACATAGTACAGGGAGGATTAGTAGACAATACACATACAACATAGTACAGGGAGGAATGGTAGACAATACACATACAACATAGTACAGGGAGGAATGGTAGACAATACACATACAACATAGTACAGGGAGGAATGGTCGACAATACAGATACAACATAGTACAGGGAGGAATGGTAGACAATACACATACAACATAGTACAGGGAGGAATGGTAGACAATGCACATACAACATAGTACAGGGAGGATTAGTAGACAATGCACATACAACATAGTACAGGGAGGAATGGTAGACAATACACATACAACATAGTACAGGGAGGATTAGTAGACAATACAGATACAACATAGTACAGGGAGGAATGGTAGACAATACACATACAACATAGTACAGGGAGGAATGGTAGATAATACACATACAACATAGTACAGGGAGGAATGGTAGACAATACACATACAACATAGTACAGGGAGGATTGGTAGACAATACAGATACAACATAGTACAGGGAGGAATGGTAGACAATGCACATACAACATAGTACAGGGAGGAAATTCAGGGCTGGGACAAGGCCATTTGGTGCCCAGGGCGAAGATGGCAAACTGCGCCCCCCCCCCCCCCCCCCCCCCCCCCCCCCCGTTTTTAAGAAAGAATCAATGTTGTTTCAAAACAAGAATATACTTAAAGCAATAGAACAAAGGACTGTGGGACTTTGAAAGTCACAGACACTATAAAGTTCCCCCCCATCATCATGTGCCAGTATAAAGTCCCCCCATCATCATGTGCCAGTTTTGTAATAAGCCCCCCCAATGTGCCAGTAACACTATTGTAAAAAAAAACAAAAAAAACCACTTATACTTACCTAAGTGTCAGCGATGCGATGCAGCCTCTTCCTGTGTCCCACGCTGTAATGTAAGGCTCAGGCGGCACGATGACGTCATTGCGCCGGCCTCTGATAGGCTGCCGGCCTAGTGCCTGCAGCCAGGGGCGTACATAAAAATCACTGGGCCCCATAGCAGGAATCTAAATTGGGCCCCCATTCCCCTTTTATAGCCCCTCCCTTTGTTCCATGAACTATTCTTGCTGCTGCGTTTTATAATTTATGCCATCAGGGCCGGAATGGGATTACAAAACAGCCCTGGCACACAAAAGAGGTATAATAGATGCAGATGTATATTATATACAGCAGTGTACAGTTATGTGAGGTACGCGGTATAATAGATGCAGTGTGTACAGGTATATAGTATATTCCCTAGTGTTCTGATATGTGAGGTACAGGGTATAATAGATGCAGTGTGTACAGGTATATAGTATATACAGCAGTGTACTGATATGTGAAGTACGGGGTATAATATATGCAGTGTATACAGTATATACAGTAGTGTAATATGTGAGGTACGAGGTATAATAGATGCAGTGTGTACAGGTATATAGTAAATACAGCAGTGTATTGACACCTCGTACCTCACATATCAGTACACTGCTGTATATACTATATATCTGTACACACTGCATCTATTATACCTCGTACCTCACATATATAGTATATACAGAAGTGTACTGATATCTGTACACACAGCATCTATTATACCTCATACCTCACATATCAGTGCACTGCGGTATATACTATATATCTGTACATATTGCATGTATAATACTGTGTAATATATGCAGTGTGTGTGCATGTATGTGTGTGTATATATATATATATATATATATATATATATACACAGAGCAGTGTATTGATGTGACACATAGAAGGTATAATACTGTAGATGCAGTGTTTATAGAAATATGTGGTCAGTTATGCATTATAGTCACTGTGAGGTACATGAGGTAGTGGTAACTGTCTGAAGTAGTATACATGAGTGAGCAATGAGTAAAAACAGGGCATGGAGGGGGGGGGGGGTAAATGATGAAAAGTGGAGGACCTCCTCTTACCTCTCCATTCCAGTCTGTATGGATCAATACAGAGCTGCTTGTGAACTTTTAATACTTGCTGTTAGGGGTTGAAGGACCTGTGATGATGTCATCACAGGTCCTGGCAGATGTACCTTTGAAACCTAGGAACTACACCATTTTTGGTGCAGTTCCTTTGCTAGATTCTGCAGGACCTGTGATGTTGAAGATGATGTCATCACAGGTCCTGGCAGATGCACTGTTCTAACCTGGGAACTACACTTTACACTGTGCAGTTCCCTTACAGGACCTGTGATGACATCATCAAAGGTCCTTTAGCTTTAGAAAGGTAAACAGGAGTAATTAGGGGGCGGGGCCTCTCCTCCACTTCGGTGCCTGCCTGCAGCCTATCAGAGGAAAGGGAAGGGACACGCCTCTCCCTCCCCTGCACCTCCGCTGGCTGGCACAGACAGTTTACAATGGAGATGAGCGCAATGGAAGCGCTCATCTCCCTGTGCCCGGCGGCGGCTGCTCACTTGGGGGGGGGGGGGGGGTCATTTTAGTTGGGGGGGCACATGGGGGGGCACAGCATGATGTAGGGGGGGCCGTGGCCCCCTCTGGCCCCCCCCTGGCGACGCCACTGCTGCTGGCACTTCACCTGCGCCCCCCTCCTGTCCGCAAATGGTAGCGCCCAGGGCACCCGCTCCTTCGGCCCCTGCCTTGTACCGGCCCTGGGAGGAATGGTAGACAATACACATACAACATAGTACAGGGAGGAATGGTAGACAATACACATACTGTACAACATAGTACAGGGGGGAATGGTAGACAATACACATACAACATAGTACAGGGAGGAATGGTAGACAATACACATACAACATAGTACAGGGAGGAATGGTAGACAATACACATACAACATAGTACAGGGAGGAATGGTAGACAATGCACATACAACATAGTACAGGGAGGAACGGTAGACAATACACATACAACATAGTACAGGGAGGAATGGTAGACAATACAGATACAACATAGTACAGGGGGGAATGGTAGATAATACACATACAACATAGTACAGGGAGGATTAGTAGACAATACACATACAACATAGTACAGGGAGGAATGGTAGACAATACACATACAACATAGTACAGGGGGGAATGGTAGATAATACAGATACAACATAGTACAGGGGGGAATGGTAGACAATACAGATACAACATAGTACAGGGAGGATTAGTAGACAATACACATACAACATAGTACAGGGAGGAATGGTAGACAATACACATACAACATAGTACAGGGGGGAATGGTAGACAATACAGATACAACATAGTACAGGGAGGATTAGTAGACAATACACATACAACATAGTACAGGGAGGAATGGTAGATAATACACATACAACATAGTACAGGGAGGAATGGTAGACAATACACATACAACATAGTACAGGGAGGATTAGTAGACAATACAGATACAACATAGTACAGGGAGGAATGGTAGACAATACACATACAACATAGTACAGGGAGGATTAGTAGACAATACAGATACAACATAGTACAGGGGGGAATGGTAGACAATACAGATACAACATAGTACAGGGGGGAATGGTAGACAATACAGATACAACATAGTACAGGGAGGAATGGTAGACAATACAGATACAACATAGTACAAGGAGGAATGGTAGACAATACAGATACAACATAGTACAGGGTGGATTAGTAGACAATTCAGATACAACATATTACAGGGAGGAATGGTCGACAATACAGATACAACATAGTACAGGGAGGAATGGTAGACAATACACATACAACATAGTACAGGGGGGAATGGTAGACAATACACATACAACATAGTACAGGGAGGAATGGTAGATAATACACATACAACATACTACAGGGAGGATTGGTAGACAATACACATACAACTTAGTACAGGGATGATTAGTAGACAATACAGATACAACATAGTACAAGGAGGAAAGGTAGACAATACACATACAACATAGTACAGGGAGGAATGGTAGATAATACACATACAACATAGTACATGGAGGAATGGTAGACAATACAGATACAACATAGTACAGGGGGGAATGGTAGATAATACACATACAACATAGTACAGGGAGGATTAGTAGACAATACACATACAACATAGCACAGGGGGGAATGGTAGATAATACACATACAACATAGTACAGGGAGGAATGGTAGACAATACAGATACAACATAGTACAGGGAGGATTAGTAGACAATACACATACAACATAGTACAGGGAGGAATGGTAGACAATACACATACAACATAGTACAGGGGGGAATGGTAGACAATACAGATACAACATAGTACAGGGAGGATTGGTAGACAATACAGATACAACATAGTACAGGGAGGAATGGTAGATAATACACATACAACATAGTACAGGGAGGATTGGTAGACAATACACATACAACATAGTACAGGGAGGAATGGTAGACAATACAGATACAACATAGTACAGGGAGGAATGGTAGATAATACACATACAACATAGTACAGGGAGGATTGGTAGACAATACACATACAACATAGTACAGGGAGGAATGGTAGATAATACTTATACATACATATTTTGTTTCCCCCTATTAACCCAGAGAAACCCCATAATATATGCTGAGTTGCTCGTTGTAGGAATAAACAATAGGTCTGAGGTAAACCAATGTTCTTGTGTTATTTAAATTGTGGCAAACTTAATAATGCATACAATGTGTGAGAATTTCTCGGTGATATGACTCAGCTCTAGCTTATGCTCCATTAAACCTTCAAAAATCTGTTAACTGCTCTTGTCACTAGACTTTGTGAGAGGAGGTACAGTTTGTGTAATGCAGTCAGAACTGATTAAGCGTAAGCCTTTCACTGCTTTAACATCTATAACTGGTTTGCCACCTAGCATGCCAGCAATAACATTCAGCAGGATAAACCAGGGATTATTTCTCAGGGCTAGGCCAACAGTTATGTTTTTTGTATCACAAGTTAAACTTTTTTCACTCCTTGGTTTACTGTCAGTATGTACACCAGGAAAATATCCCAGTGTATATGCTGAGGGTCCCATAGGATTTTAAGGGATTTCCTGGAAGTATAATATTGTTCACCTATCCTTAGGATAGGTCATCAATATCTGGTTGGATTTGCCACCAAAAATCAGCTGTTTGTAGAGGCTGCGGCGCTCTGGTGTGCAATGCGTCCTCCTCACCCTTCTATCCTCAGGATAGCTTATTAGTAGGGATGAGCGAATCGAGCTTCGGATCCAAGATCCAAAATCGATTCACTCCAAACTTTGTTTTAATGCTGTAAGGAGATCCGTGTCCAGACAACATTAAAATGTATGGGCTCTGGTGAGAGAAATTCATGAGACTTCAGTGAATAATTTCAGGATTAGATTTTTCAATTTGAAAACCATTTTAAAACTTGGTTCCAAAGTTGGTTTCAGTACCAAGGTACCAGCCGGTACCAAAGCCGACTTCAGATTCCTGTTTAAACATTTTTTCAATTTTAAAAATCAAATGCCGAAGTTATTCAGTCTTGCGAGACTTCAGTAATAACTCATTTCAACTCGACAGAGCCCATAATTTGTATACATTTAGCATATGTTTGCTTTGTTTCACATATCCATATGGGAATGAATTTTCAAGTAATGCATATGGTTCTCTCTGGTATAAAATACTATTAAGTAGAATAATAGTAATGTTGTGGATAATGTTTTGTTCGTGTTATTCTGAACTAAGCATCCAAGTTCTTTTTTAACATCTATTATTTATTATTCCTGAGAACTAAAGGCCTAAATTATGGTTGCATTATGTACTAAGAATTCCCACAAACTGGGATTACTGCCTATAAACAAGTTTGTTTCCCACTGTAGAGCCCTAGGGAGTATGTCGTTATTCTGCAAACATGGGACCTGCTTGTGTAAAGAAATAAAGATGAATTCAGTTTGTTAGGACTCACTGAAACCTTGCTACATCCATTCATGACCTGATAAGATCATATCTATCATAAATATCCTCTTCGCAACCCAAATTAAATACTTGTAGCTTTTAGGTAGAATAGTTTAAAATATATATAACCCTGATGTACTCTCTTATACAGTTTAACATCTACCATAGACTTTATGTTACCCCTGTTTGGATGAACAGATGTGGATTGAGAGATACGTCGAATTGCCCTAGCTGTGATAATACAGGAGCAGACTATTTTCATATGATCTGGCTGTGTCCCGGTCTGTCAGTATACTGGAAGGGCATTGGAAATCTTCTCGCCAACAGGTTAAAAATATCTATATCTCCTGATCCGCAACTGTTTTTGCTTAACGATTTGTCTTCATTGACAGCCCATAAATATCAAAATATCTTATTGGGTAGAGTGCTATTATTGGCCAGACTGCTGATCAGTCAAAATTGGTTTGCACGCCATCCCCCGAAGTTAAATAACTGGATTAATTTGGTTGCCAAGATTAAAAACTACGAACGGATCTTGTATAAGCAAGGTGGATTGGAGAAATGGAATAAGATATGGGAGGCTTGGAGGCTTTGAAAGGCTTGGGTGTTGTTGTTTTTTCTTCTTTTCCTTCTCTCTCTCTTCCTTTTTCTCTCTCTTTTTCTCTTTTCCTCTCTTCCCCTACTCCTCTCTCGTGGGGGGAGGGAGGTCACAGGACGCATCGCAAGGGGGGGGGGGGGGGGTAAGGGGGGAAGTTTAAAATTACATTAAATGTTAATGATTACTTCTTTGTGTCACAGTCGTTACCTTTGGTTGTGACCTTCTGTCTATGCTCTCGCTGCAGCTCCGTTCCTGTGTGTCATTTGTGGTTCTTTATGGGTTAACTCCCCTGTGTGCCTATTAGGAGTTAATCCTCTCTGTCTGCTCCATGGGTGTGGCCTCTCTGCTGCACCCATGGAACCTGTATATAAGGCTGAGGTTTCCTCAGTTCTGTGTCAGCTCTCCTGGTGTGTGTTGTTTTGTCCTGCTCCTTGTTTGTACTAACTCTCCCATGCTGCTGACCCATGGGATCCGTGTCTGTCTGTGTTCTGTGGGTTTCCTACTTGTTAAATCCCGTCCTCTTTGATGTACTCTTTCCTGTGTTTCTGTTATCTGTTCTGCCAGTTATGTTTTAGTTACCTTGTGTGTATTCATGTCTCTGTTCAGCAAGACCTTGCTGCACCTTTCTTTGCAGCAGAGTGCAATGGGTAAGGCCATGCAGTTTACTACTGGTGGAGCAAGTCCTTCTCTGCTCATTGTCACTCCTGTTTCCTTGCTATGTACTCCTGCTTGTGTTATTAGTTGCCCTGTTTGTATTTGCCTGTCTATGTTATGTATGCCTATGTGCCGTCGGTACCTTCTGGTACCTGTTGTCCATTCGTTCCTGCTGTCACTGTCTAGTTCACGCTCCAGAGTGGACCCTGGCAACTTCTTGCTGCAAAGCCTAACCCTACCATCTGGGGCCCTAGTGAATACCAGGAGTTGCTTAGTCACGCCCCTCTGGAGTATTACTAGACAGTGGCACAGTGGGGGTTTTCTCCCACTGTGCTGACGGTACATAGAGCTCATGTTTTGTCTGTGCTGCCTTTCCTGGTTATTGTTTGTGCAATAAACTCTTGTGTGTCTGTACCTGATTTCCGTTTGTTTATTGCTTGACGACGCGGTGGTCTCTCCTGGGACCTCCAACTCGTGACACTTTGTTCTCCCTTTTTTACTTTCATTCTGTTATTTCCTTGTATAATAATAAAGATGTTCAATAAAAAAAATATATATATAAAGGACCCAGAGGTGTAACTAAAAGCTCCTGGGCCCCAATGCAAAAATTGTAACAGGCCCCCACCTACCATGTGCCATTCATAATGTCTTACAGTGCATTTGGAAAGTCAGACCTTTTCACTTTTTTCACATTTTGTTCTGGGCTTGTACTAAAATAAAATAAAAAAATAAAGTCTTTCCCCATCAATTTGCACTCAATAGCTTGCAATGAGACTGAAAACAGAATATTAGAAATCTTTGCTAATTTATTTAAAATAAAAAAGTAAAATATTGCATTGACATAAGTATTCAAACCCTTTACTCACTACTTACTTGAAAGTAAGTAAGTAAGTACTTACTTGAAAGACCTTTGGCAGCTATTACAGTCTCCTGTCTTCTTGGGTATGATGCCACAAGGTTTGTACATCTAAATTTGTAGATTATTGCCATTCTTCTCTGCAGATTCTATCAAGCTCTTGTTGGATGGATACTGTTGGTGGACAGCCATTTTCAGGTCTCTCCAGAGAGGTTTGATTGGTTTCAAGTCAGGCCTCTGGCTGAGTCACTCAAGGGCTTGTCCCTAAGCCACTCCTGTGTTGTCTTGGCTTAGGGTCATTGTCTTGTTGGAAGGTAAACATTTGGCTCCGTTTGTGGTCCAGAGGACACTAGATCAGGTTTACATTAAGAATATCTCTGTACTTTGCCCCATTCATATTTTGCTTAACCCTGATCCCACCTGCTGAAAAACACCCACACGGCATGATGCTGACACCATTATGTTTCACTGTAGGGATGGTTATTGAGCAATGCCTGGTTTCCTCCACACATGATGCTTCAATCTTGGATTCATCTGTAGTTGAAAAAAGCAAATATAGTGGCTCACCTCTGATATATGGGAAGGGGGTGCACTACTAAGAGACCTACCCAAGGTAAGGTAAATATAAAGTAGGAGGAAAAAAGTAGTAGGCATTCTCCCCCTGAAATAAACTAGCACAAGTACAATGGGATATGAGGATAATATTTAATTATATAAAGTATAGTATATTAACCTATATCATCTGGGCCCTTGCTGTAAAATGAAAGCCTATAATAATTTCTAAAACATTTATATAAGAAAGTAATTGCAATACTCTATAATATATATAGCAGATATTCCATTAGCTTAAATTGCATAAGAACAGTAATATGGGTTGCTTTAAAATTGCTTCAGCCTGCGTTTACTATGGTGTGTGATGCAAGTTTTTCTAAATGAATGAACAAGTACTGCGGGCGTAGTGTTTATACACAAGCCGCAGCAAAGTCTCCACTTGATGGAACAGTTTCTATTAGCCAGTAACAGATGATAGACTTGTATGAGGATTGTGCATCTTACCACCTCCCCACCTCCTGTACATCGTTCTGGAGGATTGATAGTTCCTTCTAGTAAACGTCTCCTGGCAGATATATGAACGTGCACTCCAGAACAATCAACACAAGTGAACTGGCATACCCTTGTTTTTGCGTATTCCACAAGCTGTTGTGTTTAGCTCGGTGGTCTCCACGGCCCGCTGGTTAGTTGGATAAGGATATAGTGTTGAACTGGGGTCTGTCCTAGTAGTCCGGTGACTGCAATAATGCTCTGTACAGTACATTTTTATCTTCATTGGACTCAAATTAAATGATTAATAGACAACAATCTTTGAGGTGCACCATTTGATTTACACGTCTACCACTTTGAAGTGTGCAAAATTGCTAAATAATTTTACTGTGATACAAAAATTAAGACGAAAAACTGAGAATTTTAAAGGAGTTTTCTGGCAGTTTTTTGTTTTACTTTTTTTTTTACTCTGGATAGGTCATCAGTATCTGATCGATGGAGGTCTGACACCCAGGACCCACACCGATCGTAGTAGCGCCTTGGCCTTCTCCAACTTTGTCAAGGCTATGTGACATCATGTGTAACATCCCAGAGTTATATTACTAAAAACTCTTTTTCCCCGCTACTATTTGTTGGTAAAATGTGCCTTGTCATCTAATGTGATTTTATTTAATATTCCTCACAAATGTGCATTGAAAGCCTTGTTTGAATGTATTTTGCTGTAATTTCCATGTACACCAGCAGGTGGTAGCAATGTGTCAGCAGGGCTTTAGTGTCAGCAGGTGCCGCAATGTGACCTTGCACTATTTGTGACAATTGCACTTAACCAAAAATGTAGCAACTTACTCTTGTATGCCTTATTTGACAGCTCTTATTCTCTCCTTCCTTTATACGGACTGCCTTTATGTGGACGCTTAATACTAATGGCCTACATCTGGAGTTATATATCCTAGGTACCCAGGTAGGGTGGTAAGACCAAGTGGTAAGTCCCGGCAGGTCCAGTAACAACACGGGTAACCCCGCTGCTTCGGGAATCGTTAGAAGTCATAGACCGCTCCTTCCCGTTCGTTTTATGTTCAGGATTGCTCCCATCCTGAGGTGTCTTACTTCCAGGAGTTTCATGGGATTATCATACCCTCCTCCTGTGACATTGCCAGAAGTGCATGGAGATGCTAAATACCTCCCCTTCTGAGCCTTTGCCTAAGGTATGGCGCCTCAAACCTTAGAGCCATAATTTAGCTACCCCTTAGTCACCATAGTGATCGCGCTTTAAGCCAAATTTCTCAGGCTTTGGTGCAGGAAAGGCAATACAGGATAAAGCCACCCTTTCATTTGCGGGCATTCCATTACATAATGGTGGAACTACAGAGTAAAGACACCCCCATGCTTTCTTTGGTGTTTTAGTGCCAGAACACTTCAAAGTCAGTCAGTAATGTTTGCTTAGTGCAGTATTTGGTTCACTGGTTATACCAAGAGAAGGAAACTGTGTGTTGGACACCTTACTCTAGCGGGCAGGAACCTTGGGATAGCCGTTTCATGTTTGTCTTTGTATGCCATATATGTGTAATTCATGCAGCACTTTGTATTTATTTGGGTACCCCAGAGCTGGTTCTTTCTCTCCTTCCTAAGCCTAAGCCGAGGGCTGCTTAACTCGAAGTAAGGGGGAATGTAACATCCCAGAGTTATGTTACTAAACTCTTTTCCCCCGCTACTATTTGTTGGTAAAATGTGCCTTGTCATCTAATGTGATTTTATTTAATATTCCTCACAAATGTGCATTGAAAGCCTTGTTTGAATGTATTTTGCTGTAATTTCCATGTACACCAGCAGGTGGTAGCAATGTGTCAGCAGGGCTTTAGTAACAGTTTAGCATATCTAGACTGGAATAGTACATTCCAGTTAAGCTCCCCCCTCTTTGAGCAGAGTAGGCTCGCCCACGTCCTGCCTCATGGGGAGGAAAGGAAGTTACAGTTAGTGTGCCAACCACCCCGGCTAGGGGAAGGCTGTGCAAGTAGGAGCTCCCAGTTCTAGGGATCCCAACCCCGGATCGTGTCTCGGCTGAGACCAAAGATCTTCATCCCCAGTGACAAGCAAGCAGCACCTCCAGAACTCCAGGAAGAACCATTCCCTGTGAGCTAACTGTAAGTAACATCCAGAGACCAGGAGAAGCCAAATTCCTCCTCAGCTAGTCAGTCCCATACACAGCAGAAGATAGACAGAGCAGAAGATATAGATTCCTGCCACATATTACAGAGCCATAAGCAGACTACTAATCCTGCAAGAGAGCTCCAGGCACATGATAGAAGCAGAAGAGATATTGATCCCTGCCATACATTGCCAATACCTGCTGGGACCCAAGACTATTGCTGTATCTCGTGTGGATTAATGCTGCCTCCAGTAAAGACCAGTTTGAATTATATTCCAAGTCTGGATCTCATTCATTGCTACCAAGTTCCTCAATTACTCCTACTAGCAACACACTCATTTATTGCAAGTGAGCCAGGATCCAGGAGTCCAGCCGTACCCAGGTAAGAGACACAGTCGACACTATTGCCACTATCACACAGAGACCTTACACCACTCTGGCATTCCTAACCTGGTACGTGAGTCACAACATCTTAAAGGGCCCTGAGATTGTACCCTGCGCACGCTGCAATTTGCATCACGAACAAAAACAATAGACTTCTATATCCATATCCGGACCCACTGCATTATTTTGGCGTCCGCCTAACCGTACCACGGTCCGGCTCATTGCACATGTTCATTGGTCACATGGCCTAGGCGCAGCTTAGCACCATTGAGGTGAATGCGGCTAAGCTGTGATACCAAACACAGCCACTGTGCAATGTACGGCGCTATGCCAGGGAGGGGTTACCTTGAGTGCCACTGCCTTCCCGAACAGCTGCTCGGTGGGGGGTTTGAAAGAGGCTAGGTCATCAGTAAAAACTGTTGGAAAACCGCTTTAATGTGCATTATATTCAGCCCCTGAAAGCCACCTTTTGCTGCAATTACAGATGCAAATCTCTTAGGCTATGTGTTTATTATCTTAGCACATCTAGACACTGGGATTGTTGCCCATTCTGCCAAGCAAAACTGCAAGTTCTTCAGGTTAAATTGATTAGTTGGTGTATAGCAGTCTTCAAGTCATTCTATAAATTCTCAGTTGGATTGAGGTCTGGGCTTTGACTAGGTCATTACAAGACATTTAAATGTTTCCCCTTAAACCACTCAATGTATACCTCGCAGTGTGTTTGGGGCCATTGTCCTGATGGAATTTGAACCTCCATCCCTGTCTCAAATTTCTGAAAGACTGAAACAGATTTACATCAAGAACTGCCTTGTATTTACTGCCATCCATATTTTCTTCAATCCTGACCAGTTTTCCAGTCCCTGACGAAGAAAAGCTTCCCTATACCATTATGCTGCCACCACCACGCTTAACTATCGGAATGGTGGAATTTATCGAGCCCTGCATGCCAGAATTCTGTCTTGAAAAAGTCACAAGTACGGGCTTTGCAACTTTTTGGGATCACTTCCGCAAAAACTTTTGCGACTTTTTGAGCACTGCACCAATTACAGATCTGAAGTAAAAATTTGGTCAGATTTTCAGAGCAGATCACTTTTGTGACACATTTATGAAGTGTGACTTTTTAAAAAGTTGCAACTCCACACCTATAATGATATATTTCCCCCATAGTGTTTCCCATGATGGCCAAAATGTTTTTTTTTTTGTCTCATTTGACCAGAGAACCTTCTCCCATTTGTTTGGGCAGTCTACCACATGCTGTTTGGCGAACTCCAAACGTGTTTTCTTTCAGTAAAAGCCCATCCCTATGAAATGTACGGTTCATAGTGGTCCCATGAACAGATCTTTCCATCTCTGCTCTGTACTGTATCCTTGGAATTCTCACAGTGTTATTGTTAGGTCTTTGTTGAATCTCTGATTAATGCCCTCCTTGCTCAGTCTGAGTTTTGGTGGTTGGACTTCACTTCTAAGGTTTTTGGTTGTGTCATATTGTTTCCATTTTGTTGTAACAGATTTAATGGTGCTTCATGGGATGTTCAAAAGTTAGGATATTTTTTATAACCCAATCGTAGTCTATACCTGGCTTGTTTGGCGAGCTCTTGGGCCTTCATTGATCAATGCATTCCCTATTCACATTGATTTTACAATGATTTTTTGCAGTGTAACAAAAGTGTTTTTGAAACAGTGCCATTTTTTCAGGCACTTTTTCATCTCCTTCAGGAAAAACAATCATTCTGTGATGCACAAAAATATCAGAAAAATGGTAAAACTCCACTAAAACAACATCATAAAATGCTTTCATTATGGATGAATGGCTTTTTATGGCTTTTTTGTTGTAGCAAATGCCACATTTTGTGTGTAAAGGAACCTGAAGGGATCTAACAGAAGCATTGTGCCTGGGACAGCACCGTATCCTCATCATTGCTAGAGGAGGGTTCTTAAAACATCATCACCCCTCTTCTTTTTGTCTCTGTTCTGTATGATCATTCAGTTTTCATTTCCTCACCGGTTTTACTTCATGCACTCAAATTCAATAAAGGAAGTAGAAGCACACATTCGGTTTTTAATGTGCCTGTATTCTGTAAGAAACCTAACATTATGGGCTATGTCCCCCTCCCCCCCGGAAAACAATAAAATAGGATATATTTGGTGTGCTGCTCTTGTGCTGTAATTGTATTTGTTAGTACAGTCAGTGCTCGCATAACATTTTTTCTAATTCTCAAAGTTAGGTCCATGATGAAGCTGCTTTCACACCGATGGCTTAGCCCACAGCACTTTCATTGTGAGGACTTTTTCTTTAATCTTTCTTACACATGTCAATTTTTGTTCTTGCATTTGGTCATTATACATTTTATATACATATAATTTTTTTTAGTTGTGCTTTAGGTGCTTATTTCATGTCATCAATTGACTCATATCAGACTTGATGTCATATTATTGTCATTCTCTAGCACTTTAGGTCACTTTGCACTTGTCTTGCACTTTACTGAGTACAGCCTTAGGCCTCTTTCACACTGGAGTGTGCGGCCCGTGGTCGTGCACGAGCACAGTCTGTGGGGCAGCCGCAGCGGATCGCGGACCCATTCACTTGAATGGGTCCGCGATCCGGCCGTTGCGCAAAAAGATTGGACATGTTCTATCTTTTTGCGGAACGGAAGTACGGGACGAAACCCCACGGAAGCACTCCGTAGTGCTTCTGTAGGGTTCCGTTCCGTGGTTCCGTTCTGCACCATTCCGCATCTCCGGATTTGCGGACCCATTCAAGTGAATGGGTCCGCATCCGTGATGCGGAATGCCCACGGAACGGCGCCCGTGTACTGCGGCCCGCATTTTGCACACGCCAGTGTGAAAGACGCCTTAAAGGGTTTCTGTCACCAGATTTAACCCTATTAAGGTAGCTGACATTAGCGATGTGCTATGTCAGCTAAACCTAACTAGCCTATTCCTACTTTTATCTATGCCCCTGTTACGCCAGAAATCTAACTTTTATAATATGTTAATTAGCCTCTAGGAGCAGGGGGGGCGTTGTTCCTACTCCTAGAGGCTCTGTTCTCCCACCTTTGTCGCCTCCCTCCAAGTCCTGATTGACAGGGCCAGGCAGTGCTCGCATCTGTCTGCCAGCCCTGTGCTCTGGTGAAATCTTGCACCGTTCAGTATTCGGCACAGGCGCGGTGAGGAAGCTGGCAGCCTGGCAACCCTCACCGCGCCTGCGCCGAATGCTGAACGGTGCAAGATTTCACCAGAGCACAGGGCTGGCAGACAGATGCAAGCACTGCCTGGCCCTGTCAATCAGGACTTGGAGGGAGGCGACAAAGGTGGGAGAACAGAGCCTCTAGGAGTAGGAACAACGCCCCCCCTGCTCCTAGAGGCTAATTAACATATTATAAAAGTTAGATTTCTGGCGTAACAGGGGCATAGATAAAAGTAGGAATAGGCTAGTTAGGTTTAGCTGACATAGCACATCGCTAATGTCAGCTACCTTAATAGGGTTAAATCTGGTGACAGAATCCCTTTAAACATTTATTTGTCTTATCAGGAGGCTTGTGTTGTGATATGGGGATTGTCCTATATTAACAACTCATGAATTTACATGTTTAAGTGTTTGTGTTATGCCTTTTCTGCTAGCAATAAAATGTATATGATGTTAGTTATATTTTTCTCTTGGTGTGCTTTATTATACATGAGTGTTTTCGTTCAGTTTCTCAGTATAAAATTGCGCTTTTTCATAAATCACTGAAAAATTCTCTTTCTTGTAATTTTGTATTTAAAAGAGATGCACTGATTCCACCTAGTGGACAAATATGCAATATGCCTTGGAACAGCTTCTATGCTTTCCATGTACTTCTTGTAATTTTTATATAATTAGGCCCCTTTCACACGAGCGAGTTTTCAGCGCGGGTGCAATGCATGATGTGAACGCATAGCACCCGCACTGAATCCTGACCCATTCATTTCAATGGGTCTGTGTACATGAGCGTTTTTTTTCACGCATCAGTTCGGCGTTGCGTGAAAAACGCAGCATGTTCTATATTCTGCGTTTTTCTCACAGCCCTGGCCCCATAGAAGTGAATGGGGCAAAAACGCATCAAAATGCATTGCACTCGCGCAGAAAAAACTGAACTGAACACAATTGCAGACAAAACTGACTGAACTTGCTTGCAAAATGGTGCGAGCTTCACTGAACGCGGGTGCAATGCATGATGTGAACGCATAGCACCCGCACTGAACGCATCCGGACCTAAACCGTCAAGCTTGTGTGAAAGAGGCCTTAATCTGCTGTTAATATTTTTGTTTTTTACTTGTGAGCAATCTTTTTAAAAGTTTCCTTGAGGGTGATTTCACACATAGCATTTTTAGGAAAAATGCTGGAGTTTTATGGGAGCTTTATAAGCCAAAGTCCAAAGTGGAGTCCAGAGGAATGAAAAAAAAGAGAAAGAGCTTATACTTTTCCTTCCTGCTGCATTCACGTCTGCAGTGGCATTTTTACAAAAAAGCTATATATGAAACCACCCATCCACATATTTTTTGGGGTGTGTTTTATGTTATAAAAAATACATGTGCCTTTTAGTGTTTTTTCTCTTCCAACATTTTAAACATGTTTTATTTTTCCTTCTGTTATTCAAGTCCTATAGAGAGGCCTATAGGAACTAAGAGAAAAAAAAACACGGGGGGGATTCCTATCACGCTCAGAGCAGCAAGTGATACCTCAGTGACTTCTATCATTGTATCCTAGGTGCTTCTTCTTTGTTCCCTGGGTCCTCCCACCACTATGCTGAGTGCCTCACAGTCTTGCATTGGCCAGCATGTGAGGAATCCAGCATCTTGGACCCTTTGATCATTTTTGAGGTTTGTTCCCCTGTGACTTGACAGCTGTTTCCATTATGCTTAGGCCTCTTTCACACGACCGTTGTGTGCACCCGTGGCCGTTGTGCCGTTTTCCGTTTTTTTTCGCGGACCCCATGACTTTCAATGGGTCCGTGGAAAAAACGGAAAATGCACCGTTTTGCAGCCGCATCCGAGATCCGTGTTTCCTGGCCGTGAAAAAAATATGACCTGTCCTATTTTTTTCACGGCCAACGGTTCACGGACCCATTCAAGTCAATGGGTCCGTGAAAGAACACGGATGCACACAAGATTGGCATCCGTGTCCGTGATCCGTGGCCGTAGGTTAGTTTTTATACAGACGGATCCGAAGATCCGTCTGCATAAAAGCTTTTTCATAGCTGAGTTTTCACTTCGTGAAAACTCAGAACCGACAGTATATTCTAACACAGAAGCGTTCCCATGGTGATGGGGACGCTTCTAGTTAGAATACACTACAAACTGTGTACAAGACTGCCCCCTGCTGCCTGGCAGCACCCTATCTCTTACAGGGGGCCGTGATCAGCACAATTAACCCCTTCAGGTGCGGCACCTGAATGGGTTAATTGTACTCTCATATCCCCTGTAAGAGATCAGGGCTGCCAGGCAGCAGGGGGCAGACCCTCCCCCCCTCCCCAGTTTGAATATCATTGGTGGCCAGTGCGGCCCCCCCCCCCCCTCTATTGTAATTATTCGTTGGTGGCACAGTGTGCGCCCCCCCCCCTCCCTCTATTGTAATAATTCGTTGGTGGCACAGTGTGCGCCCCCCCCCTCTCTCCCTCTATTGTAATAAATCGTTGGTGGCACAGTGTGCGCCCCCCCCCCCTCTCTCCCTCTATTGTAATAATTCGTTGGTGGCACAGTGTGCGCCCCCCATCGGCCCCCCCTCCCTCTATAGCATTAACAACATTGGTGGCCAGTGTGCGGCCTCCCATCTCCCCCCCCCCCCCATCATTGGTGGCAGCGGAGTTCCGATCGGAGTCCCAGTTTAATCGCTGGGGCTCCGATCGGTAACCATGGCAACCAGGACTGTTGCCATGGTTACTTAGCAATAGTACAATAGTAGTAGATTCATACTTACCTGCTGCTGGCTGCTGCTGCGATGTTCGTGTCCGGCCGGGAGCTCCACCTACTGGTAAGTGACAGGGTCTGTGCGGCGCATTGCTAAATGAACTGTCACTTACCAGTAGGAGGAGCTCCCGGCCGGACACGCACATCGCAGCTCCCAGGTAAGTATTAATCTTTTACTATTGTACTATTGCTAGAACTCCGCTGCCACCAATGATGGGGGGGGGGGGGGGGGGAGATGGGAGGCCGCACACTGGCCACCAATGTTGTTAATGCTATAGAGGGAGGGGGGGCCGATGGGGGGCGCACACTGTGCCACCAATGTTGTTAATGCTATAGAGGGAGGGGGGGCCGATGGGGGCCGCACACTGGCCACCAATGTTGTTAATGCTATAGAGGGAGGGGGGGCCGATGGGGGGCGCACACTGTGCCACCAACGAATTATTACAATAGAGGGAGGAAGGGAGGGGGCCGCACTGGCCACCAATGATATTCAAACTGGGGAGGGGGGGGGTCTGCCCCCTGCTGCCTGGCAGCCCTGATCTCTTACAGGGGTATATGATAGTAAAATTAACCCCTTCAGGTGCGGCACCTGAGGGGTTAATTGTGCTGATCACGGCCCCCTGTAAGAGATCGGATACTGCTAGGCAGCAGGGGGCAGTCATGTAAACAGTTTGTAGTATATTCTAACTAGAAGCGTCCCCATCACCATGGGAACGCCTCTGTGTTAGAATATACTGTCGGAAATGAGGTTTCACGATCTAACTCATATCCGACAGTATATTCTAACATAGAGGCGTTCCCATGGTGATGGGGACGCTTCAAGTTAAAATATACCATCGGATTGGAGAAAACTCCGGTCCGATGGTATAAAAGGGACTCCAGACTTTACATTGAAAGTCAATGGGGACGGATCCGTTTGAAATGGCACCATATTGTGTCAACATCAAACGGATCCGTCCCCATTGACTTGCATTGTAATTCAGGACGGATCCGTTTGGCTTCGCACGGCCAGGCGGACACCAAAACGACTTTTTTTTCATGTCCGTGGATCCTCCAAAAATCAAGGAAGACCCACGGACGAAAAAACGGTCACGGATCACGGAAAAACGGGACCCCGTTTTGCGGACCGTGAAAATATACTGTCGTGTGCAATAAGCCTTACTTATATGAGTCTCAATATTTTTGGAGAGTTCCCTTTTAAGCACTAATTGCATTGCATAAAGTATTAAGGAATAAGAACCTATGTTGTGAGTGATGCTGATGTCCTCTACATCATTCACAAGTGGCCTAATGGTGCTAAGTTGGAGAAACAAGACAAAAATGACAAGAATGAATGTTACTATACACATATTTAAAGTATTTTGGCAATTTCATGCTATACCCTATGCACAGGATAGGGGATTACAATTAGATCGACTACTATTAGACCAGCTTTCTGGCATAAATGATGCCTGATATCTGCACCAGTTACAGGCTGGCGTAGATCTCACTACAAGTGCACGAACTGCTGGAGGATGTGTTTAACTCATAAGGAAGCGTGACCCTGCATTTTTTTCTAATTTGCATCTAATTTTTCCTATATAATGCATGAAAAACTAAAATGATGGTAATTTTATTTAGATGCTACAAGATAGGTTAATATGCCTGGCCAAAAAAATGAAAACAAAAAACTGGTAGACTATGAAGTAGAAATGTGCGTATCAGTTTGAAATGAAATGTATTTTATGAACTTTGAAGTTTATCCGGCATTAGAAACCAAGTCTTTTCAGGATTGTTTCGGACAAATCCAGTAAAATGTGAGCAGCACCATTTTACTGCACATGTTGGCGGGAAAAAAGCACAACGGAGGAAGAAGGGTTCCCACATGACCTTAAGAGGACCTGGGAGGGGAGCTGGGCTGTGAATAAGGGTGGATGGGTCTTGCAGTGTCTGACAGAAAAACGATCTTAGGGACAGTTTACACTCACAGTCAAGCTTCTATTCTACTGTCAGGGACATTGAAGGAAAAGGCTAGAATGAAGAATTGTGTAGAATAGGGAAAGGCAGGGAAAGCTGTCAGCCAGGGAGTGAGAAGTGAGGAGCTAAGGCTAGGTGTGCTCGGCAGTATGTTCTAGCTGCAATTACTGCCTTGTAACACAGCAGCAACTGCAGAACATCAAAAGCAGCTACCTGCAAGGACATTTATTTATTGTTTGTCATTTTAACAGAAATACACATGTTTTACTATCCAGAAAGAATAGATAGCATTTGAAATCTCAGTGAAAACGTGACCTACTAGTCCAATATCTGTGAAAGGGCATCTCCAGACAATTCATTTTTTTGTTTAAGTTTTTAAAAAATTGCATATTATTGTGTCTTACAATACACAGGGTAGTGGATGATTATATCTCTGAGTGATAAGGTGAAATACTAGTCTGAAATCCATGTCAGTGCATCTTCACACAGTTGAATTTTTTTTTACGTTTGGGAAAATAGCATATGTGTGTCTTACACAGGGTGGTAGCAGACAATTACATCTCTGAGTTGATAACGTAAAATAATAGGCCAAAATCTTGTGTGTGTCGTGCATCTCCATGCATTTTACGTGTTGGTGTGGTGGTGGTGGTGGTGGGGAATAATTGCCTAGTAGGTTGAAACTTTTGTTTTACACTACAGAAAGTTTTTTTCTGAATCTGCATATTTTAACGCCCAAACTACATTAATCTCAAATCTTTTAGTGGCGCCAATTCATCAGTATTTCCAAAGTCAGCTGTCAGTAACAGAGTCTTCAGTGTGTTTGTGGAAAGGGAGAAAATCGTATTTCACCTCCTGTCTTTAAAGGGAACCTGTCACCAGTTTTATGGTGTCCTAACTAAGGGCAACATAAATAAGTGATTCATTCTCTTAGCAAAATGCTGGGTCACTTTCTTTAATTGCCCCAGTCAATCTGCCAACATCTTGTATTGAAAAGCTCCAGCTGATAATGATGAGTCATGAATATTCATGAGCTCCTGACTTTCCCCGCCCACCTGCTGCTGAATGACAGTTTGTTTCCATATGAACCAGCAGCAGGTGGGCAGGGGAGTGGCTATAGCTCTGAATTAAATATACGCTGGACTCAATGACATCACGCTGGACTCAAATCAGCTCATTAGCATGCAGCATCTTTGTGTGTATATTATGAGGTAACCATCTGTCACACCAGTAAGTGAATACATCTAAGGTACTTTTTAGTAGTTAATGATTGTATATAATTAGTTAGATTATAATCAAATATCCACATGACAAGTTCCAGAAACTGTGTACATTTAGGCCTAAAAATGTCAGGGATACGGAAGGGTTCCAAACAAAAGACTCAAGTCCAGAATGTGGGTAGTAGCAGGAACAGCTATCCGGCCAGAAGTACTGTAATAGTAGTAGTAAGCCTCAGTTGTCCCTGCTGGCTTGGGAAAGATGCAATATTATCATTGAGGAGATAAAGGATGAGATTGTTCATTGATTGGATCACTCCTCCTCTTTGTTGCAGAAGGAGAGCCTGGAGGTGACTTCTGAGTGTGAAACTATGCTGTGGAGCCAGGAGTCACTGTGTTCCTCCTGCTCCTCCTCTTGGCAGCCCGAAAGAAGGCTTTCAGCGGTGTCCTCTCAGTTTCCACAGCGCCTTCCTTTTTGCCAAGAAGTGGTATGAAAATCCCACCATGCCCTACAGCAGAAAGTCAAGAGAGTCTTCCTGATAATGACTTGTGTGAGAGAAGTCACAGTTTTGGCTGTTCAGGAAGACCCCATGCATAGCTGCGTTGGTGGAGGTAATAGTGGCACCCATAGCCACGGCATTGGCGATGGGGACAGTGACAGTCGGGTTAAATGCAGAGCAGGGGAGGGTGGCTTAGGAGCCCACCATGATATCTCACAGTCTGATAAAAGTGGCAGGGAGGGTGATGATGATTGTGTGCTGGACAGGACCTCGGAGCCGGATAGGGGTGCTGAGGAGGAGGCAACATCAGAGAAGGAGGGCAATGGTGGCAGCGACACAAGGGCTGGCAGGTAAATTTTAGCCTGGGGGGCAAGCACACAGCACTGGCTCATGTGTAACGGCCCATCCTTAACCTGTTTAACTCTGCCTACTATATAAAGGTGGTATAGGTAAATGGGCTTTAAATCATTAGAAGATGGCAGCTGGTTGTGTTTTCATGTTGGTATCACATACACATGTGCAATCCCAGATACAGTACATGATTGAGTCCGTAGCAACAGCTTGATCATTAGAGGGACAAGATTTACCAATTCCTGGGCTTAAGAGAATCCATTGACTATAATGGGGTCTGCTGAGGATGCTGCTCCTGTACTGCAAAAAAGACTTGCATTTAGGACTAGGGATGAGCGAACCCGAACTGTATAGTTCGGGTTCGTACCGAATTTTGGGGTGTCGGTGACACGGACCCGAACCCGAACATTTTCGTAAAATGGGTTCGGTGTTCGGCGCTTTCTTGGCGCTTTTTGAAAGGCTGCAAAGCAGCCAATCAACAAGCATCATACTACTTGCCCCAAGAGGCCATCACAGCCTTGCCTACTATTGGCATGGCTGTGATTGGCCAGTGCAGCATGTGACCCAGCCTCTATATAAGCTTGGGTCACGTAGCGCTGCACGTCACTCTGCTGATTCAAGCATAAGGAGAGGTTGCTGCTGCGACATTAGGGCGAGATTAGGCAGATTAACTCCTCCAAAAGACTTCATTCTGTGATCGATCTCCAGCTGTGGATCATTGAAGTGCTAATATCAGGGGCGTAGCTAGAAATGCATGGGCCCCATAGCAAAAAAAAATTATGGGCCCCCCCCCTCTGTGCCATCCACAGATCCCCCTCCCCTAAATAGTGCCATACACAGATCCCCCTCCCCTAAATAGTGCCATCAACAGATCACCCCTCCCCTAAATAGTGCCATACACAGATCCCCCTCCCCTAAACAGTGCCATCCACAGATCCCCCTCCCCTAAACAGTGCCATACACAGATCCCCCTCCCCTAAACAGTGCCATACACAGATCCCTCTCCCCTAAATAGTGCCATCCACAGATCCCCCCCTCCCCTAAATAGTGCCATCAACAGATCCCCCCCTCCCCTAAACAGTGCCATCCACAGATCCCTCTCCCCTAAATAGTGCCATCCACAGATCCCTCTCCCCTAAATAGTGCCATCCACAGATCCCCCCTCCCCTAAATAGTGCCATCCACAGTGCCATCCACACTCCCCTAAATAGTGCCATACACAGATCCCCCTCCCCTGAACAGTGCCATCCACAGTATCAGGTGCCTCTCTCTCCCCCCCCCCCATGTGCCAGTATCAGGTGCCAAACCCCCCCCCCCAGGTGCCAGTATCAGGTCAGGTGCCAACCCCCCCCCCCCCATGTGCCAGTATCAAGTGCCCCCCCCCCCCCGCTCCCCCCATGGCAGTAACAGTCGGGTATTAAAAAAAAAATAAACACTTCTACTTACCTCCATGTCAGCGATGCGATGCAGCCTCTTCCTGTGTCCCTCCCTGTATTGTGTCCCGCCCTGTATGTCCATATATGGAGTCACTGCTTGTATTTCATTTCATTCGAACCCACGACCTTCTGTATCAGAGGCAGAGCACCTACCCTCAAGACCATAACAGCTGCCTTGCTGCTGACTGAAAAATTATGAGACTTCTACTGTTATAGCTGGCTAAGTGTACATCTATACACATAGCTGCTCATATATAGAGATATAGCAGAGCTGAGTGTGCTGGGATAGCTGTCATATAGAGATATAGCAGTGCTGGGTGTGTTGGGGCAGCTGTCATGTGTATAGATGTACACTTAGCCAGCTATAACAGTAGAAGTGTCAAATTTTTTCAGTCAGTTGCAATGCCTTCTTTATGGCTGTGAGGGTTAATGCTTTGCCTCTGATACACTGATACATTGGAGGTTGTGGGTTCGAATCCCAGACACATCAGGAGACTTTAGTATATACAGTAAGATTAGAGCACATTAGCGAGGGAACATTAAGACCGCTGCTGTGAAGGGGGCCCTGAACAGTAAGACATCGATATTTAACTAACTTGAAAATAAACTGTCGGGCCCCGAAGCAGCTGCTTCCCCGGTAGTTACGCCACCTCCTGGCTGCCTGTGTGTAGTGTCTGTGTGTGTTAATAAAAAAAAAAAAAAAAAAATAAATTTGAATGCGGTCGGACGGGCCCCCTAGTGGCGTAGGGCCCCATAGCCACTGCTATGGTTGCTATGGCGATCCCTACGCCACTGGCTAATATCGAATTGCTCACTTTTTTTAGGCTGCCCAGAGCGTTTTTATCTCACTTTTTTCTGGGGTGATCGGCGGCCATTTTGTGGCTTGTGGTGCGCCAGCACAAGCTACCACCAAGTGCTTTTAACCATCAATAGTGTGGTTATTTTTTGCTATATCCTACATCAGCTGCAGGCTGAGCCTGTGTCACCGAAGTGCATTTAACCATCAACAGTCTGGTTATTTTTTGGCCATATACTACATCAGGTGCAGGCTGAGCCTGTGTCACCCAAGTGCATTTAACCATCAACAGTGTGGTTATTTTTTGGCCATATACTACATCAGGTGCAGGCTGAGCCTGTGTCACCCAAGTGCATTTAACCATCAACAGTGTGGTTAATTTTTGGCCATATACTACATCAGGTGCAGGCTGCGCCTGTGTCACCCAAGTGCATTTAACTATCAACAGTGTGGTTAATTTTTGGCCATATACTACATCAGGTGCAGGCTGAGCCTGTGTCACCCAAGTGCATTTAACCATCAATAGTGTGGTTATTTTTTGGCCATATACTACATCAGGGGCAAGTTGAGCCTGTCACCCAGCGCCTAAAAAATAGACCTGACATTTATATTCCTCCAAATCAGTACTGTTTTAGCTGGTCAAGTTATTTGTAGTGACCGTAAAAGCACAGTTTTTGTTCTGGGTTGAAAAACTATTCCCAAATTTGCCATTCTCAAAATAAGTAGTTTATGCTATATCAGGCCTACTTGAAATCTATCCCAAAAAGGATATCTTAGATTCAAGGTGCTGATAGTGTCATTCAGAAAAACTTAACACACACGCTACCGTGCAGATACAAGTCTAATTCTGTGATTAAACGTATAGCTGTCACACAGCGCAAAAAAAAAATAGGCCTCACATTTCTATTCAACCAAATCTGTACTGTTTTAGCTGGTCAAATTATTTGTAGTGACCGTAAAAGCACAGTTTTTGTTCTGGGTTGAAAAACTATTCCCAAATTTGCCATTTTCAAAATTGTGGTGAACGGAAACAATGAGGAAAACATCTAATAAGGGACGCGGACGTGGACATGGTCGTGGTGGTGTTAGTGGACCCTCTGGTGCTGGGAGAGGACGTGGCCGTTCTGCCACAGCCACACGTCCTAGTGAACCAACTACCTCAGGTCCCAGTAGCCAGCAGAATTTACAGCGATATTTGGTGGGGCCCAATGCCGTTCTAAGGATGGTAAGGCCTGAGCAGGTACAGGCATTAGTCAATTGGGTGGCCAACAGTGCATCTAGCACGTTCACATTATCTCCCACCCAGTCTTCTGCAGAAAGCGCACAGATGGCGCATGAAAACCAAGCCCATCAGTCTGTCACATCACCCCCATGCATATCAGGGAAACTGTCTGAGCATCAAGTTATGCAGCTGTTTGAAGACTCTGCTGCCAGGGTTTCCCAAGGGCATCCACCTAGCCCTTCCCCAGGGGTGGAAGAGATAGAATGCACTAACGCACAACCACTTATGTTTCTTGATGATGAGGACATGGGAATACCACCTCAGCACGTCTCTGATGATGACGAAACACAGGTGCCAACTGCTGCGTCTTTCTGCAGTGTGCAGACTGAACAGGAGGTCAGGGATCAAGACTGGGTGGAAGACGATGCAGGGGACGATGAGGTTCTAGACCCCACATGGAATGAAGGTCGTGCCACTGACTTTCACAGTTCGGAGGAAGAGGCAGTGGTGAGACCGAGCCAACAGCGTAGCAAAAGAGGGAGCAGTGGGCAAAATCAGAACACCCGCCGCCAAGAGACTCCGCCTGCTACTGACCGCCGCCATCTGGGACCGAGCACCCCAAAGGCAGCTTCAAGGAGTTCCCTGGCATGGCACTTCTTTAAACAATGTGCTGACGACAAGACCCGAGTGGTTTGCACGCTGTGCCATCAGAGCCTGAAGCGAGGCATTAACGTTCTGAACCTTAGCACAACCTGCATGACCAGGCACCTGCATGCAAAGCATGAACTGCAGTGGAGTAAACACCTTAAAAACAAAGAAGTCACTCAGGCTCCCCCTGCTACCTCTTCTGCTGCTGCTGCCTCGGCCTCTTCTGCTGCTGCCGCCGCCTCGGCCTCTTCCTCCGCCTCTGGAGGAACTTTGGCACCTGCCGCCCAGCAAACATGGGATGTACCACCAACACCACCACCTGCGTCACCAAGCATCTCAACCATGTCACACGGCAGCGCTCAGCTCTCCATCTCACAAACATTTGAGAGAAAGCGTAAATTCCAACCTAGCCACCCTCGATCCCTGGCCCTGAATGCCAGCATTTCTAAACTACTGGCCTATGAAATGCTGTCATTTAGGCTGGTGGACACAGACAGCTTCAAACAGCTCATGTCGCTTGCTGTCCCACAGTATGTTGTTCCCAGCCGCCACTACTTCTCCAAGAGAGCCGTGCCTTCACTGCACAACCAAGTGTCCGATAAAATCAAGTGTGCACTGCGCAACGCCATCTGTGGCAAGGTCCACCTAACCACAGATACGTGGACCAGTAAGCACGGCCAGGGACGCTATATCTCCCTAACTGCACACTGGGTAAATGTAGTGGCGGCTGGGCCCCAGGCCGAGAGCTATTTGGCGCACGTCCTTCCGCCGCCAAGGATCGCAGGGCAACATTCTTTGCCTCCTGTCTCCTCCTCCTCCTACTCAGCTTCCTCCCCCTCTTCTTCCACCTGCTCATCCAGTCAGCCACACACCTTCACCACCAACTTCAGCACAACCCGGGGTAAACGTCAGCAGGCCGTTCTGAAACTCATATGTTTGGGGGACAGGCCCCACACCGCACAGGAGTTGTGGCGGGGTATAGAACAACAGACCGACGAGTGGTTGCTGCCGGTGAGCCTCAAGCCCGGCCTGATGGTGTGCGATAATGGGCGAAATCTCGTTGCAGCTCTGGGACTAGCCGGTTTGACGCACATCCCTTGCCTGGCGCATGTGCTGAATTTGGTGGTGCAGAAGTTCATTCGCAACTACCCCGACATGTCAGAGCTGCTGCATAAAGTGCGGGCCGTCTGTTCGCGCTTCCGGCGTTCACACCCTGCTGCTGCACACCTGTCTGCGCTACAGCGTAACTTCGGCCTTCCCGCTCACCGCCTCATATGCGATGTGCCCACCAGGTGGAACTCCACCTTGCACATGCTGGACAGACTGTGCGAGCAGCAGCAGGCCATAGTGGAGTTTCAGCTGCTGCACGCACGGGTCAGTCGCACTGCGGAACAGCACCACTTCACCACCAATGACTGGGCCTCCATGCGAGACCTGTGTGCCCTGTTGCGCTGTTTCGAGTACTCCACCAACATGGCCAGTGGCGATGACGCCGTTATCAGCGTTACAATACCACTTCTATGTCTCCTTGAGAAAACACTTAGGGCGATGATGGAAGAGGAGGTGGCCCAGGAGGAAGAGGAGGAAGAGGGGTCATTTTTAGCACTTTCAGGCCAGTCTCTTCGAAGTGACTCAGAGGGAGGTTTTTTGCAACACCAGAGGCCAGGTACAAATGTGGCCAGACAGGGCCCACTACTGGAGGACGAGGAGGACGAGGATGAGGAGGAGGAGGAGGTGGAGGAGGATGAGGATGAAGCATGTTCACAGCGGGGTGGCACCCAAAGCAGCTCGGGCCCATCACTGGTGCGTGGCTGGGGGGTAACACAGGACGATGACGATACGCCTCCCACAGAGGACAGCTTGTCCTTACCTCTGGGCAGCCTGGCACACATAAGCGACTACATGCTGCAGTGCCTGCGCAACGACAGCAGAGTTGCCCACATTTTAACGTGTGCGGACTACTGGGTTGCCACCCTGCTGGATCCCCGGTACAAAGACAATGTGCCCACCTTACTTCCTACACTGGAGCGTGATAGGAAGATGCGCGAGTACAAGCGCACGTTGGTAGACGCGCTACTGAGAGCATTCCCAAATGTCACAGGGGAACCAGTGGAAGCCCAAGGCGAAGGCAGAGGAGGAGCAAGAGGTCGCCAACGCAGCTGTGTCACGGCCAGCTCCTCTGAGGGCAGGGTTAGCATGGCAGAGATGTGGAAAAGTTTTGTCACCACGCCACAGCTAACTGCACCACCACCTGATACGGAACGTGTTAGCAGGAGGCAACATTTCACTAACATGGTGGAACAGTACCTGTGCACACCCCTCCACGTACTGACTGATGGTTCGGCCCCATTCAACTTCTGGGTCTCCAAATTGTCCACGTGGCCAGAGCTAGCCTTTTATGCCTTGGAGGTGCTGGCCTGCCCGGCGGCCTGTCTACAGCCAATGTGGACAAGCTGACGTTCATAAAAATGAACCAGGCATGGATCCCACAGGACCTGTCCATCCCTTGTGCAGATTAGACATTAACTACCTCCCCTTAACAATATATTATTGTACTCCAGGGCACTTCCTCATTCAATCCAATTTTTATTTTCATTTTACCATTATATTGCGGGGCAACCCAAAGTTGAATGAACCTCTCCTCTGTCTGGGTGCCGGGGCCTAAATGTGTGACAGTGGCCTGTTCCAGTGGTGGGTGACGTGAAGCCTGATTCTCTGCTATGACATGAAGACTGATTCTGTGCTGACATGAAGCCTGAATCTCTGTTACGGGACCTCTCTCCTCTGTCTGGGTGCCGGGGCCTAAATATGTGACAGTGGCCTGTTCCTGTGGTGGGTGACGTGAAGCCTGATTCTCTGCTATGACATGAAGACTGATTCTGTGCTGACATGAAGCCTGAATCTCTGTTATGGGACCTCTCTCCTCTGCCTGGGTGCCTGGGCCTAAATATGTGACAGTGGCCTGTTCCAGTGGTGGGTGACGTGAAGCCTGATTCTCTGCTATGACATGAAGACTGATTCTGTGCTGACATGAAGCCTGAATCTCTGTTACGGGACCTCTCTCCTCTGTCTGGGTGCCGGGGCCTAAATATGTGACAGTGGCCTGTTCCTGTGGTGGGTGACGTGAAGCCTGATTCTCTGCTATGACATGAAGACTGATTCTGTGCTGACATGAAGCCTGAATCTCTGTTACGGGACCTCTCTCCTCTGTCTGGGTGCCGGGGCCTAAATATGTGACAGTGGCCTGTTCCTGTGGTGGGTGACGTGAAGCCTGATTCTCTGCTATGACATGAAGACTGATTCTGTGCTGACATGAAGCCTGAATCTCTGTTACGGGACCTCTCTCCTCTGTCTGGGTGCCGGGGCCTAAATATGTGACAGTGGCCTGTTCCTGTGGTGGGTGACGTGAAGCCTGATTCTCTGCTATGACATGAAGACTGATTCTGTGCTGACATGAAGCCTGAATCTCTGTTATGGGACCTCTCTCCTCTGCCTGGGTGCCTGGGCCTAAATATGTGACAGTGGCCTGTTCCAGTGGTGGGTGACGTGAAGCCTGATTCTCTGCTATGACATGAAGACTGTTTCTCTGCTGACATGAAGCCAGATTCTCTGCTATGGCATGAAGAGACTGATTCTCTGCTGACGTGAAGAACGATTCTCTGCTATGGGACCTCTGTCCAATTGATATTGGTTAATTTTTTAATTTTTTTTTTTAAATTCATTTCCCTATCCACATTTGTTTGCAGGGGATTTACCTACATGTTGCTGCCTTTTGCAGCCCTCTAGCTCTTTCCTGGGCTGTTTTACAGCCTTTTTAGTGCCGAAAAGTTCGGGTCCCCATTGACTTCAATGGGGTTCGGGTTCGGGACGAAGTTCGGGTCGGGTTCGGATCCCGAACCCGAACATTTCCGGGAAGTTCGGCCGAACTTCTCGAACCCGAACATCCAGGTGTTCGCTCAACTCTATTTAGGACCTTTTCGTCTGGTCTTTTAGATCGAAGTATAGCATCAGCTGCATATTTATCACACAAATACAGAGCAAGAACCAAGATAGCTACATACAGCACCAGAACCAAGCCTATATGTCAAATACAGCGCAAGAATCAACAACATAAATATAGCACCAGAACCAAACCCTGAAGTCAAATACAGCACCAGAACCAAGTTCACTATATAAATAAAGCACTAAAACCATGTGAAGTACATACATACATCACCAGGTTTTAAAAAGTTCTGTACAGATACCATTTCAGAAGTCAGGTCAGCCCTCACCATATAAGCCAGTACAGTGTGAAACTACAGCTGCCAGTATGGCCTGAAAAGTAGTAAAGGGATGCGGGGAGTTGTTTCACAAAACAGCATGATACCACCCATCATCAGTGGTAAATTATCCAGGTGACTACAGCACTCATCATACATAGTCAGTATCAGAATAATTTCCATTTAGTGACTTACGGGTGACGTCCCCTTACTGAATTCTTCCCGATCTGGTTCAACCCACCATGATGACATCTTCCGGGCACAATTCAGCTCTGCAGATTTTGCAGAGAAGATGTCTTCAGATTCTCACTTTACCAACACATGGTACTCTGCATACTAACACAAACTCCTCTTAGTGCCACATGCTGTGCCCTGAATATAATAGCAGCTTTAGTGCTACACACAGTCCTCCAATGGTAGTGCCATATGCTCTGTGCCCTCTGTATATAGTGCCACATGCTCTGCGCCCTCTGTATATAGTGCCACATGCTCTGTGCCCTATGTCTATAGTGCCACATGCCCTGTGCCCTCTGTATATAGTGCCATATGCCCTGTGCCCTCTGTATATAGTGCCATATGCCCTGTGCCTTCTGTTTATACACTGCGTGCAGAATTATTAGGCAAATGAGTATTTTGACCACATCATCCTCTTTATGCATGTTGTCTTACTCCAAGCTGTATAGGCTCGAAAGCCTACTACCAATTAAGCATATTAGGTGATGTGCATCTCTGTAATGAGAAGGGGTGTGGTCTAATGACATCAACACCCTATATCAGTTGTGCATAATTATTAGGCAACTTCCTTTCCTTTGGCAAAATGGGTCAAAAGAAGGACTTGACAGGCTCAGAAAAGTCAAAAATAGTGAGATATCTTGCAGAGGGATGCAGCACTCTTAAAATTGCAAAGCTTCTGAAGCGTGATCATCGAACAATCAAGCGTTTCATTCAAAATAGTCAACAGGGTCGCAAGAAGCGTGTGGAAAAACCAAGGCGCAAAATAACTGCCCATGAACTGAGAAAAGTCAAGCGTGCAGCTGCCAAGATGCCACTTGCCACCAGTTTGGCCATATTTCAGAGCTGCAACATCACTGGAGTGCCCAAAAGCACAAGGTGTGCAATACTCAGAGACATGGCCATGGTAAGAAAGGCTGAAAGACACACAAGCTGAAACGTCAAGACTGGGCCAAGAAATATCTCAAGACTGATTTTTCTAAGGTTTTATGGACTGATGAAATGAGAGTGAGTCTTGATGGGCCAGATGGATGGGCCCGTGGCTGGATTGGTAAAGGGCAGAGAGCTCCAGTCCGACTCAGACGCCAGCAAGGTGGAGGTGGAGTACTGGTTTGGGCTGGTATCATCAAAGATGAGCTTGTGGGGCCTTTTCGGGTTGAGGATGGAGTCAAGCTCAACTCCCAGTCCTACTGCCAGTTTCTGGAAGACACCTTCTTCAAGCAGTGGTACAGGAAGAAGTCTGCATCCTTCAAGAAAAACATGATTTTCATGCAGGACAATGCTCCATCACACGCGTCCAAGTACTCCACAGCGTGGCTGGCAAGAAAGGGTATAAAAGAAGAAAATCTAATGACATGGCCTCCTTGTTCACCTGATCTGAACCCCATTGAGAACCTGTGGTCCATCATCAAATGTGAGATTTACAAGGAGGGAAAACAGTACACCTCTCTGAACAGTGTCTGGGAGGCTGTGGTTGCTGCTGCACGCAATGTTGATGGTGAACAGATCAAAACACTGACAGAATCCATGGATGGCAGGCTTTTGAGTGTCCTTGCAAAGAAAGGTGGCTATATTGGTCACTGATTTGTTTTTGTTTTGTTTTTGAATGTCAGAAATGTATATTTGTGAATGTTGAGATGTTATATTGGTTTCACTGGTAAAAATAAATAATTGAAATGGGTATATATTTGTTTTTTGTTAAGTTGCCTAATAATTATGCACAGTAATAGTCACCTGCACACACAGATATCCCCCTAAAATAGCTAAAACTAAAAACAAACTAAAAACTACTTCCAAAAATATTCAGCTTTGATATTAATGAGTTTTTTGGGTTCATTGAGAACATGGTTGTTGTTCAATAATAAAATTAATCTTCAAAAATACAACTTGCCTAATAATTCTGCACTCCCTGGTAGTGCCACACACAGTGCACCTAATACTAATGCCACATCCTCTGTGCCCCCTGTATATAGTGCCACATGCTTGGTGCCCCTTATAAATAGTGCCACTTATACAGTACGTGCCCCTTTTATGTATAGCACCTCTTATGTGTGCCCCCTGTATGTATAGTGCCTCTTATATTTGTTTTTTTACAGTACAATTTGATTTATGATGTTATCACCCGAAGTCTTGCGAGACTTCGCGCAGCAATAACTTCGGCTTGTCGGAGCCAATACATTCTAATACTGTATGGAGCTCCTGCTCCGTACAGTATTGGAATGAAATTTTATGCGAATCGACTTCGGATGTTTCATCCGAAGTCGATTCGCTCATCCCTAGTGCCCTCTTTATGCATAGCGCCTCTTCTATATGCCCCCTTTATGTATAGTGCCTCTTATATGTGCCCTCTTTATGTAAAGTGCCTCTTATATGTGCCACCTTTATCTATAGTGTCTCTTATATGTGCCTCCTGTATGTATAGTACCTCTTAAATGTGCCCCCTTCATGTATAGTGCCTCTTATATGTGCCCCTTTTATGTATAGTGCCTCTTATATGTGCTCCCTTTATATAAAGTTTCTCTTATATGTGCCCACTTTATTTATAGTGTTTCTTATATTTGCCCACTTTATGTATAGTGCCTCTTAGGCTACTTTCACACTCGCGTTTGGTGCGGATCCGTCTTGTATCTGCACAGACGGATCCGCACCAATAATGCAAACTCTTGTATCCGTTCAGAATGGATCCGTTTGCATTATTCATAAAAAAAAAGTCTAAGTCAAAACGGATCCGTCTTGACTTACATTGAAAGTCAATGGGGGACGGATCCGTTTTCAATTACACCATATTGTGTCAGTGAAAAACGGATCCGTCCCCATTGACTTACATTGTAAGTCAGGACGGATCCGTTTGGCTCCGCATAGTCAGACGGTCACCAAAACGCAGCAAGCTGCAAAAAATGCAATGGAGACCAAACACAGCCAAATTGATGCATTCTGAACGGATCCTTATCCATTCAGAATGCATTGGGGCTGAACTGATCTGTTTTGGGCCGCTTGTGAGAGCCCTGAAACAGATCTCACAAGTGGACCCAGAAATGCCAGTGTGAAAGTAGCCTTATATGTGCCCCCTTTATGTAAAGTGTCTCTTCTATGTGCCCCCTTTATGTAGAGTCTCTTCTATGTGCCCCCTTTATGTATACCTGTAGTGTCTCTTATATGTGCCCCCTTTATGTATAGTGTCTCTTATATATGCCCCCTTTATGTATAGTGCCTCTTATATGTGACCCCTGTATGTATAGTACCTCTTATGTGCCCCTTTTATGTATAGCACCTCTTATGTGCACTTTTCATGTATAGTGCCTCTTGTATGTCTCCCTTTTATGTATAGTACCTCTTATACAGTCCTGATCAAAAGTTTAAGACCACTTGAAAAATGGCAAAAAATCATATTTAGCATGGCTGGATCTTAACAAGGTTCCAAGTAGAGCTTCAACATGCAACAAGAAGAAATGGGAGTGAGACAAAACATTTTTTAAGCATTCAATTTATTGAAAACAACTAATAAACTGAAACAGGTGGTTTTTCAGCTGACCAAAAGTTTAGGACCACACCTCCAAAAAAAAACTAACCCCCCCAAAACAGAAATCCAACTTCCAAACATGAACTCAGTAATGAGTAGCTCCGCCGTTATTTTTTATCACTTCCAAAATTAGTTTCTGCATGCTTGATGCAAGCGTTTCCATGAGGGGAGTGTGAACATTTCTCCAAGTGGTGAAGACGGCCGCACGAAGGCCATCTACTGTCTGGAACTGTTGTCCATTTTTGTAAACTTCCCTTGCCATCCATCCCCAAAGGTTCTCAATTGGATTTAGATCAGGGGAACACGCAGGATGGGCCAAAATAGTGATTTTATTCTCCTGGAAGAAGTCCCTTGTCCTGCGGGCATTGTGTACTGTAGCGTTGTCCTGTTGAAAAACCCAGTCGTTACCACACAGACGAGGGGCCTGCGGAATGCTCTCTGCAACATCTGGACATAGCCAGCAGCCGTTTGACACCCCTGCACTTCCTGAAGCTCCATTGTTCCACTTAAGGAAAAAGCACCCCAGACCATTATGGCGCCCCCTCCACTGTGGCGCGTAGAAAACATCTCAGGTGGGATCTGCTTGTCATGCTAGTAACGTTGGAAACCATCAGGACCATCAAGGTTAAATTTTTTCTCATCAGAGAATAAAACTTTCTTCCACCTTTTGAATGTCCCATGTTTGGTGCTCTCTTGCAAAGTCCAAACGAGCAGTTCTGTGGCGTTCAAGGAGACGAGGTCTTTGAAGAAGTTTTTTGTTTTTGAAGCCCTTCAGTCTCAGATGCCGTCTAATGGTTATGGGGCTGCAGTCAGCACCAGTAAGGGCCTTAATTTGGGTTGAGGATCGTCCAGTGTCTTGACGGACAGCCAATTGGATCCTCTGGCTCAGGGCTGATGACATTTTTTGGGGTCTTCCACTTGACTTTTTTGTTCCATAACCCTCAGGATCATTTAAGAAATTCCAAATGACTGACTTACTGCATCCCACCTCAGCAGCGATGGCGCGCTGTGAGAGACCCTGCTTATGCAGTTCAACAACCCGACCACGTTAAAAAAGGGAGAGTTTTTATTCCTTTGCCGTCATCACAACGTGTGACTACCTGACAGAAGATGACAATGAATCCACATCTTTGCACAGATTTGGCCTTTTAAATTTGGATCAGCTGAAAAACAGCCTGTTTCAGTTTAATCGTTATTTTCAATTAATTGAATGCTCAAAAAATGTTTTGTCTCACTCTCATTTCTTCTTGTTGCATGTTGAAGCTCTACTTGGAACCTTGTTAAGATCCAACAATGTAAAATATGATTTTTTGCCATTTTTCAAATGGTCTTAAACTTTTGATCAGGACTGTATGTACCCTCATGATGTATAGTGTCTTTTATATGTGCCCCTTTTGCGTATAATGGCTCTTGTATGTGCCCCTTAATGTACAGTGCCTTTTATATGTGCCCCCTTTATGCATAGCTCCTCTTATATGTGCCCCTTTATGTATAGTGCCTCTTAAATATGCCCTCTTTATGTATAGGGCCACTTATATGTCCCTTCTTTATGTTAAGTGTCTCTTATATGTGCCCCTTTATGTATAGCACCTCTTGTGTGTGCCCCTGAATACAGCGTACACACACTGCATTATAATACTGGGAAGAAGCTAGAATTCAGTGGGCAACAGAAGGTGTGACGTCACCGGTTACATATTGCTGATGGTCACGTGGTAAGAGGTATAATAGATGCAGTGGGTTTATATAGTATATACAGCAGTGTGCTGATATGTATGATACTAGGTAATTTGTATTTCAAATATCAGTGCACTGCTGTCTATACTATATATCTGTACATAGTGCATCTATTATACTTCATACCTCAAATATCAGTACACTGCTAATATATAAAGCTGAGTGTATGTGTGTGTATATGTATGTCCGCTAAAGGGATCTGCACCATCGCATTTACAATCACGAAATTTGGCACACAGGTACATCAGGTGTCCGGGAACGTTTTAGACCAGGTCTCAGCTCTCTAGGACGTACCGTTCCTGAGATATTCCCAAAAAAATGCATTAGCCAATAGAAGCTTGGTCACATGACCCTTATAAGCCTATAGAATGTCGCAGGCCTTTAGCCTCCACATACACAGTGTTACTCCAGGTTTCCATAGCAACCCAGCCATTTTTCTTCACTCCTGTAGGTGAGATTTAACCCCTTAGCGCAGAACGCCGTGCATGTACGGCGGGGAAAACTGTGCCAGAACGCAGAACGCCGTACATGCACGGCGTTCATTTAAATGCTCCCCTGCCGAGATCGCGCACCTGATGCGCATATTACCGTGCTGTATCGGGGACCAAACATCTCCCCCTTGACAGCCAGGGACCGATCAGCAGTGGTCCCGGCCGCAGATCACCGCCGCAGATCCCGTTAGTTCAAATGAGCGATCTCACGCGTGTGCGCATGCGCGCACACATCTCCTCCTCTTCTGGCACCCGGCTATCGCTGAAATGAGAGAATCGGAGAAGAGAAATAGCTGTCTGAACATAATTCATTGTGATTGGTCCTGACTGTGGACCAATCACAATGAGTTATGTACAGGACGCTATCTCTCACCTTCGATCCTGTCATTTCAGTCAGAGAAGTTGGAGGCAGTGCAGTTAGACCTGTGATAAAACACACACACACACACACACACACACACACACCAAAAGTGCCCCTCATCTGTCCCCTGTGATCCTCATCACCCCTCATTTGTCTCCTGTGCCCTTCATCACCCCACTTATTAGTCCCCTGTGACCCTGTGCCTGTGTGCTGTCTGCCAATAGTGACAGTACATCAGCACCCCAGTCCCTGTCATCCATACCTGTTTTTGGCAAATCATTAGGGTTAGTTAGGGAGTTATTAGGGTTAGAGCTCTTGTTTTAGGGTAAGTTAGACGTTTATTGAAATAAAATAAAATAAAAAATAATAATAATAATAAAAAAATATTGGGGACGTCCGTACTTGTCCCCGATTATAAATACTCTGTTTCAAACCCCCCCATACCTCCGAACCTCTATCTTCTACTAGTGATATAAAGCTCCACAATTTTATTTTTCCATTTTTTTCTGAATATATATATATATACAGTACAGACCAAAAGTTTGGACACACCTTCTCATTCAAAGAGTTTTCTTTATTTTCATGACTATGAAAATTGTAGATTCACACTGAAGGCATCAAAACTATGAATTAACACATGTGGAATTATATACATAACAAACAAGTGTGAAACAACTGAAAATATGTAATATTCTAGGTTCTTCAAAGTAGCCACCTTTTGCTTTGATTACTGCTTTGCACACTCTTGGCATTCTCTCGATGAGCTTCAAGAGGTAGTCCCCTGAAATGGTTTTCACTTCACAGGTGTGCCCTGTCAGGTTTAATAAGTGGGATTTCTTGCCTTATAAATGGAGTTGGGACCATCAGTGGCGTTGAGGAGAAGTCAGGTGGATACACAGCTGATAGTCCTACTGAATAGACTGTTAGAATTTGTATTATGGCAAGAAAAAAGCAGCTAAGTAAAGAAAAACGAGTGGCCATCATTACTTTAAGAAATGAAGGTCGGTCAGTCAGCCGAAAAATTGGGGAAACTTTGAAAGTAAGGGCTATTTGACCATGAAGGAGAGTGATGGGGTGCTGCGCCAGATGACCTGGCCTCCACAGTCACCGGACCAGAACCCAATCGAGATGGTTTGGGGTGAGCTGGACTGCAGAGTGAAGGCAAAAGGGCCAACAAGTGCTAAGCAACTCTGGGAACTCCTTCAAGACTGTTGGAAGACCATTTCAGGGGACTACCTCTTGAAGCTCATCAAGAGAATGCCAAGAGTGTGCAAAGCAGCAATCAAAGCAAAAGGTGGCTACTTTGAAGAACCTAGAGTATTACATATTTTCAGTTGTTTCACACTTGTTTGTTATGTATATAATTCCACATGTGTTAATTCATAGTTTTGATGCCTTCATAGTCATGAAAATAAAGAAAACTCTTTGAATGAGAAGGTGTGTCCAAACTTTTGGTCTGTACTGTATATATATAAATTTTACAAAATGTCTCAACGGGTGTACAGCGCCGAAGAGGCTTATGAAATACTTGCCTCAGAGTCTGACGCTGACAGTGGAGAAGAAGAATCTTTTCTTGTGTATAGCTCTTCATCTGATTCATCAGTTGACGAACCCTCTCACAGACGCAGTAGAGTTAGCAGCCCATCAGCTTCTACAAATGACCCCAGCTGGACTTCTGCTACTAACTTTGTACCTCAGTTGCCGGACTTTATGGCCACTACAGGCATTCATGTGAACACTGCAGGTTTCACGGAAGCTGATTTTTTCCACCTTTTTTTTCTGATGAATTGATAGACATGATAGTGGAGCAAACTAATATTTATGCCAATCAAATTTCAGTCGCCCACCCCAACTCATACTATGCAAGACCCCTTCAGTGGACTCCCACGACCCCTTTGGAGATGAAACAATTTTGGGGGTCTAATACTTAATATGGGGATAATTAAAAAACCATCACTACGGTCATATTGGAGTAATGACCTTCTACATCACACACCACTATACCGCACCATTATGTCCAGGACCCGATTCGAAAGTCTCCTGAAATTTCTACATTATAACAATAATGCAGATTGTCCACCCCCTAATGATCCTGGATACGATCGTTTATACAAAATTCGGCCCATTATAGATCATTATAATCTCAAGTTTGCCCAGGTCTACACCCCCCAAAAGCGTCTGTCCATTGATGAATCCCTTGTGCACTTCAAGGGCAGACTGCATTTTCGCCAATACCTGCCCAACAAACGGGCCAGATATGGCATCAAACTCTACAAACTATGTGAAAGCCAAAGTGGCTATACACATAAATTTAGAGTTTACGAGGGAAAAGATTAAAAAATTGAACCCCCAGAGTGCCCCCCTCTCCTTGGAATAGCAGGAAAAATAGTATGGGACTTGATTCACCCCCTGCTAGGTCAAGGTACAAGTTGTACCCTTGACAACTTCTACACAAGTGTCCTACTACTGAAATGCCTGTTTTCCAGAGACACTGTTGCATGCGGTACTATCAGACGAAACCAAAAACATCTGCCTAAAAATTTTATAGACCAAAGGATAAGAGTGAGGGAAAGCAGGGCAGTTTGCAATGATAACATGATGCTTGTTAAGTACAAAGACAAGCGTGACGTCTTTGTACTTACTACCATACATGCCGACAGATCAACCCCTGTTTCCAGTACGTGGATCCACAGAATCAGTCCCCAAACCTGTGTGCATCCAGGACTATAATAAGTTTATGGGAGGGGTGGAACTGTCAGACCAGGTACTGCAACCATACAGTGCCCTCCGCAAAACTCGGGCATGGTATAAAAAAATTGGCATTGCACCTGATGCAAATTGCCCTCTATAATGCTTTTGTAATATACAGAAGTGCAGGAAACAGAGGAAAATTCCTGCACTTTCAAGAAAATGTAATAAAGAACTTTTTATTTGGGGAACAGGAAGGGGAAGGGAGCAGGGCCACAGGAAGTGAGAGCAGAATATACGAGGACAGCATTTCCCTGGGGTAGTTCCACCCACAGAGACATGGAGAAGGCCACAAAAAAGGTGTCGGGTATGCTCCAGAAATGGAATCAGGAAAGAGACAATTCATCATTGTGAGACGTGCCCCTCAAAGCCGGGTCTTTGCATAAAAGATTGTTTTAGAATCTACCACACCTCTGTTGACTTTTAACTAAACCCCCCTTTGATCATTTTATAAAACACCCCCTTGAAACTGTATGCTGGGTAAAAAATTCAAATTTCCCGTTTCTCCACATTTCAATTGGCATTCTAAATAAAACCCATAACAAAGCTAAAAATTCTCATTACACCCCTAGATTGAATACCTTGACGCGTGTTGTTTTATTCTACCATATCAGCATTTACAGCCACGTATGGGGTGTTTTCTGTAAACGGCAGAGTCAGGGGCAATAAAGATACAGTCTTGTTTGGCTGTTAACCCTTGCTTTGTTAGTGGAAAAAATGGGTTAAAATGGAAAATTAGGCAAAAAAAATGAAATTCTCAAATTTCATCCCCATTTGCCAATAACTCTTGGCAACACCTAAAGGGTTAACGACGTATGTAAAATCAGTTTTGAATACCTTGCGGGGTGTAGTTTCTTAGATGGGGTCACTTTTAGGGAGTTTCTACTCTAGGGGTGCATCAGGGGGGCTTCAAATGGGACATGGTGTAAATAAACCAGTCAGCAAAATCTGCCTACCAAAAACCAAACGGCGCACCTTTCACTCTACGCCCCCGCTGTGTGGCCGTACAGTAGTTTACGGCCACATATTGGGTGTTTCTGTAAACAGCAGAGTCAGGGAAATAAAGATACAGTCTTGTTTGGCTGTTAACCCTTGCTTTGTTAGTGGAAAAAAATGGGTTAAAATGGAAAATATAGGCAAAAAAATTTAATTCTCAAATTTCATCCCCATTTGCTAATAACTCTTGTGCAACACCTAAAGGGTTAACGAAGTTTGTAAAATCAGTTTTGAATACCTTGAGGGGTGTGGTTTCTTAGATGGGGTCATTTATGGGTGGTTTCTATTATGTAAGCCTCGCAAAGTGACTTACAGACCTGTAGTGGTCCCTATAAATTGGGTTTTTGTAAATTTCTGAAAAATTTCAAGATTTGCTTCTAAAACTTCTAGCCTTGTAACAGCCCAAAAAAATAAAATATCATTCCCAAAATGCTACAAACATGAAGTAGACATATGGGGAATGTAAAGTCATCACAATTTTTGGGGTATTACTATGTATTACAGAAGTAGAGAAACTGAAACTTTGAAATTTGCAAATTTTCCAAATTTTTGCAAGGTATTTTTTTATTCAAAAATATTAACTTTTTTGACCCAATTTTAGCAGTGTCATGAAGAACAATAGTGACGAAAAAACAATCTCAGAATGGCCTGGATAAGTCAAAGTGTTTTAAAGTTATCACCACTTAAAGTGACACTGGTCAGTTTGCAAAAAATGGCCCTGGTCCTTAAGGTGAAATAAGGCTGTGTCCTTAAGGGGTTAAAGGAAATCTGTCACCTGGATAATCGCTATGAAGTAAAGCCATGGCCTTATAGCACTTAGTAATTTATTTTCAGATGTGCCGTTGTTACAGCAATAGATGTTTTATCCTCTGAAAAATCCAGTTTATTTGGTATGCAAATAAGCCAGTAAGGTGCCCAGAGGGGCGTCACTCTTGCACGAAGGAGCCCAGACACGCTCCCTGCCACAATGTGTCCACCCTCAAAAGACGAACTTAAAACCCTGCCACCAGGTCCCACTAAGCCACTCCCATGATCCAGTTAGGACACGCCCCCTCAAACTCCTCAACCGACGGGGATTAAAAAAATGAAGGTAAAAATCAACTTCTATCAGCTGCAGGGGTGGGAGGGAGGGTGACTTTCTCCCTGCAGCTCACACTCAGACAGCACAGTGCTGCTGTCTTAAAGTGAGCTATTCAAAAGGACACGCCCCCGATCAGGTTAAGCCACGCCACCTACACTCCTCAGCCGACAGAGATTGAAAAAATGAAGTAAAAAATCAACTTCTGTCAGCTGCAGGGGTGGGAGGGACGTGAACTTTCTTCCTGCAGATCACAATGCTTCTTGTCTGAGAGTGAGCTGTTGAAAAGGACATCCTTGTGTCCGTCCAGGCCCTGCGCCGGATTGAGGACAAGGAGTCTGAAAGCCAGACTATCCGGCCTAAAACTGGACCTCTGGCCACCCTAGGGGCAGGCTGCTGTGGAGGTCACAGTTAAGGGGATGGTCCCGCTATGGAGGTCATGTGATAAGAGGCAGATTTGCTGTAAAGGCCACTGTTTAAGTGGACGGGGCCCCTGTGGAGGTCACTGTCAAGGGGTGGGGTTCTGTGAAACTCACTGTTAAAGGGGAAGGCTACTGTAAAGGTCAAAGGGGGTGGGCTGCTTCGAAGGGTCCAATTTTAAAGGGACAGGGCACTGAGGGGGGGGGGTGTGTCAGTGTTAAGGGGTGGGGGGGGGGCTGTGGAAGGTCACAGTTTTGGGGGCTCGTTGCTGTAGATGTCACTGTTTATAGTGGTAGTGTTGATATCTTTTAACGACACACACAAACATTAAATTAAATTGATTAAATATACCCGAGTGTAAGCCGGGTCCTCAGCTAGTATACCATATATCTGTACATAGTGCATCCATTATACCTCATACCTCACATATCAGTACGCTGCTTTATATACTATATATCTATGTACATAGTGCATCCATTATACCTCATACCTCACATATCAGTAACGCTGCTTTATATACTATATATCTGTACATAGTGCATCTATTATACCTCATACCTCACATATCAGTACACTGATTTATATACTATATATCTGTACATAGTGCATCTATTATACCTCATAACTCACATATCAGTACACTGCTTTATATAGTATATATCTGTACATAGTTCATTTATTATACCTCATACCTCACATATCAGTTCAATGCTGTGTATACTATATATCTGTACCCACTGCATCTATTATACTGTACATTTATACATGCAGTATTTACTGATATGTAAGGTGTAAGATATAAATAGATGCAGTGTGTACAGATATATAGTATATACAGCAGTCTAGTAGATGGATCAGTATTAGGGTTGGTATATTAGGGCCAGTATTAGGTTCATTATTACGGTTAGGAATAGTGTTAGGGTGAGTATTAGGGTTAGGATATTGCTTCGGGTTAGGATTAGTATTACAGTTAGGGCTCACGCACACAAACTTTTTTGCGTTCTGTATACGGCCGTATTTTGATTCCGTATACGGTCTGTATACGGAACCATTCATTTTAATGGGTCCGCAAAAGATGCGGACAGCACTCTGTGTGCTGTCCGCATCCGTTGCTCCATTCCGTGGCCCTGCAAAAATTTTGAGGCATGTCCTATTCTTGTCCTTTTTGCACATGGGCGGAATCCGTTTTTTGCAGATCCGCAATTGCAGACCGCAAAAAACAGCACGGTCCGTGTGCATGAGCCCTTAGGAGTAAGTATTAGGGTTAGAATAGTAATAGGATTAAGGTCCATATTAGGAGACTGTCCTTTTTTGCAGCCATTCTCACGTAGTGAGGAACACTCTCCTGACTTGCAGCGTCACAATGTTCTGCAGCATAATCTGCGATGTTCTAACTCGCTGGAATTCAACATTGCGCATACTACATCATCGTATAAACAACGGAACAATTTTGTCATGCACCAGCCCACCTCAGCAGGAAGCATATGTTATTTCCAGGTCGAGCAGCTCATGCTGTTCATACTGCAGTTGTCTCTCATACCCAGGGGCATAGCTAAAGGCTCATGGGCCCTGGTGCAAGAGTTTAGCTTGGGCCCCCCCTTCACTCAGCGCTGGTGCACCTAGCTTTTCTGCTGCCAATGGCAAATATTGAAATGCCCCCCCTTCCCTCCAGTCCTACTGTTAAAGACATTGTCCTCATTTTACTACTTATGACCTATCCACAGGATAGGTCATCAATATTAGATCAGCCGGGGGTCCTCCGGCACCCCCGACAATCAGCTATTTGAAGAGAGGGCTGCCGATCATATGAGAGATGCTTTCTCTGTTCTGTTCACCTGCTCGCCGTAACATGGAGGCAAATGACACCATTCCGCGTTCGCCTCAACCTTAAGTGATTAACCCCTTAAGCCCTATTTCACCTTAAGGACTTGGCCATTTTTTTACAACTCTGACCAGTGTCACTTTAAGTGGTGATAACTTTAAAACGCTTTGACTTATCCAGGCCATTCAGAGATAGTTTTTCGTCACATATTGTACTTCATGACACGGTAAAATGAAGTCAAAATAATGAATTTTTATTTATAAAAAAATATCAATTTACCAATTTCTTTTAAAAATTGCAAATTTCCAAGTTTCAAATTTCTCTACTTCTATAATACATAGTAATACCTCCAAAAATAGTTATTACTTTACATTCCCCATATGTCTACTTCATGTTTGGATCATTTTGGGGATGATATTTTATATTTTGGGGATGTACCAAGCTTAGAAGTTTAGAAGCAAATCTTGAAATTTTTCAGAAATTTTCAAAAACCCAATTTTTAGGGACCAGTTCAGGTCTGAAGTCACTTTGCGAGGCTTACATAATAGAAACCGCCCAAAAATGACCCCCTTCTATAAACTATACCCCTCAAGGTATTCAAAACTGATTTTACAAACTTTGTTAACCCTTTAGGTGTTCCACAAGAATTAAATGGAAAATAGAGATACAATTTCAAAATTGCACTTTTTTGGCAGATTTTCCATTTTAATAATTTTTTTCCAGTTACAAAGCAAGGGTTAACAGCCAAACCAAACTCAATATTTATGGCCCTGATTCTGTAGTTTACAGAAACACCACATATGTGGTCGTAAACTACTGTACGGGCACACGGCAGGGCGCAGAAAGAAAGGAATGCCATACGGTTTTTGGAAGGCAGATTTTGCTGGACTGTATTTTTTGACACCATGTCCCATTTGAAGCCCCCCTGATGCACCCCTAGAGTAGAAACTCCATAAAAGTGACGCCATCTAAGAAACTACACCCCTCAAGGTATTCAAAACTGATTTTTACAAACGTCGTTAACCCTTTAGGGTGTTCCACAAGAATTAATGGAAAATAGAGATATAAGTTTCAAAATTATCACTTTTTTGGCAGATTATCCATTTAATTTTTTTTTTTTTACTTTTACAAAGCAAGGGTTAACAGCCAAACAAAACTCAATATTTATTCCCTGATTCTGTAGTTTACAGAAACACCCCATATGTGGTCGTAAACAGCTGTACGGGCACACGCAGGGCGCAGAAGGAAAGGAATGCATATGCTTTTTGAAGGCAGATTTTGCTGGACTGTTTTTTTTTACACCATGTCCCATTTGAAGCCCCCCTAATGCACACCTAGTGTAGAAACTCCAAAAAAGTTGCCCCATTTTAGAAACTACGGGATAGGGTGCAGTATTGTTGGTACTAGTTTAGGGTACATATGATTTTAGGTTGCTCTATATTACACTTTTGTGAGGCAAGAATAACAAGAAATAGCTGTTTTGGCGCCGTTTTTATTTTTTCCTATTTACAACATTCATCTGACAGGTTAGATCATGTGATAATTTTATAGACCAGGTTTGTCACGAATGCGGCGATACCTAATATGTATACTTTTTTATGTAGGTTATTACACAAGATTTCATTTTTGAAGCAAAAAAAAATCATGTTTTAGTGTTTCCATAGTCCTGAGAGCCATAATTTATTTCCGTTTTTTGGGCGATTACCTTGGGTAGGGTATCAATTTTTGTGGGATGAGATGACGGTTTTTAATTGGCACTATTTAGGGTGTGTGTGACTTTTTGATCGCTTAGCTATTACACTTTTTGTGATGTAAGTTGACAAAAAATGATTTATTTAGCACAGTTAGTATTATAATTTTTTTACGGTGTTCATCTGAGGGGTTAGGACATGTAAAATTTTTTATAGAGCCGGTCGATACAGACGCGGCGATACATAAATAAAAAAAGTATACATATTAGGGTAAGTTTTACACAATGATTTCATTTATAAAGCAAAAAAAAATCATGTTTTAAGTGTTTCCATAGTCTGAGAGCCATATTTTTTCAGTTTTTGGGGCGATTACCTTGGGTAGGGTATGATTTTTGCGGGATGAGATGATGGTTTTATTGGCACTATTTGGGGTGCGTGTGACTTTTTGATCGCTTGCTATTACACTTTTTGTGATGTATGGTGACAAAAAATGGTTTATTTAGCACAGTTTTTATTTTAAATTTTTTACGGGTGTTCATCTTGAGGGGGTTATGTCATGTGATATTTTATTATAGATACGGTCGATACGGACACGGCAATACCTAATATGTATACTTTTTTTTATTTATGTAAGTTTTACACAATAATATCATTTTTGAAACAAAAAAAAAATCATGTTTTAGTTTCTCCATAATCTGAGAGCCATAGTTTTTTAAGTTTTTGGGCGATTATCTTAGGTAGGGTCTCATTTTTTGCGGGATGAGATGACGGTTTGATTGGCACTATTTTGGGGTGCATATGACTTTTTGATCGCTTGCTATTACACTTTTTGTGATGTAAGTTGACAAAAAATGGTTTATTTAGCACAGTTTTTATTTAATTCTTTTTACGGTGTTCATCTGAGGGGTTAGGTCATGTGATATTTTTATAGAGCCGGTCTATACAAACGCGGCGATACCAAATATGTATACTTTTTATTTATTTATGTAAGTTTTACACAATAACAGCTTTTTTAAAACCCAAAAAATGATGTTTTAGTGTCTCCATAATCTGAGCCATAGTTTTTTTATTTTTTTGGCGATTGTCTCAGGTTGGGGCTCATTTTTTGCGTGATGAGGTGACGGTTAGATTGGTACTATTTTGGTGGGCAGACGCCTTTTTGATCGCTTGCTGTTGTACTTTTTGTGATGTAAGGTGACAAAAAAATTGTTTATTTAGCACAGTTTTTTTTTTTTTTTTTTTTACGGTGTTCATCTGAGGGGTTAGGTCATGTGATATGTTTATAGAGCCAGTCGATACGGCTGCAGCGATACCTAATATGTATACTTTTTTTTTTTCCCTATTTTTTTCCCATTTTTTTTTTACTTTATTTGGGGAAAATGACGTTTTTGTTTATTTTTACTTGAAACTTTTAATTTTTTGTGGGGAAAACTTTATTTTTTCAACTTTTTTTTTCACTTTATTTTTTGTCCCACTTTGGGACTTGAACTTTTGGGGGTCTAATCCTTTACAATGCATTCCAATACTTCTGCATTGGAATGCATTGGCTGTATGAGTAATACTGTGTGTATTACTCATACAGCTTCCGGCCTGTGAGATCCAGGGGGCTGGATCTCACAGGCTCTTCACCGGAAGGCAGCACGATGCCTTCCTTAGACATCGCGCTGCCTTCCATGCCATCGGGTCCCCCCTATAGCCGCATGGGGACCCGATGGCACCGCCGCACAGCCGCCACAACCGCAGGTAAAAGCCGCAAACCGCAGGTCTGAATTGACCTGCGGTTTGCGGCGATTGCCGATACGGGGGGGGTCACATGACCCCCCCCCGGCGTTGTGACAGGAGGCCCGCTGAATGATTTCAGCGGGCATCCTGTTCCTATTAACCCCCGACGCGCCGCAATGTCTGTTTAAAGTTAGGACGTACCGGTATGCCCTGGGTCCTTAAGGACTCTGGAAACAGGGCGTACCAGTACGCCCTAAGTCCCTAAGGGGTTAAACTAAATAACAACACTGACAACTTTTAATGGAATAGAAATAGCCAAAGTGCTTTATTAAGGGTAACCAAAATTAAAACCAATAAATAATTTAATAAATTAATTAATAATTAAACCATAAACCATAACAATAAATACCAATTTAAAACCATCCATATATAGACCAAGATCCACTCAGCATCAGCTGAGCGATACAGCCCCACAAGCCACGCCTAGCATAGGCGAGGCCCCCCAAAGCACCGCAGCCATTTCTCAATTATATTTTGAAGACCCAAATTAAAAACATTAATTCCCACATCTGAAAGATGGACATTGTCCGATCTGTAGAGCCCAGGCACAAAGCCCTCCAGGTCTACATGTCTATAACTAAACCCACCCACCGAAGGGAGAAATTTTTCTAATGCCCTGTTCACCCGTCTGCGAATTTTCTCAAGAAAAATACCTTCTTTACCTGACCAGACCAGACAAGGAACAATCTCAGAAAAAAACAATGTAGTATATGGCAGCATACATTGCAGAAGAGACAAGTCCTTCTTCATAACCCATAATAATTCACAAGTTTTCAATCTCCCTATGCCATTACCACCAAGGTGAAGCACAAGAAGATTGGGAACTGGCCATTTCGATAAAAGTTTACAGATTTCCATCAATACACACTTCCAACCCAACCCTCTAACACCCCACCAAAAAACGTACAGGTCAGCCGAATCAAAAGACAGGTTTTCAGAATATATTCTCTTCTCAGCTCGCTTCTGAGTCCAGAAATTAAAGGAGTGGCCCACAATCCAGACCACAACATGACTACCTGTGAAAACAGAAAAATATTCAGACTGGTAAAATTTAATCTGGCCTAATATATAATTTAACCCGATGAGAATCCCAACTCCCAATTCTCCTGACAATTGACTCATCTAACCCGAAACGCGCCGTCTCCGTAGCGGCACCAATCCTAAAGGAATGGGAAGATATTTTACAAGAACCAAGATCCAACAAAATCAAACATTTTTTTAATACTGAACTGAATTGGAATCTAGTGAGCGGAGAGAAATCCCAATGCGCTAAAAATGGGCCACTCAAAGCTGAGCGAACCTCCAGCCAAGACTTCACAGCCATAACCGGACATAAATCATAACCCACCCAAGCATTTAATCTAAGGAATCTACCTCTCCCACATTGATCCGTTTTAGATCTTTTAAGAAAAATCTCAGCCACATTACCTTGCAAAGAAACATCCGAAAAGTCTAAACCAGAACAAACTTTACGGCTGACCGCAACTAACTCACTGATCCTTAAAGCCGCAAAAATTGCTAAAACAAAAGCTGTACGGAAAATCAAAGACTCAAAATGATCAAAACACACTTTAGGCAGCGTATTACATAAATCAAACAGCAAGGGAATAGAAATCGGTCTCCTATTGTCTATGTTTGACAGGCCTCTCCTATACCCCTTAAGCATCTGTTTAACTTGAAAATGGGACGACAATGGCTGGTTACCATACAATTTCAGAAAAAATGAAATACCTGCCACTATCCTATCGACAGATGAAGGGGCCAAGTTCCTTTTAAATAAACTAGCAACGAACAGCAACCCATAACTTAAATCATTTACATTAACACTAACTGCAACCGAGTTAACAAAATTCAACCAACCATTCATGCCATGCAGCAGCATAAGCCGCCCATGTTCTTGGGGCCAAAGATTGTTTAATAGAATCACATATTAGTCCCATATCAGATCCCATAAGTGACAAGGGCACGGACTCCCCTCCACATCCGCTTCTGGAGCTACTTCCCGAAACCTCAGAAACTGAAAATGAGATAATGCATCAGCTAAAACATTTGATGAACCCACTATATACTTAGCTTTAATCCATATATTATACTGCATACAAAAAAGAACTAAATGTCTCAACAGTTTAACTACTACATCACATTTTGAAGAAAGAGTGTTAATGGCAAAACAAACCCCTTTATTATCTGAATGTAATAATATCCTTTTATTCTTATAATCACAACCCCATAAAACAATTGCCACAATCACCGGAAAAAGCTCCAAAAGAACAATATTCTTTGTAAGACCATTGAGCACCCAGGATGATGGCCACTTCTCCGCTGACCATTTGCCATTCCAAAATGCCCCATAGCCACAGCTTCCAGCTGCATCCGTAAACAGGCCCAAGGCGTCAGATTTCACAATTCTTCCTGCCAACAACTAGCACCATTAAAGTCCTGTAAAAATTCAAAGCCAAATAGACATATCGTCCTTCAAACATTTTGTCAATCTAATATGGGAACTTGGCGACACTAGTAGAAAAATAAAGACGTCTACAAAAAACCCTTCCTATAGGAATAACTCTACTAGCGAAATTCAAATACCCTAACAAAGACTGCATCTCCTTCAAACTGCATTTCTTCTTCCTCAACAATGACCTTAATAAAAACCTGATTTTATAAATTTTTTCAGCCGGTAGCCTAAATACCATATTCTCAGCATCAATAACAATCCCCCAAAATTCTAACCATAAACAAGGAAAAACTGTCTTCTCTGCTGCTATAGGAATACCAAAACAAGAACAAATGTCTAAAAATCTAACTAACAATTCCGAACAAAGATTAGAATCAGGAAATCCGATAAACAAAAAATCATCTAAGTAGTGTAAAACACGACCTCTTTTTATATCAAAATCGATAACCCACTGAATAAACGAGGAAAAAGCTTCAAAATAATAACAAGACAAAGAAAAACCCATTGGGAGACATTTATCAAAATAAAAATAACCATCAAACTGAAAACCTAACGAATTAAAACCTGATGGCGAAACTGGCAATAAACGAAATGCTGACTTAATATCCACCTTTGCTAATAAGGCTCCCTTACCAAAAGACCGTAACAGCGCTAACGCATTATCAAATGAAGCATAAACAACCGAGGCCTTTGATTTATCCACCATGTCGTTCAATGAGCTTTTCTCAGGATATGACAGGTGATGAATAAGCCTAAAATCGCCTGGCTCCTTCTTTGGCACAACGCCCAAAGGAGAAAGCCTAAAGTTCTCAAAAGGAGGCTCTGAAAAAGGACCAACACCCAGGAACTGCGGAACATCAAAACCATACTGAAACCCCTTAAAAAGCAACTCAGCTTTCTGACGATCTGGATAACGGACGAGCCACGGTCGCATTTCTGCTAACCTCACGGGACTCGATGCTTTCTGAAACTTGCTCCCTGGTATTTGGTTGCTGCTGGCCAGACTGGGAGTTCCTTTTGAAATGTGACAAGGGGTGGGTACCTCCACAAAAAGAACACTCATGTTTAAAACGACAATTACTTAACCACTTACATGTGGATTTGTTAAATGCAAAACACACACCCTATCTCATATTGGTTTGTGAAGGATTAGATGACTTAATTGGAACTGTTTTCTGGGGCAACATCAAATTCACCCACAAACCAATGTCCTTCACCGCCCATTTAAGAGACGGATGCACCGCTAGCTTTTGACAGAATGTCTCGTCGTACTGGAACCACGCCATTCCGCCAAAATTCCGGTACGCTTCTATAATCATGTCAAGATGCTGAAAGAGACCTGAACAAAGTTCAGGATGCTTCTCACCCAGTACTGCAGAATAAATACAAAAGGCTTGCAGCCAATTATTAAAAGACCTGGGGAGAAAACGTTTTCTTTCATCATCCACTCTATCTTCTTTTCTAACCACCTGTTCCTTGGCGGACGGCAATAATGACATTAACTCCACATATTCCATCCGCCAAACACGTTCTTTGATATTACTTCTCAAATTAAATCCAAGCGGTGAAACCTCACAAGCCAAAGCTTCCTTAAAACAAGTCTCCTTTACACCAACACCCTTTTCAACATTAGGTAAAACACCGCCACTCTCAACACTAGGCGACTTAACTACCTGATCAGACTTAGAGCTCCAGACATCTGAAGCTGAATTAACCTTTTGCCTGCCAGTAACTTCCACTAGCAGCTTAACCAAACCAGCTACCAACACTGATTCAGACACAGACAGAACATTGAAATTCTCACCCACAGGCTGTCCCTCCTGGACTGGACCAGAGGCTGCAACTGGTGTGGAGATCTTCTTAAGGGGCCTGGAGACAGCTCAAACACAGGAGGTGGGAGCCTCTCAACAGGCAGCCCTAAATCTTCCTGCTGGGCTCCTTGAGAAGCTCTGACCTGTGCTGATAAACTTTCACTTGTAGCATGCTGATGACGTAAATTCTCTCCGGCCGCTTGATGATGACACTGCCCCCTGCTGGTGCTGGGACCTGTTGTACAGAGCGAACCGTTGCTCTGTCCTCTTCTCACGCTGCTCCTGGAGGACCTCAGGCTCCGGCCAGAGGCCACACTATCTTCCCTGCTGTTGCGCCGACGCCCCGCCTCCGGAGGGGGAGGAGTATAAGCGCTCCTAGCTTTACGAGCTCTTTTGCGAGGAAGCGCAGGCAACTCCTCCCCCCGGCACTGGGTAACCAAAGGCTCTTCTGTGCGCAACTCCGGCATGGCTCTTCTGTCTTCCGGCCCCTTCTCTTCAACAGCCGGAATCAGCAGCAGCGGCGGCAGCGTTCTCAGCGGCGATGGCGGCGGCAGAAGTTACGGCAGCATCATCAGGCAGGTCTTCAGCCAGTCTTCACCGCCGGCAGACTCCGCTCTCACGATGAGTTGACGCAGCAGATCCTCCATCCTGGTCCAGCGCTGTCCAGATCCGCGACGACTGCCCTGAGGTAGCGGCGAACCTACAAATATAAAGGGGATGAAATTCCCGCCGTGCGGGCAGGAACAAATCAGAGCGCTGGAAATCTCCCCCAGAAACAGGTCAGTAACAAATTAGGATCTCAGCTTTAGTTGCCATCCAGATTCTTCAGTATAAACAGAACCAGCTCCAACCGGATTTATCTTCTTACACACCTTACATAAGGCGGGAGAGAAAAAAAGGGGGGGGGATAGAGAGCACGAGCTGCCTACTAAATATGAAATAAAAAGGGGGGTCATTGCCCCATGTGTCCCCCAAGCTAATCGCTCTGGTGGGCCTGTACATTTGCAGTGATGAGCAGGTAAACAGAGCAGAGAAGGCAGCAATCATACAAAAATAAATAAAGCGTACAACCTCTTTAAAGACATACTTGGAAAACATTACATACAGCGCTACAGAACATACAGGGTCATACAGCGCCACATATTTACCTCTTACATCCCGTGACTTCTCTTCTCTGATGTAGATATTCTCTTTCCTCTTCTTCTCCTGTCAGACCAGACTGCCATAGTGACTTCTTTCAGCCGCGCCTCATCTCTGCAGAGTTTAACAGACATCTTACTTTCCTACTTTTCTATCCTCCTCCTCACCTTCTCAACACCCCATCCTGCCACCCCCAATACTGTGCCCACTGTGCTCCCCAATACTTTCCTGCAGAAACAGTCCCCCTGGGAAATAATGGTACCACACAAAGCATCAGTACAAAAACACGCCTGTATATTGTGCACTAGTACAAAAAATCTGATCAGACCCCCATATAAAACCCTAATTGAGATCCCCCTCTCTCTCAGACCAAACCCCCTTTAGGACCTTTATGTCAGACGCCATATAAGACCCCAGTTTTGGACCTCGGATCAGACCCCCATTAGACCTCCATGTAAGAACCCTGACCCATATCAGACCTCATATAAGACCCCCAATAGACCTCCAGACCCCCCATATGTACCCCTATTAGATCTCCAGACCCTCAATCAGACCTCTAGACCCCCAATCAGACCCCCATTATAGCCTCCAGACCCCCAGTCAGATCTCTCCAGGCCCCCCAGTCAGACCTCTCTAGACCCTCCTGTCAGACCTCCAGACTCTCTTGTCAGACCTCCAGACCCCCCAGTCAGACCTTCAGTCCCCCAGTCAGACCTCTAGACCCACCAGTCAGACCCTCCAGACCCCCATTAGACCATTTCAAACCCCCCAGTCAGACCTCCAGACCCCTCCAGTCCGACCTCCATACCCCCCATAGACCACTCCAGACCCCCATTAGACCTCTCCAGACCCTCCATTAGACCTCCATATCAGACTGTAAAATAATAAATAATAACCTCTCCTGCTGCCACTCTCCTTGTCCTGGCTGTCTTCTCTTCTCAGGGCCTGCGCTGCATCTGACCTCCTGCAGCGTCAGGTCAGAGTGCGCGCTGTATGTCCTGACGCTGCAGGCAGCCAGTACACAGCAAGCGGGGCCCTGAGAAGCGCGAGCAGAGGAGGGGTAAATACTGTACAGCGCTTACAGCGCTTCTCTTCCCCTCCTCCTGCAGCTAGTGAGCGCTTCCATTATGCAGTGCCCCTGGCTTAGGGGCCCGGTGCAAGTTACGCCAGTTCTCATACCCCTCATATGAAGAGATGATGATGCCATGCCACAGGTAGCGATGGAGAGAAGAAGGAAGAACAGATAATGCAACTTGCTGTGTGCCGTGTAGCTGTTGGGGACCTACAATGGTTTGATATAAAACATAAATCACAAAAAGGTGTTGAGTTCGTAGTCACGGTTAAGCTCATCGGCCTCCAAAGTTTGGAGCCGAAGGATCCAATATGCCTCTCATCTCATCAGTAACTGATTCCTGTCTCCTCCTTGTCTCGGCCGTGCTAAACCTTCAATAATTTGACATCGCAATTGCGCTATGTTATTCTCTGTTGATGGAGGATTATCCCAGATCCGTGGGTGAGTGAGGAAAGAGCCCTCAATAACGCTAGAGCAGTGTATACATCCAAGGCAGGGAAAAGTTCCCTGTCTCGGGGGTGGCAAGAACATTTGTTTCAGTCCCTCTTCTCACTGCCTATGTCAGCTTTAACAATCTTATCGCGAATATTCTCCGCTCTTTTGTAACATATCATAGGGGTCGACTCTGGAACATATCAATTGTAGGGTAAGATTCACTTACAATGTGCCGATGTTTATTTATTACCGCTCTGATTTTATGTACCCATGGATGGTACTTAACAATAAGGGGTATAAATCGCTTCTTTTTTTTTTTGCTGTATATGGGGTTTCTGTCCCTTTGTTCCTATAACAGATGTGGGGGATATCCCCTTTTTTCTGAATTTAGCAGACGTTTCATTCAATCTGATTTCACACTGTTCAGGATCACCCACAATACGTCTCACCCGCTGGTATTGGGAATATGGTAACGATCGCTTTGTGGTGGTAGGGTGATTGCTGGTGTAAAAAAGTATACTATTGCGGTCAGTATCCTTAATGTACAAATCAGTGTCAACCTTGTTACCTACACCCCTAATTACCCACGTGTCAAGAAAGGAGATCCGATCTCTATCGAAATGCAGAGTGAACTGTAACTCTGGCCACACGGAATTAAAAGAATCAGTGAATTACAACAGGGTTCGAACGTCTCACCGTCACATGCAGAACACATCGTCGATAAATCAACGCCAAAAAATACAATATTGTATATATAATGGATTGGAGTAAGTAAAATCCTGTTAGAACTATGCCATATAGCAATTTGCATATGGCGGTGCGGCGTTCAAACCCATCGCGGTCCCGCTTTGATGTTGGTAGAAAGTGTACTGAAAGAAAAAATAATTCTGTTCCAACACAATGGTTAGGAGAGAGAGAAAGAAGTTTTTTTCTCCCGCCTTATATGTACTCCTATCAAGTAGCCTTCTCACGGCCTCCAGCCCTTTTATGTGTGCAATTGAAGTATAGAGGCTGCAGACATCAAATGTCACTAAGATAAATTCTGTGTCAAGTTGCATAGATTTAACTTTGTTCAAAAAGTGCTGAGTATCTCTTAGGTAAGATTGAGCTAACCTCGTGAGCGGGGTTAATATTTTTCTAGGAGTATCGCCGGAGGAGAGAGAAATAGAATCAATAGCAGCCACTATGGGACGACCGGGAGGATGAATCATTGATTTATTGCACCTTCGGTAAGATGTAAAACACCGGTAAAATGGGGGTAGTGATGAGCGGCAGGGGCAATATTCGGGAATTCGCGATATTTCGCGAATATTTGGGCGAATATTCGCCATATATTCGAAAAATTGCGAATTCATGATCTCCAGGCATTAGTTTTCTTGATTGCGAAAATTCGCAAAAAATTCGCCTAAAATTTTCGCAAAAAAATTCGCATGAACTGGTATTTAAAAAAAAATTGAATATTCGCGATTAACGAATATATTTAGCGATATTCTAAATATTCGCGAATTCACGAAGTGCCGATATTCGCGATTAAAATTCGCAATTCGAATTTCGTGATCAACACTATAATGGGGTGCTGATTGATCAAAAAGTCGCCTAACTTGGTGTCTATTGTTCTGTTCTCTTTGTATTGTTCAACCAAGTTAACAATATAACAAAATAATAGACAAAGACAGGTGCACTCTGCGGTCTTACTAAACCCTCAAACTGATTTAAATTGAGAGATTAGCCAACATTCCTACGGTGTAGGACATACCTGAGCCCGAGCACTGCGCCAAGGTTTCTCAAGTAGCTCGGGACCTAACACTCTCCTAACTGAGCCGTATGGGGCAATACCAGGAGCCAGTGGGCAAATTACAGAGCATGAGGCCGACTCACAAACAACTCACCAGTTGCCTCCAGCATGTAACCATGCTTGCAAAGGAGGAGGTAGGAGACTGCGAGTCCCACTCAAGACTGGCTGATAAGGCCCAGGCCTCACAGATGCACCTAAATGTGGCCTGTAGATGGAAAGCAGGCACATTTAAATGGAGTTTATACACCTCCTGGCATCTCTATAATAACAAACTGAAAAGAATGGCGTGCATTAAACCAAGCAGGACGTTGCTCAAACCCACATGCATTTGTGCATATATATAGGGAGCAAATCCTGCACTTGTGCCCGTAGCAACTCCCCTGTATATATATGCACACTGTCCTCAACTGTCCCATGATCTCTGAGGACATAATAAGATTTATCAAGGACCACCAGGGCTCCCCCTTTAGGCCTCATGCACACGACCGATTTTTTTGCGGTCCGCAAATCGGGGTTCCGTTTTTCCGTGATCCGTGACCGTTTTTTCGTCCGTGGGTCTTCCTTGATTTTTGAGGATCCACGGACATGAAAAAAAAGTCGTTTTGGTGTCCGCCCTGGCCGGTGCGGAGCCAAACGGATCCGTCCTGAATTACAATGCGAGTCAATGGGACGATCCGTATGGACGTTGACACAATATGGTGGCAATTTCAAACGGATCCATCCCCCCATTGAACTTTCAATGTAAAGTCAGGAGTTAATATACTATCGGATCTAGTTTTCTCCAATCCGATGGTATATTTTAACTTGAAGCGTCCCCATCACCATAGGAATGCCTCTATGTTAGAATATACCGTCGGATTTGAGTTACATCGTGAAACTCAAATCCGACAGTATATTCTAACACAGAGGCGTTCCCATGGTGATGGGGACGCTTCAGGTTAGAAATATACTAAAAGAACTGTGTACATGACTGCCCCCTGTAGTTAACACATTGGTGGCCAGTGTGGCCGCCCCCCCCCCCCCCCCCCTGGTAGTTAACTCGTTGGTGGCCAGTGGGCCTTCCCCCCTCCCTCCCCCTCCTAATTAAAATCTCCCCCCTATCATTGGTGGGCAGCAGTGTACCGATCGAGTCCAGTTTAATCGCTGGGGCTCCGATCGGTAACCATGGCAACCAGGACGCTACTGCAGTCCCGGTTGCCATGGGTTACTGAGCAATTTGTAGAACCATTATACTTACCTGCGAGCTGCGATGTCTGCGATGTTTGCGTCCGGCCGGGACCTCCTCCTACTGGTAAGTGACAGGTCATGTCACTTACCAGTAGGGAGGAGCTCCCGGCCGGATGCAGACATCGCAGCTCGCAGGTAAGTATAATGGTTCTACAAATTGCTAAGTAACCATGGCAACCGAGACTGCAGTAGCGTCCTGGTTGCCATGGTTACCGATACGGAGCGCCAGCGTTAAAACTGGGTACTCTGATCGGTACACTCTGCTGCCACCAATGATAGGGGGGGAGATTTTAATTAGGAGGGGAGGGAGGGAGAGAGGGCCCACTGGCCACCAACGAGTTAACTACAGGGGAGGGGAGGGGGGGGCCACTGGCCACCAACGAGTTAACTACAGGGAGGGAGGGGGGCCGCCGCACTGGCCACCAATGAGTTAACTACAGGGAGGGAGGGGGGCCCACTGGCCACCAACGAGTTAACTACGGAGAGGGAGGGGGCCGGCCGCACCTGGCCACAATGAGTTAAATACAGGGGAGGGAGGGGGGCCCACTGGCCACCAATGAGTTAACTACAGGGGAGGGGGGGGGGGGCCGCCGCACTGGCCACCAATGTGTTAACTACAGGGGGGGGGGGCTGCCCCCTGCTGCCCGGCAGCACCTGCCAGGCAGCAGGGGGCAGTCATGTACACAGTTCTTTTAGTATATTCTAACCTGAAAAGAATGGCGTCACAGAGGCATCACCTTGGGAACAACTCTGTGTTAGAATATACTGTCGGTTCTGAGTTTTCACGAAGTGAAAACTCAGCTATGAAAAAGCTTTTATGCAGACGGATCTTCGGATCCGTCTGTATAAAAACTAACCTACGGCCACGGATCACGGACACGGATGCCAATCTTGTGTGCATCCGTGTTCTTTCACGGACCCATTGACTTGAATGGGTCCGTGAACCGTTGTCCGTCAAAAAAATAGGACAGGTCATATTTTTTTGACGGACAGGATACACGGATCACGGTCTCGGCTGCAAAACGGTGCATTTTCCGATTTTTCCACGGACCCATTGAAAGTCAATGGGTCCGCGAAAAAAAACGGAAAACGGCACAACGGCCATGGATGCACACAACCGGTCGTGTGCATGAGGCCTTATCTGCAGTTTGAAGGACAAGGGATTTATCTTCCACTAACTAGGATAGGCATTTCTTTCTTCTATAGTCACATTGTGATGTATGTGGAAATCGCCCTGTTGAAATTTCCCTTAAAAGTGTAGACAAATCCCGTTGGACCAAGGTATAACAAATGTTTCAACTGGATGGTATAATTTGGGGGGTGTAAATCGGCTCTTAACTTTAAGGCCAAAGTTACCAGGGTAAGATTATCAGCATTATCCCTCTCCCCCACATACAGGTACATGTTGGTTAATAGAGGAAATGTGTTTTAAGACGAACATTACGAAAGAACCCTGCATTTCCATATCCAAAATAAATGTGTCTATATTGCCCTTAAGTCCAATACAAATGAAGATATTACAAATGGGATTGTCTTTTAGCCCTACGGGCAATATAGACACATTTATTTTGGATATGGACATGCAGTGGTTCTTTCGTAATGTGCGTCTTAAAACACATTTCTTTATTAACCAACATGTACCTGTAGTGGGGGAGAGGGATAATGCTGATAATCTTACCCTGGCATGCTTTGGACTTAAAGTTAAGAGCCGATTTACACCCCCAAAATTATACCATCCAGTTGAAACATTTGTTAATTGATGAGTTCCAGAGTCGACCTATATGTTACGAAAGAACGAGAATGTCCACGATAAGATTGTTTAAAGCTGACATAGGCAGTGAGAAGAGGGACTTGAAACAAAATGTTCTTGCCCACCCCGAGATCGGGAACTTTTCCCTGCCTTGGATGTACACACTGTTCTAGCGTTATTAAGGCTCTTTCCTCACTCACCCACGATCTGGAGAGCACATCCTCATACGTTTTTTTTTTCTACCTTGACAGCAATTACGTCCATACACATTTGAAGTGCCCATGTGAACTTCTATATGTAGGAGAAACATCCACACGAATGAAAGACAGGTTTAGTAAACACAAATCCGCTATCAGGAAAAAGAACCTGCTGTTACCAGTACAGTATCATTTCCATCAACAGAGACATAACATAGCGCAATTGCGATTTCAAATATTGAAGGTGTAGCTAGCACGGCCCGAGATGAGGAGGAGACAGGGAATCAGTTACTGATGAGATGAGAGGGCATATTGGATCCATCGGCTCCAAACTTTGTAGCCGATGAGCTAAACCGTGACTACGAACTCAACAGCTTTTTGTGATTTATGTTTTATATAAAAAAATATTTTTTTTTTCTGTACAAATGAATATGGGCGGCATTTTAATATGTGTATATGCGTTTCTTCACTGTTGAAATAGCGTAAGAACTTCACTGCATATCAAGACTGATAATTGAGAGGACTATCCCCATTCATTTTGTGCATGGTTTTCTTTTTTTTTTTCCTTTCTTTGCTAAGTTGGTGGTGTGTGTCTTAAGACATCACGATCATGTGATGCCTACACCTTGTTTGGGGTTGGGCTATTAAAGGTCACTTTGTAATCAGGACAACGGAGCGAGGCGCAGGCGTAGCGCAGTGATAGCTGACTGAGGGGTAAGTATCAGACCAGGAGTAGGGTTAATTTACATGGGGGGGGGGGGGGGGGGGGGGTGGAGTTTGGCGGGGAGAAGTAAGGGGTGCTGCGTCAGTTTCGCGGGCTCCGTTTATATACTGGGTAGAGGGGGAGGGGCGGCACCGGAGGTCATTATTGTTTTGAGAGTTGCGTGTGCAGGCGAGGCGTTTTTGAGCATGGCTGAGAATGGCGTCGTTGGAGGAATTGCTGGGTGGCAGTGCGGGCAGCGGTAGAACGACACGGTTCTGAGTGGCTGGTCAGTAGTCTGCAGGGCCTGGGGGACACCAACTGTGCCTCCGACAGTTGCGGGGGGGAGAGTGAGGCCCTAGGAGGTCGGGGGTACCGCCGGAGCGTTTGAGCCCGGAGGGCGACCCCCTCGGCGCGGCGTCGACTTATGAGACCCGCTAGGAACCCTCCGCTGGCTGCGGCAAGCGCTTCCTGCCAGCCGTCGCAGCGGAAGGAATCCTGCTCAGCGTAGTGCGGGTCGCATGCGATTTGCGCAGCGGTGGTCGGTCGCGGTCGCCGGTTAGAATGCCAGTTAGCGGGGTCGGCGGGGCTGTTAGTCGGGGCCCGGCGGTGCGCGGTCCGGGCGTAGTAGTAGAGCCCAGGTTTCTGGCGGTGGTCGTTTGAGGAACAGGCGGGAGGACGCGGTTCACTTACCCCAGGTGAGGGCCGGGGCGGTGGGTACTTGAGACATCGCGGCTGGTGCTGGCAGTTGGCGGTGGGTGTGGAGGCAAGAAGTGCAGAGGTTGCGGGCTGTGCGTTCTGCTCGCGCGGGCGGGCCCAGCGGCGGTTGAATCAGCCAGGAGGTTGCCGGCAGCGTCGCGGTCTCGGTCTGCAGGCCGGAGGCTTGGGTCTACTGTGCAGCTGCAGAGTGCTAGGTCGGGACTATCGCCACCTGCTGGTACGTCTTATGTGCCAGGCAGCAATATACAGATGGATACGCTGGCTGGGGGCCTGGGCCTCGCTCCATCCTCAGTGCAGCAGTTGGACACTGTTCCTGAGGGACGTGCATTAGCGGCTCACGGTGGGACACCCGTGGAGCCCGGAGTTTAGTGATATTGAAGTGGAGGACGACCGAGTCTGCGGCTGCCGGGAGGTGGGCCTGCTTGCAGGGAGGTGATCGTGTCGCAGACACGCCATTTGGATCATGGCGGGGTTTCGTGAGGAACAGGCGCTAGAAGACGGAGAAGTCAGCCAGGAGGCTTGGGAGATCGAGGGCCAGACGGATGATGCAGTCGGCGCATGTCCCTCTACGTCCAGGTTGTCGGTGGAATCGTCGCAGAGAAGTGCTACGGTGCGGTCGGCGGCTGCTGGGAGGACGCCCCAGGGACAGCCAGGTGAGAGGACGTCGGGGCGAGATTCTGGAGTGGGGGTGGGGGGTGCAGGTCTGGTCAGGACGGTTAGCGCGGGAGTTATTGGCGGGTATGTGGACTTTGTATTCTCGTTGGAAATCTGGGGCTGTGTCGTCTCCGGCTGCAGTATGGGCTGCTGCGCCTGCGGTTGGGGACGGTGAGCGTTTGGATGCGGCTGGTGTGGGGGGCTCTCCCTGCAGTCGGGGTGGGGACGTCGGCGGCGGCAGTCGTCGGGAGTGGGAGGTAGTCAAGGTACTGGGGAGGATGTCAGGCTGGCGGATGCTGCTAAGGGTGAAGTTTATGTGTGATTCGAGGGGCCATTGGGGGCTCATTTGAAGGCTGAGGTCAGGGAGAAGATTTGGAAGGGACGAGTATGTGGAGATATTCTCGTTGCTTCCGTTGGACAAGTTTCAATTGGATAGGGTAAAACCGGATGAGAGTAAGAAGGAGGAGGAGGGAGAAGCGGAGATACAGGCTGATTCCACGTACCTTTTTGAATTGGTTGCAGGCCTTTGCTATTCTGGCTATGTGGTGGGTGAAAAGGTGCCGGAGTATTGTTCGGACTCTTTTTTGCTACATGGACGCTATAGGGGAGGCGTATCAGACGTATGGAGGTGTGGCGTGGCTCAGGTATGATGAGCAGTTTCGTCAGAGGAAGGCGGTCAGGCCTAGCATTCGGTGGGACCATAAGGACATAGGTCTGTGGATGCGTTTGATGACAGCGCCAAAAGGGGTGAGCCAGCCCTTTCGTGGGGCAGCCGGGGGTTCCTCGGCGTCAGAGACAGCAGGAGGGGTCAGGAGAGGTTGTTGCTGGCAGTTCAATGAGGGTCACTGCAAGTACCTGTCGGAATGTCGGTTTAAGCATGAATGCCTCGGTTGTGGCGGTGCCCACAGCTTTGTGCGGTGTTTCAAGCGTGGTAGAGGGAATGGATTTGAGGCTGCGCAGAAGAGGGGTGACCCCGGTGAGGGGTGGACGTGATGGGGCCCTTTCTAGAGACATAGCCAAATAGGGAGGCGGCCAGCTTTATTGTTGGCGGGGTTTCGGGATGGCTTTAGGATTCCGTGTTCGGCAGTAGGAGTGGGGGTTGCGGTGCGTAATTTGTCCTCAGCATTGCAGCGGCCGGAGGTGGTTTCCGAAAAAATTGCGAAGGAAGTGTCAGCCGGGAGGGTTGTGGGCCCTTTCCTCGATTGTCCGTTGCCGGATTTGTGGGTCTCGCCTTTGGGGTTGGTCCCGAAGAAGGAGCCTGGCAAATTTCGGCTTATTCATAATTTGTCTTACCCGGCGGGGTGTTCTGTGAATGATGGGATTGACGATGAGTTATGCTCTGTGTCTTATACGTTGTTTGATGAGGCGATTTCGGTGGGTGCGCCGTTTTGGGCAGGGTGCATTGTTAGCAAAGACTGATATTGAGGCGGCGTTTCGCTTGCTACCTGTTCACCCGGATAGTTTTTGTTTGCTTGGTTTTAAAATGGGAGGGACAGTTTTTTGTGGATTGTTGTTTGCCTATGGGATGTGCGATCTCGTGTTCGTTGTTTGAAACGTTTAGTTCTTTTTTGGATTGGGTGGTGCGGCAGGAGGCGGGATGGAGTTCTGTGCTGGCATTACCTTGATGATTTTTTGTTTTTAGGGCCGGCAAGGTCCAGGGTGTGTTCGGTTTTGTTGCATACTGTAACGGATCCGCTTCCGTTAATGGACGCTTCCTAGCTTGCGCCGAGGACCACAAGCACCGCAGACTCCACAACCGCCGTAGCTTAACTGGAGCCGCGCCGTCTTCCTTCACCCGAATGAACCTCCAGCATTCAGGACCGTGTGGGAAAGATCTCTCCTCCAGGGAATATGCAGAGCATAGCAATCCCCAGCGTGACACAGCAATTCCCTCCAATAACGAGACGATGCTGCGTTTTGAAGGGTTTAAAACAGGACTCACTGTACTTCACATACAGCCTCTTTTATTCACAAACCCAAAAACATAGTTCTGCCCCACAGGGGTTTGAAATACAACCAATCAATATATTACAACACATCCCCACAAAATCCTCCCCTCTGTCCGTGATAGAATTACTCACACTGGGTTGATGCAATCACCACAGACAGACGAATACAAAATATCCTCTGTCCTGGAGACAACCGAGAAGTAATTCAATTATCTCTCAGGACAAAGGACATCGCCAATACATACAGAGAGACAACAGGACAGGAATCCCCACCCAAACACACAAAATCCTCCCTTTCTGTCTGTGATATAATTATGGATTAACATAACTATCACAGACAGTAAAAATACAGTTTTTAAAACATACTCCTGTAACTTTAAAACCATACATTCCATCTCCATAAAAATTACATATTTAAACTCAGCTTACATCAAACATAAACACTTCCAAAAATCACACAAATCCCTCCAGCGGATCAAAAGTTAAGTGGAAGTCCTTTATGACTGACCGCAAGCACAATTTCCTGCCCAAAACAGTTCCATAGATTCTTTAGTATACACTGCTGACCGCGTTCGGTCCTAAGAACAGTCCAGACACGCGGCATAGTTCTGTTCTTGAAGGGTAACATGTCCCGGGGCCATAGTCGTAGGGCAGGAAGGCTAGCCATAAGTCCTCTACAATGCCCAGTGGCAAATGGCAGTTTGTCACACATACCATGGAGCGGGGTGTCTGCGAGTTTTGGGGTTCCGTTGGCGCGTGAGGGAAAACGGAGGGTCCGGCTACAATGGTGAAGTTCTTGGGTATTGAGATTGACAGCGTTGCTATGGAGTGTCGGTTGCCTTTGGATAAGGTGGAGGACTTACGTTGTGAAGTGGTTGGCTGCGGAATGCTAGGAAGGCGCAGCTTAGACGGGTACAGTCCGTGTTGGTAAGTTGATTTTGCCTGTAGGATTTTGCCTATGGGTCGGGTTTTTTGTAGGCGTTTGTCTATGGCCACCGCGGGTGTGAAGGCCCCATTTCATTTGTGCGGTTGTCGGCGGAGGTGCGTGCAGATTTGGAAGTGTGGAGAGTTTTTTGAGTGAGTTTACGGCCGTTCGGTGTGGATGGAGTCGCCTGTTTTTAATGTGGATTTGGAGTTGTTTACGGACGCGTCTGGTTCGTGTGGTTACGGGGCTTTTTGTCAGGGGCAATGGAGTGCGGGTGCTTGGCCGGAGGAGTGGAGGGTTGCCGGTTTCCTTGGGAACTTGGCTTTGTTGGAATTGTTCCCCTATTGTTTTGGCTACCGAGTTGTGGGGGGATTTGTTGAGGAATAAGCGGGGTGCGTTTTTGTTGTGACAATTTAGGGGTGGTGCAGGCGGTGAATAGTCAGTCGGCAAATTCGCCCCCGGTGGTGCGATTACTTCGTCATTTGGTTTTGAATGGTCTGAAGTTGAATGCGTGTTTTGTAGCAGTTCATGTACCCTGGGGTAGATAATTCCATCGCTGATGCTCTTTCTCGTTTCCCAGTGGGATCGTTTTCGCAGCTTGGTTCCGGGCGCGGAGGTGACGGGTCTGCTGTGTCCTCAGTGGCTCTGGAGCGTGGCCTTGGGGTCTCTTTAGATCTGGTGCAACGGTCCGTGAGTAGCAGTACGTGGTCGGCTTATTCTTTGGTGTGGTCGCAGTGGGAACGTTTGATGGAGCAGGTGGGGGGTTGCAGAGGGGTGGAGGATTTTCACTCGTTGCTGGTTTATTTTGTGTGAATGTCGTTTAACGATGGTCTGTCCTTTTCTGTGGCGGCTAAGAGGGTGGCGGCTGTAGCTTTTTGGTTGCGAATGAGGGGTTTGGCTGATGTATCCTGGAGTTTTTTGGTGCGGCAGGCGTTGAAGGGGTATCGTCGCAGTGTGGTGAGGAAGGATTCCCGTCTTCCGGTTTCTTTTCAGATTTTGCAGTTGTTGTGGGATCGGGCGGGAGCGTGTGTAAGTCTTGGTATGAGGTGTGTTTGTTTAGAGCAGCCTTTTCCTTGGCTTTCTTTGGGGCATTTAGGGTTTCTGAGTTGGTGGCTGCTAGTCGTGTGCGTTGGGGTGGCTTGTTGCGGGAGGATGTGAGTGTTTATGAAGGGGGTTTGCGGTGTGTTTTGCGAAAGTCCAAGACGGACCAGGTGGGTAGGGGTGTGTGCATTGTGTTGCAGCCTCTGCCGGGTTCTGTGGTGTGTCCTGTGCGTTGTTTGGAGGATTTTCTGGTGCTTCGGCCCGAGTGGGGGGATGTGTTGCTGGTCCATGCGGATGGCTCGGCTTTGTCGCGTTATCAGTTTGTGGCGGTTTTCCGGAAGTGTTTGACAGCGGCAGGTTATGTGGCGAGTGAGTTTGCGTCACATTCTTTTCGTATTGGCGCGGCGACGGAAGCCGCCAGATGGGTTTGGGTGAGGATGTCATTATGCGGATTGGCCGGTGGGAGTCTGCGTGTTTTCGTTCTTATATTCGTCCGCACATGTTGTGATATTGGTGTGTTGGGGGGGAGATCTGTTTGTTGGGTCACTGTTTGTTTCTTTTTTTGTTTACAGGTTCGCGTTCTTGTTTGGCGTGCATTTTCGGTCATTCCTATGTATACTGGGGTGCGTTGAGAGCAGATGTGCGAAGGAGCGGTCGGCAGTTAGGTTTCCAGCCGGGTGAGTTGCAGGTCCGGTGGATAGGTTTGCGGGGTATGTTGTGGGGGCGCGTGTTGCCTGAATTCCTTTTGCCTCCTTGGACAGGTGCCCGGACATTGTTGTTTTGCATGTGGGTGGGAATGACTTAGGTGTTCGCCGCTCGAGGGATGTCCATTAGGGACATCAAATTGGATCTGCTGCGTCTGATGGAGGAGTTCCCGGATTTGTTGTTGTGTGGTCGGAGGTGGTAGCGAGGAGTGCGTTGCGTTTTGCGAGGTCGGTAGACCGCATCAACAAGGCTCGGGCAAAATTGAATAAGGAGGTGGGGCGCTTCGTTCGGCGGCAGGGTGGTTTTGTGGTTCGACACAGGGATGGTTTGGAGTCAGCGTTGTCACGGAACCATGAACCAGACGTACAACAAGAGATAAGTGAAAATAAGAAGGCTTTATTGAAAATAAAGCTGTAAAGCAAAAGTCCAAACGGATGGTGAAACCGAGCAGAGTCTTTGCGAAGCCAGAGGTCAGGAACCAGAAGGGTAGTCAGACGAAGCCAAGATCAGGAACCAGCAGGGTAGTCAGACGAATCCAGGATCAGGAACCAGCAGGGTAGTCAGACGAAGCCAGGATCAGGAACCAGAAGGGTAGTCAGACGAAGCCAGGATCAGGAACCAGCAGGGTAGTCAGACGAAGCCAGGATCAGGAACCAGAAGCAGCAGCAGTCTTAGAAGCATGTGAACACAAGGGGACCAAGCAAGGAACTGAAGCCACCAGACCTCCTATATATATGAGCTAGGCATCCAGCTCCTCCCAGGGGAAGGAGGAACCGCAGGGTGGAAGGCTACAAGAAACCCAGAAACCAAGATGGCCGCCAGCACATGTCAAACGAAGGAGAGCAGCAAGCAGGTAAGACCATGACAGTACCTCCCCATCAAGGGCCCCTCCTCCGCGGAGCACAAACGGTTTCTGAGGGAAGCGTGCGTGGAAGGCTCGGAGCAAGGCAGGAGCATGGACATCTGCGGAGGGAACCCAGGAACGCTCCTCTGGACCATAACCACGCCAATGGACCAAAAACTGCAACCAACCGCGGACCAGGCGTGAGTGAGGAATATTGCTCACCTCATATTCCTCACGATTGCCCACTTGGACCGGACGAGGCCGAGGAACCGAGGAAGTGAAACGATTACACACCAGTGGCTTCAACAGGGAGACATGAAACACGTTGGAGATCCGCATGCCAGGAGGAAGCGCAAGGGCATAGGCTACCGGGTTTACCCTGCGAAGCACTCGGAAGGGACCAACAAAGCGAGGCGCCAGCTTGGGGAGTGGGCACTCGAAGGTTGAGGTTGCGGGTGGACAACCATACACGGTCTCCGACCTGGTAGGAAGGAGCAGGCGCTCGTCTGCGATCAGCCTGGAGTCTCTGGCGCTGCGCAGAGACCTCAAGGGGACTTCTGGATCTGTACCCAAGAAGCACGTAGGACGGAAAGGTGATCCTCCACAGCCGGAATATCCTGGGGAGAGAATACCTCCGGTAACACGGCAGGTTGGAACCCATAATTGGCCATGAAGGGAGACGTCCCAGAGGAAGAGTTCACCGCTGTGTTCCTGGCAAACTCAGCCCAAGGCAGGAGGTCAACCCAATTGTCTTGGTGATCGGAGACATAGCAACGAAGGAATTGCTCCAAGGCCTGATTGGATCGTTCTGCGGCCCCATTGGACTGAGGGTGGTAAGGCCGAGGAGAAGGAGAGATGAATCCCCAACTGGGAGCAAAAGGCGCGCCAGAACCTGGACACAACCGGACTCCCCCGATCCGACCACAATCTCCTTAGGCAAACCGTGCAACCGGAAGACCTCCCTGCAAAAATCGTGGCCAACTCTTGTGCAGAGGGTAACTTCTTGAGAGGAACACAGTGGCACATTTTGGAAAACCGATCCACAATCATGAGAATGACCGTATGGCCTCGGGATGCAGGGAGGTCCACAATGAAATCCATCCCCAGGTGTGACCATGGGCGCTCCCCGGTGGCTATGGGTTGCAGAAGGCCCAACGGAAGGTGCCGAGGGGACTTACTCTGGGCACAAACGGAGCATGCCGCTACATATGCGGCGATGTCGGAACGTAGGGAAGGCCACCAGAACAGACGTGAAACAGCCCAGGACAGCTGATTCTTTCCAGGATGCCAACCGAGTGCGCAACTCCTCAGGCACAAAACATCTGCCGTTGGGTCTCCCAGAGGGAGCACCAGATTGAGCCGCCAAAATCTGCTCACCCAGGGGAGAGGTCAGGCTGGTGCGAATGGCGGCCAGGATCTGATTCGGAGGTATGACCGAAGTCGGAATCGACTCCTCCCTGGACAGCTCGGAGTACTGCCATGATAAGGCATCCGCCCTGATGTTCTTGGAACCGGGTAGGTAGGAGACCACGTAATTAAAACGTGACAAGAACAGAGCCCATCTGGCCTGACGTGGTGTCAATCTCTTGGCCTCAGAAAGGTAGGTCAGATTCTTGTGGTCCGTCAGGATGAGAACCGGAACCACCGAACCCTCGAGCAAGTGCCTCCATTCTTTAAGGGCCTGCACGATGGCCAATAACTCCCTGTCACCAATCTGATAGTTGCACTCCGCGGAAGACAGTTTCCGGGAGTAAAACCCACAAGGAAGCAGAGGACCCTCTGGTGTTCTACGCTGAGACAGAAGGGCGCCTACTCCCGTCTCAGACGCGTCCACCTCGAGGACAAAGGGCAACCCAGGGTTGGGATGCGACCAGAATCGGAGCTGACACAAAGGCGGACTTTAGGGCCTCAAAAGCTCGGATGGCCTCGAGCGGCCAGACCTGGGAATTACTGCCCTTCCTGGTCAGATCCGTGAGAGGCTTGGCCAGCATGGAAAAGTCCCCTGATGAACTTCCGATAATAATTGGCGAAGCCCAAAAAGCGCTGCAGGGAACGAAGACCACTGGGCTGGGGCCACTGTAAGACAGCCGAAACCTTCTCAGGATCCATGGAGAACCCCTCAGCGGAAATGATGTAACCTAAGAAGGTTACCTGGGATCGGTGAAATTCGCATTTCTCAAGCTTACCGAACAGCTTGTTCTCTCGTAACCGTTGCAACACTCGTCTGACATCCAGAATGTGGGCCTCCATGGATTCAGAATATACCAAGATGTTATCCAAATAGACTACCACACACTGCTGCAACAGGTCACGGAAAACATCGTTGATGAATTCCTGAAAGACTGCGGGCGCATTGCACAACCCAAAGGGCATAACCAAGGATTCGTAATGACCGGTCCTGGTGTTAAACGCGGTCTTCCACTCATCGCCCGCCTTGATCCTTACCAGGTATATGCCGCCCTCAGGTCGAGTTTGGTAAAGACCGTGGCCCCTTTAAGGCGATCGAACAGCTCGGAAATCAAGGGTATCGGGTAAGCGTTCTTGATCGTGATGCGATTGAGACCCCTGTAATCGATGCAAGGCCTCAACTCACCGCCCTTCTTTTTCACAAAGAAAAATCCAGCCCCTGCCGGGGACGAAGATTTGCGAATGTGTCCGCGTGAAAGCGCCTCCCTCACGTACTCCTCCATGGCCTCATTCTTCGCTACCGACAGTGGATAGACTTTGCCACGAGGAGGAACGGCACCAGATTGTAACTCTATGGCACAATCGTATGGGCGGTGCGGAGGTAGGGCAACCGCGCGCACCTTATCGAATACATCCCGGTACTCCTCGTATTCAGGAGGCAACAGAGAGTCCGAGGAAGTACACAGCAACTTGACAGACCCATGGATGCAACTAGCCCCACACTGCGGTGACCACGAGAGGATCTCGACCGATCTCCAATCGAAAGTCGGATTATGCTTCTGGAGCCAGGGGTACCCCAAGACCACCGAGTAGTGTGGAGACGAAATAACCTGGAGGCAGACCGACTCTCTGTGAACGGCACCAATGGCTATCCCCACTGGAAGGGTCTCATGAGTCACGTGTGGCGGCAGAAGGGGTCTGCCGTCTATCGCCTCAAGAGCCAGTGGGGAACCTCGAGCCTGCAGAGGAATGGAATTGGCGGCAGCGAACACACTATCAATGAACAAACCACCAGCACCAGAGTCCACCAACGCCTGGGTCGTCACCGAGCCCCCGACCCAGGAGAGGACAACAGTGATCAGTGGTTTGTCACACGGGAAACCGGGGACGAGGAGACTCCACCCAAGATCTGCCCCGACAGGATCTCAGGGTACGAGCGTTTCCCCGGACGGTTCGGACATGCCAACCGAAAATGCCCACCGAGACCACAGTACATGCATCGGCCCTCGCGTCTCCGGAGTGCCCTCTCCCCCTCGGACAGGCGAGCAAACCCCAGCTGCATGGGTTCACCCCCAGACAAGTCATCCCCAGGAGGCGTGGGAGGAGAGGGAGGCACGGGTGGGACAGCAAACGTAGGCACCAATCTGTTAGAAGACCTCCGCAGGTTCTCCTTAAAGGAAGGTCTCTCCCTGAGTCTGGTGTCAATCAAAATCAGGAAAGAAATAAGAGACTCGAGCTCAACTGGTAGGTCCTTAGCTGCAACCTCATCCTTCAAGGCATCCGAGAGACCATGAGAGAAAGCAGCGACCAGAGCCTCATTATTCCAGCCCACCTCTGCTGCCAGGGTATGAAACTCAATGGCGTATTCAGCTACGGATCGTGAACCCTGTCTGATGGACATAAGGAGCTTCGCAGCAGAGGCAGCACGAGCCGGCACATCGAATACCTTCCGAAGAGAAGCAACAAAACCGGAAAACTCGGCAACCACCGGATTGTTGTTCTCCCATAAGGGCTGGCCCAGGCCAAGGCCTTGTCCGAGAGCAGCGAGATCAAGAAGCCCACCTTTGATCTCTCAGTAGGAAAGGCATGTGGCAGCAACTCGAAATAAATGCCCACCTGGTTAAGGAAACCTCCCCAAAGCGCTGTGGAAGAGGGGCAGAACCGGTCATACCCCGAAACACCGTAGGCGCAACAACAGGTGTCGGGGTAGACTCTGGCGCAACAACCGGAGCGGCAGTAGGAGCGAGCCCAGGAGCGACAACCGACCCATCGGCAACGGGAGCGAAATGAGCCGTGCGTTCAAGCAGGGTTTGCAACGCCACAGCGAACCGATCCAACAGGTGATCCTGCTGATCAAGTCTGGCAACCAGCGTGGGTAGCGAGGATGGCCCTGTACCGTCAGAATTCATGGCTTGGTCCTAATGTCACGGAACCATGAACCAGACGTACAACAAGAGATAAATGAAAATAAGAAGGCTTTATTGAAAATAAAGCTGTAAAGCAAAAGTCCAAACGGATGGTGAAACCGAGCAGAGTCTTTGCGAAGCCAGAGGTCAGGAACCAGAAGGGTAGTCAGACGAAGCCAGGATCAGGAACCAGCAGGGTAGTCAGACGAAGCCAGGATCAGGAACCAGCAGGGTAGTCAGACGAAGCCAGGATCAGGAACCAGAAGGGTAGTCAGACGAAGCCAGGATCAGGAACCAGCAGGGTAGTCAGACAAAGCCAGGATCAGGAACCAGAAGCAGCAGCAGTCTTAGAAACATGTGAACACAAGGGGACCAAGCAAGGAACTGAAGCCACAGACCTCCTATATATATGAGCTAGGCATCCAGCTCCTCCCAGGGGAAGGAGGAGCCGCAGGGTGGAAGGCTACAAGAAACCCAGAAACCAAGATGGCCGCCAGCACATGTCAAACGAAGGAGAGCAGCAAGCAGGTAAGACCATGACAAGCGTACAGGGTGTGGCGGGACGTCCATAGGTGAGGTGTCTCCTATGTGCGTCGGTGGCAGGTTAACGGGGGGTCCTGGAAGGCAATACTATGTTTAGTAGGTGCATGACACGTTGGAACATGCATCCATGTGGTTCGGTAAGCTGAAAGCTGGGGGCTCCTGTTGGGCTAAAAAGGCCTACAGGGGTAGAGGAATATATGGTTTTTGGAGGATTTGGTGCCCTTGGGTCGGCGAGTGCGGCCGAGGGTAAAGGAAAGATGGGTGGAGTGAAGATCGCAGCTTGCTAGGGTTGCCTTCTAGGATCCTTCCGCAGAAGTAAAATGTTAGCACATTGTATTGATATGTTTGTATTTATTTGTTGATATTTATTAATGTATGGTTTATAAATGATGTTCGATTATTAGTGCTGTATTAAAAAACGGCTGCTATGGCCTTTTCCACCAAGAATTACGGACTACGTGTTTTATTGGGATAGGGGGTAACGGTGTGGTATGAGGGGTCTGAAAAGATCTTACCTCCTTAAGTCATGTGATTTTTACTGTTTGATAAAGACACAATGAGTGTCGAAACGCGTCACAGGAACATATGTGACAATAAACACAATTGTTGAGAACATCTGGAAGTGAGTGCCGCTCCTTCATTGCTACTATTACATGGGATGCTGATCCTAGGACGCGAGCACCACGAGATTTTACCTGCAGTGCCGACCTATTGAACAATATATGCTGCCATGTAAAGAGATATTGGTGGTGGAGTGCAGGTTTTCAAGTTATCCTCTCCACACCATAGGGCATAACTATATGAATAGTGGGGTCTGATTCTGCAACCCCCACTGATCCCAGGAACGGGTCCTGTTCCCCTTTTTATGGTGTGACAGGCTACACATACGCCCTGCTGCTCCATTCATTCTCTTTGGGACCACTGGAATTAGTCAGCGCTGTACTCCGCCATCTCTGGCGACCCCATAGAGAACTGATGGAGAGGCAGGGCATATGCTCGACCTGCCACTCCGTTAAGAAGGAGGATCATTGGGGGCGCCAACGTTCAGACCCCTACGGATCACTTAGTTATCCACGATCCTGTGGATAGAGGATAACTAGAAAAGTGGACACAGGCCCTTTAACAGGCGAGCATCTCTATTTTAGTTTGACACATATTTTGGGCCAGATTTGTAATTTTTATTTAAATTTTTATTTAAACCCAAAGAAAATCTTTAAGGATAGGGAATGTGAAAAGGTGAAACAGCTATGACACGACAGGTGATAAGTGTCTGATTGGTGGGGTCTGCCTGCTGGGACCCCCATGATCAAGAGAACATGGTCTTAAAGGGACTGTCTCACTTCAGTAAGTGGCATGTATCATGTAGAGGTTTATACAAAACACTTTTTAATATAATGCTATTATCCATATTTCATCCTTTGCTGGCTGGATTCATTTTTCCATCGCATTATACACTTCGTTTCCATGGTTACAACCACCCTGCAATCCATCAGTGGTGGTCGTGCTTGCACAATATAGGATAAAGCACTAGCCTATGTGCGCTCCCATCGTCCAGGCCAACAGAAAGGCTGACGCTTTTGCCTATAGTGAGCAAGCATGACCACCACTGATGGATTGCAGGGTGGTCTGTAACCATGGAAACGAGCAGTGTATAATGTTATGGAAAAATTAATCCAGCCAGCAAAGGAAGCAATATGTATGATAACAGTATATTAGTAAGTGCCTTGTATTAACTTTCTCTACATAATAAATCCGACTTACTGAAGTGAGACAACCCCTTTAAGACCCTTGTGTATATAGATTGGCAGTAATGTAATTAAAAGTCTCAGGACCCCTTTTTTCATGATCAGTGGGTGTTCCAGCAGTCAGACCCCAGATATCTGATATTTATCACCTATCCTGTAGATAGGCAATAGGTCATTATGGTAGGACAACCCTTTTAAATATACTGTAGATTATGTGCAATCTGAGGAGGTTAACATTTGATAAATTTCATGCCAGACATTTATGGTTAAAGGGGTTAAAGGGGTTTTCTCACTTCAGTAAATGGCATTTATCATGTGGAGAAAGTTAATACAAGGCACTTACTAATGTATTGTTATTATCCATATTGCCTCCTTTCCATCACACACTATAGGGAAAGGCTGGAAGTGCGCATAGGCCAACACCTTTACCTATAGTGTGCAAGCACGGCCACCACTGCTGGATTCAGAGTGGTCAAAACCATGAATACGAGCTGTGTATAATGTGATGGAAAAGAGTCAATATGGAGAATCAGAATACATTAGTAAGTCCTTTGTATTAACTTTCTCTACATAATAAATGCCATTTGTTGAAGTGAGGCAGCCCCTTTAAGTGTGCTACACTTAATAGGGTTAGGCAAAAAATGTCTTGGTGCGTGCACTGCATGTTTCCTATGTGTGATAGGGACTGCATGTGTCTTGTTTCTGACTGACTTAAGAGCAGGATATCCATATATGTGTAAGGCTACTTTCACACTTGCGGTAGCAGGGTCCAGCAGGCTATTCCAGTGGGGGAACAGCCTGCTAGATCCATGCTTACGCTAGCCCACCGTCCCGCCAGAGGTCCGCTCTGGCCCCACTCACTATAATGGGGGTGGGCCGGAGCTCCGGCTGCAGCACGGCAAACGTGCCGAGAGTGTCGGCCGGACAAAAACTACAGCGGACTTCCGGCGGCACGGTGGGCTAGCGTTAGCACGGATGCGGCAGGCACGGAATACACATGGAGTCGTTTTCCATTGAAGCGAATGGTTTCACGTACAGGCCACACAAAAAAAATGGTACGGACACAAAAATAAATAAAAAGTTTGTGTGCAGGAGCCCTAAGGTGGGTCCCCAGAATCAGTTACACTGGTGGGCCCTAGGTACCCAAGTCCAACACTGGGGTGGAGGATGAGGTGCTGCCACCGGAGGAGGAGTTGGTATCGGTGTTGTTGTTGGAGGAGCAAGAGGATGATGATGATGATAATGGTGAAACTGCTCACGACAAACAATCTTCTCAGTGGGGGGTGAAGTTGAAAGGAACTGGCTCCTCAGGCAAGCTGCTCAGAATGGCAACCTGTAGATTCACTTACTTACTACCAGACAGGTATCAAGACCAGACATCAAGCAGTCTGATGATTACTAGTAGATAGCCATGCTTTTATACCCTCGCTATCAGATCAAAATAGGGGAATGTTTTCCTCCCTCTGAAAGGGAAGCCTAATTACATTATAACCAGGAAACACTGTGTAAGCAGCTTGCTGCAGCTTTTGTCAAGCAGACGCCTGCCGGCAGGATGTCTGAGGGGAAGGCACCTCTTCGCCCCCTACAGAAGCACCCGCTCTCCCGCCACACAGAAGCCGCAGCAGCCAGTTCAGTCTCCTCAACATAGGTTTTTTCCTGTGCCGCTCCAGGCTGAAGCCAATCAGCAAGCCAAAACCTCCAGACTCAGCGACCTAGGTTCAGGCCTTACCCACACTTTTTCCTGTCTCCGGCGCATACCTGTCATGGTGGGGAGTGCGGGGAAACTCCACACCGTACAATGTAGATTGGCGGGATATGCAGTGGAGACTCTAGGAACAATATATAGGGGGCCCGCTCCATCCTCAATGCGCCTGTGCCATTGACGTCACATCTACACCCGGCTCAGGCGCACTGAGGAAGGAGCGGCCGAGCTAGCGTCCTCCTCTCAGTGCGCCTGCGCCGACTGAAGACAGGTACGGCGCAGGCGCCAGATTTTGAACGCAGACAGGGCCAGCCAGAGGACGAGCACGTTCACTGGCCCTGTCAATCAACATGAGGAGGGGGCGTCTTTATGAAAGGAGGATGCGGCTGCTACCAGCAAGTAGACGCCCTACTTACTGGTAGAGAGCTCATTTACATATTATAAAAGTCTGTTTTTTGAAGAAACTGCTGAAGGAAAGTGAGTAGAGCACTATATATTCATATATCGCAGTATAAGGAATTTAACTAGCCCAAAAAAAAAAAAATATGACTTTAGTGGGGTGACAGAAGCCCTTTAATGTGCTGGTAGTGGTAGGCGTATACTCCATTTTTGTCCTCTCTTTGGGGGGGGGGGGGGGGGGGTTCTATTTTCTGCTATTTTTCATTGTTTATTTGTTTTATGTATTTAAGTCATATTGAATAAAGATATCTTACTATTTCTATACAGAGGTTTGTGTTTACTTGATATCGGTTATAGAGTTAGAAAATAGTAAATGAGATTGGCCTACCGGCCCTTCCCTGCCCATGCCACGGTCACTTTTCTAGATCTGGCGTGAGCAGGGAGAAGTCACAGATTGCGGCACAAGATGAGACAGATAGTGGTTAAAAGACAAGCCAAGGTCAAAATCACAAACAAATCCAAATGAAATCCAAGAACCAGGAACCTAGCTAGTGAGCTCAAACAAGACTGGTGTATGGCCAGGAAGGGTTTTAAATAGAGCAGCAAGTCCCTGGATCAGAACCTGATGGATCATGACTTGGCGCTCCATCAGTCAGAACACTAGCACACAGGAATAGAGCAGCTGAGCAATCAGCCCATTGCTAATCTCCTCCAGCACACGCCCGCTGTGGGAAGAAATAGAGCAGGGATCAGCAACCTCTGGCACTCCAGCTGTTCGAAAACTACAACTTTAAGAATCCACCTTTTACTTCTATGGGAGTTGCAAGAACAGCTAAGCAGGTGTGCATGCTGGGAGTTGTAGTTTCACAGCAACAGGAGTGCCGAAGGTCGATGATCTCTGAAACAGAGCATTGCATCCTGTTGTTAAAGGGTTTCTATCACTTCGTTTCACCTATTTAGCTTTCAGACACTAGCGATCCGCTAGTGTCTGCTTTATCTAACCATCCTAATATAAGAGCTTATTGTCCTGCCGTTTAGCTAAAAAAATAACTTATATAGATATGCAAATGAGCCTCTAGGTGCTATGGGGGCGTGATTAGCACCTAGAGGCTCCGTCTACCTTAACAAACTGCCGCCGCCCAGCGCGTCCCTCCAGCCCGCCCATCTCCTCCGGAATGCGATGCTCCTCGTATTCGGCGCATGCGCAGTGAATGTCTGATCGCTTCCCTGCTCAGACATCTCCACTGCGCCTGCGCCGATGACGTCATAGTGCTCCGAGGAACAGGCGCAGTGGAGATGTCTGAGCAGGGAAGCATCAGACATTCACTGCGCATGCGCAGAACAGAAACGCGCACGGAGAGGATCGCTTCAGCTGGACATGGGCGGGCTGGAGGGACGCGCTGGGCGGCGGCAGTTTGTTAAGGTAGACGGAGCCTCTAGGTGCTAATCACGCCCCCATAGCACCTAGAGGCTCATTTGCATATCTATATAAGTTATTTTTTTAGCTAAACGGCAGGACAATAAGCTCTTATATTAGGATGGTTAGATAAAGCAGACACTAGCGGATCGCTAGTGTCTGAAAGCTAAATAGGTGAAACAAAGTGATAGAAACCCTTTAAGGGTGCTGTTGCGTGGCTTAGCAGAACGTCTCTCCCCCTGCAGACGCGGCAAAGATGGAGATCTCAATGTTGGAGAACCTCGATAGGTTCCCACATCTCTACTATGAGGTATGAAAAAATATTCCAAAGAACATCAATGGCTCTTGATCCTGAAATGGTTAAACAGTAAGTTTGTATATACAGTATTTAAAGGGGTGTCCAGATTTTTTGAAGTGATGGCTTATGCTCAGGATAGACCATCATTAGCTGATCAGCTGTTTGGGTGTAGCTTCATAGCTAGAAGTTAGTGGTGGAACTACAACTGTGTAGTGGACAGAGGTAGTCAGTGCAGCAATAGGAGCAGTGCTGTAGTAATGAGCTTCCTCCACTACTGAGCTACACCCAAACAGCTGATATGCAGGGGTGCAGGGTGCCAGAGGATAGGCCATTACTTAGTAAAAGTTGGACAACTCCTTTAAAGCCAATCATATATTTGATTATAGTATGCATATTTATCTTTATCTGATTGGGGGCTCAAATTCTTTTCATTCCAGCAATACAATAAAATTCAACCTTAACATAATGTTTTTTATGCGTTCCTGCTCTATACATAAAAGTAAAGGGTTTGTTCCCCTGGGTATTTGCTATTATTTTCTACATTGTATCACTGAGTGGTGATATGTTCACAACAAAGATATGTTAAGTACCTCTTCTTACACTTCTGTCAATTGGTATATCTGGATATAGATTGGAATTTTCATTTTACATGCATTCTACTAGTGACCACTAGATGGAAGTATACAACTGTTCTATCAAGCACATGGACTCATCTTGAAACTGACCACCATAAACTGGCACCTCTGATGTGTTAGGCCTTATTCATCAATGTGATATGCTGAGGTTTTTTAACTATATCAGTGTAGATTAAGGACTCATGCATATATCTATGCCCCTATTTTGGCCCACAAAAAAAATAAATGCATCCTTAAAATACATTTACCTTCCAAGTGCATTCTGTATTTTTTTTCACTTCCATGTCCTGTTCTTGTCCTCAGTACTGACCAGAATAATACATGTTCTATCATTTGTGAAACAGAAAAATGGATGTGCAAAAAACAGTGATGTGTTCATATGCCCATAGAACTCAATGTGTGCCAAAAAGGAGGTTAGCCTAAAGATAAAAAATAGTGTGTGCATGAAGCCTTAAACGGAACCGGTCATGTTGAACATGGTGTTTGAGCTGTAGGTAGCATCTTATAGAGCAGGAGACGCTGAGCAGATTGTTATATAGTTATATATATATATATATATATATATATATATACACTGCTCAAAAAAATAAAGGGAACACTTAAACAACACAATGTAACTCCCAGTCAATCACGCTTCTGTGAAATCAAACTGTCCACTTAGGAAGCAACACTGAGTGACAATCAATTTCACATGCTGTTGTGCAAATGGGATAGACAACAGGTGGAAATTATAGGCAATTAGCAAGACACCCCCAATAAAGGAGTGGTTCTGCAGGTGGTGACCACAGACCAATTCTCAGTTCCTATGCTTCCTGGCTGATGTTTTGGTCACTTTTGAATGCTGGCGGTGCTTTCACTCTAGTGGTAGCATGAGACGGAGTCTACAACCCACACAAGTGGCTCAGGTAGTGCAGCTTATCCAGGATGGCACATCAATGCGAGCTGTGGCAAGAAGGTTTGCTGTGTCTGTCAGTGTAGTGTCCAGAGCATGGAGGCGCTACCAGGAGACAGGCCAGTACATCAGGAGATGTGGTAGGAGGCCGTAGGAGGGCAACAACCCAGCAGCAGGACCGCTACCTCCGCCTTTGTGCAAGGAGGAACAGGAAAAGCACTGCCAGAGCCCTTCAAAATGACCTCCAGCAGGCCACAAATGTGCATGTGTCTGCTCAAACGGTCAGAAACAGACTCCATGAGGGTGATATGAGGGCCCGACGTCCACAGGTGGGGGTTGTGCTTACAGCCCAACACCGTGCAGGACGTTTGGCATTTGCCAGAGAACACCAAGATTGTCAAATTCGCCACTGGCGCCTGTGCTCTTCACAGATGAAAGCAGGTTCACACTGAGCACATGTGACAGACGTGACAGAGTCTGGAGACGCCATGGAGAACGTTCTGCTGCCTGCAATATCCTCCAGCATGACCGGTTTGGCATTGGGTCAGTAATGGTGTGGGGTGGCATTTCTTTGGAGGGCCGCACAGCCCTCTATGTGCTCGCCAGAGGTAGCCTGACTGCCATTAGGTACCGAGATGAGATCCTCAGACCCCTTGTGAGACCATATGCTGGTGCGGTTGGCCCTAGGTTCCTCCTAATGCAAGACAATGCTAGACCTCATGTGGCTGGAGTGTGTCAGCAGTTCCTGCAAGACGAAGGCATTGATGTTATGGACTGGCCCGCCCGTTCCCCAGACCTGAATCCAATTGAGCACATCTGGGACATCATGTCTCGCTCTATCCACCAACGTCACGTTGCACCACAGACTGTCCAGGAGTTGGCAGATGCTTTAGTCCAGGTCTGGGAGGAGATCCCTCAGGAGACTGTCCGCCACCTCATCAGGAGCATGCACAGGAGTTGTAGGGAGGTCATACAGGCACGTGGAGGCCACACACACTACTGAGCCTCATTTTGACTTGTTTTAAGGACATTACATCAAAGTTGGATCAGCCTGTAGTGTGTTTTTCCACTTTAATTTTGAGTGTGACTCCAAATCCAGACCTCCATGGGTTAAAAAATTTGATTTCCATTTTTAAATTTTTGTGTGATTTTGTTGTCAGCACATTCAACTATGTAAAGAACAAAGTATTTCAGAAGAATATTTAATTAATTCAGATCTAGGATGTGTTATTTTTGTGTTCCCTTTATTTTTTTGAGCAGTGTATATATATATATATATATATATATATATATCCATAGAAAAGGTCAGGGAGCACTCCTTCACAGTTATGCGGTGCCCGCGGTGGTCCCTCGATACAGGACGGATAAACAACAAAGAAAATCCGCAGCACTCCTTGAAGTAAAAAATGTGCAGTTTATTCACACATATACTGTATATTAGTGTTGATCGAACATGCTCGGCCGAACACCAGCCAATAAATGTACAGGTAAGTACTGCCCTCACTGTAATGCTGTAGCCATGTTGGTTACTGGCAATACAGTGATTGGCTGGCCGGAACGCGTCATCGGGTGCTATATAGCACCCAATGACGCGTGTTCGGCTCAGTCTTAGTCAGGGAGAGTTGTGCTGAGAAACAGTGTAGGGAGTGATATAGGAATATTTTTATTAGAAAAACTTTTCAGAGACCCAAAAGTCCTTTTAAGGACTATTGTGTGTGGCAGCAGCAATATATATATTTTTAGCGCAATCTGCGCTAAATTGCTAATACTTTAAAGACCCAAAAGTCCTTTTAAGGACTATTGTGTGTGGAAGCAGCAATATATATTTTTAGCGCAGACTGCGCTAAATAGCTAAAACTTTACAGATCCAAATGTTCTTTTAAGGACTATTGTGTGTGGCAGCAATATCTATTTTTAGCGCATCCTGCACTAAATAGCGTGCAATAGTTAGGCCACTGCGGACAGCGACATTAGCTGCGCCACATCTCCAGTGTAAAGTGTGCACATCCAAAAAATATCTGTGACATCCAGTGTACTTTTTCCGCTGCGGACAGTGACATTACCGGTGGTACCTCTCCTGTATAACGTTTCCTCATCCCAAATACCTGTGACATTCCCTGTAATTTTTCATTAGCCGCTGGTGACAGCATTGACATTATCTGCGGGATATCTCCTGTGTTAAGTTTCCACATCCCAAATACCTTTTTAAATTTGTTTGCGCATACACTTTCAAATCCTACGCTACTGTACGTGTGACATACTTTCAAGCATATATAACATTTAATATGAAGAAGGCGAGCAGTAAGGGACAGGGAAGTGGCCGTGATGCTGATGGTGCACGCGGAGGCCGTGGCCCTGGGCGTGTTGAAACTGTGCCTGCTGCTAGAGCACAAGAAAAACAATCATCCACAATACCTAGCTTCATGTCACAGTTTGCAGGGCGGCGCAGGGCACCACTCTTGAAGTCAGACATGTGCGAACAGGTGGTCGGTTGGATTGCAGCAGATAATGCTTCCAGTCGGATAAGCACCACCCTGTGTTCCACCAAGTCCAGTCTCAGTAGCCAAGAGTGTGCTCAACACAATCCTCACCCTGATCCTCCTTCCTCCCACCATGGAGAGTCTGGGCAAACAAGTCATCCCACACTCGGATATTCTGAGGAGCTCTTTTCAGCGCCATTCCTTGATTTGGCCCTCTCGCCAAGCACGCTTGAAGAGGGACATATCTTGTGCCCTGATTCCAAAACTCTTGAGCATCCACAGTCACAAGAAGATGACGGTGGGGAACGGCAATTACTGTTTAATGGAGGTGGATGATGATGAGACACAGTTGCCAAGTCAATGGCAATTACTGTCTCAAGAGGTTGTTGAAGAGGATGAGACACAGTTGTCAATCACTGAGCTTGTGGTTAGGTCAACAAGTCAGGAGGATGAGCAGAGTGAGGAAGTGGAAGAGGAGGAGGTGGAGGATGAAGTCACTGACCTAACATTGGAAGGTGGAAAGCCGAGCGAGGACAGCAGTACAGAGGGGGAGGGATCTGCAACACTGCAACAGGCTGGAAGAGGCAGTAGGGTGGCAAAAGGGAGAAGGCGGGCCACACCAAACAGGCCCGCAACTGTTCCCCGGAGCACCCCTTGCGGAAATCTTCCTTGCCAAGGACTAGGTGTTCCGCAGTCTGGCGCTTTTTTGAGGAAAGTGTGGACGAAAATAGAATAGTAGTTTGTAACCTGTGCCGTACCAAAATGAGCCGGGGTGTGAACACTACCAACCTCACCACCACCAGCATGATCCGCCACATGGCATCCAAGCACCGTAATAAGTGGGACGAATGCCTGGGTCCACAATCTGTGTCTGCGGGTCACACCACTGCCTCTTCTTCCCCTGTGTTACGTGCTGGCCAATCCCCTGTCGAAGGAGCAGGCCCGGATGCCTCCCGCCCTGCACCTGGACCTTCGCAAGCACCATCAGCGACCACATTCACTTCTGTGTCCCAGCGCAGAATCCAAATATCCTTACCCCAGGCCTTTGAACGCAAGTGCAAATACCCAGCCACCCACCCACAGGCCATAGCACTAAATGTGCAGCTTTCCAAATTAATAGCCCTGGAAATGTTGCCATTAAGGCTTGTGGACACTGAGGCCTTCCGCAGCATGATGTAGGCAGCCGTCCCGCGTTACGCAGTCCCCAGCAGCCACTTTTTTTTTTAAGGTCTGCTGTGCCCTCCTTACACTAACATGTGTCCCGTAAAATCACACGTGCCCTGACCAACGCAGTTAATGGGAAGGTCCACTTAACCACGGACACATGGACAAGTGAATTCGGCCAGGGACGCTACATTTCTCTGACGGCACACTGGGTGAATATTGTGGAGGCTGGGGGAGAGTCGTACCCTGGGATGGCACCTGTGCTACCGAAGCCAAAATACTGCGGGCATCAGGGTTTCCGCCAACACCTACGTTAGTGGCTCCAACCCCCATTTATCCTCCTCCGCCTCCTCCTCCACCTTTGAATTATCCGCATGCAGCACCAGCCAGCCATCAGTCGGTAGCTGGAAGCAGTGTACTGCAGTGTGGAAGCGGCAACAGGCCGTGCTGAAGCTAATATGCTTAGGGGACAAACAGCACACCGCTGCAGGGCTGTGGCAGGGGATAAGAGACCAGACTGAGCTGTGGCTCTCGCCACTCAACCTAGAACCAGGCATGGTTGTGTCTGATAATGGCCGTAACTTGGTGGCAGCTTTGGAGCTCGGCAAGCTCACACACATCCCATGCCTAGCCCACGCCTTAAACTTGGTTCAGCGGTTTCTCAAAACCTACCCCAATTTGCCTGATCTACTGGTGAAAGTGCGACGCATGCGTGCACATTTTCGCAAGTCATCGACAGCTTCAGCCAGTCTGTCAATGCTGCAGCAGCGCTGGAAATTGTCAGCTCACCGGCTGTTGTGCGACGTGAGCACGCGCTGGAACTCGACGTTCCACATGTTGGCCAGGCTTTGCGAGCAGCAGAGAGAGGGCAGTAGTGGAATACCAGCTGCAACATGGTGATCGCCTTTCCAGTCAGCTTCCGCTATTCACAAGCGAGGAGTGGGCATGGATGTCGCGCGTTTTACGCATTTTATACAACACAGATTACTGGTTGTTCACCCTTCTCGACCCGCGCTACAAAGAGAACTTCTCATCTCTCATTTCTCTGGTGGAGAGGACGAGCAAAACGGTGCAATACCAGAAGGTCCTTGTTGAAAACTTGCTCCAAAAATTTCCATCTTACAACACTGGCTGCAGAGTCCGTAGTTCCTTAGCCAACCGAGGAGGGGAGACAAGGGGAACACAGCAGTTACAGCAGAGGCAGGGCAACACTCTCCAAAGCCTGGGACAGTTTCATGACACCCCACCAGCACCCTCACCCTTGTGCGTGGACTACTGTCACAAGGAGGGAAAAATATTGGAAGATGGTAAAGGAGTACATAGCAGACCGTGTCAGCGTCCTCAATGATCCCTCAGTGCCTTACAACTATTGGGTGTCCAAGCTGGACACGTGACACGAACTGGCGCTCTACGCCTTGGAGGTGCTGGCCTGCCCTGCCGCCAGCGTTTTGTCTGAGCAGGTATTTAGTGCTGCTGGTGGCATTATAACAGGTAAGGGTATCCGTCTGTCAACTGAAAATGCTGACAGGTTGACTCTTATAAAAATGAATAAAGCCTGGATTGACCCTGACTTCACAACTTCACAAGAAGAAAGCTGATGAACATAAAGGCACTTTAAATGTGTTGTTTATAATGTACTGAATACACTGTATTCCTATGCACCCGTTCCTCCCAAAAAAATGGGTATATGGTTGAATTTTCCTTTTCTCATCCTCCTCCTCATCTTCCATCATAGCAACATGCTTATTTGTCGCATATAATGCCCTTGCATATAATGTTTTACAGGGTCAGCTCACCTGCAAGCCCTCGCATATAATTTTTTACAGGGTCAGCTCACCTTCAGGCCCTCACCTACAATCTTTTACAGGGTCAGCTCACCTACAGGCCCAGCATATAATGTTTTACAGGGTCAGCTCACCTGCAGGCACTCGCATATCATGTTTTACAGGGTCAGCTCACCAGCAGGCCCTCACCTACAATATTTTACAGGGTCAGTTCATCTGCAGACCCTCACCTACAATCTTTTACAGGGTCAGCTCACCTGCAGGCCCTCGCATATAATGTTTTACAGGGTCAGCTCACCTGAAGGCCCTCGCATATAATTTTTTAGAGGGTCAGCTCACCAGCAGGCCCTCACCTACAATCTTTTACAGGGTCAGCTCACCTGAAGGCCCTCGCATATAATGTTTTACAGGGTCAGCTCACCTGCAGGCCCTCGCATATAATGTTTTACAGGGTCAGCTCACCAGCAGGCCCTCGCATATAATGTTTTACAGGGTCAGCTCACCAGCAGGCCCTCGCATATAATGTTTTACAGGGTCAGCTCACCAGCAGGACCTCACCTACAATCTGTTACAGGGTCAACTCACCTGCAGGCACTTGCATATAATGTTTTACAGGGTCATCTCACCTGAAGGCCCTCGCATATAATTTTTTAGAGGGTCAGCTCACCAGCAGGCCCACACCTACAATATTTTTACAGGGTCAGCTCACCAGCAGGCCCACACCTACAATATTTTTACAGGGTCAGCTCACCTGCAGGCCCTCACCTACAATATTTTTACAGGGTCAGCTCAGCTGCAGGCCCTCGCTTATAATGTTTTACAGGGTCAGCTCACCAGCAGGCCATCAGTCATAATTTTTCAAGGGTGTATGATGCCCTCCTTTATGTGTATTAAAGGGTGTATTGGAGTGCCGGTTCCTTGTTATTTTTTGCAGCCCTTTGACTTAGTGCATAGGCTTTATGAGTGTAGGAGTCCCACTACCTGAACAATTGTACCACAATGTGAATGAGGCTCTCTTTCATGTGATATACAGGCTGTATCGGAGTGCCTCTTCCTTGTAATTTTTGCCACTTTATACACACTTTATATACAAGTAAATACACACCTGTCCATGGAACAGCTGAGACGCCAATTGTCCCATTACTTTTGGTTCCTTAACAAGTGGGAGGCACATATGCAAACTGTTGTAATTCCTACACCGTTCACCTGATTTAGATGTAAATACCCTCAAATTAAAGCTGACAGTCTGCAGTTAAAGCACATCTTGTTCGTTTCATTTCAAATCCATTGTGGTGGTGTATAGAGCCAAAAATGTTAGAATTGTGTCGATGTCCCAATATTTATGGACCTGACTGTGTATATGTATATATATATATATATATATATATTTTTTTTTTTTATATTGACAGCCTTCCCTCTATGACTGTGTATACAGAGAGAGCTGTCAATCGCTGATAGGACCGCCTCCCTGAATTCAAAGCCCAGAATGAGCAGGAATTTAAATGAATTAAATACAAGTTATACTGAATCTTTTCCCACAAAACTACAGTATATATCAATCTGCTCAGCTCCTCCTGTTCTATAACATGATTACACTGCATTTTCCTAGTGACAGGTTCCCTTTAAGAGGATGAAAAAGCAATGAATCCTCCATTTTTTTACTGAATAGCAACTATATAATATAAAGCTTTTAAAAAAAATTTTTTTTAACATGTGACATTTTCTTAGCTATTAAAGGGCTTTAATAAAGATGAATCCATAATAATATAATGAAACATTATTTCTGATATATTTTACTTCAATTCCTTACAATTTTTAAGACATCTGTTTGCTGTGGAAACCAGAGTCTGATCTTAAAGAAATGGGAGGTTACTACAGTGATAGCAATACTAGCAGTTAGTAAATGTGTAATGCAGCAGGTATAGACACACACTGCCACTGAATACAGTGGAACACACAATAGGCCAGTGCAGGTGTCACAGGGTCAATACGGTTATCAGGCAGCGGTCAGACATGGGAGGTTAGAACACACAATATGGCACAGGCACACCATTGCAGGAACTAGGCAAGCTAAGAACCTTATTGCTCCGGCACCTTCCCGTAGAGGAAGGTGTTGTATATGCCCCAGGGAATGCTGTTATAAGCTGGGACACATTAGCCTGCGAATGCCGCTAGCCCTTTAAGGGCCAGGAGTTGCCCACATACGCACCCTATGGGAGAATGTGCCGGCCCGAGCAGGAGAAAGGAGGACGGAAGCAGCGGGAGCCTTGAGTTCTCCAGCAGCCATGACCACTAGAAGAGGGGTGATGCCGCCAGACACAGATGGACAGCCAACATCACATTACATTAATTATTTTTAAGCATGTGTGATACTACAAAAGAAGGAATTGAAGTCATTATACACCTAGAAATGATTTCTATAATTTCATGCTAAGAGTTTGATTGGTCAAATCATCAGTATGTTAATGTAATCACAAAGATGGAGACAACCAAACTGAGAAAGGGTGAAGATTTATTTTGCTTTTCTTTTACCAGTGTTACCAGGCGACAAAAGGGAAAAAAACAAAACACTACAAATTTTTGTTAATAGATAGATGTCCCCAGAATTAGAGTAGCATTGTATACGTAATGCCACATAATACCTTTGGGAAGTCAGACATTAAAAGAACTTTACGGTTCAATCATTAGTTAAAAGAACTTTAAGCAAATGGCATTATGCTGTACACTTGCTAAAGACATCCGTTTCTCACTGTAGCAGCAAAAATAATTTTAAAGAGGTTTTCTGGAACCCAGATATTGATGATCTATTCTCAGGATAAGTCATCAATATCAGATTAGGGAAGTCCAACACCCCGCACCACCACCAGTCAGCTGCTGGTGCCGAAAACTATACAGTGGATGGTGGGCTGGTGCCGGAAACTATACAGTGGATAGTGGGCTGGTGCCGGAAACTATACAGTGGATGGTGGGCTGGTGCCGGAAACTATACAGTGGATGGTGGGCTGGTGCCGGAAACTATACAGTGGATGGTGGGCTGGTGCCGGAAACTATACAGTGGATGGTGGGCTGGTGCCGGAAACTATACAGTGGATGGTGGGCTGGTGCCGGAAACTATACAGTGGATGGTGGGCTGGTGCCGGAAACTATACAGTGGATGGTGGGCTGGTGCCGGAAACTATACAGTGGATGGTGGGCTGGTGCCGGAAACTATACAGTGGATGGTGGGCTGGTGCCGGAAACTATACAGTGGATGGTGGGCTGGTGCCGGAAACTATACAGTGGATGGTGGGCTGGTGCCGGAAACTATACAGTGGATGGTGGGCTGGTGCCGGAAACTATACAGTGGATAATAGGCTGGTGCCAGAAACTATACAGTGGATGGTGGGTTGGTGCCGGAAACTATACAGTGGATGGTGGGCTGGTGCCAGAAACTATACAGTGGATGGTGGGCTGGTGCCGGAAACTATACAGTGGATAATGGGCTGGTGCCAGAAACTATACAGTGGATGGTGGGCTGGTGCCGGAAACTATACAGTGGATGGTGGGCTGGTGCCGGAAACTATACAGTGGATAATGGGCTGGTGCCAGAAACTATACAGTGGATGGTGGGTTGGTGCCAGAAACTATACAGTGGATGGTGGGCTGGTGCCGGAAACTATACAGTGGATGGTGGGCTGGTGCCGGAAACTATACAGTGGATAGTGGGCTGGTGCCGGAAACTATACAGTGGATGGTGGGCTGGTGCCGGAAACTATACAGTGGATGGTGGGCTGGTGCCGGAAACTATACAGTGAATGATGGGCTGGTGCCGGAAACTATACAGTGGATGGACTATACAGCAGCTGGGGCAACTCCCTGAGAAATCTGTGGCTGCCATGTAGACGCTCAACCCCAACAACAGGTAATCGGTGGTGGTGCTGGTAGTCAGAACCCCCCACCCCCCACTGAACTGATATTAATGAGCTATCCTGATGATATATTTTATTTAAAAGAAAAGACATACATTGCAATAAATATGTCTTCAAGAGTGTCCATAGCCTTTGGAATAGCTGAGATAGTTGAGATGTGGAGGGAGATTGCTAAGACATTTTATATAAAGAAAAAGAGTCAAAGCAGAATTGCAGCAGGTATATAAAAGCTCTCTTAAAACAGTCTTGTAGTAATGAGTATCACATCGGATAAATACGTATTATTATGGTTTATTGGGACACACTGAAGGATGTATGCACTGAACAGCTAAGGCAGCTACTTTGGAAATTACAGACACAGAGAGGGTGGGAGGGCGTCCCTGTACAGCATTACATTGTTCATTCAATGCTGGAAGGCTGTCCAAAAACACAAAACCCAACTGGTAACATCCATCTGTACCTACATTTATCCATAAACTTCTAGCAGGAATAGGCGAAGAACAGCACAACATGAGTCATAAGAAGAGATGTTCCAGAACTGTTATTGCATGATGAATGCAGGTGGCTACTAAAACAAACACGTCAGGAGAGGTGACAGGACCCCTTCACATGACTATTATTGATTACCTGCCTTTCATTGTTACATTTTACCTGCTTATAAAAATACTTGTTTCTAATGAACACGCCACTAGATGGAAACAGCCTTCTGTGATGATCTCCAAGTAGTTGCAAATCATAAAAGTATCTGACATCAGCAATGGATGCTGCTGTTCTTCTGCTACAATGATATGTCGACAAATTTATATTAAGCGATCTAATCACTGAGATAGGAAAGTATGAGAGATAATTAATATGATTATTGTAAGTTGCATGCTTTGTTAAAGTCTGTTATAATTACCAAATTAGGGCTGTTTCTGGAAATGGTCATGTGGAATGTATTTAATCCTGTTCCGGTAAACACTTCCAAATGTAATTTTGTGGACTAAATCCTGTATCTGACGAGGCCCCATAACTCAATTTCTGAGTCTAATTATGAAGCAGCAGATTCCCATACACAATATAAGTGGTACTAACTATGGAAAGAATTCACACTAGGCTTGTGATGTATCCAATTCTGAAGTCGATGGATGTTGCAGATCCTAACGATTTCTATGTGATCCACCATCCCATCTGCAAACAGTGACAATTTTGCTGGGACAATCATGCAAATCAGATTATAAACCCACCCCAAAATAGGCGGTTTGTGGGCTTTCTAGACAGTTTGGGGGGCATTCCCAGGAGGTCCAAGGGAGGGAGCTTAGCTGTCCCACTTTTTACTTTTTTAAATGTTGTTAAGTAGACACCATGGGAGGCAAGTGTGTATGACTAAATCCACTGCTGGTCTAAAATGATTTGTCTCATATAGGCCTCATCGTGTCACGCTGGCGGTCCGTGCCCGCCATGGTCTTGCTGCCCTAGGCAGGCGCGGATATCGCTCTGCTCTCCCTCTATGAATTAGAGCTCTGTGAACTTTTCTTTAGCAGTGAGAGAGTTAATGCTTTCCCCCTGCCCCATCTAGGTGCTGGTTAAGTTGCTGATCAGTCTCCCTATTTAGCTGGGCTGTGGTACCACCTCCATACCTGAGCTTTGAGGCTATTCCTTGCTAGTAACCAGTAAAGGTGAGCTCATCTGGATATCTGTGTACTGAACCTTCTTTGTCTTCCGATTCTGCTCAGAAGACAACTGCCCCGACCTTGAAACTGTGACCTGGATTACGCTTGTACTCAGCCTGGCCTTGAAACTGCTATTTGGAATATGCAAGGACTCACTCAGCCAGCCTTGACTATTGGACTGTGTTCAGACTACGCTTTATAAAAATTACATTTAAAAGTTACTTCCAAAGGTACATTTCACTGATCGAATTGGTCAGAGTGAGAAGAAATCTGTTTTGTACTCCTTAGAGGCTGTGTCAGTATTATTCCATGCTAAATAAAATACATAGTAAAAATGTTCTCAAAAACTTAACATTAACCAGTGGGATTTAAAAAGATTTTTTTTTTAATCTTTGTTACAGAAAGTTTAAAGGGGCTGTCCCATTAAGACAACTTATCCCTAGCCCCAGCTGTCAAATCCACACTAATTCCGAGAATGGGGGCCCACAGCCCCGTGTGAATGAAGTGACAGACAAAATTGGTAATTGCCGATCAGACACATCCCCTAGGCTAGGGGATGTTAGGTATCTTAATTAATTAATCCCTTTTAAGGGAAGAATAACAAGTAGCATAAGGTGGTAATGATTAAAAAACAGCAGAAAAAAGATTTGACACTATTACTTGAACTAGAGATTGTGGATCAGTATGTGATTACCAATATCCACAGTTTGTTACTTAATTCAGCAACAGTTAGGGCTGTTGCACACGAATGAGTCCGTTGCGGGAATTTCGCTTTGTGTGTGAGTGTGATCCTCCGTTCTGGACTTGCAAGAGCACACGCCATTATCCTGACTTATAATGCTGTGTCCCCGACAGCTTTATGTCAGTATGAGTCTGTAAAAATAAGGTCAAGCAGAGGCACATAGCATTATAAATCATGATAATGCTGTGCGCTCCTGCAAGTCCAGAACTTCGTCCCGAACCCGAACCCCATTGAAGTCAATGGGGACCCGAACTTTTGGGCACTAAAAAGGCTATAAAACAGCCCAGGAAAGAGCTAGAGGGCTGCAAAAGGCAGCAACATGTAGGTAAATCCCCTGCAAACAAATGTGGATAGGGAAATGAATTAAAATAAAAATTAAAAAAATAAAAATGACCCAATATCAATTGGACAGAGGTCCCATAGCAGAGAATCTGGCTTCAGGTCAGCAGAGAATCAGTCTCTTCATGCCATAGCAAAGAATCTGGCTTCATGTCAGCACAGAATCAGTCTCTTCATGCCATAGCAGAGAATCTGGCTTCATGTCAGCACAGAATCAGTCTTCATGTCATAGCAGAGAATCAGGCTTCGCGTCACCCACCACTGGAACAGGCCACTGTCACACATTTAGGCCCAGGCACCCAGGCAGAGGAGAGAGGTCCTGTAACAGAGAATCTGGCCTTATGTCAGCACAGAATCTGTCTTCATGTCATAGCAGAGAATCAGGCATCACGTCACCCACCACTGGAACAGGCCACTGTCACACATTTAGGCCCAGGCACCCAGGCAGAGGAGAGAGGTCGCGTAACAGAGAATCTGGCTTCATGTCAGCACAGAATAAGTCTTCATGTCATAGCAGAGAATCAGGCTTCACGTCACCCACCACTGGAACAGGCCACTGTCACACATTTAGGCCCAGGCACCCAGGCAGAGGAGAGAGGTCCCGTAACAGAGAATCTGGCCTTATGTCAGCGCAGAATCAGTCTTCATGTCATAGCAGAGAATCAGGCTTCACGTCACCCACCACTGGAACAGGCCACTGTCACACATTTAGGCCCAGGCACCCAGGCAGAGGAGAGAGGTCCCGTAACAGAGAATCTGGCCTTATGTCAGCACAGAATCTGTCTTCATGTCATAGCAGAGAATCAGGCATCACGTCACCCACCACTGGAACAGGCCACTGTCACACATTTAGGCCCAGGCACCCAGGCAGAGGAGAGAGGTCCCGTAACAGAGAATCTGGCCTTATGTCAGCGCAGAATCAGTCTTCATGTCATAGCAGAGAATCAGGCTTCACGTCACCCACCACTGGAACAGGCCACTGTCACACATTTAGGCCCAGGCACCCAGGCAGAGGAGAGAGGTCCCATAACAGAGAATCTGGCCTTATGTCAGCGCAGAATCAGTCTTCATGTCATAGCAGAGAATCAGGCTTCACGTCACCCACCACTGGAACAGGCCACTGTCACACATTTAGGCCCAGGCACCCAGGCAGAGGAGAGAGGTCCCGTAACAGAGAATCTGGCCTTATGTCAGCACAGAATCTGTCTTCATGTCATAGCAGAGAATCAGGCATCACGTCACCCACCACTGGAACAGGCCACTGTCACACATTTAGGCCCAGGCACCCAGGCAGAGGAGAGAGGTCCCGTAACAGAGAATCTGGCCTTATGTCAGCGCAGAATCAGTCTTCATGTCATAGCAGAGAATCAGGCTTCACGTCACCCACCACTGGAACAGGCCACTGTCACACATTTAGGCCCAGGCACCCAGGCAGAGGAGAGAGGTCCTGTAACAGAGAATCTGGCCTTATGTCAGCACAGAATCTGTCTTCATGTCATAGCAGAGAATCAGGCATCACGTCACCCACCACTGGAACAGGCCACTGTCACACATTTAGGCCCAGGCACCCAGGCAGAGGAGAGAGGTCCCGTAACAGAGAATCTGGCCTTATGTCAGCGCAGAATCAGTCTTCATGTCATAGCAGAAAATCAGGCTTCACGTCACCCACCACTGGAACAGGCCAGTGTCACACATTTAGGCCCAGGCACCCAGGCAGAGGAGAGAGGTCCCGTAACAAAGAATCTGGCCTTATGTCAGCACAGAATCTGTCTTCATGTCATAGCAGAGAATCAGGCATCACGTCACCCACCACTGGAACAGGCCACTGTCACACATTTAGGCCCAGGCACCCAGGCAGAGGAGAGAGGTCCCATAACAGAGAATCTGGCCTTATGTCAGCGCAGAATCAGTCTTCATGTCATAGCAGAGAATCAGGCTTCACGTCACCCACCACTGGAACAGGCCACTGTCACACATTTAGGCCCAGGCACCCAGGCAGAGGAGAGAGGTCCTGTAACAGAGAATCTGGCCTTATGTCAGCACAGAATCTGTCTTTGTGTCATAGCAGAGAATCAGGCATCACGTCACCCACCACTGGAACAGGCCACTGTCACACATTTAGGCCCAGGCACCCAGGCAGAGGAGAGAGGTCCCGTAACAGAGAATCTGGCCTTATGTCAGCACAGAATCAGTCTTCATGTCATAGCAGAGAATCAGGCATCACGTCACCCACCACTGGAACAGGCCACTGTCACACATTTAGGCCCAGGCACCCAGGCAGAGGAGAGAGGTCCCGTAACAAAGAATCTGGCCTTATGTCAGCACAGAATCTGTCTTCATGTCATAGCAGAGAATCAGGCATCACGTCACCCACCACTGGAACAGGCCACTGTCACACATTTAGGCCCAGGCACCCAGGCAGAGGAGAGAGGTCCCATAACAGAGAATCTGGCCTTATGTCAGCGCAGAATCAGTCTTCATGTCATAGCAGAGAATCAGGCTTCACGTCACCCACCACTGGAACAGGCCACTGTCACACATTTAGGCCCAGGCGCCCAGGCAGAGGAGAGAGGTCCCGTAACAAAGAATCTGGCCTTATGTCAGCACAGAATCTGTCTTCATGTCATAGCAGAGAATCAGGCATCACGTCACCCACCACTGGAACAGGCCACTGTCACACATTTAGGCCCAGGCACCCAGGCAGAGGAGAGAGGTCCCGTAACAGAGAATCTGGCCTTATGTCAGCGCAGAATCAGTCTTCATGTCATAGCAGAGAATCAGGCCTCACGTCACCCACCACTGGAACAGGCCACTGTCACACATTTACGCCCCAGCACCCAGACAGAGGAGAGAGGTCCTGTAACAGAGAATCTGGCCTTATGTCAGCACAGAATCTGTCTTCATGTCATAGCAGAGAATCAGGCATCACGTCACCCACCACTGGAACAGGCCACTGTCACACATTTAGGCCCAGGCACCCAGGCAGAGGAGAGAGGTCCCGTAACAGAGAATCTGGCCTTATGTCAGCACAGAATCTGTCTTCATGTCATAGCAGAGAATCAGGCATCACGTCACCCACCACTGGAACAGGCCACTGTCACACATTTAGGCCCAGGCACCCAGGCAGAGGAGAGAGGTCCCGTAACAGAGAATCTGGCCTTATGTCAGCGCAGAATCTGTCTTCATGTCATAGCAGAGAATCAGGCTTCACGTCACCCACCACTGGAACAGGCCACTGTCACACATTTAGGCCCAGGCAGAGGAGAGAGGTCCCGTAACAGAGAATCTGGCCTTATGTCAGCACAGAATCTGTCTTCATGTCATAGCAGAGAATCAGGCATCACGTCACCCACCACTGGAACAGGCCACTGTCACATATTTAGGCCCAGGCTCCAAGTCAGTGGTGTAGTACAGTCGATATGAACCACATGAAGTTTCACCAAATATCCAGTCTGCAGGTTTGCAATACGGTCATACCAATATACAGGAGCTGCAGCAATGATCACTTGTTAAATATAGTTCCATATATTCATAAGCTGTTAGCAGAGAGTCAGGACATGCTAAATAAACCTCTTCAAATGTGCTATTAGATAACTGAGGAAAGTTTTAACAGACAGAGTCTTTACAGTGGACTCTTCCAGAAAGCCCCCTGTGTATTCTGCTACTTGGTTTGGTCTCCTCAGTGCAGACATTTACTGTGAAGGAGGTAGGATCTCTGTCTAAGTTCTCTAAAGCTAAAGTTCATTTATCTATTGTAAAAAGTTATAATATATACCCATAATAGTTCTGTAGAATATAAAGAGGTGACTGTATGTTTTTTAGCAGCCTTTAAACCCTGCAGCACATGCTAGGCTGAGTAGATGATGTACAGTTAGAGAGCCATGTGTTCTTCCTAAAATGGCTGCAAGACATGCTGTATTCCAGGTCACCCTGCTGCAATATCTTGGTAAATGATTTTCTCTTGTTCATTTTTCTGTATGCTTTGTTATATCCTGTAACATGTATGTGGGAATGTAATATAATGACTGCCTGTTATGATATAGGTGGGCTGGTGACCTGGCTGTATACCACATAGTGACAGTGTTTCCCTGTTGTATTACAGGCTCCAGCCAAGTGCACTCCACCTCAATAAAGCTTTAAACCACAGAAGACCTGAGTGTCGTCCCTTAGAGTCCACTTAGAGTTTATGCCTGGAGGAGCTGGTGACCGAGTGAGTGTGAAAGCTGGAGGTGTCGCAGATGGTGCAAGGAAAAGAGGGTTACATTTGGTGCCGTGACTCGGATGTCATCATTCTGCTCAAAGTGACCAGTGAAGATACCTAAAGTCACCAGTGTGCGAGTTCTGAGGTGATTGTGCCACGGCGGAGCTGCTAGGCGGCAGATTGACCTTATTAGCGGTTTATATCCTCTCAGGAATAGAAGATGAGTGGACGAGCCAGAGCCCGCGGAAGAGCACGTGCCAGGGGGCAGCCCAGCCAAGGACAGCCTGGACAGGAGCAAGAGGCTCAAGAACCTAGACACATTGAAAGACCCCAGCAGCCACCAACCGAGCCTTTGCTTGTGGGAAGAGGGCGCCAGAGAGGCCCACCAGTAGTGGAGAGACCTCCGACTGATGTTCTGCAGCTTTCAGCTGGATTTCAGGACATATCCCTCAGAGAACGGGGTGGCTGCAGGCGTGACTTCCATGACCTTGGAGTGAACACCCGGCAGACCATTGAATAGAAATGTGAGACCTGTTTTTTTTTTGCACTGTGTGACAGGTTAAGGTTTAATCTCAGAATCAGACTTCTATCTGAACGGTAGCGTGTGTCTTAGGTTTTTCTGAATGACACTATCAGTACCTTCAATGTAAGATATCCTTTTTGGGATAGATTTCAAGTAGGCCTCCAATACCAGAAACTAGTTATTTTGAGAATGGCAAATTTGGGAATAGTTTTTCAACCCAGAAAAAAAAGTGTGCTTTTACGGTCACTACAAATAACTTGACCAGCTAAAACAGTACAGATTTGCTTGAATAGAAATGTGAGACCTGTTTTTATTTGCACTGTGTGACAGGTTAAGGTTTAATCTCAGAATCAGACTTCTATCTGCACGGTAGCGTGTGTCTTAGGTTTTTCTGAATGACACTATCAGTACCTTCAATGTAAGATATCCTTTTTGGGATAGATTTCAAGTAGGCCTCCAATACCAGAAACTAGTTATTTTGAGAATGGCAAATTTGGGAATAGTTTTTCAACCCAGAAAAAAAAGTGTGCTTTTACGGTCACTACAAATAACTTGACCAGCTAAAACAGTACAGATTTGCTTGAATAGAAATGTGAGACCTGTTTTTTTTTGCACTGTGTGACAGGTTAAGGTTTAATCTCAGAATCAGACTTCTATCTGCACGGTAGCGTGTGTCTTAGGTTTTTCTGAATGACACTATCAGTACCTTCAATGTAAGATATCCTTTTTGGGATAGATTTCAAGTAGGCCTCAAATACCAGAAACTAGTTATTTTGAGAATGGCAAATTTGGGAATAGTCTTTCAACCCAGAAAAAAAAAAGGGCTTTTACGGTCGCTACAAATAACTTGACCAGCTAAAACAGTACAGATTTGGTTGAATAGAAATGTCAGGTCTATTTTTTAGGCGCTGGGTGACAGGCTAAACTTGCCCCTGATGTAGTATATGGCCAAAAAATAACCACACTGTTGATGGTTAAATGCACTTGGGTGACACAGGCTCAGCCTGCACCAGATGTAGTATATGGCCAAAAAATAATCAGACTGTTGATGGTTAAATGCACTTCGGTGACACAGGCTCAGCCTGCAGCTGATGTAGTATATGGCCAAAAAATAACCAGACTGTTGATGGTTAAATGCAGTTGGGTGACACAGGCTCAGCCTGCACCAGATGTAGTATATGGCCAAAAAATAATCAGACTGTTGATGGTTAAATGCACTTCGGTGACACAGGCTCAGCCTGCAGCTGATGTAGTATATGGCCAAAAAATAACCAGACTGTTGATGGTTAAATGCACTTCGGTGACACAGGCTCAGCCTGCAGCGGATGTAGGATATAGCACAAAATAACCACACTATTGATGGTTAAATACACTTGGTGATAGCTTGTGCTGGCGCACCACAAGTCACAAAATGGCCGCCGATCACCCCAGAAAAAAAGTGATCTAAAAACGCTCTGGGCTGCCTCAAAAAAGTGAGCAAGTCAATACTAGCACTTCAATGATCCACAGCTGCAGATCGATCACAGAATGAAGTCTTTTGGAGGAGTTAATCACTGCCTAATCTCGCCCTAACGTCGCAGCTGCAACCTCTCCCTATGCTTGAATCAGCAGAGTGACGTGCAGCGCAACGTGACCCAAGCTTATATAGAGGCTGGGTCACATGCTGCACTGGCCAATCACAGCCATGCCAATAGTAGGCAAGGCTGTGATGGCCTCTTGGGGCAAGTAGTATGACGCTTGTTGATTGGCTGCTTTGCAGCCTTTCAAAAAGCGCCAAGAAAGCGCCGAACACCGAACCCGAACACGGACTTTTACGAAAATGTTCGGGTTCGGGTCCGTGTCACGGACACCCCAAAATTCGGTACGAACCCGAACTATACAGTTCGGGTTCGCTCATCCCTACTCATAACACATTTCAGCCTCCATCTATGCCCATTTTGGCTGCAGTGTGGTTCACTAATCACTGCACCATTGAGACAGTAGCCCCCTTGGACTAAGTAAGTCTCCTGAAGAGTCATAGACAGAAACATGGCAAGTCGGGACCTAGGTGTAAGAGCAGTCTAGGCACCAGATGGAGCTGCTGTTATGAGAGTGGTAACTGACGCTCCTTCCCTCTGTGAAATGATGAGTTCACCTCTAATACTAGCTTCCTATGACGAGCTTCTGCAATTCTATATTAGTTATCCTGTACTGATCCTGGGTTACATCCTGTATGATACTCCAGAGATACACTCACTATCTTTGGGGAAGTCATTGTATACATGCATTACATCTTGTACAGTGATTTAGATCAATTACGGTTATTGTAGTGCCTCAACAAGGCCTATTAGAGTCAGCACTGTAATATCCACACTTTTAACCCTTGGATATTACAACCAAGCCGGTCGCAACAATAGATGGTATTATCAAAATAGTTTATTACATTCAGCATGTTGGTGGGTGTCACTGTACACCCTGTAATTTACTGTACCTGTCTTGTATTCATAATTACCCCCCAGTGTACTATGGTGGTGGGGATATCTATGGGACTTTCACTTTTTGTTTTTATTTTTCCTAAGCAGGTAGGCGCCTAAATGATATATTTTAACATAGCTTTATCCTTTGGACTGTGGTACCCTAAAACAGAAAATATATGCGTATGAAATTGAATTTCTTCTCACACTTATCAAAGGAGTGACATCTCCACCACTGTGTCACCTAAGGCAATGCCATGTTTTTGCCCTAATTTTCCCTAAGTTGCTTTAAAGGATTCAGTGTCTTTCCATGTTCCTTGATTTAGGCCATAGTTGAACATATTTGGATTTTATTTAAATGTATGTATGTACAAATGAACTAAGTAATTGATACACCTATGACCACCCATACATATTTTTACAACAGTTACTAAGGGGCCTTAGGCTAGATTGGCACCTGTTTATTGCAGCCTAGTTTAAGGGCTCATGCACACGACTGTTGTTGTTTTGCGGTCCGTTTTTCACGGATCCGTTGTTCCGTATGTAAGGTTTTTTCCCCCTCTGTTTTAAGTCCTCTTCTGTTCCATTATTCCACAAAACATATCCGTATGGTTTGCGTATGCGACCCGTTTTTTGAGGATCGGAAATGGAAACAGTAACTTATTAATCACTAAACACATGAGCAATATGTGCTGGGCATAGCATTTCTACAGTATGGATCCGCAAAATACGGATGAAATACGGATGACATACAGATGTTTTCCGTGTGCGCTCCATATTTTTTGCGGACCCATTGACTTGAATAGGGCCTCGGACCATGATTTGTGTACAATATGGCTAGTTCTACACGACGACATATGTCGTGCAACATTTTGTCGCACGACAATTTTTATAATAGTAGTCTATGGTGTCAAGATGGATTTTTCTGCGACTGTCGCACCGCAGTCGCAGCATGTCGTATGTTACAGTGCGACACCATAGACTACCATTATAAAAATTGTCGCACTACACATGTTGCAGTGTAGTTGGGCCCTATGTGTCGCGCGACACATGTCGTCGTGTAGACCTAGCCAAATAGGACATGCACTACTTTTTTGCAGAACAGAAATACGGAAACGTATTGCGGACCCATTGAAGTGAATGGTTCCACATGCGGTCCGCAAAAAAAAACGGGAACGGAAGCGGAAAGAAAATACGTTTGTGTGCATGAGACCTAAGTGTAACACGGGTCTCTCATGCAGCAGAGAGTGTGGGGGGGGGGGGCTCTGCTCTCAAATGAGAGCTGGCCTCCTGCTCTCGTATCTTTTACAGCATAGACAATTGCCTTCCGATGACCCCAAAGATAAAAGTCTAAGGGGGTCAGATCGGGAGACCTTGGGGGCCATTCAACTGGCCCACGACGACCAATCCACTTTCCAGGAAACTGTTCATCTAGGAATGCTCGGATCTGACACCCATAATGTGGTGGTGCACCATCTTGCTGGAAAAACTCAGGGAACGTGCCAGCTTCAGTGCATAAAGAGGGAAACACATCATCATGTAGCAATTTCGCATATCCAGTGGCCTTGAGGTTTCCATTGATGAAGAATGGCCCCACTATCTTTGTACCCCATATACCACACCATACCATCAATTATTTTGTTCCAACAGTCTTGGAGGGTTCTATCCAATGTGGGTTAGTGTCAGACCAATAGCGGTGGTTTTGTTTGTTAACTTCACCATTCACATAAAAGTTTGCCTCATCACTGAACAAAATCTTCTGCGTAAACTGAGGGTCCTGTTCCAATTTTTGTTTTGCCCATTCTACAAATTCAGTGCGCCGATCTGGGTCATCCTCATTGAGATGCTGCAGTAGCTGGAGTTTGTATGGGTGCCATTTGTGAGTAGCTAATATCCGCCGAAGGGATGTTCGACTAATGCCACTCTCCAGTGACATGCGGCGAGTGCTACGCTGTGGGCTCTTGCTGAATGAAGCTAGGACAGCCACTGATGTTTCTTCATTAGAGACAGATTTCATGCGTCCACATTTTGGCAAATCCAACACTGAACCAGTTTCACGAAACTTAGCAAGCAGTTTGCTAACTGTAGCATGGGAGATGGGTGGTTTCGTAGGGTGTATTGCATTGAAATCTGCTGCAATGACCTGGTTACTGCGTTCACCAGACATCAACACAATTTCTATCCGATCCTTACGTGTTAACCTCGGCGACATGTCAATGGCTGTAAACAAAGAGAAACTTGTAAATAACTCATGAAAGAATAAAGTTACGTTACAACCAAGCATACCATTGTTTTTCGTGTGAAATTCCCAATAAGTTTGATGTGTCACATGACCCTCTTCCTATTGAAAAAACAAAAGTTGGATTCAAAATGGCCGACTTCAAAATGGCCGCCATGGTCACCACCCATCTTGAAAAGTTTCCCCCCTCACATATACTAATGTGCCACAAACAGGAAGTTAATATCACCAACCATTCCCATTTTATTAAGGTGTATCCATATAAATGGCCCACCCTGTAGTAATTTCAAGTTATGACCTATCCACAGCATAGATGATAACTATTAGATTGGTTGAGGTCCTACCACTGGACCATGATCAAGAGAGTGGACTTCCTGTACACCAAAAGGCCCCCAGAAATGAATGTAACATCAGGTCGAGGGTGCACACTGCCGCTCGCTTAGTCCATACAGTGCCTGGCTATTTCTGGTAGGAACTGTAGAGATGAATAGAGAGGCAGCGCACATGCTCTACTTTGGGGGCCCTGCAGTATACAGGATCCTGTTCTCTTGATTGGTGGGGACCCTACCACTGGGGCACTGACTAATCACTTATCCTATGGACAGGGGATAACTTGAAATTACAGGACTATCCCTTTAACATTTAAACAAAATACTTGCACTGTGGGTTGGATTTTATAGCCCTGATCTCTTCTTTAGTACATGTTTTTAATGCTTTACCAAGCCTTCCTCTCCTGGCATGCCCACTTAGTGCCTGAGCAAGGATTGATATTTTAAAATGAATTTACCAAGCTGTGTGCACCAGCTGCTGCATTAAACCTGTCTTGGCAATAATAAAACACACCTGTTTAAGTTTATATTCACGGATGAATATTCCTGATATATCAAACAACTTTATCTTACAGCGTCAGGAGATTTGTGGGCAACGTGAAATCCATTTGACTTCTCGATTATTCTTTTTTATGTTTTCTTCTCTTTTTCTCATTGTATGTAAATTGAAGATATCTCATTCATATATTTCTCAGTGATTAAAATTAAGTGTGGAAATTGGACCTTTACAACACACATGCACAAAGTGAGGGAGACAGAAATCAGATAGTTGTGCACCCAGGCAGAAGTGGTAAAGCCATCCGTAATTTCCAGTCCAATACCATTGTAAGCTGGGTACCTGAACAAGCATTCTTTATGTAGTAGATTGTAGTAGAAAGCGCTCAAAGTGCTCTAATAATAAAGAATACAGTGCATGTTATTATCTTAAATTCAGGTTTTTATTGGAATAAAAAAACGACTTTTTTTTTTTTTGTACCGAACATGAAGCATAATCCAGATCCTGAAGATAGTTTCGGCTACATGATACCAAGGCTTTATGATTCCAATTAGTACTCTTTCGCAAAGTGCAGTTTTTGCAGGGATGATTTATAAAGGGGGCGTGCCACTCATAACACTTATTCCCTATGAACAGGATATGGGAATGTATTGATCGCTGGGGGTCCATAAGTGATGCCAAACTGACCCATGAGAATGCAGTAGTGCTAGAGTATGTCCCCCGCTCCATTGAGTTCTAAGGGACTTCTAAGTACAGCACTCCCGGAAGTTGCATATGAGTGGAGTGGTGGAGGTAGCTCTGCTGCATTCTCACAAGGCAGTTCATATGAGCAGTGGGGGTCCCAGAGGTTGGAGACCCAATAATCAAACATTCATTCCCTAGCCTGTGGATAGGGGATAAGTGTTATGACTAGCACAAGACCTTTAATTTTTATAATTAATGCTAATTAATTCTACCCATGGACCTATAAAATACACTCCTCAACATTGAAATTGCAACCTCAATAAGGAAAATCCTGGATTTATGGAAATCACAGGAGCGATAGACATGTTAATGGCATCCAAATAATAAAAATGGAAACAAAGTATTCAAAACATCTTGATTTATTCAGTATAGTGTATGAGCACCAAAAGCAGAAAAACATGCCCTTAGAGGCCTTGGTATACCATCAATATTAATGGTTGTCTGAGGAATGTTCTGTCACAATGATCGCGCTTAAACATGCAAATCAAGATCTGCTGCTGGCAGCTACCTTTGGAATTGCCAACCAATGACATCACAGATGTGCTCAATGGGAGACGTCCAGAGGTGCTGCAGGCCATAGTAGCACGTTTAGGCCAATCAGGCTGCTCACAGTAGAACAAGCAACATGTGTCTGGCGTTGTCTTTTCGAAAAACTGCTTCTGGAACACTTTGGAGAAATGGCTGTACCATTGGTTCCACGACCAAATCAATGTAACGCTGAACTGTTAGTATACCTGAAATGAAGACTAGAGAAGTCCGGCTACCAAGCATTATGACACACCACACCATAATCCCAGGAGTAGAGCCAGTGTGACATTTCCTTGTGAAAGGCCTCTTCCTGACGTTGCCCATATGGTCTGCAGACCAACCTCTGGCTATCATTGCTTCAAAGACAAAAGCAGAACTCATTGCTGAAGAGGATAGACCTTTATTGCAGTCTTGCAGTGCACAATAATGGCCTTTGAAAGTGGTGGCTTGTCATGCAAACGCCTTCTGATGCTTTGTGTATACACTGCCACCCTAGGCTTGAGATGCGACATCCAATTTCACTTGCAGTACAGAATGGATCACTATGTGCCATTCTTCTCATCAGACGATCTGTTCATGCAGAGGTTTGCCTCTGGGTACCTCTTGCTGTCATTCCATTTTCCAACATGCAGCGTTAAACAGTGCTGACATCTTGGCCTAGATATGTAGCGATCTGCTGGAGTGATAAACCAAGGTCTCTCTTTTCAAGGATTCTGTTCCTCTCAGTTTTGACAAGTGGTGATAACTGACACGTCGACGAGCAGGAGACATCACACAATTATCCCAAACGACTTTATATGAATTTTGAGGTTTTATGTGGGTTAAAACTTCAATTTGGCTTTTTTGCCCCTCCCACATGTCACAGATTGCAGTTAGGTGCTTGAAAATGTGATCATCTTAGAAGCACACTGACGGGCCTTTATGGGGTGGGGGTCATTATTATAACTGGGGTACACTATTGGAACATTGGTTTTACTGGGGGCAACAAAAAAAGGCATATATGTACTGCACACATAAGGGGGCATTTTTGTACTGGCACATATTATAAGGGGCATTTTGTGTACTGGCACATATTATGAGGGGGTGTTTTTTGTATTGGCATACATTTTAAGACATTTTGTTCTATTGGTGCACATTATAAGGGGACATTTTTGTATTGGCACACATTACAATGGGATATTTTTGTACTGGCCTATCTTATAAGGGCAGTTTTTGCATTGGCACATATTATAAGGGGGTATTTTTTTGTACTGTGACAGATTATAAGGGGTTATGTTTTGTACTTGCACAAATTATAAGAGGGCATTTTTTGTACTGGCACACATAAGGTGGCATTTATTGTACCGATTACATTAGGGGACATTTTTTCCACTGGATTATTACTACAGAGGAGAATTATGGTGAGCTTTAGTACACTGGGAGACTATGGAGAATATGATACTAGTATGGCCACTATGGGGACATTATTACTTCTGGGGGACTGTTAACACTAATTGTACTTTAGCAGAGTATCATTAATATTGGTGGTACTTTGAGGAGCACTATTAGTGTAGGGGCACCCTGGCACAGTATCAGCTTAGTTTTGGGGGACACTATCTTTATGACACTATTAGTGTTAGGTGCACTATTTGCTGGGTGCAGTTATTTTGGTGGGCACTACTTAGAAATAATTATTGAGGGAGGCACTATCTATGCGGTACGAGTATTTTCAAGGGGGATTATTTTTTTCTGCAGAATAGTATTGGGATCCTAGTGGGCACAGTATTAGGAGTGGCCAGATAGGGTATTCAGAAGGTGGTTGGATTATAAAAAAGTAGGAAACTAAGATGTCTGTGTGTAAGGATGAGTGAACTTGTGTTTTACAAGTTTGAGTTCAGGGTTTGGGTTTTATTACAATTCTGCTATGGATTCCATTATCAAGAGTCATAACGTAATTCTATGACGGAATGCATTATGGAATGCCTTTAAGAAGCATTCCGTTTTGCATTCCGTCATTATAGAACTCTATGGGCAGCATAACAGATGCATCTCATTCAGATGGCCGTATGCTGTCCGCAAAAATGCAGATCCGTTTTTTTGCGGACAGTTCAGCATGTCAGCAAAAAAACGGATTGTATTCCGTTTTTTTGCTGATCTATAGACTTCAATAGGGCCATGTCCTAATTTTCACTGACAAGTATAGGACATGTTAAATTTTTTTGCTGAGCCGTGCAATGGAAAAAAAGGGCCCCATACAAGTGAATGGGATAGTATCTAATCCGCAAAAAAACGGATCCGCATTTTTGCGGACAGCATACGGCCGTCTAAATGAGCCCTTATGCAGGAGTTCTTTGCAAACGCTCCCTTTGCAAACGCTCACTTGGCCCAGGTGTTACTATTTAGATGGAAACTTCATAAGGAAATGTCCTACTTGTCCTAAATTTTTTCAAAGTTCTGATAGATATAGACAACAGATGTCAAGTAGTCACTAGTGTAACTTAATTATAATGTAATCACAGAGTACCTTCACCAGTGTAAAATGTAACCTTTATTGATGATAATTAAAAATCACCCAATTTGTGCCCTTAAAAAAGCAACAATGAGGCTGGGCAGGACAAGGAAAGGAAAATTGAATTACCCTCACACTTGTCCTATCAAACTATAGGCCCTACCTAGCAAATTGGAATGGCCGCCCCGATAGGGGTGATCCCGTGTCAGGAACCTCCTGATAGGCCCTATATGTCCCTGACAAGGGATAGATATCGCCACCCGAGAAGAGACCTAGTATGACTATAGTCGAATAGTAATGTCATAAAGCAATGCATGTATCAGAAAATAATAAAGTTACAACAAAAATAATCGCACATAATACATATATGCTCCCAAGTAAACCAGTGGTGTCCAGGTTTTGATCAACAGTGGAAAAAAAAGGAGCACATACCATATGTCCCAGGAATGCAAACTTTGCCCCTACGCATTTCTCTGAACCGTTCTCTGGAGTCAGTTCATCAGGGGACCACATATAATAAAAAGACTCCAAAAAACAAACAATACAGAAATGGAGGCAATATTATGTGTGCAAATCAGATTATATTTTTGTAGTAATACCCAAATGATAAATGGTAAATCTCATGGCCATAAAGAAAGACAATTCCCACTTATTTGGGACCAAATATAATGCATCTGCATCACATACCTAATGTCCACAGTGCTGCTACTACTGAGACCCTTTTAAAATTCCACCACACACCATTTAAATATTGATAGTCAAAGTATGGCTTTCAATAAAATCGAAACTGCAGCAGGATAGACCAATAAACATAACAATTGCTATGACAGAAAGGGGAGATGACTTCCTGGGATAGAAGATCTTCTGGCTCTCTGTATCCCTAAACCCTAAACCGGGTCAATACCTAGAGAGCTACGCAGCACTTAGGAATGAGCAGAGAATAGTCAGGAAAAGCCGAGGTCAAATACCAGGAGAGAAACGAAGTACAACAGGAGTCCGCAAAGAATCGTCAGGTGGAAGCCGGGGTTAGGATACCAGGAGAGATGCGCAGTACAGGAGGAGCAGGCAGAGAATCGTCAGGGAACACAGAATCAGGTAAGAATGCAGGAACAAAACAATCACCAGATACCTAAAATTAACAGGCAACCTGTGGCCAGCAGGTAGTTATAGTGGGGAGTGAGGGTCATGTGACGTGGCCAGCGTCACATGACCGACAGACAGACAAATCGAGCACCGAGTGATCTGCTCGGCGCTCAAGGCAGACCTAGGAGCAGGGAGCTTCCCAGCTAGCAAAGCCGCCCTGGGAACGAGGCCAAACACAGATCATCGCTCCCGAAGCTAAGCAGCAGATCTGTGGCTGATGGGAGACCGAGTGCACCTTTGGCACCCCGTGACAATAACAAAATTGACCATGTATTGAACATATACCTTACTAACATTGTAAACTAGTCCAATATTAATCAAAACATTAATCCACAACATGTAACTTTTCAAAAACGTGAAGGGATCCTAGAAGGCAATCCATGTTCGCCCCTCGCGAACCTCCTCTTATGATCCAGGTCTAATCCAACTTTACCCTCGGCCGCACACACCGACCCAAGGGAACCAACTACTGGAAATTAAACCCCTATCAGGCTATTAGCCCAGGATCCCCCAGCTTTCCATTCACCACAACGTCCTAGATGCACGTCGCAAGAGATGGAGCCATGCACCTATCCAAGTTTTGCCTCCCAGGATCCTTCTTCTACCTGCTCGCTACGACAAGAGCAATTTAACGAACCCACCAAAAACATCAATTACGGGAGGGTGGGTGGGTAACTTCTCTACACTTTCCAGACTAACCTAAAAACTCCTCCCCCCCATCCTTAAGTACCTGGCGCGAATCTACTACTCCACCTCCCCAAAACTCCTCCCCCACAACCTCACACTATCCTAATATTAACCCATGTGCCACAACCTTCCACCAAAGTCAAGCCGCATTTCGCTATGGCTGCGCCCCGCTTCATTGCTTTTCATATGATTATACTTCCCCAAATCCTAGATGAGATGCCAAGCCTGGAGAGGGTACAATAAGGGATCAGTCTGGGTCAGCACAGGAGTATTGGTGGTGCAGTGGTGGCCATCTTGATGGAAAGTCTGGTCTCTGTCCATGTCAGCAGGCAATCAGCGTCATTCTAAATACACGCGCACCGAAATCTGGAAGTCACTTGACCGGAAGTCGGCGGTGGAGTGCATTGTGGAACACAAATACAGGAAGTAAATCGCAGCTATTACTGATAATGCAGAAAAAGGACAGAGGAACTATTGGGCATAAAAATAATTGTACTGATGAGCAGCCACTATACCCTGTTACTACAAGAAGATTATTTTACTATTGAAAATTTGTATTTTGCCGTATATCATTGTCACTTCATGTCAGCTTAGCGGATGGGGGATAGGGAGGTAAAATGAGAGGGAGGTTACTATCCCTTATATTATAAGATGAATATTAGGTGCAAAATTATAAATAGCACCCTACCTCACCCATAGATACAAATAATAACAACAGACGGGCCAGTCCAAACACGTAATTATTTAAATAAAGCACGCAAAATCAGTTTATTCATTAAGACCACAAGGGGTAATGGTGTTCAACCTATAAGTCCATCTAGCTTCTTTCTGTTTCAAAATGGTGCCAAGATCTCTACCTCTAATGCCTGTCCTGATTGTCTCTAACACACAAAAGGTCAGAACTCTGACATCACCATTATGTTTCAAAGTCACATGTCTGGAGATTGATTTTGGAACATGTGGGGGATGTGAGAAACAAATGTGAAAAACCTGTCTCTTGAATGCAAGGCAAGTTTTACCTTCATACATCAAATTGCATGTGCATTTACATAGATATATTACACCCTCACTATTGCAGTTAGCAACCCTCGATGAATTGACAAGCTTTACAGTGGCCGCAACGAAAGATACCAGTCTGTCTATTGGTTAGCCATGTCTCTTTTTTATCAGTCTCAAAATGGCTGTGAACCATGGTATCTCTTAAATTGTGACCACGTCTATACGTAATCCCTGGAGCATCTGGAATAAGTCCAGAAATATCCGGATCGGTTTTCAGGAGTGACCAATATTTACCAAGTATATTTCTCACTTTCCGTGCCAAGGAATCAAAAGTTCCAATAATACTTAAAGTTTTGTCCTCTTGTTGTCTGCTTTTGGGGGTTAATAACTTATTTCTATCACATTTCCGAGCAAATTCCCATGCCTGATTTAACAGTTTTCTTAGTTTTTTTTTTCCCTCGAAATCTGATACAGAATGGTACCCTCTTTCTTAAAATCCTCATCCCTTGTACAGTTTCTCCGTATTCTGAGGAACTATCCCTTTGGGATTCCCTTCTTTAATGGAATAGGATGAAAACTCCCCCATTGCAGAAAACTGTTAGTAAAGGTCTCTTTACTATGTAAGGATGTCTAAATCATATTATCTTTTTTCCATAGCCAAATATCTAGAAAAGCAATAGAATCTTTCTGTATGTCATTGGTAAAAAAATAACAAAATTTTGTTCTGATTCAGTGCCTTGACAAATAACTGAAAATCTTGTTTCTCACCTGACCACAGTATCAAAATATCTTCGATATATATCTTACCCACAATAAAATATGTGAGACCCAGTTGGCATATTGGTCAGAAAAAACTATTGTATCCTCCCACCAGCCCAGGAGCAAGTTAGCATGAGTTGGAGCACAAGGACTCCCCATAGCGGTGCCCCTGAGCTGGTGGTAGTACTTAGAGTCGAATACAAAATAGTTATGAGTCAAGATGAATTCTAGCAAATGAAGAACAAAACTATTATGGCCCTGATAGTGATTGCTTTTTAAGGAAATACTTTGTAGCCCTCAGTCCCATTTGGTGTGGGATGGATGTATAGAGAGCCTCAACCACTATATCCTCAAGCTTAATAAGCAGATCTATCGTATCATGTATGTACGAAGTAAGGGATAGGACAAAGGGACGTAGAATTCTATCAATGTACCGTAGATACCAACATTTTGAGTCAGGTTTCCAACCCCCAAGACAATTGGCCTCCCTTTTAGGGGATGTAACCCCTTATGGACTTTAGGAAGTCCATAAAAGGTAGCAATTTTTGGATATTGAGGGAATAGAAAATCATACTCATTCCGATCTATCCAATGGTTGTCTACCGCCTCGTTCAGTAGAATTGACAGTTGCAGTTGGACAGAGACGAGACTTTCCATCAAGATGGCCACCTCTGCACCACCAATGCTCCTATGCTGACCCAGACTGATCCCTTATTATACCCTCTTCAGGCTTGGCATCTCATCTAGGATTTGGGGAAGTATAATCATATCCTTCCCTTTCTGTCATAGCGATTGTTATGTTTATTGGCCTATCCTGCTGTTATTTCGATTTTATTGAAAGCCATACTTTGATTGGCAGTATTTAAATGGTGTGTGGTAGAATTTTAAAAGGTTCTCAGTAGTAGCCGCACTATGGACATTTGGTATGTGATGCAGATGCATTATATTTGGTCCCAAAAATGTGGGAATTGTCTTTCTTTATGGCCATGAGATTTATCATTATCATTTGGGTATTAGTACAAGAATATAATCTGATTCGCACACATATTATTGCCTCCATTTCTGTATTGTTCGCTTTTTGGAGTCTTTTTGTTATATGTGGTCCCCTGATGAACTGACCCTAGAGAATGGTTCAGAGAAACGCGTCGGCACAAAGTTTGCATTCCTGGGGCATATGGTATGTGCTCCTTTTTTTTCCACTGGTGATCAAAACCTGGACGCCACTGGTTTACTTGGGAGCATATATGTATTTTTGTTGTAACTTTATTATTTTCTGATACATGCATTGACCAATGACATTACTATTGTACTGTAGTGATACTAGGTCTCTTCTCGTGTGGTGATATCTATCCCTTGTCAGGGACATATAGGGCCTATCAGGAGGTTCCTGACACGAGATCGCCCCTATCGGGACGACCATTCCGTTTTGCTAGGCAGGGCCTATAGTTTGATAGGGCAAGTGTGTGGGTGAGTCAGTTTTCCTTTCCTTGTCCTGCCCAGCCTCATTGTTAATTGCTTTTTAAGGGCACAAATTGGGTAATTTATAATGATCATCAGTAAAGGTTATGTTTTACACTGGTGATTACACTATTTGTACTCAGTCTGTTGTCTAAGATCCAGTGGAAAGATAAACTTTTGTGATCTGTAATCTGGTGGGAGGCAGTTTTTGCTGTGGATGTAGGGTGGTATAGCCAAAACTCAAAGGGGTACAGCCTCCATGGACAGCCAGTTTACCCACCTGTGGATGTTTTGTTGTAGTGGTTGCCATATTTTGACACACCCAGCAGCGTAGGGACCCACTTAAATGTGGTCATTGTGAAGTTGACAAGTGGGCTTTTACATTTTGTTTACAATTTACTGTATATCAGGAACCTCTTGATGATGTTAAGAAATTTTGCTTTGCAGCAATAGAGCTTTGTGTAACATGTGGATATGCGATCTATGTGGGGAATTTACCAAGCCATGGCTTCAAAAATTCACAAGTATTGTTTTTTTGCATCTTTTTTGTGGTCAATATTGCAACTTTTTGAGCACTGCCACCTACAGATTTGGAATAAAAATTTGGTCAGAACTACAGAGTAAATCACTTGTGTGTCACATATATGAAGTTTGATTTTTAAACAGTCACAAAAAAAAAGTCCAAGCATCCTCTAGGTGTACTTTTACTGAAACAGGTGCAGCTACATTGCGCATTGCCAAATGTATTATTACCGTCAACTGTATGCAATTTCCATAAATTTGGCGCAGGTGCGGATAGCAGCTCCAATCTAAAAACTAACCTCAAATATACCTACAATGATAAATGCTCCCCTGTGTCTTTATATTTACATTCATAGCTAAAAATTTTACAATTTAATAGTTTCCAACAATTTGTGATTATATAATAGATGGAATTAGGGTTTCTAACTTTGCATTTTAAGGTTTTTTTGAGGTTATGTTTCCATGTGGTGTAAATGCTGTGGATTTGTCAGTAATCATCTGAACTTTCATAGTTTAAGTAGATTCATCTGAATGACCTTTAATGCTTACCATTTCTACTTGCTATCAATATTGTACCCATGCCTTAATAAACTATGTATAATACATTCACAAGTCAGAATCTCAGTCTGTTGAATTAATATGTCTGCAGTTTGTACATGGATCTGGCTCTTTGTCACGTGTATGCAATTTCTTTACAAAGCCTGTTTCAATGTTGGATTTAATTGGTAATGAAAACATATGCAACTTTGTAATATAGACTCTGTTCACCCCTATCATGATTTTTGTTATAACAGAAACCATGACATACATCACATAATGTAAACCAAAATCACCAAACAAACTCTATTAACCCCTGACAAATCACTTCATGTGGTAATAACTTTGGAATGCTTTTACTTATCCAATCGATTCTGTGTTTGTTTTCTCATGACACATCGTACTTCATGTTAGTGGTAAATTTGAGTCAATATGTTTCACTTTTATTTATTAAAAACCCAAGATTTATGGAAAATTTAGAAAAATTCAGGGGGTCATTTATTAAGACCGGTGTTTTAGACACCGGTCTAAATAACCTCTATATCTGGCGCTGGATGCGTGTAAGTTATGAAGAGGCGCAGGCCTCTAGATAACTTTGGCGCATCTATCTCCAGTGTAAATATAAGCCAGATTCCTTGCTGTCTTACATTTAGACCATTTTCTACGCCTAAAGCAGGCATAGAAAATGATGAATGAGACGGGCCTGCCCATGCCACACCCACTTTTTTCTACCTGTATATAGGGGTTTTTCAGGATAATAAATGACCCCCTTACTCTTTTCTAAATTTTAATTTCTCTGCTTTTAAGATGGATAGTGATACCTCATAAAATAGTTAAGTAACATTCCCCATATGTCTACTTTCTGTTGGCTTCATTTAGTAAAATTTCCAAAAAAAACACTTTTTTAAGGACTAATTCACTTTGAATTCACAGTAGAAACCACCCATAAATGACCTAATTTTAGAATCTATACCCATCAAATCATTCAAAACCGATTTGACAAACTTTGTTATCCCTTTACATGTTTCATTTTAAATTAAATTAAAAGAAAATGGAGGTGAAATTTAAAAATTTCACTTTTTTTTGCAGATTTTGTACTTTTTTTTCTTTTGTACTTTTAGCTCTTGTGTGTACTTACTATAATGTTTTTTTGTAGATCAAATGTGTCATCTGTCGTCCAGACTCTTCAGTTCACAGAGAATTGGTGGACACATATAGCAGACTTGTGAGAAGTCTGAATAAACAGTAATTAAAAACAGTTTGATTCACTGACAGAGAGATCTTAAAATTATTAGAAAGCCGCATATATTATACATAAAAGGCTGTCTTTGTGATTCCAAATAGGCTATAGTGGAGAATATCACACACATGCATGGCTAACTTTCTCCTGCTTCTACTTTTGTGGCTAGATTATGGTAATCCAAAGGTGCAACAGGGATGCATATCCCTCATGTATTCTAATAAGATACCTACCAAACTGACCTTCAAGGCATTTCTTAGTCACCCCATTATCCTTTATATGATAACAAAAAAGTTCTTTAACCAGTGACCTCCATAACTTGAGATAGTAAATATTTGGCTCATTCACCCATCAGCCGTTCTTCCCTACACTCTATACATATGAATACTCAGTTCACCCTCTCAGATCTAACCTTAAAAAAAAAAAAAAGTCAAGCATATTGAAACCCAACAAACTAGACCCTTCTTTTTGTTAAAAATTGCTGCCAGAGGAAAGTCGGGACACCTCAGTACACATTAGATGCCCAGCCAATGACATCAAAATATTTTGTGTGGCTTGAAATGGATGCAAGTTGGGTCATGGAAAAAACTACATTGGAATGATATGTATACAGCTAACCATCCTTGCTGTATCTAAGATCATGTAGTATTCTCAGAGATATAGTGCAACCTGGAAGAGTTAAAGTGCTTGTCCTATCAAGATAGTCCTCCTCGAAAGCAGTTGAGTATAGCCAGGGGCGGATTGGGAACTTAAAGTGGCCCTGGAAAAAATAAATAAAAGTGGCCTGTCTAAATTGACCAGGGCAACATAAGTAGGAGGGGTCGGCAACACCATAGCGCAAAATACCATAATACCAAATACCACAGAGCAGCACAATATATTGCCCCAAAAGCTGTCCATCTGTGGTGGCCATCAATACCGTAGCTGCCATTTTCTGTCCTTCTCCTCCAGCTCTCTCTGATGATGATATGGGTCAGGGGGCTTAGGAGGTGAAATGCAGGCCATAGTTGAATTAAGGAGGGCATGTGCGGTCGCTGGATGGGTACATGACTGCCTGATTATCACAGTGTTAATTACCGCTGAGAACTCATCATGCAACTTGCCAGCGGCAGAGAAGAGGGCTTGGGAGGCCCCCTGGGCTTCGGCCCACCGGGAAATTTCCCTGTAAGGTCTATGGACCTGAGTATAGCTGCCTAAATTGCAGAAATAAGCCCAATGGTGCACTGGGAACTTACGGGTACTTTCACACTAGCGTTTTTGCTGGCAGGGTTCAGCAAAAACACTTCCACCACTGATAATACAACCATCTGCATCCGTTATGAATGGATCCGGTTATTTTATATTTAACATGGCCAAGACGGATCCGTCATGAACTCCATGGAAAGTGAATGGAGGACGGATCAGTTTTCTATTGTGTCAGATTGTGTCAGAGAAAACGGATCTGTCCCCATTGACTTGTATTGTGGCTCATGACGGATCCGTCTTGCTCCACATCCCATGATGGAAAGAAAACTGCAGCATGCTGTGGTTTGCTCCCCGGTATAGGAACGCAACCAAACGATACGGAGCATTGCGTTCTGTTCAGTTCCATTTTGTTCCCATTGACAATGAATGGGGGCAAAACTGAAGCGTTTTTTTCCGGTATTGAAACCCTATGACAGATCTCAATACTGGAAAATAGAAACGCTAGTGTGAAAGTGGCCTAAAGTGGCCCTGAAAAAAAATTAAAAGTCGCCCCATGTTGTAGGCAGGTCCAAATTGACAGAAGGTGAGATAATAGAAGTAGGTAGGGCCAGCAATATTGCAGTGCAGAACAAAATACCACCCCAGCAGAACCAAATGCCACAGTGCAGCACAAAATACCACTCCAGCATAACCAAATGCCACAGTGCAGCACAAAATACCACCCCAGCAGAACCAAATGCCACAGTGCAGCACAAAATACTGCCCCAGCAGAACCAAATACCACAGTGCACCACAAAATACTACCTCAGCAGAACCAAATACCACAGTGCAGCACAAAATACCACCCCAGTAGAACCAAATACCACAGTGCAGCACAAAATACTGCCGCCTGTGCCACAGTATGAAACTGTATCATCGACCTCAGGGTTTCAGTAGGGTATCTGTGGCTGCTGGCCAGGTGCATAAGTGCCTCATGCTCCTACATTAATGAATGCTGAGAGCATCAGATCTTTATGTACCTGGCTGGTAGCCAAGATGAGATGGATGGCCTTCTGGGCATCAGCCCACCGAAAAATTTACTTGTAGATTCTATGGCCAGAAATCATCCAGCATTTCTGGGAACAAACATGCAAGATCTCTGTAATACATGGTCTTGCAAAGTAACCTCGAGTCGTAGAATCAACTTCCTGGCTAATATAAGTGGTTCCCATATGGGACATTCAAATTCCCTTATATTATGTATGGAGTGAGGTTGTCCTGGCAGGTTAACTTAACAGCAACTTGCCTGCCTTTTTAACAGGGCATATTTCAGGTTGTATTGTTTCCATCTGAAGACAATGTTCTACATGATGACGTTTGACAAATGACCATTTTGTATGGATGTTTGTGGCTATAATTGTGCTAGACTTCTGGCCGAACAAAGATTATAGGTCACACCACATTTCTCAGAAATCACTGAACTATCTAAAGCCTTTCACTGATTTATAAGTCAAAGAGTGGTCCATAAATTAGCATTGCATTGGCCAGCCGCCACACCACTGAAGAGCCAGTTCACTAAGTTCACCTAGTGTTGTAATGGAATAGGGCACAGAGTGTCTATTTTTTCCCATTACAGGTATAAACCTAAACTTCTATGCAGACCCCTTGATAAACTGCGAATTAATTTATTAATGCTTTAATGCCTCGTTCCTCTAATCTGCACAATATTTATTGTGAAGGCCTAATTAATAAAAGGCAATCTCTTTCAAGCCTTTTGCACTGGACACATTTTTCTTCATTGCTTTTTTTCCTCTTCTCACTCAAACGAACAGCTAATTGACTTTTCCTGCTTGCTAGCTGAAGCTGCTTTGATTAATTTATCATTAATTTTTAATCAGCCTTTTACGATGACTATACTGAATTATTGTCTCACTACCACATCCATCACAGAAGCACTACCACACTGCAGATCCCTATCGTTGAAGAACCACTGATCAAAGACAGGGTTCCAAGGTCAACACTATATTAAAATTCGCTTGGCTCTGTGGGGCATGATGTGCACTGTGGCAGAACTCAATGAGCAAGTGATCCTGATTACAATCAGTAGGCGTTATGGATAAAAAAAAATTCTTTGCAAAATGATAGAAAATACTTAACTCAATAAATAATTTGACATTGTTTTTAGATAGGGACAGTTTACATTCAAGTTTAATGATTATACAAACCTGGCACTTGTACTTATAATTCAATAAGTGTCTCTGTATCTAAATTTTAAATCTAAAATGGTTTAAAACCTATGCTACCAATTTGCAGAAGATAATGGTGAAGATATTGTAGAAGACAGTGTTATGAAGCAATGTATATAAATTGTAAAAACCAACTACAGTGAAATGGAACAGGTGAAATGATAAGATAGTGAATATACAATTCAAACAGGCACAGGGAAAAAGATGGAGGAAATATCTACCAGAGCTGCCAGTGAAGAAATTGTCACATTGTTTAAATAACTCAACTCTTTAATGTGAGGCTGTCACATCAAAAACGGGGTTATGGAGCAGTAGTGTTGTAGGAAAAAATTCAGTAAAACATTTTTTTCATCTAAGCATTATTATGGTGGGGGGGGGGGGGTCTGTTCTGTTGGGGAGGCTCGGATTATAATGGTTTCATTAAAGGGAACCTGTCACCTGGATTTTGGGTATAGAGCTGGGGACATGGGCTGCTAGATGGCCACTAGCACATCTGTAATACCCAGTCCCCACAGCTCTCTGCGCTTTTATTGTGTTAAAAAACCGTTTTGATCAATATGCAAATGAACCTGATATGTGTGTGCTTTTATTGTGTAAAAAAAATAATTTGATACATATGTAAATAAAACTGAGATGAGTCCTGTACGTCAGATGAGTCAGGGACAGAACTCATCTCAGGTTAATTTGCATATGTATCAAATAGTTTTTTTTACACAATAAAAGCACACAGAGCTATAGGGACTGGGTTTTGCGGATGTGCTAGCGGCCACCTAGCAAACCATGTCCTCAGCTCTATACACAAAATCCCGGTGACAGGTTCCCTTTAAGTTCTGCACTATTTTCACGATTTCAGCTTGGTGTCGAAAATTTTTTAACATTCTTGTTCAAATTCAGAGGCTAAAAATCCAGTCCTGTTCACACCTGAGGGTTTATTACAAGAAAGAAATCCTCTTTGACCTGAACAAAGCAGTGTATGCAATCACTTTTCTGTTCTTGACTCCAAAATTATAGATCTTACCTATAACTGGTGCACTTTTTTAAAAATATAATATGAACTGGCAATTAAACTTTGAAATATGATGTTACTCTAGTGGGAACTTGAATATGGGTCGCTGATAATCCAGTTTTTATTGTGAGTACTTCTATCTCCTGTATTTCCATTCTCAATACAACTCTGCCCTATAATTCTAATAAAGCGAGACCAGTGGATAAAGTGCCTTCATGGATTTTTACTTCTAGGTTTATAGTCCATTCTCGGCAATAATATATTAAAGAAGACCTGTCAACATTTGGCACCCAAATATGTATGTTCTGTCCTCATCCCGGCAATGAATTGACAATGGAGTAACGTCCAACTTTATCTTTATTGCAAGGATGTAAATGCGTGTGGAAAAACTGGGGAACAGAAAAAATTATGCGCTTACTAATGGGGTCTGACATAGCAATGCACATACAAGCACAGATGCATATCTAACCAGAGCATGTTACCTATCTGCATAACAAGCATGGTCCCTAGCTGCTAACTGTAAGCTGCTATAAAAGAGAAGAAAAAGATATGCAAAATACATATGCAAACAGATGCAAACAGGCTGTAATGTGGCTATGTGACATACCAGCGATGCTACCGTGAGCTTAGATGTAGAGGATGTCTCAAGAGGCTTCCAACCCATGTGCTATCCTCAGGCAGTGATTACTGTGAATAAAGAAAATGGCTGCTATGTGCAGGGATGATGATGTCACTAAGATAAGGAAGCTGAAGTAGACCAAACTTGTAGTGTCAATAGCTGCAATTGTATGCAAAACGGCCACTAGATGGTGCTGTTACACAATCAACACAGAACAACTATGTATGAAAAACAGAAAAACACCAAACTGCTACTCAAAAGGCAATGCGTTCTTCCCCTTTCTGACACTGTCTAATCATAAAGGATAGTGTCAGAGGCCTGCTGTACTATGACCTCACAAAATATTTTCAGGGGCAGTGCTTCTAAACGGGGAGCCAAGAAATGTAAAAGAACTGTACATTAATCAGGGGACCAGTGGGGTTCAGCTAGTATACATATTTTACTAGGTTTCAAATGGCGACAGGTCCACTTTAAGTTGCTGGTGTCACGAGGGTATCGAGAACCACGCCTGACTCCGTTATACCCGGGGTCAGGAAGTCGCAGCGGTTGGCTGCACGCTCTATTTAAGATAGGGCTGTTTTCCTTATGGTAGCTTTCTGTGTTTGCTTTGCAAACCCTTTTGGCTCACTCAGGGATCCGTAGCTCCTTCTCCTCAGCTGTTCCTTGTCCAGCACTCCCAAACCACCTTATATTCCTCTCTCACACTTCTCTGGTTGCCAGAGATAGAACTTCCTGCCTGGACATCTATTCTGACCTTCTGGAGCTGTGTTGCTGCGTTCTCTGGTAGTTGGTCCAGAACGCTACCCTCCGGATCCCTGTTGGACCTTTGTGGTCTATTGTGATCGCCCACCTGGGTGTATGTGTTTGTCTGTTTTGTCTGTCCTCTCCCTGGTGTTTCCCTCTTAGTGTCAGTGGTGCGGACTAGCGATCCCACCGGCCCGTTCACTATCTAGGGCTCATTTTAGGGAAAGCCAGGGTTTAGGCACGTGATCGCCGCACGGGTGAGGAACCCGTCTAGGGACGTCAGGGCAGTCAGGTGCCAGCCGCAAGGTGAGTTAGGGGTCACCACCTTTCCCTCTCCCTTGGGCAGGGCTTTCCCTTTTATCCTCCCTGTGCGTGACGTCGGTCATTACATTTTCTCTGGCCTTTTATTGTTGAAGTAGATGCGTCAGAGGTGGGAGTGGGGGCGGTGCTGTCTCAGGGTCCGTCTCCTTGCAAATGGCGTCCTTGTGCTTTCTTTTCTAAAAAACTATCTGCAGCAGAAAAGAACTACGATATTGGCAATAGGGAGCTATTAGCTATTAAACTTGCGTTTGAGGAGTGGCATCACTTCTTAGAGGGGGCAGTCCACCCCGTCACTGTGATTACGGACCACAAAAATATTCTGTACCTCGAATCAGCTAAGCGTCTCACCCCTAGACAGGCTAGCTGGTCGCTATTTTTTACCAGTTTTAACTTTGTGATTACCTATCGTCCTGGGGCAAAGAACACCAAGGCTGATGCACTATCTCGTTGTTTCCCTGGAGGGGGTAATGTGAGTGATCCGGTGCCCATTCTTCAAAGAGGAGTGGTTATGTAATGACCGACGTCACGCACAGGGAGGATAAAAGGGAAAGCCCTGCCCAAGGGAGAGGGAAAGGTGGTGACCCCTAACTCACCTTGCGGCTGGAACCTGACTGCCCTGACGTCCCTAGACGGGTTCCTCACCCATGCGGCGATCACGTGCCTAAACCCTGGCTTTCCCTAAAATGAGCCCTAGATAGTGAACAGGCTGGTGGGATCGCTAGTCCGCACCACTATCACTAAGAGGGAAACAGAAGGAAGAGGACAGACAAAACAGACAAACACATACACCCAGGTGGGCGATCACAATAGACCACAAAGGTCCAACAGGGATCCGGAGGGTAGCGTTCTGGACCAACTACCAGAGAACGCAAACCCTTTTGGCTCACTCAGGGATCCGTAGCTCCTTCTCCTCAGCTGTTCCTTGTCCAGCACTCCCAAACCACCTTATATTCCTCTCTCACACTTCTCTGGTTGCCAGAGATAGAACTTCCTGCCTGGACATCTATTCTGACCTTCTGGAGCTGTGTTGCTGCGTTCTCTGGTAGTTGGTCCAGAACGCTACCCTCCGGATCCCTGTTGGACCTTTGTGGTCTATTGTGATCGCCCACCTGGGTGTATGTGTTTGTCTGTTTTGTCTGTCCTCTCCCTGGTGTTTCCCTCTTAGTGTCAGTGGTGCGGACTAGCGATCCCACCGGCCCGTTCACTATCTAGGGCTCATTTTAGGGAAAGCCAGGGTTTAGGCACGTGATCGCCGCACGGGTGAGGAACCCGTCTAGGGACGTCAGGGCAGTCAGGTGCCAGCCGCAAGGTGAGTTAGGGGTCACCACCTTTCCCTCTCCCTTGGGCAGGGCTTTCCCTTTTATCCTCCCTGTGCGTGACGTCGGTCATTACAGCTGGTGGCATATTTGTTACAATATTATGTCCTATGAGTCAGTTTTCTGGGTATCACTCAGTATTGCATTGGCAAGCTGGAATATAGAAGCATCTTGAAGTCTAGACCTTGCAACCTGGGCCAAACTATACATACTGGTGATGAGGATGGTGAAAATTCTTTATTTACTAGCTATTGGATGTTTTGGTGTTTCTGTGGACCAAACTTATCAGTCAAAGTGCAGAGACAATTGGCAGAAAGTATTTCCCCTCTATGTTGCAGCTACAGTGACCCAGTGGTTCACTGCTAAAATTACTAAATAGTTAATTGATAACATTGTCAAAACATTTACTGTGATGCTATATACACTTTCAGAGGTGTATCTCAAAATACTGTACATGTGAAGGAAATAGATAACTGGCAGTCCTTAGCGATAGTTACCCCAGGTGGTGGGTTGGCCCCACTTTCCCCTGGCTAGTGAGTTGTTGGCAACAAGGTCAAGATTAAAGATGTGTTGTTGAATTCTTGGTATGCAGCCCAAGAGAGAGAACCTATTTAGTGTGTGCTGCTACCAAGTAACCCAGGACAGAAGACTGCGCGTAGCTGAAGCAGAATTCGTCCAGGGAGACAACATCCGTGTGTGAATTCAAGCTGTGAAAGAGAACAGACTTTTTGAAGAAGGTTGAGAACCAATTAGAAGGTACAGTGCTTGTACTGGAAAGACAATAAAGGTTATGCAGGCATACAACTGTGGGCTTTATTGCAAATGGTTTGAGTTTCATTGCTTCTGGTGACCGCCACACTACTGAGATGTAGCCCAAAAGCCCAAGAGAGGGAAGACTGTTAGCGTAGGTCCTGTTCTGTCGCTTGTAGATGGGCCAGACATATTTTTGATAAAAAAAATGTGTGCAAAGAGTTTCTAATTTTCAAATAGTAAGTATCACAGTAATGCAATTGATAATTATCCAGGTTTCCTTTGTTTGTACGTGTCTTTGTCCATTAAGCAGTGTGCTGCTACTTGTAGTCTTTGTTTTCTTTTGCATTGCAGCCCTAGTAGCGTGCACCTGAACTCCATTTATACATAGTTGCTGGTCCAACTATCTTTTGCATATTACCGAGATGGACTGGCCATCCGCTCTATAACTGCACTCTATGGTTGGGCACTGCAGAGATGTTAAAGGGGTTGTCCACTTTCTGGCAGCTTTTGACCAATGTGTATGTAAGATGACTATATGACACTTGCTGATATAGCCTTTGTTGATATTCTGCTCCATTTTATGCATTTCACAAGGTATACCCCCTTGTTGGAAGAGTCTTTAGTGCTGTCCCAATAGAAGTCCTGTCCAAAAACTGGCTGATGATGGAGATATATGTGACCAGCCAATTTACTCAGCCTCCTTTTATCCGGATAAACCACACATGCCATCTGCACTTGCACTGTTGGGAGTTTGGTGCAGGTGCAGTATATTTGAATGGAGATGACGGTTTGGTCTAGACCAGGAGTGCATAACCTTTTTTGGTCTGGGAGCCGCATTGTCACATTTCAAGGGGCCGCAAAAAAAAAGTTAATTAGCGCTTGTTTGCATCCTGATAAAATATGCAAATCAGCCAACAAACGAGTGAGTCCTTGTTTATTGGCTGATCAGCAGCACGATTATACCAGCCAGATATCAGGAATGAGCGTATCTATGAAGACTTGTTCCCAGTAATTGTCCTGAATATCGTGCTGTGTAACAGGGACTTAGAGATTTCCTGGTAAAAAATGATTTTTAACACGAGCCTGAAACATAAGATTTATACTTTCCTGCTCCCTGCCATCTGCTGTCTCCATCTTCCAGTCCCGGCGCTGTTTACATCTGGCTGGCTATTGGCATAGTCACATGTACCTCTCCAGCCAATGACTGGCTTCAGTAGTGATGTGGCCACAAGCAGCTTTTCACCGCTAAAGTCAGTCACTTGCTTGAGAGGTGCTCCGGGACCGGAAGATGGAGACAGAGAGAGCAGCACGGAGCAGGAAAGTAGGAATCTCCATTGTCAGGGACTATGCTGCAGGAACTTGTTAAAAATCATTTTAACCAGGAAACTTTTTTTAGTGGCGACGTTTCCTTCCTGCCTCCTATTCACAAATGAGCGCTTTACTTCACTGCAGAGGACGGCGCTCACTGGTTACTAACATCTTCTGCACCCCCAGATATACTGTAGGTGCCCTGCAATACCCAGTAAGCACTTTCCCTGAGGGCTCACGCACATGGCCCTTGTATTAGTCCCCATCTGAGCCACATTTTTTTTATTTGGCTTCAATGGGGCCGCAAAAGATGCGCTTCATGTGCTGTCCGCATCCGTTAATCCATTCTGCAAAATGCAGAACACACGTGGCTGGAGTCCTGCGGACCAAAAGATAAGGTACGGTCGTGTGTATGAGGCCTTACTAGCCGGGAAAGCACTTATTGTTTAACCCTTTAATGACCAGGCCTGAAAAGGCCTTAATGACCAGTCACTTTTTTGTGCTTTAGCACACGTGGTTCAAACACTTGTAACTTTTTTTTATTTTTTGGACTACCAAAATAACTTTTCTAGCTTTTTATTACATAACACAGGGCTTTTTAATATATATTTTTTCGTTTTATTAGGGGGAAACTGTACAATTCTTTTTTAAAAGTCATTTTTATTCAAACTATAGCTCATTATTTAAATATGCAAATTATTAAAATTAGTTCCCTATATGTGTTGGATCGTTTTATTATACAATATGCTTAATGAATGGGGTGATAATTGTAATGGTTTTGGTTGGTGTGGGCGTTTTTTCTTTTATGTGTCTTACTATTATCTCTTTTTTTAACGTATGTTTTAAATACACTGCTCAAAAAAATAAAGGGAACACTTAAACAACACAATGTAACTCCAAGTCAATCACACTTCTGTGAAATCAAACTGTCCACTTAGGAAGCAACACTGAGTGACAATCAATTTCACATGCTGTTGTGCAAATGGGATAGACAACAGGTGGAAATTATAGGCAATTAGCAAGACACCCCCAATAAAGGAGTGGTTCTGCAGGTGGTGCCACAGACCACTTCTCAGTTCCTATGCTTCCTGGCTGATGTTTTGGTCACTTTTGAATGCTGGCGGTGCTTTCACTTTAGTGGTAGCATGAGACGGAGTCTACAACCCACACAAGTGGCTCAGGTAGTGCAGCTTATCCAGGATGGCACATCAATGCGAGCTGTGGCAAGAAGGTTTGCTGTGTCTGTCAGCGTAGTGTCCAGAGCATGGAGGCGCTACCAGGAGACAGACCAGTACATCAGGAGACGTGGAGGAGGCCGTAGGAGTGCAAAAACCCAGCAGCAGGACCGCTACCTCCGCCTTTGTGCAAGGAGGAACAGGAGGAGCACTGCCAGAGCCCTGCAAAATGACCTCCAGCAGGCCACAAATGTGCATGTGTCTGCTCAAATGGTCAGAAGCAGACTCCATGAGGGTGATATGAGGGCCCGACGTCCACAGGTGGGGGTTATGCTTACAGCCCAACACCGTGCAGGACGTTTGACATTTGCCAGAGAACACCAAGATTGGCAAATTCGCCACTGGCGCCCTGTGCTCTTCACAGATGAAAGCAGGTTCACACTGAGCACATGTGACAGACGTGACAGAGTCTGGAGACGCCGTGGAGAACATTCTGCTGCCTGCAACATCCTCCAGCATGACCGGTTTGGCATTGGGTCAGTAATGGTGTAGGGTGGCATTTCTTTCGAGGGCCGCACAGCCCTCCATGTGCTCGCCAGAGGTAGCCTGACTGCCATTAGGTACCGAGATGAGATCCTCAGACCCCTTGTGAGACCATATGCTGGTGCGGTTGGCCCTGTGTTCCTCCTAATGCAAGACAATGCTAGACCTCATGTGGCTGGAGTGTGTCAGCAGTTCCTGCAAGACGAAGGCATTGATGCTATGGACTGGCCCGCCCGTTCCCCAGACCTGAATCTAATTGAGCACATCTGGGACATCATGTCTCGCTCTATCCACCAACGTCACGTTGCACCACAGACTGTCCAGGAGTTGGCAGATGCTTTAGTCCAGGTCTGGGAGGAGATCCCTCAGGAGACCGTCCGCCACCTCATCAGGAGCATGCACAGGCGTTGTAGGGAGGTCATACAGGCACATGGAGGCCACACACACTACTGAGCCTCATTTTGACTTGTTTTAAGGAAATTACATCAAAGTTGGATCAGCCTGTAGTGTGTTTTTCCACTTTAATTTTGAGGGTGACTCCAAATCCAGACAATCCATGGGTTTAAAATTTGATTTCCATTTTTTTATTTTTGTGTGATTTTGTTGTCAGCACATTCAACTATGTAAAGGACAAAGGATTTTAGAAGAATATTTAATTAATTCAGATCTAGGATGTGTTATTTTTGTGTTCCCTTTATTTTTTTGAGCAGTGTATATTTCTGCTACAAAAAGACCTTTGGGGTACGCTAACTATTTTATTTTGCGCATTTTCCTTTTTTTCCTTTTATTAGTATTTTATTTATTTTGTATTTTTTTTATCATTCCTTTATTATTTATTTTTAAAATATTTGTTTGCAAAATAAAATTATTCATATTATGTAGCACTTTTTCCTTTTTATAGTTTTCTTTTACTTGTATTTTATTTATTTATTTTACATCTTTTTGCTAAAATTTTCTTTTCTTTTCATTTCAATATATTTTTGCAGCACTGTATGTCCCCCAAGAGGTCTTTAACCTCTTCAGGACCGGCGTACGCAGGATTGCGTCCTGGCGGCGGCCCTGCTATTCTGGGTGGACGCATATACGCGTCCTCTCGCGAGACGCAAGATTTCCCGTGAACGCGCGCACACAGGCGTGCGGGTTCACAGGATCGGATGGTAAGCGAGTGGATCTCCAGCCTGCCAGCGGCGATCGTTCGCTGGCAGGCTGTAGATGCGATTTTTTTAACCACTAACAGGTATATTAGACGCTGTTTTGATAACAGCGTCTAATATACCTGCTACCTGGTCCTCTGGTGGTCCCTTTTGCTTGGATCGACCACCAGAGGACACAGGCAGCTCAGTATTAAGTAGCACCAAACACCACTACACTACACCCCCCCTTGTCACTTATTAACCCCTTATTAACCCCTGATCACCCCATATAGACTCCCTGATCACCCCCCTGTCATTGATCACCCCCTTGTAAGGCTCCATTCAGACGTCCGTATGTTTTTTACGAATCCACGGATACATGGATCGGATCCGCAAAACACATACGGACGTCTGAATGGAGCCTTACAAGGGGGTGATCAATGACAGGGGGGTGATCACCCCATATAGACTCCCTGATCAGCCCCCTGTCATTGATCACCCCCCTGTCATTGATCACCCCCCTGTAAGGCTCCATTCAGACGTCCGTATGTGTTTTGCGGATCCGTGGATCCGCAAAACACGGACACCGCGGATCCGCAAAACACATACGGACGTCTGAATGGAGCCTTACAGGGGGGTGATCAATGACAGGTGGGTGATAACCCCATATACACTCCCTGATCACCCCCCTGTCATTGATCACCCCCCTGTAAGGCTCCATTCAGACATTTTTTTGGCCCAAGTTAGTGGAAATTGTTTTTTTTTTTTCTTACAAAGTCTCATATTCCACTAACTTGTGTCAAAAAATAAAATCTCACATGAACTCACCATACCCCTCACGGAATCCAAATGCGTAAAATATTTTAGACATTTATATTCCAGACTTTTTCTCACGCTTTAGGGCCCCTAAAATGCCAGGGCAGTATAAATACCCCACATGTGACCCCATTTCGGAAAGAAGACACCCCAAGGTATTCGCTGAGAGGCATATTGAGTCCATGAAAGATTGAAAATTCTGTCCCAAGTTAGCAGAAAGGGAGACTTTGTGAGAAAAAAAAAAATAAAAAAATTTCCGCTAACTTGTGGCAAAAAATTAAAAATTCTATGAACTCGCCATGCCCCTCATTGAATACCTTGGGGTGTCCTCTTTCCAAAATGGGGTCACATGTGGGGTATTTATACTGCCCTGGCATTTTAGGGGCCCTAAAGCGTGAGAAGGCTGGGATCCAAATGTCTAAAAATGCCCTCCTAAAAGGAATTTGGGCCCCTTTGCGCATCTAGGCTGCAAAAAAGTGTCACACATGTGGTATCGCCGTACTCAGGAGAAGTTGGGGAATGTGTTTTGGGGTGTCATTTTACATATACCCATGCTGGGTGAGATAAATATCTTGGTCAAATGCCAACTTTGTATAAAAAAATGGGAAAAGTTGTCTTTTGCCGAGATATTTATCTCACCCAGCATGGGTATATGTAAAATGACACCACAAAACACATTGCCCAACTTCTCCTGAGTACGGCAATACCAGATGTGTGACACTTTTTTGCAGCCTAGTTGGGCAAAGGGGCCCACTTTCCAAAGAGCACCTTTAGGATTTCACAGGTCATTTTTTACACATTTTGATTTCAAACTACTTCCCACACATTAGGGCCCCTAAATTGCCAGGGCAGTATAACTACCCCACAAGTGACCCCATTTTGGAAAGAAGACACCCCAAGGTATTCCGTGAGGGGCATGGCGAGTTCCTAGAATTTTTTATTTTTTGTCAAAGGTTAGCGGAAAATTATGATTTTTTCTTTTTTTTTTTTCTTACAAAGTCTCATATTCCACTAACTTGTGACAAAAAATAAAAACTTCCATGAACTCACTATGCCCATCACGAAATACCTTGGGGTGTCTTCTTTCCAAAATGGGGTCACTTGTGGGGTAGTTATACTGCCCTGGCAATTTAGGGGCCCTAATGTGTGGTAAGTAGTTTGAAATCAAAATGTGTAAAAAATGACCTGTGAAATCCTAAAGGTGCTCTTTGGAATGTGGGCCCCTTTGCCCACCTAGGCTGCAAAAAAGTGTCACACATCTGGTATCGCCGTACTCAGGAGAAGTTGGGCAATGTTGTCTTTTGCCGAGATATTTATCTCACCCAGCATGGGTATATGTAAAATGACACCCCAAAACACATTCCCCAACTTCTCCTGAGTACGGCGATACCAGATGTGTGACACTTTTTTGCAGCCTAGGTGGGCAAAGGGGCCCACATTCCAAAGAGCACCTTTTGGATTTCACAGGTCATTTTTTACACATTTTGATTTCAAACTACTTACCACACATTAGGGCCCCTAGAATGCCAGGGCAGTATAACTACCCCACAAGTGACCCCATTTTGGAAAGAAGACACCCCAAGGTATTTTGTGATGGGCATAGTGAATTCATGGAAGTTTTAATTTTTTGTCACAAGTTAGTGGAATATGAGACTTTGTAAGGAAAAAAAAAAAAAAAAATCATCATTTTCCGCTAACTTGTGACAAAAAATAAAAAGTTCTATGAACTCACTATGCCCATCAGCGAATAGCTTAGGGTGTCTACTTTCCGAAATGGGTTCATTTGTGGGGTGTTTGTACTGTCTGGCCATTGTAGAACCTCAGGAAACATGACAGGTGCTCAGAAAGTCAGAGCTGCTTCAAAAAGCGGAAATTCACATTTTTGTACCATAGTTTATAAAACGCTATAACTTTTACTCAAACCATTTTTTTTTTTTACCCAAACATTTTTTTTTATCAAAGACATGTAGAACAATAAATTTAGAGAAAAAATTATATATGGATGTCGTTTTTTTTGAAAAATTTTACAACTGAATGTGAAAAATGTCATTTTTTGGCAAAAAATTTGTTAAATTTCGATTAATAACAAAAAAAGTAAAAATGTTAGCAGCAATGAAATACCACCAAATGAAAGCTCTATTAGTGAAAAGAAAAGGAGGTAAAATTCATTTGGGTGGTAAGTTGCATAACCGAGCAATAAACGGTGAAAGTAGTGTAGTGCAGAAGTGTAAAAAGTGGCCTGGTCATTAAGGGTGTTTAAGCTAGGGGGGCTGAAGTGGTTAAAAAACCTCTGGGGGACACAGACTTTTTTTTCATTTTATTTGTATTTTTTTTATTGTGTTTTCAATTTTTTTTTTTTTTTTTTACTTTTAATATATGTATTTGCCACATAATTTGTCCCCTAAAGGTCCATTAAAGACCTTTGGGGACACAGACTTTTTTTTGGTTGCACCATTTCTACTGTAACCAAAGGAGCCCCAGTTACAGGGAAAACCAGCCTCCTGGGGAGGCTTTGTACAGGGCAGAGCTGGTGAGGGTCTGCAGTCCTCTGCCCCACCCGGTGATCACGTGATCACCGGGTCTAAACTGCACAGCGCGCCACTCACCTGTGTGAGAAGTCAGAAGCGCTGATACACTGCTTCTGCCTTCTCCTCGGGTCTCTTGCTACAGTGCACTAGCTGTAATCCAGTGTTTCTTCCCAGCAGGACGGGGGCTGCAAGCTATGCGCCGCGTGTGTGCCCATTTCCGCAAGTCATTGACAGCTGCCGCCTGTCTGGCAACGCTGGCAACGGTGCAGCAGCACTGGAAATTGCCAGCTCACCAGTTGTTGTGCGACGTGAGCACTCGCTGGATCTCCACATTCCACATGTTGCTCAGGTTTTGTAAGCAGCAGAGGGCAGTAGTGGAATACCAGCTGCAACATGGTCGTCGCCTTTACAGTCAACTTCCGCTATTCACAAGCGAGGAGTGGGCATGGATGTCTGACCTCTGTGAGGTTTTAAGAAACTTTGAGGAATCAACACAGATGGTGAGCGGCGATAACGCTATTATCAGCGTAACCATCCCACTGCTGTGTCTATTCAAACACTCGCTGCTCACAAAGGACAATGCTTTGCATGTGGAAGAGGTGGAAATGGGGGAAGACATTACACAGAGTGATTGCCAGACCACCCTCAGTTCGTCTTCTCAGCACGAATTGGACGGTGAAGAGGAGGAGCAGGAGACGGTTGCCTCAGCTACAGAGGGTAGTACCCATGGAAATTTAATTCCATCTGTTTTGCGTGGGTGAGCAGATAAGGAGGAAGAGGATGAGGAGATTGAGAGTAAACTTCCTGATGACGACAGCAAAGTCTTGCCTGTTGGGACTCTGGCACACATGGCTGACTTCATGTTAGGCTGCCTTTCCCGCACCCGCGCGTTATACGCATTTTAGACAACGCGGATTACTGGTTTTTCACCCTTCACGACCCCCGCTACAAAGAGAACTTCTCATCTCTCATTCCTTAGGTGGAAAGGACAAGCAAAATGGTGCAATACCAGAAGGTCCTTGTTGAACAAATTTCTCCAAAAATTTTATCTGACAACGCTGGCGGCAGAGTCCCTAGTTCCTTGGGCAACCGAGGAGGGGAGACAAGGGAACACACAGCAGTTCCAACAGAGGCAGGGCAACACTCTCCAAAGCCTGGGACAGTTTCATGACACCCTGCCAGCACCCTCATCCTGATGAGCAGCTTACTGTCACAAGGAGGGAAATTTTTTGGAAGATGGTGAAGGAGTACATAGCAGACCATGTCAGCATCCTCAATGATCCCTCAGTGCCTTACAACTACTGGGTGTTCAAGCTGGACACGTGGCACGAACTGGCGCTGCCTTGGTGGTGCTGGCCTGCCCTGCCACCAGCGTTTTGTCTGCGGGTATTTAGTGCTGCTGGTGGCATTCTAACAGAGAAGCGTATCCGCAGGTCAACTGAAAATGCTGACAGGTTGACTCTTATAAAAATGAACAAGGCCTGGATTGACCCAGATGTCTCGACTCCACCAGAGGAAAGCTGATGAACATAAAGGCATTTTAAATGTGTTGTTTATAATATACTGAATACACTGTATTCCCATGCACCTCTTCCACCACAAAAAAGGGTATATGGTTGAATCTTCCTTTTCTCATCCTCCTCCTCCTCTTCCATCATATCAACATGCTTATTCGTCGCATAAAATGCCATCACATATAATGTTTTACAGGGTCAGCTCAACTGCAGGCCCCCGCATATAATGTTTTACAGGGTCAACTCACCTGCAAGTCCTCGCATATAATGTTTTACAGGGTCAGCTCACCTGCAGACCCTCGTCTACAACCGTCTAGAGGGTCAGCTCACCAGCAGGCCCTCACCGACAATCTTTTACAGGGTCAGCTCACCAGCAGGCCCTCACCTACAATCTTTTACAGGGTCAGCTCACCTGCAGGCCCTCGCATATAATGTTTTACAGGGTCAGCTCACATGCAGGCCCTCACCTACAATTGTTTAGAGGGTCAGATCACCTGCAGGCCCTCGCATATAATGTTTTACAGGGTCAGCTCACCTGCAGGCCCTTGCATATAATGTTTTACAGGGTCAGCTCATTTGCAGACCCTTTCCTACAACCATTTAGAAGGTCAGCTCACCAGCAGGCACTGACCTACAATATTTTACAGGGTCAGCTCACCAGCAGTACCTCACCTACAATCTTTTACAGGATCAGCTCACCTGCAGGTCTTCACATATAATGTTTTACAGAGTCAGCTCACCCGCAGGCCCTTGCATATAATTTTTTACAGGGTCAGCTCATCTGCAGGCCCTCGCCTACAACCATTTAGAGGGTCAGCTCATCAGCAGGCCCCCACCTACAATCTTTTATAGGGTCAGCTCACCTGCAGGCCCTCGCATATAATGTTTTACAGGGTCAGCTCACCTGCAGGCCCTCACCTACAACCGTTTAGAGGGTCAGCTCACCTGCAGGCCCTCACCTACAATCTTTTATAGGGTCAGCTCACCTGTAGGAACTCAGCTCAGCAGCAGACCCTCACCCCTAATGTTTTAGTGGGTCAGCTCAGCAGCAGGCCCTCGCCCCTAATGTTTTAGATGGTCAGATCAGCAGACCCTTGCTCCAAATGCTTTTGAGGGTCACCAGCAGGCCAGCAATCATAATATTTAAAGGGTGTGTATAATGCCCTCCTTCATGTGTAACAAAGGGTGTATTGGAGTGTCGGTTCCTTGTAATTTTTGGCAGCCCTTTCATTTAGTGCATAGGATTTATGAGTATAGTTGTCCCACTACCTGAACAATTGTACCACACTGTGAATGAGGCCCTCCATTATGTGATATACAGGTTGTATCAGAGTGCCTCTTCTGTGTGATTTTTGGCAGCGCTTGCACTTCATATACAAGTAAATATACAGGAAAGAATGTTTCCTAACAATCTTTTCGCTAAAACTAATTTTATCTTTTTTGGGCGTATTATTGTCAGTCTGTAAAAGTGACGTACTACTCGGACAACATCCTTCCCAGCAGCGACCTGGGAGTCCAAGATGCATCCAGACATCGTCCCCATGCTGTTCCTGAACCATTTCAGTGTTGTTTCCATCAATTTCTGACTTTTTCCTATGAATCAGACAGCCTCCCCTCTTCAGGTGGTGCCTGGTTTAATGCTTGGGTTCTCCCATTGACTTCCAGTGAGCTCGGGTGCTTGGTAGAGCACCCGAGCATCCCGAGGTGTTTGGCCCGAGCACCCGAGCACGTTGGTGTTCGATCAACACTACCGATTACTGATTGTTCACCCTTCTCGACCCCCGCTACAAAGAGAACTTCTCATCTCTCATTCCTGTGGTAGAGAAGACGAGCAAAATGGTGCAATACCAGAAGGTCCTTGTCGAAAAATTGTTCCAAAAATTTCCAGCTGACAACACTGGCTGCAGAGTACGTAGTTCCTTGGCCAACCGAGGAGGGGAGACGAGGGGAACACACAGCAGTTCCAACAGAGGCAGGGCAACACTCTAAGGCCTGGGACAGTTTTATGACACCCTGCCAGCACCCTCAACCTGATGCGCAGCCTAGTATCACAAGGAGGGATACATTTTGGAAGATGGTGAAGGAGTACATAGCAGACCATGTCAGCGTCCTCAGTAATCCCTGTGTGCCTTACAACTATTGGGTGTCCAAGCTGGACGTGGCACAAACTGGTGCTCTATGCCTTGGAGGTGCTAGCCTGACTCGCCACCCGCGTTTTATCAGAGCATGTATTTAGTGCTACTGGAGACATAATAACTGATAAGCGCATCCGCCTGTCAACTGAAAATGCTGACCGGTTGATTCTTATTAAAATGAACAAGGCCTGGATTGCCCCTGACTTCTCTTCCCCACCAGAGGAAAGCGACTGAACATAAAGGCACTTTAAATGTGGCTGTTATGGTGTATTGAATACACTGTATTATCATGCCCCCCTTCCACTACTAAAAGGGTATATGGTTCAATTTCCCTTTTCTCGTCCTCCTCCTCTATCATATCAGCATGCTTATTAGGCTGCCCTCGCTCAGAGGAAGGCCTTCACCCATAATGTTTTTGAGGGTCACCAGCAGGCCCTCAACCATAATGTTTTAGAGGGTCAGTTCAGCAGCAGACCCTCACCCCTACATTTTTAGATGGTCAGCTCGGCAGCAGGCTCTCGCCCACAAAATGTTTTAGATGGTCAGCTCAGCAGCAGGCCCTCCCCCCTAATGTTTTAGAGGGTCACCAGCAGGCCCTTGCTCCTATTGTTTTTGTGGGTCACCAGCAGGCCATCAATCATAATTTTTCAAGGGTGTGTATGATGCCCTCCTTTATGTGTAATAAAGGGTGTATTGGAGTCCCGGTTCCTTGTAATTTTTGGCAGCCCTTTCCCTTAGTGCATAGGCTTTATGAGTGTAGGAGTCCCACTGCCTGAACAATTGTACCACAATATGAATTAGGCCCTCCATTATGTGATATACAGGCTGTATCAGAGTGCATCTTCCTTGTAATTATTGGCACTTTATATACAAGTAAATATACAGGAACGAATGTTTCCTAACAATTATTCCTCTAAAATCGATTTTATCTTCGGATTTGTGCGTATTTTTATCAGTCTGTAAAAGTGGCGTACTACTCGGACAACATCATTCCCAGCAGTGACCTGGGAATCCAAGATGCATCCAGACATCCTCCCCATGCTGTTCCCGAACCATTTCAGTGGTGTTTCCATCAATTTCTGACCTTTTTCTATGAACCAGACACCCTCCCCTCTTCAGAGCAGGGGGTACCTGGTTTAATGCTCGGGTTCTCCCATTTTCTTCCATTGTGCTCATGTGCTTGGTAGAGCACCCGAGCATCCTGGGGTATTCTACTCAAGCACCTGAGCACTTTGGTGCTCAGCCAACACTAATCACCACTATCATTTCAACAGTTTTTTTTTCAGAGCATTTAGCTTAGGTTCCAGTCCCAAAAATGTCACCTAGCCATGGTGGGGCACAAATGATTTTGATAAAAATTTATTTGCTAAGTACCTCACATTCACTTATATAGTATAGCATTGGTTTTTATAATTTGTGATCATGTATTTTGTGTATGCAGAGTGCTGTTGAATTGTTTGATCTTGTACTGTCAGAATAGTGTCCTCAAACAAGGAGATAAAGCATCGCTTCAAGAAGAATAGTCTAACAAACTGTCTCCTTTGGCTTAGTTTGGAAGTAAAATTTTTGGGAAATTCTTAAAGGGGTTGTCCGCTTTATTTATATTGATGACCTATCCTCAGGATAGGTCTTCAATATCAGATCAGCACCCCAGCTGATCAGCTGTTTGAAGAGAAGGCTGAGCTCTTACGAGTGCTTCTTTCTCTTCATTGTTTACCTGCTCACTGTTGCAATCACAGCAGTGAGCAGGTGTAATTACACCTAAGCCGTCCCTTTTACTTTTATGGGTCAGCTCCTTCAATTCAAGTGTATAGGAAGGAGCCGTCTCATAGAAGTGAATGGGACGACTTAGTTTCAATTACGCCTGCTCACCGCTGCGGTTGTGATTGCGAGCAGGTAAGCAATGAAGAGAAGGCAGCATTCGTGCGAGTGTGGCCTTCTCTTCAAACAGCTGATTGGTTGAAGGTCAGGTGTCAGACCCCCACCGATCTGATATTGATGACCTATCCATAGGTCATCAATATAAATAAAGTGGACAACACCTCTAATGAATTCAAAAATTCTAATGAATTCAAAAATTGGTTCTCTCATCTCTGTTAGGGAACCTTCAAATTTCTAGGTCAATATTCATTATATTAAAAGAAAATGTATACTATGCTCGTACATAGTTAGGTGAGGTATTCATCTATGTGTAGTCTTGCCAAGGTGTGAAAAGTTTGAGCACACGCACCCAGTATATCGGCTTTGTTTTCAGAACATGAGATTTTGATTATTTCAGAACATTTCCTTAGATCAGAAATGCCTTTTGAATCTGGTTATTTCCACCTCATTTATATGAGAAATATCTTATGAAGTGTTTCATATATAATTGAAGTAGTTTAAAGTCAACATCCAGCAGCTATGAAGATTTTATAGTACTGAGATGCTATGAACTCTTCACCCCATTTATGGCTGACCTGTGCTGACAAGGTTTAAAGTGTATGGTGACACTCAGCCACAGAGGTCATAAATAGCTAAGTGAGTTCTGATTGATGTGGAAATCAAGAAATCTTCTTCCATCTGTATCTTTCCCAGCTGCAGTCTGAAATCGAAGTATCTTGACTATTAAATAGAGATAAGAAGGCTAAAATTATCAGAACCTGAACCACTCAAAATTTTCCTTTATAGAACCTTGACAGATACTATGTTCTCAGACTCGAGTGTGAATAGATTTACTAATGTTGCCAAGTGTCACAGAGGTTTACTTTGCATGTGGTCTCAAAGGGGTTCATTGCAAATGTCTTCTTAAAGTTAACTTCTGGATTTAGAACAACGCTGAACATCATACTAGGGAACAGCAATTCCCTAACATTATATTAGTATTGAAATGACTCTATTAGTGGTTTTTGAGAATAGCTCTGGTTGAAAGGAATTAAGGCTGTTAAATGGTGCCTGTATTCTGTTGGGCGGCAGCAAAGAATCTGAGTTCCAAGTGACCCTGCGGTGATAATATTCTACTTGCAGAATATTTTGTTCAAAGTGGAAGAAAATTGGAATGTCACTTTTTTGATGATGCACATATAGGGTAACATTTAATATTTTTGATTCTGTCTACCTTGTAGGAGTAGGAGAGCAAGAAAATATGGTCCCTCAGCGATCTGATACAAAGAGTATCTATCTGGTAAAGAATATATTTATATACTTATTTTGCTTCCATTGGTTGCACAGGATAAAAGTAAGTATTTCATTTGCAGTTTTGGACTTATAAATAGCATACTAATGCTTCAGCCGGTCGCTTGGTTTGTGCTGAAGGTAATTCCACACTGTAAATATGAATAAAAAAGCATCAATTGTAACATAGTAACATAGTACATAAGGCCGAAAAAAGACATTTGTCCATCCAGTTCGGCCTGTCATCCTGCAAGTTGATCCAGAGGAAGGCAAAAAAAACCCTGTGAGGTAGAAGCCAATTTTCCCCACTTTAGGGGAATAAAAAATTCCTTCCCGACTCCAATCATGCAATCAGAATAACTCCCTGGATCAACGACCCCTCTCTAGTAGCTATAGCCTGTAATATTATTACGCTCCAGAAATACATCCAGGCCCCTTTTGAATTCCTTTATTGTACTCACCATCACCACCTCCTCAGGCAGAGAGTTCCATAGTCTCACTGCTCTTACCATAAAGAATCCTTTTCTATGTTTGTGTACAAACCTTCTTTCCTCCAGACGCAGAGGATGTCCCCTCGTCACAGTCACAGTCCTGGGGATAAATAGATGATGGGATAGATCTCTGTACTGACCCCTGATATATTTATACATATTAATTAGATCTCCCCTCAGTTGTCTTTTTTCTAAAGTGAATAACCCTAATTTTGATAATCTTTCAGGGTACTGTAGTTCCCCAATTCCAGTTATTACTTTAGTTGCCCTCCTCTGGACCCTCTCCAGCTCTGCTATGTCTGCCTTGTTTACAGGAGCCCAGAACTGTACACAGTACTCCATGTGTGGTCTGACTATTGTGCTTGAGAGAAAAACAAATAAAGCTACGGCTGCTTCAATGCTATGGTATATGATACTGTATTATAATTAGAGATGAGCGAAGTTTTAGAAAATTAGATTTGGCTGGTTTGCCGAATATTAAAAAAACATTTTTTTGGAAGTAGCGAGTGCAACGACAGGGAGCTGCGATAGCGCCGCCCCCCGTCATTGTACCCCTCAGATGCCGCATTCATACATGATCGTGGCATCTGAGTGTAAAAACTGTGTAAAATTAACATTAAAAAAATGTCATCGAACTTACTGATGACATTTGGAATCAGGCGCTTTACCTAAGCGGGGAAGGTTATTGTAACTAAAAGGAAGTAAATGAGTCAGAAAGATGATGGATATTGTCATTGCCCAAAAGTTTGCCCTAATAGAAAATGGCGGAAGGAATCAGTGACGTGACGCCGCTGACTGGGTTCGCGGGCGTACGGGCACGTGATGTGCGTGATGCGCGCCGGAGCGCAGTAAACCGGACGTCATGACGCATGGTCTCCGCCAGCCAGGGACGTAAAAAGGGTTATGTACCGCCTAACAGGAGGGGCAAGAGACAGACACATGCGCACTGACCAAGAGTAGACGCGGAGGAACGGCGTGCTTTTATAGAGGCTAACACGCCATCTCCTTCTACTCCACAAAACCTCCAGCAAGGTAATATAGTTTTTTAGAGCACTAAGCACTTTAATGTATCACTGATAAATAATCACAAGCGATATTGGGACCATAGGGACCATTAACACATGGTATGGATGACAGTAGACACATTGAGGTTGATGTGAACAAGTATTTTTAAGTAATGAATGTAACATGTCTATAATGGGGGAGTGCACTTTATTTGTATTGGTTGATGAATTAATTGGTAACAACCTGATGATGTATTTATACAGACACTATTGCACTTTATGTTTCACCTGACTTGAGAAAGGTTCTGTGAGAGAACCGAAACGTTGTCAATATTTGATATGTGTGAATAAAGAGCACATTTTATCATTTTATCTTTCAAGGGGTGCTGCGGATCTTTTTTCATATATATATATATATATATATATATATATATATATATATATATATAGTAGGGATTTGCTCTGGTAGGCAGGGTAATTGGACACAATACAGAGGCAAGACCACGGTTGAAAAAACAAAAGTCCAGTGTTTATTCACACAGAGATGGCAGAAAAGAAAAACAATGCTTTACAGGGTCCTGGTGTTAGTTCACACAGCAAGAGTTCCCAAAATAACATAAATCACCTGGCAGACCACAGCAGGCTTTAGGGCGCCTGACTCCCAGCAGGCAGCTCTCATGCCGCTCCCAGCCTTGCAGTATGGCAGATCTCCTCAGCTCCCAAAACCACAGTGCTCCCACATCTCCACTACCAGGCCTCTTTCACACGACAGTATGTCTTTTTCAGTGTTTTGCGGTCCGTTTTAAAAGGATCCGTTGTTCCGTTTTTGTTTCCGTTGTGTTTCCGTTTCCGTTCCGTTTTTCCATTCCGTTTTTCCGTATGGCATATACAGTGTCACGGTTATGGGCGATCGAGGGTTACTCACTGTATTGGAGGAGAACCCTGGGCAGGCATGCGGCAGTGAAGGAGAGGTAGACACAAGTTCTTCTGGGGCACACTCTGTATGTAGGGACCAGGCCTGATGGTGGATGAGGTGCCCTGGATGTTACAGGTATTTTGAGTGCCTGAAGCAAGGTCCCTTTTGGATTTGTGACGCCAGTGCCGGTAACGGTGGCACACTGATTGATAGTAGTAATAAGTGAGGTACACAGGTGGTATAGTGAACCAAACGTTGCTTTACTTAAACAGTCCAACTTTGTACATCAAGATGGTAATGCAGTCCTTTATATCACAAGCAGGCTTATTTCACAAGATGGCAGGTATTGATCATGCAAGATACTCAGAGGGTAAATACACAACACACACAGAATCAGGTTGTACCTTTCCTCAGAAATATTGTACACTGTTCTTTTAGAACTCCTGTCTGGTTTCCTATCCCAAGGCCCGGATGCCTAAATGGTGGCTTAAATCCTTGGTAAATATATATCTTCCTCCCGTATTAATCCTTGCTTTGCTTTATAGTTCCTCTGCCGATTAGTTTACTTATCTTGGCTGGAAATATCCTTACTTGGCTTGAAGGTAACTGCAGGTTTCTCCCAGGAGGTCCTGTCCTACAACTGGGGTAACTTCTGAGCTAACTGAGGCTCATTTGGAGTACAGGCAGGCTAGGGTTCTTCAATAGCCTTCTGGTCATAGCTAGCAGCCAGGGCTATCAAGCTGCATGTCAGGAGGAGGCCCTCAGCATATCTCTGGCTGGTGCCTTCTGACTTCTGTCTCCACAGACTCCTGACTAAGAACTACCACTCCCTGTCTGGGCCTGGACATTTATACTAGGGGCTCCCTATCTCCCTCTAGTGTCCGGGATGTCTAACTACACCCAACTAGGCCTGCTAAGCATTAACACAGGGGAACATTGCATATAAAAACACATTAGAAAATACATTAAATGCATATTTAAACATAACATTTCTGTCCCTTGTGAGTAGAAGTAACACGCAACCCAATTGACCCTTGTGTAGTGCCCACCTTTAACTAGTGGGACACTACACACTGTCAGTATGTGTTTGGTGTTGGTCTGCAGAGGACTTAGGAGCATTCCTCTCCACACAGTGTTCCTGAGAAGGGAAAAGACCAGATTCTGCACAAAGGTGACTCCTGTATTTTGCCTGTTTAAGGCTACTTTCACACCTGCGTTCGGGTGACCGCTCGTGAGCTCCGTTTGAAGGGGCTCACAAGCGGCCTCGAACGCATCCGTCCAGCCCTAATGCATTCTGAGTGGACGCGGATCCGCTCAGAATGCATCAGTCTGGCGGCATTCAGCCTCCGCTCAGCAATCGGACACCTGAACGCTGCTTGCAGCGTTCGGGTGTCCGCCTGGCCGTGCGGAGGCAAGCGGATCCGTCCAGACTTACAATGTAAGTCAATGGGGACGGATCCGTTTGAAGATGACACCCCATGGCTCAATCTTTAAGCGGATCCGTCCCCCATTGACTTTCAATGTAAAGTCTGAACGGATCCGCTCAGGCTACTTTCACACTTAGAATTTTTTCTAAGTTATAATGCAGACGGATCCGTTCTGAACGGATACAAATGTCTGCATTATAGGAGCGGATCTGTCTGAGCAGACAGACGGACCCGCTCTGAACGCTAGTGTGAAAGTAGCCTAACAATTGAACTGTTATATGACACATGAGGGCTGAAGATAAGTGCTTTATGTGACTGAACTTTGATGGGCTGAAGCCAAGCCATCCTGTTGGACCAAATTTGAGTTGTGTTTTTCCAATAAAACCCTTATGTTGCATCCAATCCTGCCGACTGCCTACCATTTGTACAGCTAATCTCCACAAAATTATATATATATATATATATATATATATATATATAATGTGTGTGTGTGTGTGTAAAAGCTCTCATTGTCCTATTATTTAGTACAATCCACAATAACTATTAGCTTAATAGTGCACTGGGGGAAATGCAGTAATTTAAGGGGGTTTCATTCTCTGCCTCTCGTTGTCCTATTACTAATAGCATTTGTGGTTTGTACTAACAGTACTGGGCCAATGAAAGGTACTATATATATATATATATATATATATATATATATATATACTGCTCAAAAAAATAAAGGGAACACAAAAATAACACATCCTAGATCTGAATTAATTAACTATTCTTCTGAAATACTTTGTTCTTTACATAGTTGAATGTGCTGACAACAAAATCACACAAAAAAAAAAATATGGAAATCAAATTTTTTAACCCATGGAGGTCTGGATTTGGAGTCACCCTCATAATTAAAGTGGAAAAACACACTACAGGCTGATCCAACTTTGATGTAATGTCCTTAAAAGAAGTCAAAATGAGGCTCAGTAGTGTGTGTGGCCTCCACGTGCCTGTATGACCTCCCTACAACGCCTGTGCATGCTCCTGATGAGGTGGCGGACGGTCTCCTGAGGGATCTCCTTCCAGACCTGGACTAAAGCATCTGCCAACTCCTGGACAGTCTGTGGTGCAACGTGACGTTGGTGGATAGAGCGAGACGTGATGTCCCAGATGTGCTCAATTGGATTCAGGTCTGGGGAACGGGCGGGCCAGTCCATAGCATCAATGCCTTCGTCTTGCAGGAACTGCTGACACACTCCAGCCACATGAGGTCTAGCATTGTCTTGCATTAGGAGGAACCCAGGGCCAACCGCACCAGCATATGGTCTCACAAGGGGTCTGAGGATCTCATCTCGGTACCTAATGGCAGTCAGGCTACCTCTGGCGAGCACATGGAGGGCTATGCGGCCCTCCAAAGAAATGCCACCCCACACCATTACTGACCTAATGCCAAACCGGTCATGCTGGAGGATGTTGCAGGCAGCAGAACGTTCTCCACGGCGTCTCCAGACTCTGTCACGTCTGTCACATGTGCTCAGTGTGAACCTGCTTTCATCTGTGAAGAGCACAGGGCGCCAGTGGCGAATTTGCCAATCTTGGTGTTTTCTGGCAAATGCCAAACTTCCTGCACGGTGTTGGGCTGTAAGCACAACCCTCACCTGTGGACGTCGGGCCCTCATATCACCCTCATGGAGTCTGTTTCTGACCGTTTGAGCAGACACATGCACATTTGTGGCCTGCTGGAGATCATTTTGCAGGGCTCTGGCAGTGCTCTTCCTGTTCCTCCTTGCACAAAGGCGGAGGTAGTGGTCCTGCTGCTGGGTTGTTGCCCTCCTACGGCCTCCTCCACGTCTCCTGATGTACTGGCCTGTCTTCTGGTAGCGCCTCCATGCTCTGGACACTACGCTGACAGACACAGTAAACCTTCTTGCCACAGCTCGCATTGATGTGCCATCCTGAATAAGCTGCACTACCTGAGCAACTTGTGTGGGTTGTAGACTCCGTCTCATGCTACCACTAGAGTGAAAGCACCGCCAGCATTCAAAAGTGACCAAAACATCAGCCAGGAAGCATAGGAACTAAGAAGTGGTCAGGTCACCACCTGCAGAACCACTCCTTTATTGGGGTCTCTTGCTAATTGCCTATAATTTCCACCTGTTGTCTATCCCATTTGCACAACAGCATGTGGAATTGATTGTCACTCAGTGTTGCTTCCTAAGTGGACAGTTTGATTTCACAGAAGTGTGATTGACTTGGAGTTACATTGTGTTGTTCCCTTTATTTTTTTGAGCAGCGTATATACCACCCAGAGACCACAGTGTACAGCTCCCTACACATTGCGGAACAGTGTGTGACTGACTGATTATTACACAAGTACAGTAACACACAAAGTGATGAAGACTGCTGCACTAGGCCTGCAGCCTCTCCTACTTACTGAGGTCAATGACATGCCGGTCTCTGAGGCAGTTACTGGGCATGGCCATGGTCGTTATACTGGAGGGCGATTTCAAAACTTTTATCCTCAAGAACCATGGGCCTCTTGTCCCCTCACTGCAATGGAGCCGGCAGCGGGAGACACGCCCCTGTCGCACCAGAGACTAGATGTGGTGATGCTGAATTACAGCTGGCCAATAAGCAGAGACAGCATCAGGGCATCTCACTGCTTATTTGCCAGCCATATCTGGCTTACAGGCAAGGAACCAGTATGAGCGGTGGGCATAAGGGTTGTCACAATACCACACGAAAAAAAATAAAACACCTAAAAAGCTGTGTGCATTCCATATTTTATGGAACGTCCGGCCCATAATAAAACAGTCCTATCCTATGTTTTGGGAGTACAAGGTGACTATAAAGGGCGGTGCAGGATTAGGAGGCGGTGCAGAAGTCTGGAAAGGCGGCGCTGGGCACGAACGGCGGTGGGTGCAGCGGGCACCTTGCATCCCTTGACATCCCCTGACATCCCCTTGGGCACATTATTTCTTTGAGTGACAGGTCAGTAAAACCTGTTTTTTAGCAAAATAAGGCTACAGATCACATTTAGAAGCCCACATTAGGAATCCTGATGAGGCCCTGAACATCAGCATATGTTTAGCTGACAGGGGTGAAACCTGGTGACAGAATCCCTTTAAGGACCAGGCCATTTTTTGCAAATCTGACCAGTGTCACTTTAAGTGGTGATAACTTTAAAACACTTTGACTTACCAAGGCCATTCTGAGATTGTTTTTTCGTCACATATTGTACTTCATGACACTGGTAAAATGAAGTAAAAAATAATAATTTTTATTTATAAAAAAATACCAAATTTACCAAAAATTTCCAAGTTTCAATTTCTCTACTTCTATAATACATAGTAATAGCTACAAAAATAGTTATTAATTTACATTCCCCATATGTCTACTTCATGTTTGGATCATTTTGGGAATGATATTAAATTTTTTGGGGATGTTACAAGGTTTAGAAGCAAATCTTGAAATTTTTCAGAAATTTTCAAAAACCCAATTTTTAGGGACCAGTTCAGGTCTGAAGTCACTTTGTGAGGCTTATATAATAGAAATCACCCACAAGAGGTGGTGTTCCACAAGAGTTAATAGCAAATGGAGATAAAATTTCATAATTTAGATTTTTGGGCAAATTTTCCATTTTAATCCATTTTTTCCAGTAACAAAGCAAGGGTTAACAGCCAAACAAAATGCTATATTTATTGCCCTGATTCTGTAGTTTGCAGAAACACCCCATATGTAGCCGTAAACTACTGTACGGCCACACAGTAGGGCGTAGAGGGAAAGGTGCGCCGTGTGGTTTTTGGAAGGCAGATTTTGCTGGACTGGTTTATTTACACCATGTCCCATTTGAAGCCCCCCGATGCACCCCTAGAGTAAAAACTCCATAAAAGTGACCCCATTTTGGAAACTACGGGATAAGGTGGCAGTTTTGTTGGGACTATTTTTAGGGTACATATGATTTTTGTTTTATATATATTACATTTTTGTGCGGCAAGGTTACCAGAAATAGAAATTCTGAAATTTCATCTCCATTTGCCAATAACTCTTGTGGAACACCTAAAGGGTTAACGACGTTTGCAAAATCAGTTTTGGATACCTTGAGGGGTGTAGTTTCTTAGATGGGGTCGCTTTTTATGGAGTTTTTACTATAGGGGTGCATCAGGGGGGCTTCAAATGGGACATGGTGCCAAAAATAAAAAGGCCATCAAAATCTGCCTTCCAGAACCCATACGGCGTTCCTTTCCTTCTGCGCCCTGCCGTTTGGTCATACAGCAGTTTACGACCACATATGAGGTGTTTCTGTAAACTGCAGTATGAGGGTAATACATATTAAGTTTTGTTTGGCTGTTAACCCTTACTTTGTTATTGAAAAGAACTGATTAAAATTGAAAATTTGCCCACAAATAGTTTTTTGGGCACAGTTTTTCTTTTTCTTTTTACCGTGTTCATCTGAGGGGTTAGGGGGGGTATTTTTATAGAGAAGATTCTTATGGACGCGGCGATACCTAATATGTCTATTTTTTTTTATTTTTATGTTTTACACTATTATATCTTTTTATAGAAAAAAAAAAAACATTTTAGTATCTCCATAGTCTAAGAGTCATTTCTTTTTTTTAGTTTTTAGCCGATTATCTTAGGTAGGGGCTCATTTTTTGAGGGATGAGAGGACTGTTTTATTGGCACTATTTTGGGGGGCATATGACTTTTTGATCGCTTGCTATTACAATTTATGTGATGTAAGGTGACAAAAGAAACTTTTTTTTTCACCGTTTTTATTTTATTTTGACCGTGTTCATCTGAGGGGTTGGGGGGTATTTTTATAGAGCAGATTATTACGGATGCGGCGATACCTAATATGTCAACTTTTTTTAATTTATTTTAGTTTTACTAAATAATATTTTAGAATTTTTTTTGTTTTTGTTTTAGTGTCTCAAGTCTGAGAACCAGTTTTTTATCTGATTGTCAGTGGCTAAATTGGGATATAAATTTAGTACTCCATGGAAGTATGGTACTCCCTGAAGCAACCAATAATGCAGAGGCCTGGATGATCGGGGCACGTGTCACATTGAGTAGTGGTGTCCTTCCGTATCCCCCTCCTGTGACACACTCTGCACTTTTTTGGGGTCCATCCCTTCTTTCCAGTATGGGGGACCACACCTGGAAAGTGTTGACCAGGGACGATCCGGGCGCCTACAGTTCCCGAGGTACTCCGGCCTGCTCTTTCCCGGTCAGAAAAGATCAGGGCCTTGAGGACTGCCTCATAGAGCTGAAGGAATGTCCCTTTGTTGCCAGCGCTCCGGGACAGCACAAAAGAGTTGTACAAGGCAACGTGTACCAAGTAGACCGCAACTTTTTTGTACCATGCCCAGGTTTTGCGCATGGCATTTTATGGCTTGAGGACTTGATCAGAGAGATCAACTCCTCCCATATACCGATTGTAGTCGACGATACAATCGGGCTTGAGGACCGTTGCCGCGGTACCTCGCACAGTGACAGGGGTGATGCCGTTACCATGAATTGTGGACAGTACAAGGACATCCCTCTTGTCCTTATATCTGACCAGCAACAGGTTTCCAGTGGTAAGGGCACGGGTCTCACCCCTGGGGATAGGTACTTGGAGGGGGTAGTTAGGGAGGTCGCGTTGATTTTTCCGCATGGTCCCACAAGCGGACGTGGATCTGGCGACGAGGGACTGGAACAAGGGGATACTAGTATACAAGTTATCCACGTACAGGTGGTAACCCTTATCTAGCAGTGGGTGCATAAGGTCCCACACAAGTTTCCCGCTAAAACCCAGAGTGGGGGGACATTCTGGGGGTTGAATACGGGAATCTTGCCCCTCGTACACACGAAACTTGTAAGTGTACCCTGAGGTACTCTCACAAAGTTTGTACATCTTCACGCCATAACTCGCTTGCTTAGAGGGAACATACTGGCAGAAAATGAGTCTCGTCTTGAACGCAATGAGAGACTTCTCAACCGCGACCTCCCTTCCAGGTACATAGGCCTGTACAAATTTGGCCCCAAAGTGATCGATAACCGGCCTGATTTTGTACAGGCGGTCATAGGCAGGATCTGAATAATGCAGGCATTTCCGGGTGGCCTCAAACTGGGAGCGTGTCATGCCCGTACTGTAAAGTGGGGCCTGGTAGAGGACGTCCCCACTCCAGTAATGCCTGACACTAGGTTTCTTGACTAGGCCCATATGCAGCACAAGGCCCCAAAATGTCCTCATCTCGGCTGCACTGACCGGCGTCCAGCCACCGGGCCTAGCCAAAAAGGAGCCCGGGTGTTGAGCAACAAACTGTTGGGTCGTACAGGTTTGTTTGCTCCACCATTAGATTTACAAAGTGGTCACTGAAAAAAAGACTAAAGTAATATTCAGTGAAGCCCACCCTGGAAATCTGGATTCCTGGTTGGCCTACAAAATCAGGAATCACGGGCTCATAACGCTCTGGGGTATACAAGACAAGTTCAGCGGCAGGTGGCTCTGGTGGATTTAACTGGTGGGCCGGAAAACTAGTACGAGCCCCAAAGCTGCTCGTACAAGGTTGGGCCACAGGGTCCCTAGCATGGTGGTCCCCTTGCTCCACCTGGCGGCGTCTCCGCCGTCTTGGGGACTCATCATCATCGCTAGATGATGAGGAGGACGCGGATGACAACAGGAAAGTGTGGTCATCCTCGTCCTCACTGGGACTCTCGGACTCGGAGGCAAGCTGGGCGTATACCTCCTCGGTCGAGAACATCCAGCGGGCCATAGGGGAGTGTGTGTCTGCATGTGTGTGTGCGTGCGTGTAAATCTTTATTTGGTATGCGTGTGTGTGGGGGCATGGGTGTTCGCAAACTCACCCTAAACCTAACAGATAAAAAAAAAAAGACTAACAAAAAAAATGTGGAAAAAATGTGGAAAAAAAATAATCAAAATCGCTGATCAACCGTCCGAAGTTGATCAGCGGTGGGGTGTGCGATGCGCTAACAGTGGCCAGACGCTAAGATTGCCGGCCACAGTCAGCGTACGCACAAAAAAAACTAAAACTGCCTGAACCCCAAAAAAGTTGTGGGGGGGGAGGGGGGCAAGCTGCAGCACCCCTGTGGGGTCTAGGGTAACACAGCTGTGCTGTGGACCCCAGACACCCAATTTAGGGTGATACAACCAAAACTTTTTTTTTCTTTTTCTTCAACTAACTTTCCCTAAATATTCCTGCCTAATCTAACTTATCCCTAGCCTTTCCCTAAATACCTGGCGGTGCTGGTGGTGCTGGAGCACAGATGGGGTGCTGGATCCTGGGCTCTGAACAGATGGGGGGGTGCTGGCTCTGAGACTCTCCTCGGGCTCCCGGACACAAAAGGAGGAGGAGAGGAGCGCTGCGATATTTTGAATGAACCGCCTGCCCAGCCAACCAATGAGAGCGATCCTGAGTGGTGATGTCACCATCACCTCTCAGGATCTAAGGATGGTGATTGGTGGTGTATTATCACACCACCGATCACCATCCTGTTCCGGGTTATCGGGTCCCCAGAGACCCGAATAACCCGGAAACGCATCAAACCACATCGCCTACACGGCAGGGGGGGGGGGGGGGGGGGAATACATAGGACGGAAATACATAGGACGTACCGGTAGGCCGCGTGTCATTAACGATCCAGAAATCAGGGCGCCGGTACGCCCTATGTCCAGAACAGGTTAACTGATACTAGGCTGCGCAGCCGTGTCTCGGTAAATAGTAAGACCCGGTATCGTATTGATCGCGGTCTGAAAGTATTAATACATCGATACCCGGTGCAACCCTAGTGGGCATTAGCATACAAAACCTCCTTCCTGCTGCTGTATAGACCGGCTTGCAAGATGAGAAAGTGAAGGAGCATGGCCATTCAGTCTGGCCGGGCCCCCCAACCTCACGGGCCCCATAGCAACTGCGTGGTCTGCCTCCATTGGCGGTACGCCACTGTATATAGGGCTATATAAAACATTATCAATTTAGCTATGTGTAATATATACAATTCCTTGGATTGGTGCTACATTTTATTTAAGTAGTTTCGCTTTAAGAACAGAATGACTTACTGCATTTTGTGGTTCCATAGATTATAGGATAGAGGACATTGCTGTGTATATATGCTCTGTTACGTAATTCCAACTCATTCTCCTCTTGATCCATGAAAAAAAGAGAAAATGCATTGCCTGTAGTGTGGTTAAGATCAGGAAATGTGCTTCATCTTATCATAAACCCAGCCTTCAGAACAGCCAGACTGTTTAATGTCCAGGCATGACTTCAAACACAAAGTTGTTAGATGCCACCACAGAAGGTCTATTAACAAACACCCTCTTTGTACCACTTTAGAGGAAGGGAAACGTAATGGGAAGTAATGAAACATAACTGTGTAATTAGGCTGATCGTTGAGGTATTCAGTATACTATTTAGTCATGCAGACTGACAGGGCTCTGCAAATCTTGGAAGTGATTCCTCTTAGCAATATTTATTGGATTTGTCATAAAATATAGACACTTGCCCAAGCTACACCTCCCTCTGGCTTGCTTAATGTTTATTGTAGGAGAAGGGAAGGACAGAACAGATGTAGGACTACAGGTCATGTACCGTTGCCAATATTATATTAAAGAAACTAAACTTTTAAGAGGGTGGTCATATGATTCCTTATACGCAAGATAAGTGCAGCGACCAGCAACCTACGACACTCCAGCTGCTTTGAAACTACAACGCCCAGCAGCATGCACACTTGCACTTGTTATTGTAACTCCCCTAGAAGTCAAAGTTGGATTCTAGGTTTTGTGGTTTTAGAACAGCTGGAATGCTGTAGGTTGCTGACCCCTGGGGTAGGGTATACGTCTGATCGGTGGGGGTCTGACAGCTGCGGCTGTTGCAGATTACGAGAATGGGAGCCCCATGTTCTCCTGTTTGAATAAAGCAGAGGTCACACATGTGTGCTACCACTTTATTGAACTCTGTGGGACTGCTTGAGATAACCAAGTACAAGCTATCTCCAGCAGTCCCAAATAGTTGAATGAAATGTGCATGCGTGATTGCTGCGCCATTCAAAAAGAGAAAAATGTGGACCCATTTTCATGATTGGCAGGGGCCCCAGCAGTTGGATCCCCACCTACTGATCCTCTATCCTTTATGACCAATAGGATGTTCAAAAACTTACCAGACATTAATATTTGGCATTGAGCTTTAGAAAGGCCATGTATGTGATGAAATGCAGCTATTTTAAGGATGTCCAATGGAAACTGAACTGCATCCTTCCAGTGCTAAAGTTTTGTTTATTCAGTGACCGTCTAATATACCTCCAGCCACATAATCACTTGTTCTTTAAATTTATTTTGGGGGGGGGGGGGGGGGGGGGGGGGGATATTGGTGTCTAAAACGTGAACTTTGAGAACTGTGATACAGTGACCTAAGATCAACTTTGCAGCTAAAATGGCACACATTTAGTATTGAGTGCACAATTTGACAAATCTCAGGTTAGAGACGTTTTCTGGCTTAGCCTGTAGAGGGGCATGGCTTTTTCAGGAAAGGGAAGTGGATTTTCTGCAAAATGTGTGGTATATGAAATGCCATTTTGTGCCAAAATTTTGCAACAATTCTGGCCTAAAATTTGCATGTCTAGAAAGTTTAGCCCATCTAAAGGATTAGTAAATCTGCCTCATTATTGCAATATCTAGGCTTACGCTGAAATAACTAGTGAATGACGAACATCGGCCAGGATGGTTCGCGAATGCGCGTTTGCGATCAAATGTTTGCGAACTGCATGCTCGCGGCAGGCCCCATTGATTTTAATGGCAGGTGAACCTGAAAAACCTTCAGGTCATATTTGCAGCCACAAAATACTTACTATAAGTGCACAAATAGTCCCACAACATGGACAGTGAAATACCAGAGGGGGAATATTGGCAATAATTCAGACAAAAAATATGTATTTTAATCAGGGGCCATTTTTATGCGCCTTAAAAGGAAACTCTCAAAAATGTGCCCTGCTGCAGCCTAGAATTTTTTTTATTTTAGGCCACAGGTGTACAGGCCCCAAAAATTAGGCATTCACCTGAAAGAAAAGAACTTGTGAGGATGTGGCTGGAGGTACATTAGGCGGTCACTGGATAAAAACTTTATTGTAGGTCGCTGGAGTACAGGTCCCAAAAATTAGGCATTCACCTGACAGAAAAGAACTTGTGATTATGTGGCTGGAGGTACATTAGGCAGTCACTGGATAAAATTTTTACTGTAGGCCGCTGGAGTACAGGCCCCAAAAATTAGGCATTCACCTGCCACTGTATATGCATAAGACAAGGACCATTCTTTGTTCTGGGTAATGGTGGATATGTGTGGGCTGGCATGAGGAAATTCAATTACACGTGGTCGTCACAGGTGTTGAATTCCTCCAAAATCCATGCCTCATTCATTTTAAGAAATGTGAGGTAGTCCACACTGTCGTGAGCTAGGCGAGTGCACTTATTGGTCACGATCCCCCCTGCTGCGCTGAACGTCCTTTCAGACAGGACAGTCGACGAGGGGCAAGCCAAGAGTTTCATGGCAAATTGTGCCAGCTCTAGCCACATGTCAAGCCTGCACCCCCAGTAGTCCAGGGGTTCCTCGTTTCTCAGAGCGTCCACATTGGCCGTTAACCCGATGTAGTCGGACACTTGTCGGTCTGAGGCTGGATCCGTAGGGCGGCTGTCGATGGGTTGGCTGCAAGAATGATCTCATATCCAAAGTGACCAACACATCTTCAAACCGCCCTCTTCTTGCAGGCGTGGTAGGACTGGTACCCGCACCTGTTTCGCGGTGGGTGGAAATTCCTCTGCCAGAGCCCGCAGCAGCAGAATGCAGCATCTCTCGCAGCAAGACCTGGAAATGCTGCATTCTGACAGCCATCTGTGATGCTGGTAACATGTCCGCCATTTTGTGTTTGTACCGTGGGTCTAAGTACATTGCCACCCAGTACTGGTCCTTGCCCTTTATGCTTTTTATATGGGGGTCCCACTTCAAACACTAGAGCATGATGGCCCCCATTTGCACTAAATTGGAAGCGGTGGAGCGCCTTGGCTCCTGCTCATCGCCCTGGAGAATGTTGTCCTCGGTCTCCTCCCCCCAGCCACGAACACCAGGGATCCCCAAAAAGTGAAAAAATTCCCCTCAAACCCTGCTCTTCTTGCTCCTCCTCCCCCCAGCCACCATCCTCCTCTGACTCCTCTTCAGACTCCTGCTGACTTGTTTCAGATGGAGTAGCCCCCCTGGGAATTCATTTAGCAATGCGACTTCCTAATCTTCCAGCTCCTGCTCCTCGACGGCTTGATCAATGACACGACGCAATGCATGCTCCAGAAAGTAGGCATAAAGTACACAATGTCACTGATGGCACCCTGGCTGCGACTGACCAGTTTGGTGATCTCATTAATGGCCGCAGAAGTCTGCATGAGCAGCCACTGGAGCTGTGAAAAGAAACCAAGCTCCCCAGAACCTGTCCTGCTGCAGAGTTCGTACAGGTAGTCGTTAACGGCACGTTGCTGCTGGAGCAGCTTATCAAGCATATACAAGGTGGAGTACTAGCACATGGGGCTGTCACAAATCAGACGTCTGACAGACAAGTGGTGTCGCCGCTGAACGTCAGCAAGGCGAGCCATGGCCTTGTAAGATCTTCTAAAATGGCCAGAGATTTTCCTGGCCTGCCGCAAGACGTCCTGGACCCCAGGATATTTGGCAACGAATCGCTTCACGACTAAATTCAGGACGTGTGCCATGCACGGCATGTGTGTCATTTTGCCTTGTTTCAGCGCGCTCAGCAGATTGGCACCATTGTCTCACACCACTTTACCAGCTTTCAAATTGAGCGGGATTAGCCACTGATCAGCCTGTGACCGCAGAGCTGAAAGGAGTGCAGGACCGGTGTGGCTCTTGGCTTCCAAGCACAACAGCCGGCGCACAGCATGGCAACGTCTCACCTGGGACGTCGAATAGGTTCTGGGGAGCTTGGGGGGTGCAGCGGAATAGGCGGTAGCAGTGGAAAAGGAGGAGTCAGCCGAGGAGGAGACGGAGTAGGAGGAGGAGGAGGAGGAGAAGAAGAAGAGGCAGGCCTGCATGCAATCCTTGGCTGTAACACCAAATCCACACAGGAGCCACGGCTTACATGCTTGACAGCCGTCAGAAGGTTTACCCAGTGGGCAGTAAAAGTTATGTAACTTCCCTGCCTGTGTTTGCTAGACCACGTGTCTGTGGTCAGATGTATCTTGGCACCGACACTGTGCCAGAGATATATTCACTTGCTGCTGAACGTGGCCATATAGCTCTGGGATGCCCTTCTGGGAGAAATATTTCCTTCCGGGGACCTTCCATTGCAGTGTGCCAATGGTCACAAATTTTCTAAAGGCCTCCGAGTCCACCAGTTTATATGGCAATAGTTGGTGGGCTAGCAGTTCCGACAAGCCAGCGGTCAGCCGTTGGGCAAGAGGGTTATCTGACGTCATCAACTTTTTACGCTCGAACATTTTGGCCACGGAAGCCTGCCTTCTGCCATATGAACGTGACGATGGCATGGTGGAAGGTGGAGTGGGGGACAAATGGGAGGAGAAGGAGAAGAGGCAGGACGTGGAGCACCAGGAGTGTGGCTTTGTGGGTTCTGACAGCATTGCTCCCACTGGGCTCGGTGATGGAAGTCCAGGTGCCTTCTTAAGGCAGTCGTCCCTAGGTGAGTGTTGGGCTTACCGCGACGTATGCGTTGACAGCACAGGCTGCAGATAGCAACACTATTGTTAGCAGCTGACATGTTAAAAAAAGCACACACTGCGGAGCCATGTGCTGTCGTCCTGGGAGCACCATATGTGACTGTGCATGGTGGATGGCTTTCTCCAGATACATTTGCATTCCCCTCCTCTTCCTCTCTTGTGGCCACCCACGTGACGTCCATCGACACGTCATCATCATCGCCTTCACCACCACTGACATTTGAGATCTTGGAGTAGGCAGCAACAGCGGGGACCACCCTCCTTGGGCTGATCTGGGTACTGTTGTCAGACCGCTGGATGGCGGCAGTTGCTACGTCCTCTTCCTCATCCGATGCCAAGAATGGCTGCGCATCGGTAAGGTCTGGAAATTCCTCTGACACAAGTGGAAGGGCTATGGTGGTGGTGGTGGTGGTGGTGGTGTCTTTGGGGGTGCACACAGCAGAGAGCGAGGAGGGTGAAGATACAGAGGATGAGGAGGGTGCAGAAGCGGTAGGCTGAGTGAGCCACTCAACCAACTCTGATGCGTCCTTTGACGTAATCGCACGCACCTTGTTCAACTTCCCACCCACTTAGGCTCTGGCCTGGTGCATCTTCCCAACTCCTACCACCCCTGTGGAATCGCCTGCCTCTTCCTCTGCCTGTAATTTTCAAAATGACCCTGTGACAATGTCCCTATGTCACGGTATGTGGGGAAAGAAAGAACTCCAAATAAACAAACTTCAACAGTAACACAGACTAGGCCCCAAAGCTAGTGAGGAGGGGGATGGTAACCTCCTAGTTATCCCTGAGCCTCTCCCTGAGGCCTGACTGCTGCAAATCCTAATGGTGGAAGAACTCATACACCGGAACCTAAGACCTGCTGAAACTGACACAAACCCTAAATTAGGGAATGGGGATAAGACTGCCTGGACCTTCCACCGTGAAGGGACCAGCGTCCCCCTGAGACCTAGACACAACACACACACGAAGTAGAAACAGGAGGACTTAGCTTGAGATGAGTAAGAAGCAGGAGAAACTCTAACAATCAGCGTAGAACTACAGAAGGAAATAACAACAGCAAGGTCTGCAGTGAGAGACCGGCTTAAATAGAGCCACTAAACAGCAAATGAGCAGAACCTGTGGAGAGGTGAGATCCTGCCCACAACAACAGACAGCAAGGAAAAACAGAAAGACCTGTCAGATAGACTCACGTGCTGCAAGTTTATCTGATCTTCTCAGACTTCTCACAGGGCAGGCAGTGACACCCTATTGAAAAGCAGTATTTGTGTAAGCAGGTATATAGAACCCCTTAATCAGTTTTTTTGGGGGGCAACTGGTATATCACACCAGTTGCAATTCGTTTTTCCAATAGAGTTTGTCCCTCTGTATAGCTGCAGTATCGCAGCAGAACCGCACACAACTGCTGCACAATACAAATGCACTATAATATACATTTTATGTTAGAAAGTATATTATAAGTATATCACACCCCTCAGTATATCACACCTATTGATAGCACACCTTTACCAGTCCTTAAAAGGCCTTTTGTGGCCCTATTAGCTAGCATTTGGTGTCCCTAACAGCCTGTCCCTGCTCCACAATGCAACCTCTCCCTACAGTGTCAAAAAACAGAATGTAAAATGGCTGCCAGATCGGGTTCTCCGGGTTCTTTTATAGGGTGAGGGTGTGTCCATGTGCTGAAACATCTCAATTGGCTGTCCTGTCCAACCTGATGGATGTGTCATGGGTCAAAGTTTGGTGCAATGCAAAAGAATATGGCGCCGCAAAGTTTGCCGTGAAACGACCGCCGGGGGAACCGCAAGGCCAACTCTAGAAATAACATGTTTTTTTTGTGTCTCGTTTTACACTTGAGTTGTGTTTTAGGGTGAATTCTCATTCAGCAGATTGGTGGCAGAAGTCCATGAACATAGCTTTTCACTTTTATTTTGGAGTCATGTATTCTGAGTAATCCATGGAAATTTTGCTTAATTGTTTTGGAATGTGACTGTAGTTCTTCCATATATAATAACTTGCACTTTAGCTTTAATAGTCCTTTATGTTTGCAAGGTGATAATATCTATTTAAAATAGATTGCTTTGTACTCATATTAGTAGAATAAAAAAAGTCAGAGCCATACTAGCTTTCACAGTCCGTCAGCTGAGTGATAAATCTTTGTTTTAGTGCCTTGCAGCTGATGATATAAATGAGGTCTGATTTAAAACCCTGCATAAGAGGCAGTGCCAACTTCTTACAATGTGTTTCCTCTAGCTCCAAACACGCATCTTCCGCTTTGGTTTAAATGCCATTCAGAAACTGTTGCACTCTGGATGTGAATTTTGCTGCAATTCCAAAAATGCGATTATTACAGCATAAAACAGCACCATTGAAAAGCAATGCCATGTATTGATTATATGGTCTCTGAGGCATGGCTGTATTTTAACGCCACTGTAAATAGTAAATTCAGTGTAAATTTACAAGTAGCACAGAGGAAAAATTAAAAGGACAGATTAGGATTGAATGCATTTTTAAATGACGAGGGAATACACTTGTTAAAGGGAACCTGTCAGTTTAGATGTGCTGCTATCTCTGACAAACACATTGATTTCATTGGCTTAAAGTGCAGCAGATTTTGAGAATTTGTTAATTTGAAGGCTTCCCTCCCTTACCTAAAGCTGATTGCCAGATTTTTTTCCCTAATGGGAAAGCATAGGGAGAAATATGTCAATAAGCGACTGGGGTGCAGGAGGCACCTGCATATCAAGAATATCATTGGACTCTTTGCTAGCAGAGTTGGCCCTGCCAACATTAAAAAGGAAGTTAAAGGGAATTTCCAAGTTTCTGATATTGATGACCTATTCACAGGATAAGTCATTAATATCCGATTGGTGATGGTCCAACAGCCCCCACCCCCACGATCAGATGTAGCCTGCAGCACAGCCTCTACAGTTTGAATAGAGCTGTGCGTCTTGTTCCAGCACCAGAGACTGCAAGGAACAGTTTACTGGTGGGGATGGAGTGTGTCGTATATAAAAGGGAGTCTTTCACGCAGATTCACCCTATTAACCTAATAACAGTGTTATGTCCACGGCATCCCCCTATTAAAACGGTGCTTACCCTTTGTTCCTTGCTAGCATCGCTGTGGAGAAAAACACTTTTGATCCGCATGCAAATGAGTCTGTGAAGGTGCAAATGAGTCTGTGAAGGGATTACGGACGGGAGGAGGGAGGTTAGAACAGAGACTAAGGGCGGGCAGACGCGACGGAGGGGGAGTGCCTACATAGGAAAATGACCCAGGGGCCTGGGCACCGGCCGTTGTAACACCACCCCTGGGCACCTTCACAGACTCATTTTCATGCGGATTAGGGCTCTTTCACACTTGCGTTCTTTTCTTCCGGCATAGAGTTCCGTCGTCGGGCTCTATGCCGGAAGAATCCTGATCAGGATTATCCCCATGCATTCTGAATGGAGAGAAATCCGTTCAGGATGCCTTCAGTTCCAGAACGGAACGTTTTTTGGCCGGAGAAAATACCGCAGACAAATTCCGAAAATCCGGAACACTTGCCACAAGGCCGGATCCGGAATTAATGCCCATTGAAAGGCATTAATCCGGATCCGGCCTTAAGCTAAACGTCGTTTTGGCGCATTGCCGGATCCGACGTTTAGCTTTTTCTGAATGGTTACCATGGCTGCCAAGACGCTAAAGTCCTGGTTGCCATGGTAAAGTGTAGTGGGGAGCGGGGGAGCAGTATATTTACCGTCCGTGCGGCTCCCCGGGCGCTCCAGAGTGACGTCAGGGCGCCCCTCGCTCATGGATGACGTGTCGCATGGACACGTCATTCCATGCGCATGGGGCGCTCTGACGTCATTCTGGAGCGCCCCGGGAGCCGCACGGACTGTAAGTATACTGCTCCCCCGCTCCCCACTACTACTATGGCAGCCAGGACTTTAATAGCATCCTGGGTGCCATAGTAACACTGAACGCATTTTGAAGACGGATCCGTCTTGAAATGCTTTCAGTTCACTTGCGTTTTTCCGGATCCGGCGTGTAATTCCGGCAAATGGAGTACACGCCGGATCCGGACAACGCAAGTGTGAAAGAGCCCTTAAAAGTGTTTTTCTCCACAACGATGCTAGCAAGGAACAAACGGTAAGCACCGTTTTAATAGGGGGGATGCCGTGGACATAACACTGTTATTAGGTTAATAGGGTGACTCTGCGTGAAAGACTCCCTTTAATGACCTATCCTGAGATTAGTTTATCAATATCAGAAGCTTCGAAAACCCCTTTAAGATGTAAGTCAGTGTCTGCCTAATAATGCAATGTAGTACTTTGTAGAAACTATAGGACCTCTGATCTTCTTTATTTAGAAATAATTGATAGATTTTGAAGACCTGGGGCACTTAAAGCAGCATTTAGGGAAAGCATGGCATAAATTTTTTTCTACATCTGCATGTTATTTACATTGTGCCTATATATAAAATAGTATACATCTAAATACTAGGCATACAGTGACCAAAGATTACAACTATATAAGGACCACAAAAACAAGTAACCAAATAAAACCTTTACTCATGAGCAAATAATACCATATTGTAATTTTATATTAACATAACCACTACACAAAGTCTAATATTACCACCATGTGTAGACTGAATGTAATACCACCATACTGTCACCATCAAGTGATAAAATACCAATTCTAGACTATTGGCCTTTCTTACTCTGCAACATGCACACATGAATGCATTAACCACTTACCGTCACACTAACGGCGAAAGGCGTCATTAGGGCCCCTAGAATGCCAGGGCAGTATAAATACCCCACATGTGACCCCATTTCGGAAAGAAGACACCCCAAGGTATTCCGTGAGGGGCATATTGAGTCCATGAAAGATTGAAATTTTTGTCCCAAGTTAGCGGAAAGGGAGACTTTGTGAGAAAAAAAATATATATATCAATTTCTGCTAACTTGTGCCAAAAAAAATAAATTCTATGAACTCGCCATGCCCCTCATTGAATACCTTGGGGTGTCTTCTTTCCAAAATGGGGTCACATGTGGGGTATTTATACTGCCCTGGCATTTTAGGGGCCCTAAAGCGTGAGAAGTCTGGGATCCAAATGTCTAAAAATGCCCTCATAAAAGGAATGTGGGCCCCTTTGCGCATCTAGGCTGCAAAAAAGTGTCACACATCTGGTATCGCCGTACTCAGGAGAAGTTGGGCAATGTGTTTTGGGGTGTCATTTTACATATACCCATGCTGGGTGAGATAAATATCTTGGTTAAATGCCAACTTTGTATAAAAAATGGGAAAAGTTGTCTTTTGCCGAGATATTTCTCTCACCCAGCATGAGTATATGTAAAAAGACACCCCAAAACACATTGCCCAACTTCTCCTGAATACGGCGATACCACATGTGTGACACTTTTTTGCAGCCTAGGTGGCAAAGGGGCCCACATTCCAAAGAGCACCTTTAGGATTTTACAGGTCATTTACCTACTAAGGTATTCCGTGAGGGGCATGCCGAGTTCCTAGAATTTTTTTTTTTTTGTCACAAGTTAGCGGAAAATAAGTTTTTTTTTTTCTTTTTTTTTTTCTTACAATGTCTCATATTCCACTAATTTGTGACAAAAAATAAAAACTTCCATGAACTCACTATGCCCATCACGAAATACCTTGGGGTGTCTTCTTTCTAAAATGGGGTCACTTGTGGGGTAGTTATACTGCCCTGGCATTTTAGGGGCCCGAATGCGTGAGAAGTGGTTTGAAATCAAAATCTGTAAAAATTGGCCATGCTGGGTGAAAGAAATATCTTGGCAAAAGACAACTTTTCCCATTTTTTTATACAAAGTTGGCATTTGACCGAGATATTTATCTCACCCAGCATGGGTATATGTAAAATGACACCCCAAAACACATTGCCCAACTTCTCCTGAGTACGGCAATACCAGATGTGTGACACTTTTTTGCAGCCTAGGTGGGCAAAGGGGCCCACATTCCAAAGAGCACCTTTCGGATTTCACCGGCCATTTTTTACAGATTTTGATTTCAAACTACTTCGCACGCATTTGGGCCCCTAAAATGCCAGGGCAGTATAACTACCCCACAAGTGACCCCATTTTGGAAAGAAGACACCCCAAGGTATTTCGTGATAGGCATAGTGAGTTCATGGAAGTTTTTATTTTTTGTCACAAGTTAGTGGAATATGAGACTTTGTAAGAAAAAAAAAAGAAAAAATAATCATTTTCCGCTAACTTGTGACAAAAAAATAAAAAGTTCTATGAACTCACTATGCCCATCAGCGAATACCTTAGGGTGTCTACTTTCCGAAATGGGGTCATTTGTGGGGTGTTTGTACTGTCTGGCCACTGTAGAACCTCAGGAAAAATGACAGGTGCTCAGAAAGTCAGAGCTGCTTCGAAAAGCGGAAATTCACATTTTTGTACCATAGTTTGTAAACGCTATAACTTTTACCCAAACCATTTTTTTTTTACCCAAACATTTTTTTTTAATCAAAGACATGTAGAACAATAAATTTAGAGAAAAATTTATGTATGGATGTCATTTTTTTTGCAAAATTTTACAACTGAAAGTGAAAAATTTCATTTTTTTGCAAAAAAATCGTTAAATTTCGATTAATAACAGTAAAAATGTCAGCAGCAATGAAATACCACCAAATGAAAGCTCTATTAGTGAGAAGAAAAGGAGGTAAAATTCATTTGGGTGGTAAGTTGCATGACCGAGCAATAAACCGCTAAAGTTGTGGAGTGCCGATTTGGAAAAAAGGGCCTGGTCACTAGGGGGGTATAAACCTGTGGTCCTTAAGTGGTTAATAATCAGGAGTAGTAAACAGCACAATAAATAATAATTCTAATTACTTATGGTGGACATCTCTGATTATAGTAGTTTGCTTTTCTTGTCTCCTCCATCTTGCCCAAAACATCACAAAGGCTTCCAACTTTGACCTTTTTTGCCTCCTCTTTTGCAGAAAAGCCCCATCAGCTCTGGGAACACAAAGTCCACCTCCTACATTGCAATTTGAAAGGGATTTCCACCTTGGATATTTTATGCGCATGTATTATATTAATAAAGTACAATAATGCCATAATTATAGACAACATTCTGGTGCTAATGCTACGCTTATGTTGCAAATTAGAGATTCTGGGCAAATACATTTTGTACAAAATTATTTGGGCCCGTCTGCCAAACGTCAAGGCGATCTCTATAAGATGGGAACCTAACACTAAATCCTACCTGTTATGTGCCATAATGGCCACCATAAAATTCAGGGAGTGCAGGTTCCACATGCATGCTGGGTCCACTCTGCTTTTTACTATTTTTGGTGCGATAACGGCCTCCATTAAATCCAGGGATGCAGGTAACAACATGCATACTGAGCCCACTCCATACCTCTCCTGGTGCCAAATGACTTTCAATAAATACAATGAGAGCAGATTACAGCTTTATACTTACTGTAATTAAAATCAGCCTATGGGGCAGACAGGCTATTCGGGGCTATCAGAATATCAAATTTGCAACATAAGTGCAGCATTAGCACCAGGATATTTTCTATAATTATGGCATAATTGTACTTTATTTGTGTTTGCAGAGTGCTGCTGCATTGTCTTTTTCCCCCTGTATGTTTCTAGCCATGGCAGCGTGCACCTGCACATTGGGATGTGCTGACTAACCCCCTTTTATTGCAGTTGTATTATATTTATTGCATAGCCACATAGGTGTTGGTCTGCAGTACCCCAGTGCAAGGTATTTCTGCAAATGTTTGGTTTGCAATGTTATTTAATGTTTGCACTGTACACCAGTAGGTGAGATATGGTAGGCATCAGGGGTGAGGCTAACCACCCCATTCCTCCCCTCTTCATAGAAGTGCGCTGGTCCTATTTCCTGGCAGTATAGGGAAATGTTAGCTAGGACTATGAGGAGTGAGGTAGCACTTCCGATTGCTCCTGCTTCAAGAGCCTTTGTGACCAGAGAACCAACTCAGTTGTGAGACCACTACTGCAGAGAGAATTCAAAAACAATACTACAGAGCTCATGGAAATGTAACAGTATTACAGTCAGCAGAGTACCATCAACCATAGCTATCCAGACTTTGCTGCAGGTGAGGGAATATGACTCAGACGCCCATCACTTTAGATCACATCCGGACAAGGTCAACAAAAAAAAAGCCTGCATTTTACAGTGGACACGTACAGCTACAAGTGCCAGCTTTCAGCTGTTAGCCAGGAGTTCAGGAGAGAGACATTAGAAATATTGTATAAAAGAGGTACCATCACCTGTCACTCTGCCAGCCACCATGCATGAGGGTATACACAGTGACATATCATATATTCAGGGCCACAGCCACTCCCATCCTCTGCACTGGCTCCTCAGAGTCTCACTAGAGGTGGAACCTGCACTTATGTGGAAAATGGAAGTTGCAAAGATGAGCCTTGCATCTATCAAAAATCCTGTGCATATGAAATGGTGGCATTACTCCTTTAATAGCGCTAGCCTGCTGCTGCAATATAGTGTCTACTGCTACCCCTGACAACCACCATCTTGCACCCTATGGACGTAAAAGATTCAAAGTTGCTGTGTTGACATTGCCAATTTGAGGGCAGCTGGGGACCTTCTACTTCAAAGCTGTGATACAGTACAGGACTCATTATGACTGCATACATAAAACATTACCAGTTATGGGGATTTTAGAATTATAGGTAGAGATTGTCCAGGCCATATGCCTTTGTAATATGAATGAATAGCCTAAGAATGTTGTGAAACAAAAGGAGATAAATCTCTAGGTGTGACTAAATGCCAGAGTGGTATGAGAGATAGAGGAGAAGGAGGAACCACTGGTGATCAAGTAACAGAAGTAACTCCATGAAAGACAATATGGCTGATAAGGGCAGCTATCAGACGGCTACATACTTCTTGTCCCATAAACTAGTCAGGAAACAGTGGAGCTTACAAGAAAGAGTAATCACAGCAAAGCCAAGCAATGAAGTTTAAAAGGGGTTTGATATACAGAACAAGACGTGGGTACCACAAAAAAGGGGGAAAGTATATATTCTTATATAAAATTTCCTTCTTTCAGAATTCACTTCTGGTTCAGGCAGTTTACACATTAAAAATAGCACTAAGCTGCTCTGTGTAGATTTGGCCTTATTGCACTTGGAGTTGAGATGTACAGGAGGCATGCTTTACACGCCCCCCCCCCCCCCCCTCCCTTTCTATTTAACATTATAAATCAGCTCTCCTAATGTGACTTCCCACCTAATTACCTCAGTTTTTGGAAGAAAATGTATTACTTTATTAATTATAACTAGAGATGAGCAAATCGAATTTGACAAAGTGTAATTCGATCCGAATTTCAGAAAAAATTTGTTTCGCACCAAATCTGAATTTCCTCATGCTCACGAATCAAATTTTTTCCCTAAAATGGCTGCTGCACGTGCTAGGACATGGAGCAAGGAACTCTGGGAATGAGGGATCACCCACAATGCTATGCATGCAGCCAATCAGCAGCCAGCAAGCCCTGTGATGTCACAGCCCTATAAATAGCCTCAGCCATCTTGGATTCAGCCATTTTCCAGTGTAGTTAGTGCAGGGAGAGACGTCAGAAGGTGCTAGGGACAGTGCTAGGAAAGACTTTAAAACTTTTATTTTGCTGTATAGAAGTTCAGGGAAAGGATAGGGAGGAATCATTCCACAGTATTGAAGCAGAACAGGGTTCAGTAGGGGAGGTTACAGCCTGTGTAATAGGAACAATTGCCATTATACAGCTCTGTAATTCCAGCAATCCGTTCTTGTTATTGGGATGCAAGTGTTGTTTGATACAGCCATTAACAGGGTTTATTACACGGAAATATTTCTACGTCTTATTTGCTCTTTTGTTCTAAAGCATTTTTTGGCTTGTATTAGGCTAAGTTCACACGGGCAAGTATTCCGCGCAGGTGCAATGCGGGAGTTGAACGGCATCTCTTTTGTCTTCATCTTAGGCTACTTTCACACCTGCGTTCAGGTGTCCGCTCGTGAGCTCCGTTTGAAGGGGCTCACGAGCGGTCCTGAACGCAGCCGTCCAGCCCTGATGCATTCTCAATGGAGGCGGATCCACTGAGAATGCATCCGCCTGCCAGTGCTCAGCCTCCGCTCCGCTCAGTGAGCGGACACCTGAACGCTGCTTGCAGCGTTCAGGTGTCCGCCTGGCTGTGCGGAGGCGAGTGGATCCGTCCAGACTTATAATGGAAGTCAATGGGGACGGATCCGCTTGAAGATGACACCATATGGCTCAATCTTCAAGCGGATCCGTCCCCCATTGACTTTCAATGTAAAGTCTGAACGGATCCGCTCAGTCTACTTTCAGACTTAGAAAATTTTCTAAGTTATAATGCAGACGGATCCGTTCTGAACGGATGCAAACGTCTGCATTATAGGAGCGGATCCGTCTGATGAAACATCAGGCGGATCCGCTCCGAACGCTAGTGTGAAAGTAGCCTTAGCTGTGTGCAGGAAAAGGACCTGTGGTGACGTCACTCCGGTCATCACATGATCCATCACCATGGTAAAAGATCATGTGACGGACCATGTGATGACCAGAATGACGTCACCACAGGTCCTTTTCCTGCACACAGCTAAGATGAAGACAGAAGAGATGCCGGGCTGCGCGAGCAAGTGGATTAAGGTGAGTTTAATTTTTTTATTTGTTTTTTTTAACCCCTCCAGCGCTATTGTACTATGCATTCTGTATTCAGAATGCTATTAGTTCCCCTTATAACCATATTATAAGGGGAAATAATACAATCTACAGAACACCGATCCCAAGCCCGAACTTCTGTGAAGAAGTTCAGGTTTGGGTACCAAACATGCCGATTTTTCTCACGCGCGTGCAAAACGCATTACAATGTTTTGCACTCGCGCGGAAAAATCACGCATGTTCCTGCAACGCACCCGCACCTTTTCCCGCAACGCCCATGTGAACTCCCCATGTGAACTTAGTGGGGGAAAAAAGGGCTTATTAGCCGTTGTGTGGTGAAGTGAGAAAATTACAGCCCTTTTTGGTGTGTATTAGTGGCAAAAAACGATATATTAATTGCCGTTCAGCAATGCAGTTATAAGTTCTAAAGCCCTTTTTGGCGTGTATTAGTGGCACAAAAATATATATTATTTGCCGTTCTGCGGTGCAGTTATATGTTCTAAAGCCTTTTGTGGAGTGTATAAGTGGAAAAAAGTAAGGGCCTATTTGCCATTCCGTTGTGCAGTTATATGTTCTAAAGCCCTTTTTGGCGTGTATTAGTTGCAAAAATATATATATTATTTGCCGTTCTGCGGTGCAGTCATATGTTCTACAGCCTTTTGTGGCGTGTATAAGTGAAAAAAATTAAAGGGCCTATTTGCCGTTCGGCGGTGCAGTTATATGTTCTAAAGCCTTCTTTGGCATGTATTAGTGGGAAAAAAGGGCTTATTAGGTAAAGTGAGAAAATTACTGACTTTTTTGGGGTGTTTTAATTTCCTTTTTATTTATTTATTTGATCTAACAGTATGTCAGACAGATAAGTACCAGGCCCTGCACAGGGGAGTGGCAGAGGCCTAAATGTTTCTGGCGCAGGCACAGGTCGCAGCAGAGTAAGGGGGCATGGCAGCAAGAGTCGCGGTTCCTGAAGTCTTCCACCCATCGGCAAGACATCCTAAAAATGGCCAGGAAACTTTGCATGCACTTCAACCACTCGTACATCGCAAAGCACACCCTCCTTGAGCTGCAGCGGCAGAATAGCATCCCCCAACATAGGCTTATATGCGATGTTCCACCCGTTGGAATTCCACCCCCATATGTTGGACCAACTATACAAACAGAGAAAGGCCATAAACGATTTCTTGATGATCCAAGCGGATCTTCGATGTCAGCCAGTGGCAGCTCATGCGTGATACCTGCTGTTTGCTCAGGCCCTTTTAGGAGGCCATGGTATTCGTCAGTAGCCAGGACTACAGGATGAACAACTTCATTCCACTGCTTCATGTCCTGGAACAGATGCTACTAAGTCTGGCTGGTCAGGAGACTGGAGACGTGCCGTCTAGATCTCACGGCCACATGAGCCCTGTGGGGGCTGAACTGGAGGAGGAGGAGGACATTGGAGCACAAGCAATGTGTGGCGAAATGGGTGGTTTTTATACACAAGTGACAGGAGAGGAGGAGCAGGAGCAGCCAGAGGAGCTACAGGGTGATGAGGAAGACAAGACAGAGGACACACCATGGCAGTATGCAATGGAGATGGAGGCAGGGAGTCTCTCCGAGTAGCTTGCACAAATGGCCCGATGCATGCTCACTTGCTTGCGTAGTGACAGACGAATTGTCACCATTCGGCAGAGGGATGACTTCTGGCTCTCCACCTTGTTGGACCCTCGCTACCGATCCAAAATGTGGGCCTTTTTACACCTGCTGAGAGGGAGGACAAACTGAACTACTATAGAGACATTCTATGTAGTCAGTTGGCCGCTGCCCATCTGCGCCATCGTCCATCCTCTCGTAGGTCTGACCGGGGGTGCCCTCTGCGCTCACGTTCCTCTGCCATGGCTGCTGTGGCAGGGTGAGGGTGGGTAGGAGCAGTTTCAGCTTCATCAGCAGCAACTTGAGTCTAGAGTCGCTGATGAGCAGCTTTCTTTACCCGCCTACTGAAGAAACTACTCACCAGCAGCAACAGCTAGACCTGGAGCAGGACCTTAACCAGCAGGTAGTGGCATACTTGGACAGCACCCTGCCACTCCACATTGAAGATCGGCTGGACTACTGGGCAGCCAAACTGGATTTGTGGCCGCAACTGGCAGAGTTTGCCCTGGAAAAGCTGTCTTGCTCGGCCAGTAGTGTGGCATCAGAGCAGGTGTTTAGTGCAGCGGAGGCCCCAAGAAGAACTCTCCTGTCCACCCAAATTGTGGAGAGACGGACCTTTGTCAAGATGAATAAGGCGTGGATCAGCCAGGATTTCCACCCACCAATGACTGATGTATCAGACTAGGTCATTCATGGTGCCACACCAACACTTTGACAAAAGAGACCGGTTTCTTTTGGCTACCTGCTTCAGCTACTATTGTCACCTTGCCACTCTGTGGCCTCCTGATGCTGCTGCTGCCACCTCCACACTGTCATTGTGCCACCCTGTGGCCTTCTACCGATGCTGCTGCCACCTCCACACTGTCATTGTGCCTCCCTGTGGCCTCTTTCTGATGCTGCTGATGCCGCCCCCACACTCTGTCATTGTGCCACTAAGCGGCCTCCTGTTGCTGCTGCCACCTCCACACTGTCATTGTGCCACTCTGTGCCCTCTTCCTGATGCTGCTGCCACCTCCAGACTGTCATTGGGCTACTCTGTGGTCTCTTCATGCTGCTTTCACCTCACCACTATGTCATAGGGTCACTCTGTGGACTTCTCATGCTGTTCCCACCCTACCCACTTCATGACTGAGCCACTATTTTACCTTTCGGCCTGGCTGAAATCATCATTTATTTGAGCCTTCTTCTGATCTGTCAAAAGGAAGGAAAAATGAGACGCACAACGGATCCTGTCTATGTAGCAGCTGTAAGGCCTGCATGACATGGTCCCTATTTTGCATCAAAATTGGCTTATGATTGGTATGGTAGCCAAAAGCAGGAGTGGGTACAAAACACAGAAGACATGCAAATATTCCATTTTGGATCCACTCCTGTTTTTTTGGGCTTTAGTAATGATGGATTACTGACCAAATGTTGACCGAATGAAGGCGGATGCTCCACAGACAGGATCCGTTTTTTGTGGGTTATTGTTCTGACGGATCAGAGGAAGGGCAAAATAATCAGTGACGTCAACACAAACATACTGCTGACACCCACTCCACTCTACTCTACTTGTATAAGCGTTTAATAGAACAAGTTCTGTACAAATCTATGTGGAATCAGTGAATTAGTGTAAAAGGAGTGCGCTCTTTCACGCTATAGTAGGATCTGGGGCCTCTGCATGGTTCTTTATACCTGGCGCTAACATTGACCTGTAAGGCTGAGTTCATACTTGAGTTATTTGGTCAGTTTTGGCCCCGTGTAGTGTCCCACTAGGTAAATGTGGGCACTACACAAGGGTCAATTGGGCCACGTTGTTCTCCACCTCCTGTGGAACAGGGCCATTGTGTTTTATATGTCATTGTGATGCATAATGTCATTTTTATTCATGTTATTTAGGTACATTTTCCCTGCTTTAAATGTGTATCAGGCCTGTTAGGGTCTAATTCCACCTCCAAGACAGTAGAGGGAGCTAGGGAACCCCTAATATATATATAGTCAGGTCCTGTTCAGGGAAAGTAGTGTAGAGTCAGAAATGAGTATGGACTTTAGCTAGGCAGCAGCTGAAGTGAGCTTCTGACATGCAGCTAGACAGCCCAGGCTTCTAGATCCTACCAGGGGAAGAGTTACATACTGAGAAACCTGCAGTTCCTACAAAGTACAGTACAGAGCAGAGCAGAAGTGTTTCCAGCCAAACAAGAGAGCTAAAAGGCAGAAGAGTCTATTCAATGCAAGGAGATATATACCTGAGGAAGTTTCTTTACCAAGGATAAAGCCACCAATAGGGCATACAGGCCTTGGGATTAAGACAGACAGGAGTTCTGAGGAATAGTGAACAGGATTTCTGAGGAAAAGGTGCAGCCTGATCTGTGAGTGTATTTAACCCTCTGAGTATCTTGCAAGAAGATTGTTGCCTGCCATCATTGTATAAGCCTGCTTAAGACTGCTTCTGTCATATGGAACTGAACCTAAAAGAACTGTAAATAGTTAACCGTTCCAGTAAAGAAAGTTTTGGTTCACTACAAACTGTGTTCCTCAATTATTCCTATTACAAATCGGTGTGCCACCGTTACCAGCACTGGCGTCACGAACTTAAAGGGATCTTGCCACCAGCACATTAAACCTGCACTACCCAGGGCACCTCACCTACCACCGGCCTGGTCCCTATACATTAAGAGTGCCCCAGAGGACTTCTGTGCCAGCCTCTCCATCACTGCTGTACGCCTGCCCAGGGTCATCCTATAAACTGTGAGTAACCCAGAGCAACCCTCGTTTGCCTAATAACCGTGACCTCACTATCGCAATACCCTGCAGGGCTGCGTATTGCACCCGTAACTGCCCAAATAAGTGACGTATGCAGTGATTCTAAGAGCGATGCCTGTCATCTACATGTCATACTGACTCACAGTATTGATTCACTACCACAGCAGACTCCCTATGCGTGTTACTGCAAGGCACAGTGTTCTACACCACTATAAAAAGTAGGCGAACCGGCCTAATTGAATTTTTTAGAAATTCGCTCATCTCTAATTATAACCTATGAGTCTAGAAATTCTGCTAATCAAGAAAATCTGTCATATTAATATAGAATTGCTAATGTTTAATGGTACACACAGCATTAGTAATGAATGTAAGAACTTGCTACAGCAACCAGTAACTTTTTTTAGAAATTTAAACTTTATTATATTAGTTTATTTGTGTCTTCTTTTTGAGAATTCCTAAATTAGTAATTTCCCAAAAAACAGAAGATAAGGGACATTTTAATGCTTCATTAAAGGGGTTCTGCACTTTCATTTAACTGATGATCTATCCTCTGGATAGATCATCAGCTTCTGATCGGCGGGGGTCCGACACCCGGGACCCCCACAGATCAGCTGTTTGAGAAGGCCGCGGCCTTCTCACTGTTTACCGTCGGCCCACTGACGTCTGGGGGGAGCCCGTGGCAGAGGGAGCCCGGAGCACATGGAAGGCCCCGCCCCCTACGTCTGTATTATGTACTATGATTGCTGCCTACTGCTAGTTATATCGGGCATTGAGGCGGCCCACTTGTCTTCCGTCCCGGGCCCTGCTCTCCCTCTGCTTCACAGTCCCCCTCCCCCATTGTCTGCACAGTACGCGCCGATATCCCTCCCTGTCTAACCAGTGACATACAGGCTCCAGCGGTTTCTCTTCTGTCTGCTGGGAACTGCTGCACACTGGCCAATTAGCATTTAGCAGCGCAAAGTTCCTGCTGCTGATCGGCCAGTGTATCTCTTGCAGCCTCACAGCAGGAGAAGGCAGTTTTATACCGCGCTCACGCCCGCGCTGCTTCTGTCTGCCACTCAGCCCGAGAATGGACTGCCTGAACACAGCCCCAGGTTCCAGCATCACCGCTGCCGGTCCAGCAACGCTTGACTTGCCCTGTTTTGTGCTGCCTGACCACAGCTACAGTCAGAATGAGGCAGCAGTGAGTGACAGACTGTTAAAAAAAAAGTTCATGGGGGGATTATTGATGGGGGGGGGGGGGGGAAGACAGAGGGCAGCAGCAAGCAGAGTTTTTACAGGGTTGGGGAACACTGTTCTGTATATAAGGCTCATAGAGGACTCAGGACAGTGTGCTCCAGCCCCCCAATGAACTCTGTTTGCTGATGAATTGCTCATATAGAGGACTTTCACACTAGTGTTTTTGCTGGATCCGGCAGGGTTCAGAAAAAACACTTTCATTACTGATAATACAATACAACCATCTGCATCCGTTATGAATGGATCCATTGTATTCTCTTTAAAGGGTTTAAAGGGTTTCTGTCACTAGAATTTTCAGTATTAAACTGGCTGACATTAGCGATGTGCTAATGTCAGCTGCACCTAACTCTGCTATTCTAATGATTATCCGTGCCACCATTACTGTAGAATTCTTACTTTTATAATATGTATATGAGCCTCTAGGAGCTCCTGGACCTAGAGGCTCCTGTCTCCCACCTCAAGTCACGCCTTCCAAGTGTTGTTTGACAGGGCCAGGCATCGTTCGCATCCTTCTGCCTGCCCTGTGCCCTGGGGAAATCTCGCGCCATTCGGTATTCTGCGCAGGCGCGGTGAGGAAGCTGTCAGCCTGCGAGCGTCCTTCCATATTGTGGCAGAGAAAACGGATCCGTCCCCATTGACTTGCATTGTGGGTCATGCTCCACATCCCATGACGGAAAGAAAACCGCAGCATACTGTAGTTTACTCTCCGGTATGAGAACGCAACCAAACGGAATGCTTTTTGGAGTATTCCGTTCTGTTCAGTTATGTTTTGTCCCCATTGACAATGAATGAGGTCAAATGGAAGCGTTTTTTGTAGTGTACGGGGACTGTAATTCCCGTCACTACAAAAGTGTCACTTGGTGTGCTGTCGTCCCTCCTTAATTATGGGGAAGTTGGTATATGTCATCTTTATAAATTGTCATGTAATGTAATGCTATGTATTTCCCTGTTACTGTGAAACTTGCATGTACAGGCCTGCTAGGGGTGTCATTCCAGCTCTTAGTCACTAGAGGGAGCTAGGGAGCCCTAGTTTATATAAGGCCCAGACAGGGAAAGGAAGTCAGTCTAGTCAAAAGTTGAGTCTGAAGTTGAGTCTAGAGTTGTGGTTGGAGACTAGACCATGTCAGAGACAAGTCCAGGCCTGAAGCCTGCGGTCCAGGAGAGGGTTTTGCAGTCCCTGTAACCGGGTTCCAGATTCGAGGAGAAGGTTCCCCTCCTGAATTCCCATATGCCGAAACAGGAATACCTCAGTTAAAGAGCCTGAGGAAGCTGAGAGGGAGACAGAGGCAAAGCGCAGAAAAGCAAGAGGTACTCAAGATAACAGAGGAGGTATTTTATAAAGAGAGAACCAAGGATATACGCCAGAGTTAAGGTATTGGGCCTTGGAGAAGATTTTCTATGTCCCAGGATCAGTCAGGAATAGAGTGCAAGCTCCTGTACTGCAAGTCCTGTGTTTCACACTCTGAAGTCACCTTGCTTAATCTGTATTGCCTGCATCGACCGTATTGAAAAATCAACTGTATGCAAAGGAACTGTGCTTCCGTTAATGTCTCTATATGGAAACTACTAAAGTTGGAGTTTTGTTTTAACATCACGTGGTTCCTCAGTTATTCCTGCTATCAGCAAACGGCGTGCCACCGTTTAATTGGCACTGGCGTCACGAACATTTTCCTACCATCACCTGCCTATGCAGAGAGTCAGCCATCTCAGGTTAGTGTCTATTGCACTACTACACCCAGGAACACATATCTACACACAACTTGAGTACGCTGCACCTCTCTTTTGGCGTCACGAACAGGATACGCACGCTTTCTAGTGCAAGAAGCGTGAACTTTGTGCCTTATACAGTTGCCCTGTGACCAAAGTGACAAATTGCCTGTTTATTTAAAGTGGACTTTGTGAACTGAAAATCATACCCAAAGTGTTCCTAAAACCTCCAAAAAGCGCTGTGCAGTGTTGCGCTATCAAGAGGAAGGAAATCGCCACATCGGAGTGTGGTTTTGTGGACTTTTCATCATCCTGCTTGCTGTCAGTGAATAGACAGCGTTTCTTGCTAAAGATGGCCGCTGAGCTTGCTGAATTTACTGCTGCGTCATCTTCGTCCCGAAAAGGCGGGAAAAATTGGCGGCTTTCTGAGGAAATAGCGGGAAGGAGTTCAAGGTCAGGCGCCACTGCTTATCTGGACATTTGCATGTCTGCCAGCATGGACACCGCCTTCCATATACTGGAATACCTGGGGGGCGGCCTCCCAGTGCGAGGGGAGGAGCTGGCTGATTTAATTGACGCGACCCTATCGCTCTCCAGAGAAGGATCGAGCATGTTGGAAAGTGAACAGAGCGTTGCTGCAGCGTCCGCGCCTGAGATCCCAAAAATGTATGATATTGGTGTAGAGCCAGAGGAGGCTCCACCGGCCTACTCTCCGGGACCGGAGAAACCCGCCTGCCCGCCACGGGAGAAAGAACCAGAGCCCTGCTATGGCTCTTGGAGAGACTTCTTTCAACCCTCTTTCAAGTGGTCGTCACTTATGGCAGAGATCCGGGAGGCCGCTATAAAGCGGAATACAAAGACCAAGATCTATTATGAAGAGTTGACCAAGACAATCCATGAAAGACACACCAACACCCAACCCCGCCTGGAAAGGAGAAAGGGAGTGGTGGTGTCCTTTGACAAAACCCGTGGCTACGGGTTCATACAAGATTACCTGACTGGCAGAGACTTATATGTTAATAGAAGGTCTGTCAAGAGAGACTACCTCCCTTCCTATCAGCACAGCCTCCGCGAGGGAGAGGAAGTGGAGTTCACCCCTGCCGAGAGCCTGAGAGGCCCTTATGCCACTGCCGTGACCCGTCCCAAGCGAGTACCTGAGGACTGGGAGGCAGAAGAAGAAGACTACTCTGGCTGCGAGCGGGAACCGGAACGCTCTCCAGAGCCGGCCCATCACGCCTTCCAGGAGCGGAGCTCCTTCATTGGGCCTAACGTCTTCTGGCAGCCAACCGTGTTGGAAAAATGGGTGAGCCCTTACCCTTCCCCCGAGCTGCCTCGTCGGGAGAAGACCATGCAAGAGATGGAAACTCTAAAGGGACTTCGAAATACCTTTGAGAACATCCGGAGGGGTCGGAGACCCGATGCATCACCAGAACCTGCAGAGGCCGAGTCCGCGCCATCGGTGACTGTACCTGCGCCGGCGGCGCCAGCAGATGACCGCGACTCTGACACGGAGAGCATCGGTGAGCAGATTGTCCGGCTGGAGGAGAAGTTGCTGGAGCTGCGCAAGATCGCTACCGCCAGGATCCAGACGCCGCCGAAGAAGGGTGCCTGTCACCACCCGTAGAGTACCTTCTGCTGCCACCTCTCCGCCAGTGCCCCAAAGAAGACCCCCTGTTGCTGTGAATTGCTGCACAGAGCCCACCGGACCGCTTGTGGCGGCGGTATCCACTCCACTTCATCCCACAATTATCATGCCGGGACCGGTACGGTCCACCCAAGGGTTTACCCCTAGGCCCATGGGGCCAATACCTATTAGGGGTCCCTTCACGTTGCAGCTTCCCCCTCACACTGTTATGTGGGCACATCCTCCTGTAGAGGACTACTACAGGCCGTACTTGCCAGCAGAGCCGGGTAATGATGATATACCCCTGTGAATCAGCCTGCTAGGCCTTTGATTTATTTCACCAACGAAAAATGCTGTTAACCCTTCCAGGACAGGAGTCCTATGTTCCCTGGTCGTTTGTTGCTGCTGCCAGTTTATCCACGGCTCAGTGGTGGGTGTTGACCACTGAAGTATTAAAGTCAACAAAGCCAAGTTTGTTTCCAGGACCTCCTGCCTGCTTTTGCTATCCCACACCAAGTTGTGCCTGTTCCTGAGTTGCACCTTTCACCCTTAACCCCCTTTTCAGGTTGATCAGGGGTATTACAGCACTTGTTTTATATTGTGCAACTTGATACTAAGGAACCGTGCCCGGAGACAGACTCAAAAGAACCTGAGCCTCTGAGATTTTTGCTCTTTTAAAAGGAAATGTGCCCAGAGATGGACTCCACCGCACGAGAGCCTCTGTGATTTAATAAGAAAATAACCTGGGTACGGACTCATGTTTGTTCTTTGAGCCTCCAAGAACTTTTATACTGTTTTATCTATTTTGCTGTTCTATTATGGACTTATTCATTGTCATGGACTATCCTGGTTATAATGTTACGCTGTGCCAGGTCAGCGCCCCAGTTCCATTCACTATCCTGAGGAGAAGAGAACGACGCCCCTTGTCATCACCCTTCACCTTTGCCAATTGGACCTGATATGAATGTAAATGCAGATGAATTACATGTATGTATGCCTGCATGTCTCTTTTTTCTGTTTCAGGTAGAGATTCCAGTTGGGCGAGCCCTGATGGAGTACGAGGTCGTACTCAGCTTAAAGCAGTGGGGTATGTAGTGTACGGGGACTGTAATTCCCATCACTACAAAAGTGTCACTTGGTGTGCTGTCGTCCCTCCTTAATTATGGGGAAGTTGGTATATGTCACCTTTATAAATTGTCATGTAATGTAATGCTATGTATTTCCCTGTTACTGTGAAACTTGCATGTACAGGCCTGCTAGGGGTGTCATTCCAGCTCTTAGTCACTAGAGGGAGCTAGGGAGCCCTAGTTTATATAAGGCCCAGACAGGGAAAGGAAGTCAGTCTAGTCAAAAGTTGAGTCTGAAGTTGAGTCTAGAGTTGTGGTTGGAGACTAGACCATGTCAGAGACAAGTCCAGGCCTGAAGCCTGCGGTCCAGGAGAGGGTTTTGCAGTCCCTGTAACCGGGTTCCAGATTCGAGGAGAAGGTTCCCCTCCTGAATTCCCATATGCCGAAACAGGAATACCTCAGTTAAAGAGCCTGAGGAAGCTGAGGTATTTTTTCCCCCTGGAATTAAGACCCTATGATGGATCTCAATACCGGAAAATAGAAACGCAAGTGTGAAAGTAGCCTAATACGTACCCTGCTCCCCGACACCAGCATTGCTCCAGATGCCTACATGGCTGCCGCTGCTGGGAGTATGGCAGGGGAGGAGCCAGTGTAGGTTGTGGGATGGTCCAGTAGTGTCTAGTGGGCGGAGTTAGTGGGGCCCCATTCAGATTCTTGCTATGGGGCCCAGTGATTTCTATGTACGCCCCTGGATGATACCTTTCATATTTGGCACAACCCACCTAAGTCTATTTATTTTTATCATGACAATTAACAAGTCTTGATCATTCTTACATTATCATGCCTTAAATTGTGATAAGCAGTGCCAGAATAAAAGAATATTTTTTGTGACACACAAATTACAAGGAACAATTTACACTGCTTTACTTTGAAGGCTGGCACAATTTTTTTTAAACTCATTTTAGCATTATGTACACTGTTTTTCTAAGCTCCACAGCAGTGTGTCTGAGAACCTCAGAAGGTTCCCCCCTTCAGGAAAAGTCCACTCCCACATAGGCTGAACCCTCAGACTAATTATCCTGAGGAGCTCTCCTGTATCACCCTGCCCTATCATAAAAAAGGGCAAAAACTGTGCAACCGTCCATATACCAGGCCTACCAGTATTGTGCCTTCATATACCGCCTGCTCGCCTCGTCAGGGTGACCAGGGGGTATATGAAGAGGTAATACTGGTAGTAGGCTTGGTATAGTCAAGATGGGCAGAGATGGCATCCTCTGGACAGTACTGTCTCTGGTCATCTTTCACCAGCACCCTGACTGCCATCTGCATAGCCTGTGACACTGACTGTCACTCACTTATAGCCAAGCAGCAGGCAGTGAAGTGCCATGAGAGCCAGGCTATGCAGGTGGCAGTCAGGGTGCTGGTGAAGGATGACCAGAGACAGTACTGTCCAGAGGATGCCATCTCTGCCCATCTCGACTATACCAAGCCTACTACAAGTATTACCTCTTCATATACCCCCTGGTCACCCTGACCAGGCGAGCAGGCGGTATATGAAGGGGCAATACTGGTAGGCCTGGTATATGGACGGCAGAGAAGGCTTCCTCTGGGCAGTACTGTCTCTGGTCATCCTTCACCAGCGTCCTGACTGCAACCTGCTTTGCCTGGCTCTCATGGCACTTCACGGCCTGCTGCTTGGCTATCAGTGAGTGACAGTCAAGTGACTCCCTGAGTGTGAGGTGTGGGGTGACATCATTGTACTCGGGATCATGTGACCAATTTATGTGTCCAAAGTACCTCCCTGCTTATTGATAGAACTACATCATACACTGCATTATGATAATACAGTGTATAAGCACAAACACAGTATTAATGATACTTTCAAAGGGCTACCTAACAATATATTATGTTTTGTTTGATTATCGGGTTATTTTTTATTTTTTGTAAAATGAATAATATATCATGTGTTTCTAAGATTGTTTAACTAGAATCATGTTCTTAGTCCAATCATACATTCTTGATTCAATTATGTATACCTTCATCACCTGATAGTATCATGTCTTCCCATAATTTGGTCAGTGTAATTAATGAGAATATATCATAATGTACATGTTGAGGAAGGGTTGAGACGTATGCATATATATACAGTACAGACCAAAAGTTTGGACACACCTTGTCATTCAAAGAGTTTTCTTTATTTTCATGACTATGAAGGCATCAAAACTATGAATTAACACATGTGGAATTATATACATAACAAACAAGTGTGAAACAACTGAAAATATGTCATATTCTAGGTTCTTCAAAGTAGCCACCTTTTGCTTTGATTACTGCTTTGCACACTCTTGGCATTCTCTTGATGAGCTTCAAGAGGTAGTCCCCTGAAATGGTCTTTCAACAGTCTTAAAGGAGTTCCCAGAGATGCTTAGCACTTGTTGGCCCTTTTGCCTTCACTCTGCGGTCCAGCTCACCCCAAACCATCATCGATTGGGTTCAGGTCCGGTGATGTGGAGGCCAGGACATCTGGCGCACCACCCCATCACTCTCCTTCATGGTCAAATAGCCCTTACTTTCATAGTTTTCCCAATTTTTCGGCTGACTGACTGACCTTCATTTCTTAAAGTAATGATGGCCACTCGTTTTTCTTTACTTAGCTGCTTTTTTCCTGCCATAATACCAATTCTAACAGTCTATTCAGTAGGACTATCAGCTGTGTATCCACCTGACTTCTCCTCAACGCAACTGATGGTCCCAACCCCATTTATAAGGCAAGAAATCCCACTTATTAAACCTGACAGGGCACACCTGTGAAGTGAAAACCATTTCAGGGGACTACCTCTTGGAGCTCATCAAGAGAATGCCAAGAGTGTGCAAAGCAGTAATCAAAGCAAAAGGTGACTACTTTTAAGAACAGGAAAACTGCTGAAAACGCAGCCACTTAACCCCTGGGTTGCCACGTATCAAATCCAACACCTTTAAACATGACAAAACATATACTACAAAAACCATAAAAAGACAGACCACCGCTGTCTAGTGTAGCATTGAGAATGCCACGTGATACATGGGACATAAAAAGTGAATACATAAAACCATATCAGAGCACAACTCCTAACAAAATCCTGCAACATTGGTACCGGCTGAAAAACGGCTAGGTGTGAACAGTCACCAATACCAAAATTGAATGTCTGTATTACGAGTGTGAAATAGGTGTTGGATGCTAAAACTGCTCCTGACTCTAAGTGACATTACTATCATAAATATTAAATCTAAGGGAGAAATTGGCCATTAGTGATATAACAGCATTAATTCTTTTTTAAGAAATTTGAAATGGCACCTCAATATCAAGAATTGGAGACCAAATCAGCAGCTTTGTTAAAAGAATGTGAGGAAAGTATCATGAACTTTAAGCATACTAAATTTCAGCGCAATGTTTTTGACTATAGCAACAATCAAGTTTATGAATGGGAGCATAGAGAGAATCCTCCATAAACTCCCAAGCGCTATAATCAACAAACACAAGAAAAATCGATTTCCACCCGTAGAGTTAGCTTCAGTTCAATGGAGGGAGATACACTCACCTAAAGAATTATTAGGAACACTATGACTGGGCAGTTAATGTACAAGGTTACAGTCTGTTTAGAAAGGATCGTCAAAACCGGAGAGGGGGAGGGGTCTGCCTTTATGTAAAGTCTTGTCTAAAGCCCACACTTCGTGAAGATATAAGTGAGGGACATGAACATGTGGAGTCACTGTGGGTAGAGATACATGGAGCTCAGATAGAGACCGGGGGCAAGGTAGTGGGACTGGGGGAGGAATGGAAGGAGGGACTAGAACAGTTCAGAAGGAAAGGTGTATGGTAAAAAATATACATAAACCTCTCAAATGTATGTATACTAATGCCAGAAGCCTGACTAATAAAACTGGTAAACTGGAATTAGTGATGTGTGAGGAGGACTATGACATAGTGGGAATAACTGAGACATGGCTGGATGATAGCTATGACTGGGCGGTTAATGTACAAGGTTACAGTCTGTTTAGAAAGGATCGTCAAAACCGGAGAGGGGGAGGGGTCTGCCTTTATGTAAAGTCTTGTCTAAAGCCCACACTCCGTGAAGATATAAGTGAGGGACATGAACATGTGGAGTCACTGTGGGTAGAGATACATGGAGCTAAAAACAACAATAAATTACTAATAGGAGTCTACTATAAACCACCTAATATACCAGAGTCCACAGAAAATCTACTACTAAACGAGATAGACAAGGCGGCAAATCATAATGAGGTGGTTATTATGGGGGACTTCAACTACCCAGATATAGACTGGGAAACTGAAACTTGTATATCTCATAAAGGAAACAAATTCTTGCCAATAACCAAAGACAATTATCTCTCCCAACTGGTTCAGGACCCGACTAGAGGGACGGCCATACTGGACTTAATATTAACCAATAGACCTGACAGAACAACAGACGTGCAGGTTGGGGGACACCTGGGAAATAGTGACCATAAAGTAATAACCTTCCAATTATCATTCAAAAGAGCGTTTCTACAGGGAGGAACAAAAATACCAAACTTCAAAAAAGCTAAATTTAGCCAACTAAGAGAGGCCATAGGCCTAACTAACTGGGACAAAGTCCTCAAAAATAAAAATACAGCCACAAAATGGGATATCTTTAAAAACATCCTAAAATCTCATTGTGAGAGGTACATACCGTATGGGAATAAAAGGTTAAGGAACAAAAAGAAACCAATGTGGATAAACAGAACTGTAAAGAAAGCAATAAATGACAAAAAGAAAGCATATAAAACACTAAAACAGGAGGGTAGCACGGAAGCACTGAAAAACTATAAGGAAAAAAACAGAACATGTAAAAAACTAATAAAAGCAGCCAAACTAGAGACCGAGAGATTAATTGCCAAAGAGTAAAACTAACCCTAAAATGTTCTTCAATTATATAAATGTTAAAAAGTATAAATCTGAAGGTGTCGGCCCTTCAAAGAGTAATGAGGGGGGAGTCGCAGAGAGCGACGACGAGAAAGCAAAGCTGTTAAATATTTTTTTCTCCAATGTATTCACTGAGGAAAATAAACTGTCAGATGAAATGCTGAATTTTGAAATAAATTCGCCATTAAAAGTGTCCTGTCTGACCCAGGAAGAAGTATAACAGCGACTTAAAAAGATCAAAATAGACAAATCACCAGGACCGGATGGCATACACCCCCGTATCCTAAGGGAATTAAGTAATGTCATAGCCAGACCCTTATTTCTGATATTTGTGGACTCTTTACTGACAGGGAATGTCCCACAGGATTGGCGCATGGCAAATGTGGTGCCAATATTCAAAAAGGGTCCAAAAACAGAGCCTGGAAACTATAGGCCGGTAAGTTTAACATCTGTTGTGGGTAAACTGTTTGAAGGTTTTCTGAGAGATGCTATGTTAGAGCATCTTAACGGAAATAAGCAAATAACGCCATATCAGCATGGCTTCGTGAGGGATCGGTCATGTCAAACTAATTTAATCAGTTTCTATGAGGAGGTAAGTTCTAGACTTGACAGCGGCGAATCAATGGATGTCGTATATCTGGACTTCTCCAAAGCATTTGACACTGTACCGCATAAAAGGTTAGTATATAAAATGAGAATGCTCGGACTCTGAGAAAACGTCTGTAAGTGGGTAAGTAACTGGCTCAATGATAGAAAACAGAGGGTGGTTATTAACGGTACATACTCAGATTGGGTCACTGTCACTAGTGGAGTACCTCAGGGGTCAGTATTGGGCCCTATTCTCTTCAATATATTTATTAATGATCTTGTAGAAGGCTTGTATAGTAAAATATAAATTTTTGCAGATGACACTAAACTGTGTAAAGTAATTTACACTGATGAGGACAGTATACTACTGCAGAGGGATCTGGATAGATTGGAGGCTTGGGCAGATAAGTGGCAGATGAGGTTTAACACTGAAAAATGTAAAGTTATGCACATGGGAAGGAATAATGCAAGTCACCCGTACATACTAAATGGTAAAACACTCGATAACACTGACATGGAAAAGGATCTAGGAATTTTAATAAACAGCAAACTAAGCTGCAAAAAACAGTGTCAGGCAGCTGCTGCCAAGGCCAATAAGATAATGGGTTGCAACAAATCACTGGTCAGACCACACATGGAGTACTGTGTACAGTTCTGGGCTCCTGTGAACAAGGCAGACATAGCAGAGCTGGAGAGGGTCCAGAGGAGGGCAACTAAAGTAATAACTGGAATGGGGCAACTACAGTACCCTGAAAGATTATCAAAATTAGGGTTATTCACGTTAGAAAAAGACGACTGAGGGGAGATCTAATTACTATGTATAAATATATCAGGGGGCAGTACAGAGATCTATCCCATCATCTATTTATCCCCAGGACTGTGACTGTGACGAGGGGACATCCTCTGCGTTTGGAGGAAAGAAGGTTTGTACACAAACATAGAAAAGGGTTCTTTACGGTAAGAGCAGTGAGACTATGGAACTCTCTGCCTGAGGAGGTGGTGATGGTGAGTACAATAAAGGAATTCAAGAGGGGCCTGGATGTATTTCTGGAGTGTAATAATATTACAGGCTATAGCTACTAGAGAGGGGTCGTTGATCCAGGGAGTTATTCTGATTGCCTGATTGGAGTCGGGAAGGAATTTTTTATTCCCCTAAAGTGAGGAAAATTGGCTTCTACCTCACAGTTTTTTTTTGCCTTCCTCTGGATCAACTTGCAGGATGACAGGCCGAACTGGATGGACAAATGTCTTTTTTCGGCCTTATGTACTATGTTACTATGTTATGTACTATGTTACCATACTAATACGGTGTTGGACCCCCTTTTGCCTTCAGAACTGCCTTAATTCTACGTGGCATTGATTCAACAAGGTGCTGATAGCATTCTTTAGAAATGTTGGCCCATATTGATAGGATAGCATCTTGCAGTTGATGGAGATTTGAGGGATGAACATCCAGGGCACGAAGCTCCCGTTCCATCACATCCCAAAGATGCTCTATTGGGTTGAGATCTGGTGACTGTGGGGGCCATTTTAGTACAGTGAACTCATTGTCATGTTCAAGAAACCAATTTGAAATGATTCGAGCTTTGTGACATGGTGCATTATCCTGCTGGAAGTAGCCATCAGAGGATGGATACATGTTCTCATTCTGTTTACGCCAAATTCGGACTCTACCATTTGAATGTCTCAACAGAAATCGAGACTCATCAGACCAGGCAACATTTTTCCAGTCTTCAACAGTCCAATTTTGGTGAGCTTGTGCAAATTGTAGCCTCTTTTTCCTATTTGTAGTGGAGATGAGTGGTACCCGGTGGGGTCTTCTGCTGTTGTAGCCCATCCGTCTCAAGGTTGTGCGTGTTGTGGCTTCACAAATGCTTTGCTGCATACCTCGGTTGTAACTAATGGTTATTTCAATCAACGTTCAGCTTGAATCAGTCGGCCCATTCTCCTCTGACCTCTAGCATCCACAAGGCATTTTTGCCCACAGGACTGCCGCATACTGGATGTTTTTCCCTTTTCACACCATTCTTTGTAAATCCTAGAAATGGTTGTGCGTGAAAATCCCAGTAACTGAGCAGATTGTGAAATACTCAGACCGGCCCGTCTGGCACCAACAACCATGCCACGCTCAAAATTGCTTAAATCACCTTTCTTTCCCATTCTGAGATTCAGTTTGGAGTTCAGGAGATTGTCTTGACCAGGACTACACCCCTAAATGCATTGAAGCAACTGCCATGTGACTGGTTGACTAGATAATTGCATTAATGAGAAATAGAACAGGTGTTCCTAATAATTCTTTAGGTGAGTGTATATCTGAAACTACCCATGATTCATCAGAATCTGGTGGAGAACAAATACCAAGCAGTGTTCTTATTATAGAAAAGAAAAAAAGTTCAGGAGAAAACCTCACACATCAAAAAACGCATCAGAAGAGCTGGGCGCAAGCATTCAAATAAAACCGCACAATATGGAAACCAGACCACGCAAGAAATAAATACTCAGATAACGGAACAGACTTTCCATGATGTTATCAACATATCTAAAGTTTCGCTTATGGAGCAACAAATTGATGTACTTTCCAAAGGTTTGAACTTTGCACCTGCTGCGAATTTTGACATCTTTACAACGCTATTGGACATCAACAAGTTCATCAGGAATTTGACACTAAACAGACACTTTTTTGAGTCATCTGATAGTCTGTATGATGAGGTTGTTTATGTCTCACCTGAGTCTCTGTCACAACCTGACTTTACCTTTCAGGAACACTTGGCCACAGTCTGTCTTGCGGATTTACAATCGGAGAGTTGTTTTCCTCCTGTTGGTATAATACCCTGTAAAATGAGGACTATCAACTCAGAATATTATCCGATTGAATCCCGCACAGACAGCATGGTTTTATTTCAGGAGACTCTTGAGAGGGAGCTCATTGAAATAAATAATCAGGCTCAGTCAATACATCAGGATAATAACCTTACATCACCCCAATTATCAGCTTTTAAACAGCTTAAAGATCTTCAGGAACAAATTATTATCAGACCAGCTGATAAAGGGGGGGTCTGTGGTGGTAATAGATAGAGACATCTATAGAGATCAAATGACGGCCATGTTATCAGATGCCAGTACATACAAGAGGTTAAAGGGGAATCCATTAACCGGGTATCACACAGAATACAATGCACTTTTGATTAAAGGAAAAAATATGGGTATACTTGATGATAAAACATTTACCTTTTTAACCACCTCAGCCCCCAGTGCTTAAACACCCTGAAAGACCAGGCCACTTTTTACACTTCTGACCTACACTACTTTCACCGTTTATTGCTCGGTCATGCAACTTACCACCCAAATGAATTTTACCTCCTTTTCTTCTCACTAATAGAGCTTTCATTTGGTGGTATTTCATTGCTGCTGACATTTTTACTTTTTTTGTTATTAATCGAAATTTAACGATTTTTTTGCAAAAAAATGACATTTTTCACTTTCAGTTGTAAAATTTTGCAAAAAAAACGAGATCCATATAGAAATTTTGCTCTAAATTTATTGTTCTACATGTCTTTGATAAAAAAAAAATGTTTGGGTAACAAAAAAAATGGTTTGGGTAAAAGTTATAGCGTTTACAAACTATGGTACAAAAATGTGAATTTCCGCTTTTTGAAGCAGCTCTGACTTTCTGAGCACCTGTCATGTTTCCTGAGGTTCTACAATGCCCAGACAGTACAAATACCCCACAAATGACCCCATTTCGGAAAGTACACACCCTAAGGTATTCGCTGATGGGCATAGTGAGTTCATAGAACTTTTTATTTTTTGTCACAAGTTAGCGGAAAATGATGATTTTTTTTTTTTTTCTTACAAAGTCTCATATTCCACTAACTTGTGACAAAAAATAAAAAGTTCTATGAACTCACTATGCCCATCAGCGAATACCTTGGGGTCTCTTTTTTCCAAAATGGGGTCACTTGTGGGGTAGTTATACTGCCCTGGCATTCTAGGGGCCCAAATGTGTGGTAAGGAGTTTGAAATCTAATTCTGTAAAAAATGACGAGTGAAATCCGAAAGGTGCTCTTTGGAATATGGGCCCCTTTGCCCACCTAGGCTGCAAAAAAGTGTCACACATCTGGTATCTCTGTATTCAGGAGAAGTTGAGGAATGTGTTTTGCGGTGTCTTTTTACATATACCCATGCTGGGTGAGATAAATATCTTGGTCAAATGCCAACTTTGTATAAAAAAATGGGAAAAGTTGTCTTTTGCCAAGATATTTCTCTCACCCAGCATGGGTATATGTAAAATGACACCCCAAAACACATTCCCCAACTTCTCCTGAGTACGGAGATACCAGATGTGTGACACTTTTTTGCAGCCTAGGTGGGCAAAGGGGCCCAGATTCCAAAGAGCACCTTTCGGATTTCACAGGTCATTTTTTACAGAATTTGATTTCAAACTCCTTACCACACATTTGGGCCCCTAGAATGCCAGGGCAGTATAACTACCCCACAAGTGACCCCATTTTGGAAAGAAGACACCCCAAGGTATTCCGTGAGGGGCATGGCAAGTTCCTAGAATTTTTTATTTTTTGTCACAAGTTAGTGGAAAATGATGATTTTTTTTTTTTTTTTCATACAAAGTCTCATATTCCACTAACTTGTGACAAAAAATAAAAACTTCCATGAACTCACTATGCCCATCAGCGAATAACTTGGGGTCTCTTCTTTCCAAAATTGGGTCACTTGTGGGGTAGTTATACTGCCCTGGCATTCTAGGGGCCCAAATGTGTGGTAAGGAGTTTGAAATCAAATTCTGTAAAAAATGACCTGTGAAATCCGAAAGGTGCTCTTTGGAATATGGGCCCCTTTGCCCACCTAGGCTGCAAAAAAGTGTCACACATCTGGTATCTCTGTATTCAGGAGAAGTAGAGGAATGTGTTTTGGGGTGTCTTTTTACATATACCCATGCTGGGTGAGATAAATATCTTGGTCAAATGCCAACTTTGTATAAAAAAATGGGAAAAGTTGTCTTTTGCCAAGATATTTCTCTCACCCAGCATGGGTATATGTAAAATGACACCCCAAAACACATTCCCCAACTTCTCCTGAGTACGGAGATACCAGATGTGTGACACTTTTTTGCAGCCTAGGTGGGCAAAGGGGCCCATATTCCAAAGAGCACCTTTCGGATTTCACAGGTCATTTTTTACAGAATTTGATTTCAAACTCCTTACCACACATTTGGGCCCCTAGAATGCCAGGGCAGTATAACTACCCCACAAGTGACCCCATTTTGGAAAGAAGAGACCCCAAGGTATTCGCTGATGGGCATAGTGAGTTCATGGAACTTTTTATTTTTTGTCACAAGTTAGTGGAATATGAGACTTTGTATGAAAAAAAAAAAATAAAAATCAGCATTTTCCACTAACTTGTGACAAAAAATAAAAAATTCTAGGAACTCGCCATGCCCCTCACGGAATACCTTGGGGTGTCTTCTTTCCAAAATGGGGTCACTTGTGGGGTAGTTATACTGCCCTGGCATTTTCCAGGGGCCCTAATGTGTGGTAAGTAGTTAAATGACCTGTGAAATCCTAAAGGTACTCTTTGGAATATGGGCCCCTTTGCCCACCTAGGCTGCAAAAAAGTGTCACACATGTGGTATCTCCGTACTCAGGAGAAGGTGGGGAATGTGTTTAGGGGTGTCATTTTACATATACCCTTGCTGGGTGAGAGAAATATCTTGGCAAAAGACAACTTTTCCCATTTTTTTATACAAAGTTGGCATTTGACCAAGATATTTATCTCACCCAGCATGGGTATATGTAAAATGACACCCCAAAACACATTCCCCAACTTCTCCTGAGTACGGCGATACCAGATGTGTGACACTTTTTTGCAGCCTAGATGCGCAAAGGTGCCCAAATTCCTTTTAGGAGGGCATTTTTAGACATTTGGATTCCAGACTTCTTCTCACGCTTTGGGGCCCCTAGAATGCCAGGGCAGTATAAATACCCCACATGTGACCCCATTTTGGAAAGAAGACACCCCAAGGTATTCAATGAGGGGCATGGCGAGTTCATAGAAATTTTTTTTTTTTTTGGCACAAGTTAGCGGAAATTGATATTTTTAATTTTTTTCTCACAAAGTCTGCCGTTCCGCTAACTTGGGACAAAAATTTCAATCTTTCATGGACTCAATATGCCCCTCATGGAATACCTGGGGGTGTCTTCTTTCCGAAATGGGGTCACATGTGGGGTATTTATACTGCCCTGGCATTCTAGGGGCCCTAAAGCGTGAGAAGAAGTCTGGAATATAAATGTCTAAAAATTTTTACGCATTTGGATTCCGTGAGGGGTATGGTGAGTTCATGTGAGATTTTATTTTTTGACACAAGTTAGTGGAATATGAGACTTTGTAAGAAAAAAAAAAAAAAATTCCGCTAACTTGGGGGGTGATCAATGACAGGGGTGGTGATCAATGACAGGGGGTTGATCAATGACAGGGGGAGTGATCAATGACAGGGGGGTGATCAATGACAGGGCGGTGATCAATGACAGGGGGGTGATCAGGGAGTCTATATGGGGTGATAACCACAGTCATTGATCATGCCCCTGTAAGGCTTCATTCAGACGTCCGGATGCGTTTTGCGGATCCGATCCATCTATCAGTGCATCCGTAAAAATCATGCGGACATCTGAATGGAGCTTTACAGGGGGGTAATCAATGACAGGGGGGTGATCAGGGAGTCTATATGGGGTGATCACCACAGTCATTGATCACGCCCGTGTAAGGCTTCATTCAGACGTCCGGATGCGTTTTGCGGATCCGATCCATCTATCAGTGGATCCGTAAAAATCATGCGGACGTCTGAATGGAGCTTTACAGGGGGGTAATCAATGACAGGGGGGGTGATCAATGACAGGGGGGTGATCAGGGAGTCTATATGGGGTGATAACCACAGTCATTGATCATGCCCCTGTAAGGCTTCATTCAGACGTCCGGATGCGTTTTGCGGATCCGATCCATCTATCAGTGGATCCGTAAAAATCATGCGGACGTCTGAATGGAGCTTTACAGGGGGGTAATCAATGACAGGGAGGTGATCAGGGAGTCTATATGGGGTGATAACCACAGTCATTGATCATGCCCCTGTAAGGCTTCATTCAGACGTCCGGATGCGTTTTGCGGATCCGATCCATCTATCAGTGCATCCGTAAAAATCATGCGGACATCTGAATGGAGCTTTACAGGGGGGTAATCAATGACAGGGGGGTGATCAGGGAGTCTATATGGGGTGATCACCACAGTCATTGATCACGCCCGTGTAAGGCTTCATTCAGACGTCCGGATGCGTTTTGCGGATCCGATCCATCTATCAGTGGATCCGTAAAAATCATGCGGACGTCTGAATGGAGCTTTACAGGGGGGTAATCAATGACAGGGGGGGTGATCAATGACAGGGGGGTGATCAGGGAGTCTATATGGGGTGATAACCACAGTCATTGATCATGCCCCTGTAAGGCTTCATTCAGACGTCCGGATGCGTTTTGCGGATCCGATCCATCTATCAGTGCATCCGTAAAAATCATGCGGACATCTGAATGGAGCTTTACAGGGGGGTAATCAATGACAGGGAGGTGATCAGGGAGTCTATATGGGGTGATAACCACAGTCATTGATAAAGCCCCTGTAAGGCTTCATTCAGACGTCCGGATGCGTTTTGCGGATCCGATCCATCTATCAGTGGATCCGTAAAAATCATGCGGACGTCTGAATGGAGCTTTACAGGGGGGTAATCAATGACAGGGAGGTGATCAGGGAGTCTATATGGGGTGATAACCACAGTCATTGATCATGCCCCTGTAAGGCTTCATTCAGACGTCTGGATGCGTTTTGCGGATCCGATCCATCTATCAGTGCATCCGTAAAAATCATGCGGACATCTGAATGGAGCTTTACAGGGGGGTAATCAATGACAGGGGGGTGATCAGGGAGTCTATATGGGGTGATCACCACAGTCATTGATCACGCCCGTGTAAGGCTTCATTCAGACGTCCGGATGCGTTTTGCGGATCCGATCCATCTATCAGTGGATCCGTAAAAATCATGCGGACGTCTGAATGGAGCTTTACAGGGGGGTAATCAATGACAGGGGGGGTGATCAATGACAGGGGGGTGATCAGGGAGTCTATATGGGGTGATAACCACAGTCATTGATCATGCCCCTGTAAGGCTTCATTCAGACGTCCGGATGCGTTTTGCGGATCGGATCCATCTATCAGTGCATCCGTAAAAATCATGCGGACGTCTGAATGGAGCTTTACAGGGGGGTGATCAGGGAGTCTATATGGGGTGATCACCACAGTCATTGATCATGCCCCTGTAAGGCTTCATTCAGACGTCCGGATGCGTTTTGCGGATCCGATCCATCTATCAGTGCATCCGTAAAAATCATGCGGACATCTGAATGAAGCTTTACAGGGGGGTAATCAATGACAGGGAGGTGATCAGGGAGTCTATATGGGGTGATAACCACAGTCATTGATCATGCCCCTGTAAGGCTTCATTCAGACGTCCGGATGCGTTTTGCGGATCCGATCCATCTATCAGTGGATCCGTAAAAATCATGCGGACGTCTGAATGGAGCTTTACAGGGGGGTAATCAATGACAGGGGGGTGATCAGGGAGTCTATATGGGGTGATCACCACAGTCATTGATCACGCCCGTGTAAGGCTTCATTCAGACGTCCGGATGCGTTTTGCGGATCCGATCCATCTATCAGTGGATCCGTAAAAATCATGCGGACGTCTGAATGGAGCTTTACAGGGGGGTAATCAATGACAGGGGGGTAATCAATGACAGGGGGGTGATCAGGGAGTCTATATGGGGTGATCACCACAGTCATTGATCACGCCCGTGTAAGGCTTCATTCAGACGTCCGGATGCGTTTTGCGGATCCGATCCATCTATCAGTGGATCCGTAAAAATCATGCGGACGTCTGAATGGAGCTTTACAGGGGGTTGATCAATGACAGGGGGGTAATCAATGACAGGGGGGTAATCAATGACAGGGGGGTGATCAGGGAGTCTATATGGGGTGATCAGGGGCTAATAAGGGGTTAATAAGTGACGGGGGGGGGGGTGTAGTGTAGTGTAGTGGTGCTTGGTGCTACTTTACTGAGCTACCTGTGTCCTCTGGTGGTCGATCCAAACAAAGGGGACCACCAGAGGACCAGGTAGCAGGTATATTAGACGCTGTTATCAAAACAGCGTCTAATATACCTGTTAGGGGTTAAAAAAAACACATCTCCAGCCTGCCAGCGAACGATCGCCGCTGGCAGGCTGGAGATCAACTCTCTTACCTTCCGTTCCTGTGAGCGCGCACGCCTGTGTGCGCGCGTTCACAGGAAATCTCGCGTCTCGCGAGAGGACGCGCCGGCGCGTCCACCCAGAAGAGCAGGGCCGCCGCAAAGACGCAATCCTGCGTACGGCGGTCCTGAGGAGGTTAAGTGCAGATGCCTTGGTTACCCCTATCATCCATGCTCTTCCTAAAATGCACAAGAAAATCATTCCCCCACCACTTAGACCCATAGTATCCGGTATAGGATCGCTTCTTGAGAGGATAGGTGCATGGTTGGATGGCATATTACAACCTCTTGTGAAAAGGCTGCCTGGGTATCTAAAAGATACCACTGATGTCCTTAAAGCAATGTCACATAGGAGATGGGACAAACAATACATGTGGCTTACTATGGATGTTATCGCTTTATATCCCTCCATACCTCATGACATAGCGTTGCAATCCCTTGAGTACCATCTACACAGATATAGTGGTCAATCGCCAGATTCAATAGACTACATATTAGACATCACTCAATTTCTCCTAACACATAACTATTTCAGTTTTGACCAAGTGTTCTTTTTAAAAATCCGTGGAGTTTCTATTGGGGCCAAATTTTCTCCTTCTTTGGCTAACCTGACAATGGGTTACTGGGAGGAACGTTATTTGTTTTCCAATACAAATGTTTTTTGCCCTGACATCGTCTGGTATGGCAGATACATAGATGATCTGCTCCTTATATGGAGCGGCGATGTGTCTCCCATACCGGACTTTGTCGAGTATTTAAATACCAATTCATACAACTTACGTTTCACCCACTCCATAGATTCTCATAGCATTTCCTTCCTAGATTTGACTCTCATAGGCATTTCTGATAAATTTGTATATACAGAGATGTATCACAAAGAGATCACAGGTAACACCATTTTGCAACCAAGCAGTCACCATCCCAACCATACCATTAAAGCCATAAGGTAGGTGAATTCATCAGAGCTAAAAGAAATTGTAGTACCCAAGTGGGTTTTGATAAAGAAGCAGATTATATTTGGAACAGGTTGAAAAAATGAGGTTACCCTAGTTGGATGCTAAAAAGAGCCAAAAATATAGCTGCCAATAAAAATAGAGATGAATTACTTTCTAAACCAGGTAAATATGCACATAAAGCTCCAACCAGACGTTCCAAACCCACCATGGTACTTACATACAGTCGACAATTCAGCTCCATCAAACAAGCGGTTTACAAATGCCTCCCTATCCTATATGAGGATAGTATCTTGTATGATACACTCAAGGATGGGTGCAGAATTGTCCCCCGACGGTCCTGCACATTGGCTAACATGCTGTCTCCCTCATTTTTTACTATAACTGCTTTTACCAGGAGCTCCTGGCTAAAATATCAGGGCTTCACTAAATGTGGAAGACATCCATGTAAGACCTGCAATTTTGTACACTGCACTACTACGTTTGAAAATGCAACACATACGGAAAATTTTAACATCAAAAGTTACATTAATTGCAATTCAACTGGTGTAATTTATATAATCAAATGCATATGTTGTGATCTTCTTTATGTAGGCTGTACTACTAGACAACTAAAAACACGAATACGAGAACATCTCAATTATGTGGCCAATCCCCAAGCTTTGGGGATTTCTAGCGCAGCGAAACATTTTATCAATATGCATAATAGAAGTGTCAGCTACTTACGGATATTTGCTATTGAGAAAGTAACTCTTCCCTTTAGAGGTGGTAATCTGAAGAAAAAAATCCTCCTGAGGGAGGCTTATTGGATCTTCAGGTTAGGTGCAAGGTACCCTGCAGGTCTCAATCTTAAAAAAGAATTAATGCTGTTAATATCACTAATGGCCAATTTCTCCCTTAGATTTAATATTTATGATAGTAATGTCATTCAGAGTCAGGAGCAGTTTTAACATCCACACCTATTTCACACTCGTAATACAGACATTCAATTTTGGTATTGGTGACTGAGTTTTTCAGCTGGTACCAATGTTGCAGGATTTTGTTAGGAGTTGTGCTCTGACATGGTTTTATGTATCATCTTTTTATGTCCCATGTATCACGTGGCATTCTCAATGCTACACTAGACAGCGGTGGTCTGTCTTTTTATGGTTTTTGTAGTATATGTTTTGTCATGTTTAAAGGTGTTGGATTTGATACGTGGCAACCCAGGGATTAAGTGGCTGTGTTTTCAGCAGTTTTCCTTACTTCCCCCACCCCTTCCCACCACTCCTCCCCCTGCTGATCGTACCTACTTAACCTCAGGCTTTGGGTCCACGTCACTAGGTTATGATTAAGAACTTCCAAGTTTGAAACATGTTAACCTGTGGTGGAGGGTGGTGAAGATTGAAGCATGTACTGTTATGCCGATCTACAGGGTGGGCCATTTATATGGATACACCTTAATAAAATGGGAATGGTTGGTGATATTAACTTCCTGTTTGTGGCACATTAGTATATGTGAGGGGGGAAACTTTTCAAGATGGGTGGTGACCATGGAGGCCATTTTGAAGTCGGCCATTTTGAATCCAACTTTTGTTTTTTCAATAGGAAGAGGGTCATGTGACACATCAAACTTATTGGGAATTTCACAAGAAAAACAATGGTGTGTTTGGTTTTAACGTAACTTTATTCTTTCATGAGTTATTTACAAGTTTCTGACCACTTATAAAATGTGTTCAATGTGCTACCCATTGTGTTGGATTGTCAATGCAACCCTCTTCTCCCACTCTTCACACACTGATAGCAACACCGCAGGAGAAATGCTAGCACAGGCTTCCAGTATCCGTAGTTTCAGGCGCTGCACTTTTCGTATCTTCACAGCATAGACAATTGCCTTCAGATGACCCCAAAGATAAAAGTCTAAGGGGGTCAGATCGGGAGACCTTGGGGGCCATTCAACTGGCCCACGACTACTAATCCACTTTCCAGGAAACTGTCCATCAAGGAATGCTCGGACCTGACACCCATAATGTGGTGGTGCACCATCTTGCTGGAAAAACTCAGGGAACATGCCAGCTTCAGTGCATAAAGAGGGAAACACATCATCATGTAGCAATTTCGCATAGCCAGTGGCCTTGAGGTTTCCATTGATGAAGAATGGCCCCACTATCTTTGTACCCCATATAGCACACGATACCATCATTTTTTTTGTTCCAACAGTCTTGGAGGGATCTAACCAAAGTGGGTTAGTGTCAGACCAATAGCGGTGGTTTTGTTTGTTAACTTCACCATTCACATAAAAGTTTGCCTCATCACTGAACAAAATCTTCTGCGTAAACTGAGGGTCCTGTTCCAATTTTTGTTTTGCCCATTCTGCAAATTCAGGGTCATCCTCGTTGAGATGCTGCAGTAGCTGGAGTTTGTAAGGGTGCCATTTGTGAGTAGCTAATATCCGCCGAAGGGATGTTCGACTAATGCCACTCTCCAGTGACATGCGGCGAGTGCTACGCTGTGGGCTCTTGCTGAATGAAGCTAGGACAGCCACTGATGTTTCTTCAATAGAGACAGATTTCATGCGTCCACATTTTGGCAAATCCAACACTGAACCAGTTTCATGAAACTTAGCAAGCAGTTTGCTAACTGTAGCATGAGAGATGGGTGGTCTCGTAGGGTGTCTTGCATTGAAATCTGCTGCAATGACCCGGTTACTGCGTTCACCAGACATCAACACAATTTCTATCCGCTCCTCACGTATTAACCTCGGCGACATATCAATGGCTGTAAACAAAGAGAAACTAGTAAATAACTCATAAAAGAATAAAGTTACGTTAAAACCAAGCACACTATTGTTTTTTGTGTGAAATTCCCAATAAGTTTGATGTGTCACATGACCCTCTTCCTATTGAAAAAACAAAAGTTGGATTCAAAATGTCCGACTTCAAAATGGCCGCCATGGTAACCACCCATCTTGAAAAGTTTCCCCCCTCACATATACTAATGTGCCACAAACAGGAAGTTAATATCACCAACCATTCCCATTTTATTAAAGTGTATCCATATAAATGGCCCACCCTGTACTCTACAAGTACAATAAAGACGACCAATACTGACGGATGCTATAGAATATTCCTTTATTTTTCTGATTGTACAAGGGTCGGTCCTCTCCGTGCACTGAACGCTTATGGTGAGCTAGATAAACTTTTTTTTTGATTACTGATGGAAAAGTTGTTCAAAGGGGACTAACACCTGGACTGTGGCATGCCGGTGGTGGATCCATGGCAAAACTCCCATGGAAAATTACGTAGTTGACGCAGTCGGGTTTTAATCCATAAAGGGCATAAATCACCTAACATTCCTAAATTGTTTGGAATAACGTGCTTTAAAACATCAGGTATAATGTTGTATCGATCAGGTAGTGTAAGGGTTACGCCCGCTTCAAAGTGACAGACCAAACTCTGACAGACCAAACTCCCCGTTTAACGCACCGCAAACAACCGCAAACAGTCCATTTGTACAACCGCAAACTCCCCATTTGCACAAGGTTGGATACCAAGCTAGCCATATCCCGTTCCTTGTCCTCACTAACGTCATTGAAGGTCTCTTCCTCCACCCAGCCACGTATAACACCAAGGGTCCCCAAAAGGTGACAACAAGCCCCCTGGGACGCCTGCTGTGGTTGGTCTTCCACCTCCTCAAAGCTACCTTCCTCCTCTGACTCCTCTTCTTCAAACTCCTCTCTCTGCGTTGCCGCAGGTCCAGCAATCGACGACGACAAGGCTGCTTCTGGTGGTGATGGTGACCACAACTCTTCCTCTTCATGCTCATCTATGGCCTGATCCAGCACTCTTCGCAGGGCACGCTCCAGAAAAAACGCATATGGGATGAGGTCGATGATGTTGCCTTGGGTTTGACTGACCAGGTTTGTCACCTCCGCAAAAGAACACATGAGCCTTTAGCCATTGTGCATGAGCGTTCAGTAACGCGGCCAAAAAATACCCAGCTCCGCAGAGGCTGTCTTCTTTTTTATTAAAAAAATCTGTTCATAGCAGTTTAATCTCTGTTTTTTCCCCTATCAGGGGCCGGTGTATGGAATAGATTTTAGGAATCGGGAAATGGAAAAAGATGCTTGGTCTGTCCTCTTACTTCCAATTCGGGGCACTGCGCGTGCGCCGTGCAATGTACTGTGCTACCCTATATGAGTGGTATGTTAAGTAGTACTATTCCTATCAGTTTAATCCCTATTAGGTCCCCTATAAGGGGCCGGTGTATGGAATAGATTTTAGGAACTGGGAGATGGAAAAAAATGCTTGGTTGGTCCTCTTACTTCCAATTCGGGGCACTGAACGTGCGCCGTGCATTGTACTGTGCCACCCTATATGAGTGGTGTGTTAAGTAAGTAGTACTATTCTTATCAGTCTAATCCCTGTCACGTCCCCTATCAGGGGACGTGTATGGAATAGATTTTAGACAACCGCAAAGAGTTGTCAATAGTTGACACACTCATGACAATTTTATTCCTTTATGCGTCAATCTTGATGTAGTGATGACTGTGCTCGTGCGCACGTTTGGGAGATTGCAGGCGATGGCGGTTTTTCAAAGCCTATGGTCGTGCTGAGGTAGTTCAGTGACAGTTAAGTGACCCAGAAAACAATGGTTCTGCAGTGTGGGCCCATTGTTGGCCTAGTAGGCTTTAATGATCACTTTAGATGATCACAAAGAAAATTGAATGTTTTTTCTATGCAAAATTATCAAGTCGATCGCTTTTGGTCTGTTCACAATGAAGCAACGACCTTATCATCTGGGGTGTGCCAACATTGCGATTGCCAACACACTCATAGAGGTGATCACTTCATTGTGATACGCAAGCCCCTTCACCACAACAAGGTAATGATCACGAAGGGGAATTGACACATGTATGTGCCTTTTTGTTTTGTTTTTGCAGCCACAGTGCAGCACCAGAGGCCAGAAAAATTAGGCATGTACACATGCCTGAAAAATTAGGTATTGTTGCAGCTGCTGCTGTTTTCCAGGCAGAAAGTGCACTAAAACATTGCGGCTTGAACCCTAGTTGGTGGCGGAGAAGTCACGCAAGTCATCCGGCATGCAGAGATTAAATACAGCAGCGTGTGGACCATTTTAGCCCAAGGCAGCTCATCAGGCCTTTTTTAGTCAAATGCATCCCCCACTGTCAGTCCCTCCGGGATCCATGCCTCATTCATCTTAATAAAGGTGAGATAATCTAGACTTTTTTGACCTAGGCGACTTCTCTTCTCAGCGACAATACCTCCTGCTGCGCTGAAGGTCCTTTCTGACAGGACACTTGAAGCGGGGCAGGCCAGAAGTTCTATCTCAAATTGGGATAGCTCAGGCCACAGGTCAAGCCTGCACACCCAGCAGTCAAGGGGTTCATCGCTCCTCAGAGTGTCGATATCTGCAGTTAAGGCGAGGTAGTCTGCTACCTGTCGGTCGAGTCGTTCTCTGAGGGTGGACCCCGAAGGGCTGTGGCGATGTGTAGGACATAAAAAGCTCTGCATGTCCTCCATCAACGACACGTCTATAAAGCGTCCTGTCCTTGCCGGCGTGGTCGTGGTAGGAGAAGGATTACTTTCACCTCTTCCCCTGTTAGATTCCCGTTGTGCTGTGACATCACCCTTATACGCTGTGTAAAGCATACTTTTTAACTTGTTTTGGAACTGCTGCATCCTTTCTGACTTCCGGTAATTTGATAACATTTCAGCCACTTTCTGCTTATACCGGGGGTCTAGTAGCGTGGCCACCCAGTACAGGTCGTTCTCCTTCAGCCTTTTTAAAAGAGGGTCCCTCAACAGGCATGACAGCATGAAAGACCCCATTTGCACAAGGTTGGATGCCGAGCTACTCATGTCCTGTTCCTCGTCCACACTGATCTCATTGAAGGTCTGTTCTTCCCTCCAGCCACGTACAACACCACGGGTACCAGATAGGTGACAACGAGCACCCTGGGATGCCTGCTGTGGCTGGTCTTCCTCCTCCTCAAAGCCACATTCCTCCTCTGACTCCTCTTCCTCAAACTCCTCTTCCAGCGTTGCCGCAGGTCCAGCAAGCGATGCTGATAAGGCTGTTTCTGGTGGTGATGGTGACCACAACTCTTCCTCTTCACGCTCATCTACGGCCTGATCCAGCACTCTTCGCAGGGCACGCTCCAGGAAGAAAAAAAATGGGATGATGTCGCTGATGGTGCCTTCGGTGCGACTGTCTAGGTTTGTCACCTCCTCAAAAGGACGCATGAGCGTCCAGTAACGTGGCAAAAAAATACCCAGCTCCGCAGAGGCTGTCCTAGCACCCCGGTCATACAAATACTCATTGACTGCTTTTTCTTGTTGGAGCAGGCGGTCGAACATTAGGAGTGTTGAATTCCGTGTTGAATGTGTCGGGCTGTCGCAAATCAAGCGCCTCACTGGCATGTTGTTTCGCCGCTGAATATCGGAAAAGTGCGCCATGGACGTGTAGGAACGCCTGAAATGGCCACACACCTTCCTGGCCTGCTTGAGGTCGTCCTGTAAGCCTGGGTACTTATGCACAAAGCGTTGTACGATCAGATTCAACACATGTGCCATGCACAGCACATGTGTCAACTTTCCCAAATTCAATGCTGCCAACAAATTTCTTCCGTTGTCACACACCACTTTGCCGATCTCCAGTTGGTGCAGGGTCAGCCACTGATCCACCTGTGCGTTCAGGGCCGACAGGAGTGCTGGTCCGGTGTGACTCTCTGCTTTCAGGCAAGTCAACCCCAAGATGGCGTGACACTGTGGAATAGCCCCTGGGGAGCTGGGGGGTGCAGTTGATGTAAAGCAAGACGCAGCAGCAGAAGAGGACTCAGCCGAGGAGGTTCCTAGGCTAGGCCCTGCCTATTTATACTGAACTGGGGGGCTCCCTCTGCTGGCTGGAATAAAGATTGCCTGCACCAGGCCTAACTGGCTTAAAGGGAAACACACATTACATTCTAGCAGTGTCGGGTAACCTACCCGTATGCTGCACACCCCCAGACTTTAACGTGAGTAAGGCCTCGTACTCACACACCTTCCTGAACCGGCATAACATGGTACATAACATATGCATTCCATTATAAATACAATAAATAATTATTTAACATTTGTAACTCAATGAACAAATGACACAAGGGAAAGGGGCGTCTTCTTGCTTCTTAGGCACGGCCGCTGACCTGGCACAGCGGACTTAGGGTGAACCAGGTTAGTCCATTGTCTTTGGTGACAGTATAATAACAGAACTACCCAGGAGTTTCTTGTGGGTGTATCACAGGCAAGGGCTCACGTGGGGGAGTCCATTCTTGCGCACAAATGTCCAGCAAGGCATTACCAGTAGCAACTGTTTGGGAGGAGACACCACCAGAATAGTCAAAGTCTCCTAAACGGACTGGCGGGCGTCCCCTGGTCATCCGGGTAGACCTTCTCAATATAGGGGTCTCTTCTTCCCTTAGCAACGAGGTAGAAGAAAGAGAAACAACAGGAGGGTCTCCATCAGTGAGATCTTGGTCAAGAACAACAGGAACAACAATATCCACTACAGGGGGAACTGGATCCGGGGCATCTCGAACCGGCTCTTCTGGAGGTGAAGATACAGTAGGTGCTGGAGGAGCGGGCACCAACAAGTTCAGCCACGGTATCAGAAGCCAATGCATGGGATCAGCGTCATATCTTAGATTACTGACAGCCTGCATAGGATCCTCGGGCTGTATTACTGACTCTGACACAGGATATTCAGATCCAGAACTCTCGGCACTGGGTTCTGGTGTCAGGCAGAGCTTTAACCGGTTTCGGTGTACAATTTGGGATCCCTTGCCTTCCCGGGTGATCTCATAAGTGTGAGTTCCAACATTTGGGATTGCAGTGACAACATAGGGACTTCGCTCCCATTTACTGTCCAGTTTACTGGTACGGCGGTTATTCTTTAACCATACCACGGCCCCTATTGTCAAGGGTTCTGCATGGGCTGCTTGATCATAGTCTCTCTGCTGTCGGTCCCTAGCATAGTCCATACGTTCCTGAACAATGGCTTTGGCTGTATTCAATCGCCTTTGATGTTCAGCAACCCAGTCAGTGTTAGGTAATGGGTTAATGCAATCAGGTACGTGGATGTCCAATGAATGATCAGCAGGCAATGTCCCTTGGCGCCCAAACATCAAGTAAAAAGGGGTATACCCGGTGGAACAATGTATGGTATGATTGTATGTGAACATGAGCTGTGGCAACAGATTAGGCCAATCTCCTCTGGTTTCAGGAGGCACGGCCCTCAGCATCTCTATCAAGGTCTGATTCATTTTTCCACATAATCCATTACCTTGAGGATGGTAGGCCGTTGTCCGGATCTTCTTACAGTTGTGTAAGCGGCACAGTTCATGGAACAGATGGGACTCAAAAGCAGGTCCTTGATCGGTGAGGATCTTTTCTGGACATCCGTAGGGCAGGAGGAAGTGCTTCCAGAACAGTTCGGCTGTAGTCTTGGCTGTATGGTCTCTCACAGGCACCGCTACAACAAACTTAGTGAAATGGTCAATAATAGTCATGGCATAAGCATACCCTGAGCAACTAGGCTCCAGTTTCACATGGTCGATGGCGACAAGTTCAAGAGGACGAGTACTTACAATGGGTCTCAGTGGTGCCCTCTGATCATGGTGCTCACTTCGTTTTAAGGCACAGGCTACACACTCCCGACACCACTTCTCCATGTCTTCTCTCATGCCCACCCAGTAAAACCGCTGGCGGATAGTAGCCTCAGTCTTTTGGACCCCAAAGTGACCGGATTGATTGTGGTACATCTCCAACACCATACCTGCATCTCGTCGGGGTATGAGAATCTGGTGCACTCTCTCGTTGGACACTGGGTCTAGGCTTCTCCGTAGCAATAGGCCCTTTTGTATGAAGAGTTGATGGCGCTGTCTCCACAGTTTGATGAGCTCAGGATCTGCACTCTTACGCCGAATCCTCTCAGGGGCTCTGCCACTAGTAATGAAGTCCAACAACTCACCCAGCACTCTACTTTCAGACTGTAGTTTCACCCACCTTTCTTCTTTAGGATTAGGCCTACTGGAGGGTGAAGGAACTGCAGCTCTGTCATTGGTAGCTCGAGCCTGATCCTGTTGAGCAAATTTGTTATAGAAAGCCGGCATCTCTACATCTTCCCAAGCATCTCGCACATCATCAGGAGCTGTCTCTGTGGGAAGCCTGGATAAAGCATCAGCATTATCATTAGTACGTCCAGCACGATATTTTACAGAGAAATCATAGTTGGCGAGGCGAGAGGCCCATCTCTGCTCCAAGGCCCCTAATTTAGCTGTATTTAGATGTGCCAGAGGGTTATTGTCAGTGAATGCAATGAACGGGGTGGCGGCTAGATAATCTTTGAATTTTTCCGTCACTGCCCACACTAAGGCCAGGAACTCTAGTTTGAAGGAACTATAATTCTGGTCATTTTTCTCAGCTCCTTTCAGGGAGCGGCTTGCATAAGCTATCACTCTTTCTTTTCCCTCTTGGATCTGGGCTAACACAGCTCCCAGGCCTCGCTTGCTAGCATCAGTATACAGATGGAAGGGCTTGCTGTAGTCTGGATAACCTAACACAGGAGGCTCGGTCAGTTTCTTTTTTAGCAATTGGAACGCTATCTCTCTTTCCTCATTCCACTCAATGGGCACCGGAGTTCTAGGGCTTTTCTTGGGTTGCCCCCTCAAGAGCTCCTGGATAGGATCAGCTATTTGAGCAAAATGGGGGATAAAACGTCTATAGTAGCCGGCAAAACCAAGGAAACCCCTCACCTCTTTGACGGTAGTGGGGACCGGCCAATTACGGACAGCCGCTAACTTATCAGGGTCAGGTTGCACGCCCTCTCCGCTTACCACATGCCCCAGGTATCTTACTGCAGGTTTGAGCAGGTGACACTTGGATGGCTTTACCTTCAAGCCATATTTGATAAGGATTTCAAATACTTCTGCCAAATGTTTCAGATGGTCTTCATATGTTTTTGAGTACACAATGACGTCATCTAGATACAGCAGCACTGTTTCAAAGTTTTTGTGACCCAAACACCGCTCTATTAGTCTCTGGAAAGTTCCTGGGGCATTACATAGCCCGAACGGCATACAATTGAATTCGAACAGGCCCATGGGAGTAGTGAAAGCAGTCTTTTCCCTATCTGCAGGGGCCATGGGTACTTGCCAGTAGCCACTGGTCAAGTCCAATGTGGAGAAATAGGCAGAGGAGCCCAGAGCAGTTAGTGACTCCTCAATGCGGGGCAGTGGGTATGCATCTTTGTGGGTTATTTGATTAATTTTCCTATAATCCACACAGAAACGGATACCACCGTCCTTCTTCTTTACAAGGACCAGGGGTGCAGCCCACGGACTACGGCTGTCCCGGATTACATTAGAGTCTTTCATCTCTTGGATCATTTCTTTTACAGTCTGATATGAAGTAGGTGGTAAAGGTCTGTATCTCTCCTTGATAGGAGGATGAGAGCCAGTATGTATGGCACTCACCTGTATGGCACTCACCTCTCCATAATCAGTAGCATGCTTACTGAAGGCCTGGTGGTACTCTTTGACAAGCTGTGTAATCCCTTCTCGTTGTTGTTGGGGGGTAGTCTCGTCCCCAACATGGAGCTCTTCCCACCAGGGCACTTGTGGCTGGGTCACCGACGGACGTCCGCTGACTGCAGCTGGCGGCTTTTCTGTCACTGGAAGACGAATGATGTCTTGGAAGGACACCTGGGACAGCTGGGCAACACGGCAATGCTTAGTAAGCGCAACAGGATGATCACTCAGGTTAATCAGACGGACAGGTACTTTACCTTGGGAGACGTTCACCAGGCACTTGGCAGCTCTCACATAAGGGTAATCCTCCATCTGGATTGGTTCTACCAGGGCTGGATAATCTCGGCCTTGGACTCCCAGGACAGCACGACACCATAAAAGAGTTTGAGAATTAGGAGGCAAAGTCACAGGCTTAATATCACTAATCCTGGCAGTACAAATTTCTCCTTTCCCATTAGCAAACCTCTGCTGGGCACTTAACACAGTAATAGTCTTTTGAATCACCCTCTTGGATGCAGAGGAAGCAGTGGGCAAAGTCTGATGTAATACAGCAAGTATTTCTGAATAACAGTTTTTGAAGACATTGGTGCCTAGAATGACAGGATGTCCTCCTCTGTCGCCGGCCTGTACTACTATCACCCCCTGTTGTGGTAAGGTTACTTCTCCCACCTTTAGGGTGGGTTCCCAGTATCCATGAATCTTTACTGGTTTGCCATTGCTGGCAATAATTTCCACCCAGGATTCAGGCGGCTGGGTCAATTGGTTGGTGTCCCAGAATCGTTCAAAGGCGGGTAGCTGAATAGTAGTGACCTGAGACCCAGTATCTAATAGGGCTTCAAAGGGGACCCCGTTGATCTCTATATTGATTTTAGGATGGGATCCTTCATAACGTGGCATCCAATTTGGATCCTCTGGACCTAGTGTTCTACCTCCCAAGGGGTGGTCCTCAGCCTCAGGGGTTGCCCGTTTAACTGCCAGCACGTGGATTCTGTGTGTCCCAGCTTTTTGCAGTATGTACACACGGGCCGCTTGCGATCTCTATTACGCCTCCCAGGATCCCTGGGGTGAGTCTCTTGGTAAGGAGGTGGGAACGGCCTAGGAGGTGACAGGAATTCTTCTTCTGTCATTATGGGTTTTTCCCATTCCTCTATTTTTCTGCACACTTTCTCTAGACTTTTAGTGAGGTGATTTACTTGCTCTGTCAGCATGGCAATAGTATCGGTAGCTGACACTTGAACAGCTTGGCCGGCCTCAGCTCGGTTAGTGATAAGCGGTTTTGGCCTGCAGGCTGATGACTCAGGTGGGGTGCTGAACTCCGTAGATACTGCTGACCCCAGAATTTTTATAGCCAGTTCTTTAAAGTCCAGAAAGGTACTGTTAGGGTGCTGGGCGGACAGCATCTTTAATTGGGTCCTTATTTGTTCACTAGACACCCCGTTGATAAATTGTTCCCTCAGGGTCTGGTCCCGGTTATCAGCCTCTTTGGGATCTATCTGAATTACAGCCCCTAAAGCCTCCTGAAGTGATAGGGCATAGTCACGGAGGGACTCACCGGACTTCTGTTTCTTGCCAAAGAAGTGCATCTTTATCTCTGAGGCAGTCCTAGTTTCAAAAGTGGCCCTGAGGCGGGTGAATATCTGTTCTAGAGTACTCCGCTCAGTATCAGGCCAGGATAATACCTCCCTGCGGGCAGCTCCCTCCAGTTGCGCTAGCAGGATTTCCATTTGCTGATCGGCATTTATGGGGTACAGTTTGAATAATGCCAGCAACTTTTCTTTAAAGTCTCTTAGGGTATGGGTCTCTCCTTTATAGCGGGGAAACCATGGGGCCCCGAAATAGTAAGGCATGGTAAAGGGCATCATGCTGGGGGCTATAGAATGATTAGGAGCCGCAAGCTCTCCCGGGGCCGGCTGCTTGGGAACTCCCGGTTCTGGCATGTTAGCTTATTGCGATGTGGCCGCTGGTGACTAAAGGGGCCGGAACAATCCCCTTCCCTCCGGTTACAAGTTCTTACCGGTATCGCCGGGCTTGCGCAGGCCAAGTCTCGAGAGATTCCGGACGTCCAGAGTACGCGGTGACGTAGAAGAAACAGGGCCGCGGCGGTGCGATGATGACGAGGGGCGGGATTCTCTGTGTCTTTGCAGGGATCCGCCCACGAAGGTCCTCAGCAGCGCGGGAAACTTTACTCCAGGCGGCCGGTGGCCATCTTGGTCCCCATTCCCTGACAGCAAGCAGGGTTGTTGAAAAGTCCATAAAACCACACTTTAATAAAACAGGCAATTTGTCACTTTGGTCACAGGGCAACTGTATAAGGCACAAAGTTCACGCTTCTTGAACTATAAAGCGTGCGTATCCTGTTCGTGACGCCAAAAGAGAGGTGCAGCGTACTCAAGTTAGGTTTAGAAATGTTCCTGGGTGTTGTAGTGCAATAGACACTAACCTGAGACGGCTGACTCTCTGCAAGGGCAGGTGATGATGAGAAATGTTCGTGACGCCAGTGCCAATTAAACGGTGGCACGCCGTTTGCTGATAGCAGGAATAACTAAGGAACCACGTGATGTTAAAACAGAATTCAAACTTTAGTAGTCATCATTTAGGGACATTGACGGAAGCGCAGTTCCTTTGAAGACAGTTGATTTTCAATACAGTTGATGCAGGCAATATATATATATAGCAAGGTGACTTTAGAGTGTTAAACACAGGACTTGCAGTACAGGCGGCTTGCACTCTATTCCTGACTGATCCTGGAACATAGAAACTCTTCTCCAAGGTCCAATGCCCTAGCTCTGGCGTATATCCTTGGTTTTATCTCTATCAAGTACCTCCTCTGTAGTCTTGAGTACCTCTTGCTTTTCTTGACTTGCCTCTGTCTCTCTCTCAGTTTCCTCAGGCTCTAGAAACTTCTGAACTCCCTTCCTAGGCTAGGCCCTGCCTATTTATACTGAACTGGGGGGCTCCCTCTGCTGGCTGGAATAAAGATTGCCTGCACCAGGCCTAACTGGCTTAAAGGGAAACACACATTACATTCTAGCAGTGTCGGGTAACCTACCCGTATGCTGCACATTCCATGTTTGCTGGGCGGCAGGTGCCAACGTTCCTCCAGAGGCAGAGGAAGAGGCCGAGGCGGCGGCAGCAGCAGCAGAAGAGGCCGAGGCGGCGGCAGCAGCAGAAGAGGCCTAGGCGGCAGCAGCAGAAGAGGTAGCAGGGGGAGCCTGAGTGACTTCCTTGTTTTTAAGGTGTTTACTCCACTGCAGTTCATGCTTTGCATGCAGGTGCCTGGTCATGCAGGTTGTGCTAAGGTTCAGAACGTTAATGCCTCGCTTCAGCCTCTGATGGCACAGCGTGCAAACCACTCGGGTCTTGTCGTCAGCACATTGTTTGAAGAAGTGCCATGCCAGGGAACTGCTTGAAGCTGCCTTTGGGTGCTCGGTCCCAGATGGCGGCGGTCAGTAGCAGGCGGAGTCTCTTGGCGGCGGGTGTTCTGATTTTGCCCACTGCTCCATCTTTTGCTACGCTGTTGGCTCGGTCTCACCACTGCCTCTTCCTCCGAACTGTGAAAGTCAGTGGCTCGACCTTCAATCCATGTGGGGTCTAGGACCTCATCGTCCCCTGCATCGTCTTCCACCCAGTCTTGATCCCTGACCTCCTGTTCAGTCTGCACACTGCAGAAAGATGCAGCAGTTGGCACCTGTGTTTCGTCATCATCAGAGACGTGCTGAGGTGGTATTCCCATGTCCTCATCATCAGGAAACATAAGTGGTTGTGCGTTAGTGCATTCTATCTCTTCCACCCCTGGGGAAGGGCTAGGTGGATGCCCTTGGGAAACCCTGGCAGCAGAGTCTTCAAACAGCATAAGAGACTGCTGCATAACTTGAGGCTCAGACAGTTTCCCTGATATGCATGAGGGAGATGTGACAGACTGATGGGCTTGGTTTTCCTGCGCCATCTGTGCGCTTTCTGCAGAAGACTGGGTGGGAGATAATGTGAACGTGCTGGATCCACTGTCGGCCACCCAATTGACTAATGCCTGTACCTGCTCAGGCCTTACCATCCTTAGAACGGCATTGGGCCCCACAAAATATCGCTGTAAATTCTGCTGGCTACTGGGACCTGAGGTAGTTGGTTCACTAGGACGTGTGGCTGTGGCAGAACGGCGACGTCCTCTCCCAGCACCAGAGGGTCCACTAACACCACCACGACCATGTCCACGTCCGCGTCCCTTATTAGATGTTTTCAACATTGTTCCCGTTCACCACAATTTTGAGAATGGCAAATTTGCGAATAGTTTTTCAACCCAGAACAAAAAATGTGCTTTTACGGTCACTACAAATAACTTGACCAGCTAAAACAGTACAGATTTGGTTGAATAGATGTCACGAGGGTGTCGAGGACCACGCCTGACTCCGTTATACCCGGGGTCAGGAAGTCGCAGCGGTTGGCTGCACGCTCTATTTAAGATAGGGCTGTTTTCCTTATGGTAGCTTCCTGGGTTTGCTTAGCAAACCCTTTTGGCTCACTCAGGGATCCGTAGCTCCTTCTCCTCAGCTGTTCCTTGTCCAGCACTCCCAGACCTCCTTACATTATCTCTGGCCCTTATTTTGTGTAGGTAAAAAAAAAATAATAATTTTTTTACCTACTTAGAATCCAGTATGGATCAAATTGCTGCTCTGTCCAAACAATTTCATGGCCTGTCTTTGGAGGTGGTAGGATTGAAGGCGTCGGTCCTCCAGCAACAGCAGCAATTACAACTGACTGCAAGCCCAGCGGTTGCTACTGGTAACCAGGTTGTTGCGGAACCCAAGGTCCCTCTCCCTGACAGATTTTCTGGGGGAAGGGACAAGTTTTTGACATTCCGTGAGGCCTGTAAGTTATATTTTAAACTGCGCCCTTACTCCTCTGGTAATGAAGATCAGCGGGTGGGGGTTGTTATTTCCCTGCTGCAGGGGGATCTGCAGTCCTGGGCGTTCTCTTTACCTACTGATTCCCAGGCTCTTCGGTCAGTGGATGAGTTTTTCGGGGCCTTGGGTCTCATATATGATGACCCTGACCGAGTCGCCCTGGCTGAATCAAGATTACGGAGACTCTTACAAGGAGAGCGGCCGGTAGAGGAGTATTGCTCTGATTTCCGTAGGTGGGCTACGGATACCCAATGGAACGACCCGGCTCTCAAGAGTCAGTTCTGCTCTGGGTTATCCGAAAGGGTTAAGGATGCGCTTGCATTATATGAGACCCCCTTTTCCCTTGATGCGGTTATGTCTTTTTCTATCCGAATAAATAGACGCCTTAGGGTCAGGTTGAAAAAACCGGAGCAATTGGTAACCCCTCCCAAGCAGCAGTTAGTCTGTACGGACTTAGACGAGCCTATGCAGCTAGGAGGAACTACTCGTCAGGTCCGTCCTCCTGAGGCTCGCCGTAGGCGTGGGGTTTGTTTTTTTTGTGGGGAGAGGGGTCATTTCATTAATGTCTGTCCTTCTTTCCTCAGAAACAAAAGACCGTCGGAAAAACTACTAACCCCAGGCTGTGTGGAGGATGTCAGCCGGGGGGTATACGTTTCCTCCATACGTACATCGCAATTTGTGTTGCCAGCGGTTATTATTTTTGGTGATAAGACGGAGACTATTTCTTTCTTTCTAGACAGTGGAGCAGGGGTAAATTTGATAGATGCCCATTTTGCCCGCACTTTGGGTTTGTCTCTCTGTACTTTACAGAGACCCATTCCCATATTCGCTATTGATTCTGCTCCCCTGTCTCAGAGAAACCTCACGCACATTGTTCATAATTTACACCTTCGGGTAGGGGACCACCATAACGAGATGCTTTCAGGTTATGTTCTGGAGGGGCTTCCCACTCCGGTAGTGCTGGGTCTTCCCTGGTTGGTAGCGCACAATCCAGTGGTGGATTGGCAGGCCAGGGAGATATTGGAGTGGAGTGAGCAGTGCAGAGAAAATTGCTTAAATAGCAATTGCTTAATCGCCTCCATAACTACCCTACCTACATTTATTTCGGACTTTGAGGATGTTTTTTCTGAAAAGGGTTGTCAGAAGTTACCACCTCATCGTCCTTATGATTGCCCGGTTAACCTTATTCCCGGCGCAAAATTACCCAAGAACAGGTTATATAATCTTTCGGGTCCAGAGAGACAAGCCATGAAAGATTATATCTCCGAGAGCTTGGCTAAGGGACACATCAGACCCTCTTCTTCACCCGTGGCTGCAGGGTTTTTCTTCGTTAAAAAGAAAGATGGGGGCCTGCGTCCTTGCTTAGATTTTCGCGAATTAAATCAGATAACCATCCGAGACCCATACCCTCTTCCTCTCATTCCTGACCTGTTTAATCAGATTGCGGGTGCTAGGTGGTTCTCCAAACTTGATCTTAGGGGTGCCTACAATCTGATTTGTATTAAGGAGGGGGATGAGTGGAAGACAGCGTTTAACACCCCTGAGGGGCATTATGAAAATCTAGTTATGCCTTTCGGTCTGACCAATGCTCCTGCCGTCTTTCAACATTTCGTTAATGACATTTTTAGTCATCTAATCGGCAGGTTTGTGGTAATATACCTAGATGATATTTTAATTTATTCGTCTGATCTGAAAACACATGAGGTGCATGTCAGACAAGTACTGCAGGTCCTACGGACGAATGAATTATATGCTAAAATTGAAAAATGTGTCTTCGCCGTTCAGGAGATACAATTCCTGGGTTATTTTTTATCTGCGTCAGGTTTCCGTATGGATCCTAGGAAGGTCCAGGCAATTTTAGATTGGGATCTTCCTGAGAACCTCAAAGCACTACAACGGTTCTTGGGCTTCGCGAATTTCTATAGGAAATTCATTAAAAATTATTCACTTATTGTAAAACCGCTTACTGACATGACTAGGAAGGGGACTGATTTTTCTAAATGGTCTGACGCCGCTAAAGTTGCTTTTTCCTCTCTAAAAGAGAGGTTTACCTCAGCACCTGTACTGGTCCAACCTGATGTCTCTCAGCCTTTTATTGTTGAAGTCGATGCGTCAGAGGTGGGAGTGGGGGCGGTGCTGTCTCAGGGTCCGTCTCCTGGCAAATGGCGTCCTTGTGCTTTCTTTTCTAAAAAACTATCTGCAGCAGAAAAGAACTACGATATTGGCAATAGGGAACTATTAGCTATTAAACTTGCGTTTGAGGAGTGGCGTCATTTCTTAGAGGGGGCAGTCCACCCCGTCACTGTGATTACGGACCACAAAAATCTTCTGTACCTCGAATCAGCTAAGCGTCTCACCCCTAGACAGGCTAGGTGGTCGCTATTTTTTACCAGGTTTAACTTTGTGATTACCTATCGTCCTGGGGCAAAGAACACCAAGGCTGATGCACTATCTCGTTGTTTCCCTGGAGGGGGTAATGTGAGTGATCCGGTACCCATTCTTCAAAGAGGAGTGGTTGTTTCTGCGGTACACTCTGTTTTGGAGGGGAAGGTGTTAGAGGCCCAGGGGGACGCCCCGGTCTCTTGCCCCTCAGAGAAATTGTTTGTACCGTTGAACTTACGTTTCGAATTATTAAAGGAACATCATAATTCGGCACTTGCTGGGCACCCGGGTAGTAAAGCAACCTTGGAACTATTGTCTCGTCGTTTTTGGTGGCCAAGGTTGCGTCAGGATGTATTGGATTTTGTGTCTTCTTGTTCTACCTGTGCGCGCGCAAAAGTTTCACATACACGTCCTGCAGGGTCTCTATTACCACTCGTCATTCCCAATAGACCGTGGACACATCTGTCAATGCATTTTATCACTGACTTACCTTTGTCTGCAGGTAAAACAGTTATTTTGGTAGTAGTGGACAGGTTTAGCAAAATGGTACACTTCATTGCGTTACCCGCACTACCTAATGCTAAGACTCTTGCTCAGGTAATCAGTGAAATCGTGAAGCTTCACGGGGTCCCCTCCGATGTTGTTTCGGATCGGGGTACCCAGTTTATTTCTAAATTTTGGAAAGCTTTTTGTTCCCGTTTGGGGGTACACTTGTCCTTTTCCTCTGCTTTCCATCCTCAGTCGAATGGACAGACTGAGCGTACCAACCAAAACCTTGAGACATATCTAAGATGTTTTGTGTCTGAAAACCAAGAGTTGTGGTCATCATATTTACCGTTAGCTGAGTTTGCCATAAATAATCGTCGTCAGGAATCCACTGGCAAGTCACCATTTCTTGGTGCATATGGTTTTCATCCCCAATTCTGTACTTTCAAAGAGGGGGGGTCTTCTGGGGTTCCCGAAGAGGAACGGTTTTCGTCATCTCTTTCATCGGTATGGCAGAAGGTGCAAGCTAACTTGAAAAATATGGGAGGTAAATACAAATGCATGGCTGATAAGAGACGGTCGCCAGGTCCGGACCTAGGAGTGAATGACTATGTGTGGTTGTCTACTAGGAATATTAAATTGAAGGTTCCCTCTTGGAAACTGGGTCCTAGGTTTATTGGTCCTTACAAAATTGTAGCCATCATCAACCCCGTGGCTTTTCGCCTGGAGTTACCTCAGACTTTTAAAGGGTTTCTGTCACCCTGCAAAACTCATTATTTTTTTTTTGGATAGTTAGATTGCTCATAGTGCGATATAGCAGAATATAATGCTCTTACTTACTTTCATGCGGCCGATTCTTTATAAAACGAACTTTTATAATATGTAAATGAGGGCTCTACCAGCAAGTAGGGCGTCTACTTGCTGGTAGCTGCTGCAGAAATCCGCCCCCTCGCCGTGTTGATTGACAGGGCCAGCCGTGATCTCCTCCTCCGGCCGGCCCTGTCAGTAATTCAAAAATCGCGCGCCTCGCGTCATTCGGCGCAGGCGCTTTGAGATGAGGAGGCTCGTATCCTCAGCACTCCCTCAGTGCGCCTGCGCCGATGACATCACCGAAAGAGAAGACGTCATCGGCGCAGGCGCACTGAGGGAGTGCTGAGGATACGAGCCTCCTCATCTCAAAGCGCCTGCGCCGAATGACGCGAGGCGCGCGATTTTTGAATTACTGACAGGGTCGGCCGGAGGAGGAGATCACGGCTGGCCCTGTCAATCAACACGGCGAGGGGGCGGATTTCTGCAGCAGCTACCAGCAAGTAGACGCCCTACTTGCTGGTAGAGCCCTCATTTACATATTATAAAAGTTCGTTTTATAAAGAATCGGCCGCATGAAAGTAAGTAAGAGCATTATATTCTGCTATATCGCACTATGAGCAATCTAACTATCCCAAAAAAAAAAAATGAGTTTTGCAGGGTGACAGAAACCCTTTAAAATTCATAATGTTTTTCATAAGTCGTTACTCAAAAAATATGTTCCACCTCTAGAACCATCACCGCTGCCACCCCCTCCTGTTGTCGTGGATGGTAACCTAGAATTTCAGATATCCAAAATTGTTAATTCTCGTCGGGTCCGCCGCTCTCTTCAATATCTGGTGCATTGGAGAGGTTACGGTCCCGAGGAAAGAATGTGGGTTCCTGCGTCTGAGGTAAACGCCGACAGGTTAGTTCAGGTTTTTCATGCCTCTCATCCTGAGAGACCTGGTCCTGAGTGTCCGGAGGCCCCTCGTAGAGAGGGGGGTACTGTCACGAGGGTGTCGAGGACCACGCCTGACTCCGTTATACCCGGGGTCAGGAAGTCGCAGCGGTTGGCTGCACGCTCTATTTAAGATAGGGCTGTTTTCCTTATGGTAGCTTTCTGGGTTTGCTTAGCAAACCCTTTTGGCTCACTCAGGGATCCGTAGCTCCTTCTCCTCAGCTGTTCCTTGTCCAGCACTGCCAGACCTCCTTATATTTCTCTCTCACACTTCTCTGGTTGCCAGAGATAGAGCTTCCTGCCTGGACTTCTATTCTGACCTTCTGGAGCTGTGTTGCTGCGTTCGCTGGTAGTTGGTCCAGTACGCTACCCTCCAGATCCCTGTTGGACCTTCTTGGTTTATTGTGGTCGCCCACCTGGGTGTATGTGTTTGTATGTTTTGTCTGTCCTCTCCCTGGTGTTTCCCTCTTAGTGATAGTGGTGTGGACTAGCGATCCCACCGGCCTGTTCACTATCCAGGGCTCATATTAGGGAAAGCCAGGGTTTAGGCACGTGATCGCCGCACGGGTGAGGAACCCGTCTAGGGACGTCAGGGCAGTCAGGTGCCAGCCGCAAGGTGAGTTAGGGGTCACCACCTTTCCCTCTCCCTTGGGCAGGGCTTTCCCTGTTTTCCTCCCTGTGCGTGTCGTCGGTCATTACAATAGAAATGTGAGGCCTGTTTTTTTTGCGCTGTGTGACAGGTATAGGTTTAATCACAGAATCAGACTTCGATCTGCACGGTAGCGTGTGTCTTAGGTTTTTCTGAATGACACTATCAGCACCTTCAATGTAAGATATCCTTTTTGGGATAGATTTCAAGTTGGCCTCATATAGCAGAAACTAGTTATTTTGAGAATGGCAAATTTGGGAATAGTTTTTCAACCCAGAACAAAAAATGTGCTTTTACGGTCACTACAAATAACTTGACCAGCTAAAACAGTACAGATTTGGTTGAATAAAAATGTCAGGTCTATTTTTTAGGCGCTGGGTGACAGGCTCAACTTGCCCCTGATGTAGTATATGGCCAAAAAATAACCACACTATTGATGGTTAAATGCACTTGGGGGACACAGGCTCAGCCTGCAGCTGATGTAGTATATGGCCAAAAAATAACCAGACTGTTGATGGTTAAATGCACTTCGTTGACACAGGCTCAGCCTGCAGCTGATGTAGTATATGGCCAAAAAATAACCAGACTGTTGATGGTTAAATGCACTTCGGTGACACAGGCTCAGCCTGCAGCTGATGTAGGATATAGCACAAAATAACCACACTATTGATGGTTAAATACACTTGGTGATAGCTTGTTCTGGCGCACCACAAGTCACAAAATGGCCGCCGATCACCCCAATAAAAAGTGATCTAAAAACGCTCTGGGCAGCCTCAAAAAAGTGAGCAAGTCGATATTAGCACTTCAATGATCCACAGCTGCAGATCGATCACAGAATGAAGTCTTTTGGAGGAGTTAATCTGCCTAATCTCGCCCTAACGTCGCAGCTGCAACCTCTCCCTATGCTTGAATCAGCAGAGTGACGTGCAGTGCTACGTGACCCAAGCTTTTATAGAGGCTGGGTCACATGCTGCACTGGCCAATCACAGCCATGCCAATAGTAGGCAAGGCTGTGATGGCCTCTTGGGGCAAGTAGTATGACGCTTGTTGATTGGCTGCTTTGCAGCCTTTCAAAAAGCGGCAAGAAAGCGCCGAACAACGAACACGAACCCGGACTTTTACGAAAATGTTCGGGTCCGTGTCACGGACACCCCAAAATTCGGTACAAACCCGAACTATACAGTTCGGGTTCGCTCATCCCTAGTGATAGGTGAATGACATTGTGATTTACTACTCGTTGCTTGAGGTGTTCCCCTGAAAAACAATGGCGACTGTACTTACACTTTTTGGACTGGAAAAACTGACCCTGGTGGTAGGCGCTGGCAGTGGAGTTAGTGGCTGGTCCCCCTGATAAGGCTTTTGACTGCCTCCTGCTTAGGTACCTGACTGCGTCTACCCAATTGAAAATAATCGGACTGAACAGGACCCCCAAACTGGGGGGGGGGGGATGAACCTGAAGCCTGAAAAAGACAATTGGGTGTTAAGCAGGCCGGGCCGCAATAGAGCAGAGCAAAGGAACGTGGATTTTTTTTAGATTTTTTTTGCCTCAGTCATAGCTGATTCATATCAGTGCATTTGAGTTTCCCCCTCGCCTTGGCATGGTCATTGACGGCTTTGAGCTGGTGCAGTGGAACTTATAGCTTAAAAAACGCACCACCACACAGGCGAACGAACATGGGAGAAGCTCGGCTCCTGTGCATGCTACGAACGGACCCCCCCCGGTGCCGCAGAATGAACCCCCTATGCGGCATGCGCGGTGCACCAGGAGGACCCCTTTGTTATGCCGCCCATGACACCCCCGCACAAACACATGTGGTGGCCCCCCCGTACAGCCGTCTATGGCCCTCGGCACACACTGCCCTGCGGGCACACCACTGCCACGTCACGAGAGGCCCTGCAGAGTGGAGCCCTCGCGTAACAGCGCTGGCGGGCGACACAGGAAGCGTCCGGAGCCCGAAAGGCGCGAGACAGGCTGAAGCAGGAGAGCCAGAATCGGCCTCCGATCATGTGGGACTGCGTTGGCTCGTGCAGCCCAAAAATACACCGGCACGCATCCGTGCCGCGATTCCTAAGATGACATCAAAACCTACAGGCGATGTACGAGAAAGTGGCCATCAGGAAAAAGCTACCCCGTGACCAGTGGGCTGAGATCGTCTCTCCATTCCTGGCATCTGATTCATTACCATCTGGTGTATTTTGACTTGCCCGACGATCAAACGGCCGACTACCAAAAAGTAAAGGGTGAGATTTGGGCAAAACTGGGGATAAATGTGTTGGTCCGGGTCCAGTGGTTACATCAGTGGGGGTTTAGGCCGGCTGAGCCTGTGAGGACCCAGTATTATGACTTACCCAACCTCTTTCAAAAGTGGCTACAGCCTGATGTGCTGAGTCCCTCGGCCATGCTGGATAGACTATTAGCTGATATGTTCTGGAGTGCTTTGCCATACCCTCTCTAGCACTGGATCAGTCAGGTGTCTCCTGGCAATGCCCTTGAGATGGTGGACCTGGTGGAACTCTATGAAGCTATCAGGAATCTAAAGGAGGGTTCTGTTGGGAGGGGGATCGGCAAACCCCAGAAATCTCCACCCCAGGGCCGGAGATTTGAGCTGATAAAACCCGCCCTGGATGTACCCACGGCAGAGGCTCCAATAGTCTGCTGGCGGTGTCAGGAGCCTGGCCATGTAAGAGCTGACTGTCCCCATCGGGTTGAGCCCATGGACACTAACTATGGCAACCGTCAGTCGCTATATGCCATGAGGCTGTGTGCAACAGGTACCCAGAGTCTCTAGATCACTTGTGCCAGGGGGAAGTGGGAGACACTCTGGCGGAGACTCTGCTGGACTCAGGGAGTCTGGTGACCCTATAAAGGGCTACCCTGGTGCGGTCCACTGAGTATACTGGCCAGAATGTCGGGGTGATGTGCATCCACGGAGACTTAAAAGACTACCCCACCACGCTAGTGTCTCTAACCACGGTGGCCGGTAGATGGACCCCCGAGGTGGCTGTCGCCACAAATCTACATTATGAACTCATAATAGGGAGAGACTTCCTGGGCTTCCCGACACTGTGGCCTGCTATGAGAGTGACTGGTACCTATGAGACAGGGGTAACCCTAGCAGAGTGGTCCGGCTCAGGGGGAGACCAGAACCCTGGGAACTTGAGACCGAAGGGCAAGAGGTACGGATGACTGCCACTTCGGTGGAAGAGGGGGAGACAACCCCGCTAAGTGTGATGGTGGGAGACGTGGAGGACTTGCCGCCGGGTCCTGAATTGGCAGACCTCAATGTCTCCGGGGATAATTTTGGTACCGCCAAACGTCAGGACCCAACTCTATCCCGCGTCTGGGGAAATGTGTTAATAGTAAATGGTGAACCACAACAACCTGGGGCAAAGTCAGTGATTCCTCGTTTTGTGGTTTATCAAAATATGTTGTATCGGGTAAACCAACTACGGGGTGAGCCTATTGAACAGTTGGTGGTCTCCAAGGCTTATCGCACGCTTGTGTTAGATCTAGCCCACCAACACGTTCTCGGGGGTCACCTGGGGCTGCAGAAAACTCAGGATCGTATTCTAAAGCGGTTTTACTGGCCCAGCATATTCAAAGAAGTGGAAGAGTTTTATAAGTCTTGCCCGACCTGCCAGATAACTACCCCCCATTCATATTTCTGTAGTCCCCTACTACCTCTCCCGATTATCGAAGTACCGTTTGACCGAATAGCTATGGACCTCATAGGCCCAGTACCAAAGCAAAGTCCACCACAGGGCATCAACACATCTTAGTCATTCTAGACTACGCCACTCGGTACCCGGAGGCGATGCCACTGCAACATACCTCAGCCAAACTCATAGCTAAGGAATTAATGGAGATGTTTTCCCAAGTAGGACTACCTAAAGAGGTTCTGACTGACCAAGGAACCCCTTTTATGTCCAAGGTGATGAGGGAACTCTGTAAGTTGCTGCACATAAAACAACTACGAACGTCCATTTATCATCCACAAACGGACGGTTTGGTAGAACGGTTTAACCAAACATTAAAAAATATGTTGAAAAAGGTAGTGTCTAAAGATGGGAAGGACTGGGACCTCCTTCTGCCCTTTCTCATGTTCGCAGTGCGAGAGGTACCCCAGGCCTCTACTGGGTTCTCACCCTTTGAACTGCTATATGTCAGACACCCTCGCGGTCTCTTGGATGTGGCCAAAAAGGTGTGGGAACAACAACCTACTCCACATAAAAGTGTCATTGAGTACATTACAAAGATGCAAGATCGGATAGAGACAGTGTTGCCTCTTGTTAGGAAGCATATGGAGGCAGCTCAGCGAGCCCAGAGTTGGGTCTATAATCGGCAGGCTCGATTTCGGATCTTTAACCCGGGTGATCAGGTTTTAGTTCTGGTGCCGTGGACAGTAAGTTCCTGGCTAGGTGGCAGGGGCCCTACGAGGTACTCGAGAAAATTGGAGATGTAAACTACAAGGTACATCAGCCACGGCGGCGAAAGCCAGAGCAGGTTTACCATGTGAATTCACTCAAACCATGGAAAGATAGGGAAACCTGTACAGAAGACAGCCCACGGCCGGGTTTTCTAGGAGAAGAAGTACAGGCTCCTCTGTCTGATGCAAGAGAGGCGGCTGCCACAGTAAAAATTGCTGGCAGCCTCTCCTCTAAACAGACACTCAGGAGACCAGGGAGTTTGTTAGTCGGAACACAAATGTGTGTTTGTACCTCCCTGGACGCACTTCCATAATCCAGCATGACATTGTCAATGAGCCTCAGGCAAAAGTCCGATTAAAACCATACTGGGTGCCTGAGGCTCGGCGACAAGCCATATCGGAGGAGATGCAGCTAATGTTGCAGCTAGACGTCATTGAGGAGTCAAAAAGTGAGTTGGCCAGTCCTATAGTACTGATACCCAAGCCGGGCAGGACGTTGCGGTTTTGTAACGACTTTCTAAAACTTTACGAGGTTTCCAAATTTGATGCGTATCCCATGCCCTGGGTGGATGACTTCATCGAGAGGTTAGGACAAGCCCAGTATTTTTCTGTTTTGGACCTCAAGAAAGGATACTGGCAGGTGTCCTTAATGGAGGCTACCAAAGAGCAAACTGCCTTCATCACGCCTGAGGGGCTGTATCAATATAAGATCTTACCCTTTGGTCTGCATGGTGCCCCCGGCACTTTTCATTGACTAATGGACATTGTGCTTCGTCCACATCGTCGGGTCGCTTCGGCTTACCTGGACGATATTGTCATCCACAGTACTGACTGGGAAAGTCACCTACACAAAGTGCAGGATGTAGCGGACTCCCTTCGGAAACCTGGCCTAACCGCTAACCCAAAAAAATGTGCGATAGGGACACAAGTCAATGATGGTTTGCTGGGATGATCGGACGGCTTTCTTCGTTTTGAAGTCGGCCCTGTGCGGGTTCCCGGTTTTGGTGATGCCCGACTTCAAAAGGGAGTTTATAGTACAGACCGATGCCTCCAAAGTAGGCCTCGGTGCTGTACTGTCTCAGGAAGTCAACGGGGAAGAGCATCCCATTGTCTTCCTTAGCCGTAAGCTCACCCCAGCCGAGACCCGGTATAGTATAGTGGAGAGAGAGTGCCTGGCTATCAAGTGGGCACTAGAATCTCTCCGCTATTATTTATTGGGGAGAAAATTCTGTCTGGTGACTGACCACTCCTCTCTCAAGTGGATGATCCAGGCCAAGGACAGAAATGCCTGGGTCACCTGATGGTTTCTCTTTCTACAAAACTTTAAGTTTTCGGTGGAACACAGGGCAGGCCGGTTTCAGGGAATCGCAGATGCCCTGTCCCGGGTACACTGTCTGGCGTGTGTTCACCCCCTCAGGGTTGAACAAAGGGGTGGGTATGTGACACAGTGAGAGGTTGTCACAACTAGACAGCTGAGAAGCTCTGACAGGAGCTTTCCAGATCCTCCTCCTTGAGTTTCTTTGTTTTGGTTAAGTTCCTCATCTCGTTAGTCTATCTCAGCTGTCATGCAGTTGGACTGATTGCTTCCCTTTAAGTTCCTCCCCATGATGCATTAGGTTGCGGCTTATACAACTTCCTGGAGTGTGTGTGCATGCTGTTTATATTCCCCAGTCCTCTGCAAGATAAGTGCTGTTTCTTTATTTGTGATTTTCTGTCTGCTGGATTTTCAGGTGACCCTGACTCCCTCCGTGTCTTGTGTAGGGAGCCGGTGGTCGTGTCCCCTCACTATTGTAGGATCTTCAGGTATTACATAGCCGAGGTACGTGGATATGCGCCCATCCACCTTTGGGGTGTTCGCATAGGCTGAGCAATTAGGGAGAGTGGCAGGTCTCATGTAGGGGTCTCCCTTTTGTTCCTTAGTTTTGGATCCAGTGAGTCATTAATTGTATTGCATTGTCTTGTTTCCTGTAAACCATCCGTGACAGGTTTGGTCTGGGAAAACAAGTATTTTCCTCCCAGCATGTGCTGCTGGGCTGATTTACAGCCCGGTGGAGGTAAAATACCGGACCAGATTTTAGGATGCCGGTCCGGGATTTGGCAGCACCTGGCTGTCCTTAAATAGGCAGCTGGGCTCAGAAGCCAATGTTTCTGTGTTGGGATCTGGGAGACTTGTGTCTGAATGAAGGCTTGCTACCTGTTTGGCGTGAAAACAGGTTGGTTATGGTACTAGCAATGACTGAGGTAGAATTGCTGCATGGTGTGAATTACCACCAACACCGCAAGGTGACTTTTTGTTTGAATATGACTGCTTGTGAATAAAACACTAAACTGTTTGATCCAAAGAACTTGTTGTTGCCTCTCTACTACGTCCGCTAATCCTGTCTACCAGAGCTAGTCCCCATAATATATATACACAGACACTTTTTTTTGTAAAACAATTACACTCACCTAAAGAATTATTAGGAACACCATACTAATATGGTGTTGAACCCCTTTTGCCTTCAGAACTGCCTTAATTCTACTTGGCATTGATTCAACAAGGTGCTGATAGCATTCTTTAGAAATGTTGGCCCATATTGATAGGATATCATCTTGCAGTTGATGGAGATTTGAGGGATGCACATCCAGGGCACGAAGCTCCCGTTCCACCACATCCCAAAGATGCTCTATTGGGTTGAGATCTGATGACTGTGGGGGCCATTTTAGTACAGTGAACTCATTGTCATGTTCAAGAAACCCATTTGAAATGATTCGAGCTTTGTGACATGGTGCATTATCCTGCTGGAAGTAGCCATCAGAGGATGGATACATGTTCTCATTCTGTTTACGACAAATTCGGACTCTACCATTTGAATATCTCAACAGAAATCGAGACTCATCAGACCAGGCAACATTTTTCCAGTCTTCAACAGTCCAATTTTGGTGAGCTCGTGCAAATTGTAGCCTCTTTTTTCTATTTGTAGTGGAGATGAGTGGTACCCGGTGGGGTCTTCTGCTGTTGTAGCCCATCCGCCTCAAGGTTGTGCGTGTTGTGGCTTCACAAATGCTTTGCTGCATACCTCGGTTGTAACGAGTTGTTATTTCAGTCAACGTTGCTCTTCTATCAGCTTGAATCAGTCGGCCCATTCTCCTCTGACCTCTAGCATCCACAAGGCATTTTTGCCCACAGGACTGCCGCATACTGGATTTTTTTCCCTTTTCACACCATTCTTTGTAAACCCTAGAAATGGTTGTGCGTGAAAATTCCAGTAACTGAGCAGATTGTGAAATACTCAGACCGGCCCGTCTGGCACCAACAACCATGCCACGCTCAAAATTGCTTAAATCACCTTTCTTTCCCATTCTGACATTCAGTTTGGAGTTCAGGAGATTGTCTTGACCAGGACAACACCCTTAAATGCATTGAAGCAACTGCCATGTGATTGGTTGACTAGATAATTGCATTAATGAGAAATAGAACAGGTGTTCCTAATAATTCTTTAGGTGAGTGTATATACAAAATTCACATGTAAGTTGTTGATAGGTGCTAAAAATGACGAAAGTGTTCTTGTAATATAAATGACATTGACAACATGTTCTGTTTGTGTATTTGTTATTTTATACCTATCCTTTTTGCATATGTTATAATACATATGAACCGGCATGGAAATTGGTTTTCATTGTAAGAGATGCTATTTGTAAACTCTGTTTACTCTGGCAAATATATTTTTAGTCATAAAGAATAGAATATTACGGTAAGTGAATTATGACTAAAACAATGTCTAGGTTTTCGGAGAGGCATATCTATTAAAATTCACGCAGGGTGGTATGACTATGACATGAATGTACTGCTATCCCTATCAGAAGAGACCTGGAAGGCACATATTTCATGCTTGTCTCTGATTTATAAAGAAATATAATTAGCAGGGGAGATAGACCATTGATATATATAGAAAACACAGATCAAACAGAGCAATGCAGACAGATGTTTGATTGACATTTATATTTATTGCTGGTAATTGCTGTTAACATTTATATCAGGATAAAAAGGTAAATCATGTATTATAAATGTTCATGAGTCCTCTGAAAAGTGTCTGAAGAAGTTGTCATTATTGTACAAAAAGAACAGAGGGTCACTGTCATGACAGTAGGTAAGGAGAGACAATGACAGTGAGCCCTAAGGCTATAACCCAGCCTACTTTCCATAGCTAGGCTGGAACTGGTTGACGGTCCCTACGCTATTTAAGTGCAGAGATGGAAAAACAGCAAAGACAGACAATACCAGAGTCGTACATAAATAGGTCAGAACCAGAAAAGCTATGCAGTACCAAACGAGAGACAGAGAGTGTTCAGAAGACAAGCCGAGATAAGAACCAGACGACAATGCAGAACCAATTGAGAGAGAGAGTGGTCAGAAGACAAGCCGGGGTCAGAGGAACGAGCAATCCAATAAGCACAGGAACAAGGAACCAGAAACACACCTAGTGAGTCAGATTATCACTGAGACTGGTGTATGGCCAGGAAAGGGTTTAAATAGAGCGCTGTGTCCCTGGATCAGAACCTGATAGGTCCATGACTCGGCTTTTCATTAGTCAGAAACACTAGCACACAATAATAGAGCAGCTGAGCAATCAACCCATTGCTAATCTTCCCCAGCACATGTCCGCTGCAGGGATATACAGACAATTGCATCTTGTTGCTAAGGATACTGTTTTGTCACCAGGGAGTGTGGCTCAGCAGCATGTTTCTCCCATCGTGGCCATGCCAAGGCTGAAGATTGTGCTGCTGGAGCCTGGACAGGTAAGTTTCTTACATTACCTCCCCTCCTAGAAGCGGCCACTGGGCCCTCAACATAAGGAGCAGGTTTCAATGGAAACTCAAGATGAAACTTCCTAGTCCAGGAGCATGAACATCCCGAACCGCAACCCATGTTCTCTCCTCAGCACCATATCCCTTCCAATGGATAAAATACTGCAGAGAGCCCTGAACTCTCCGGGAGTCAAGAATATTCTCTGCCTCGTACTCCAGTTCACCTTGGATAACAACTGGATTAGGAAGCTTAGATGGAGGAATCACAGGAGGAATGTATTTCTTAAGCAGTGATTTGTGGAAAACATTATGTATCTTGAAGGAGGATGGAAACTAAAGGGCAAAATATAACGGATTAATAAAATAAGTGATCTTATATGGCCCAAAAGTTTACCAGACTGGAACTTAAGGCTTAAATTCTTAGTTAAAAAATCCCCTAAAATAAAATTCTGACTCAGGGAACATTTCCTATTGACTTGTTCGCAATGGATGCTTTGAGCTTTTTCCAGGCTTTTACTTTTCTATATACAGGACGATACGCAACAATAAAATTAAACCAGGTGAAGAACAAGGCCCACTGTGCTTGTCTGGGGTTCAGTGTGAAGGTACACTAGGTACTTGTGATCTGTAAGTACAATGAGCTGATGTCGGGCCCCTTTAAGAAATGCTGCCATTACTCAAAGGCTCATTTTATAGCCAGCATTTCCTCATTGCCAATGTCATAATTTTGTTCCGAAGAGGAAAATTTTCTAGAAAAGAATGCACATGACTGCAACTTCGTCAGAGAAGATAACCCCTGCGACAATACAGCACCCACTCCAAACTCTGAAGCATCCACTTCAACAATGAACTGCTTGGCAACATATGGCTGGATGAGTACAGGAGTATGAATTAAACTCTCTTTCAAGGTTTCAAAAGCAGACATCGCATCAGAGGACTAGTTGATTAGATACGCCCCTTTCTTGGTTAAAATTGTCAACGGTTTGGCAATGATTGAAAAGTTTCCAATACATTTTCTATAACATTTTGCAAACCTCAGTGATCTCTGTAGGGTCTTGAGGAAAGTGGGTCTAGCCCAATGAACAATGGATTGCACCTTGGCATGGTCCATATAAAAGATCTGAGGTGTCAGTGTTTAACCCAGGAAAGAGACTTCTCTAACACCAAAGACACATTTACAGAATTTTGCAAAAAGTTGTTTTTTTTTCTCAATTTTTGTGAAACCTTTTTACATGCACAACAAGTGAGGCCCAATCAGAAGAAAAAAATAAAATATTGTCAAAATAGACAACAACAAAGAGACACCAGGAATTCATGAAGATTAATGAGTTTTTGGAACACTGCTGGGGCATTACACAACCCAAAAGGCATTACAATTGAATGCCCCCCCCTTCCTTGATTGTAATCAAGTTGTAGGCTCCTCTGAGGTCAATCTTAGAAAACCACTGAGCCCCAACAATATTAAAAAGATCAGGGATAAGGTGAAGAGAATAGTGGTTTCTGACAGTGATGCTATAAATTCCCTTTAATCGATACAAGGGCATAATTCATACTCCTTCTTCCAAACAAAAACGAACTCAGCTCCCATAGGGGATACAGTTGTTCCTCCTTTAGAGTATCATGAATATAATCTTTCATGGCTTGTCTTTTGAGTCCGGAAAGATATAGATCTTGCCCTTAGGGAACTTAGCATCAACTACAGTACAAGTTCTATCGCACAGTCATAATCACGATGTGGAGGCAAGGACTGATGCATCTTTGGAAAAAAACATCATGAAAATCCTTAATAACTTAAGATGACGGACCTTCCTCTAATTCAAGACCAGCATGCTGGATAGAAATGCAATGATTAGATCACTGGGGACCCCATTTTAATTGGAGTACAGGAGAGTTAGTAAAGACAGGACTACAGTATATACCCTCAACTAGGGTAATCCCAGGACAACGTCAGCAGACACATAGTCTCTCATAAAAAGCTCATTCATTCTACTTCTTACTTTAACTTCATCATAGTTTTCTGCAGATGATAGTTCTCCCATGAGCTTTACCAAAATGTGACCGCAGTACATGTGTCCATGTTCCTTACAATATCCTGGGAAGGTGTCGTAAACGACCGCAGGTTGACATATGCTGCCATAAGCTCTGATTCAGATACTTCTACTGTCTCTACCATTTCACTCAAATTCCTTTTTATACTTTCTTGCTTTAGCTTTCTACGAATGTCTTTAACCGCCTCCGGACCGCCTAACGCAGGATCGCGTTCCGGAGGCGGCAGCGCTGCGCAGAGTCACGCATATACGCGTCATCTCGCGAGACGCGAGATTTTGCTCAAAGCCGGCCCGCGCATGCGCATCGCGGGCCGGCAAAAGTTAAAGAACAATGTCGTCACCAGCCTGCCAGCAACGATCATTGGCTGGCAGGCTGTCGATTTTCAAAAAAACGAATCACAAGCCGTATAACAGATCATATTAGTAAATATGATCTGTTATATGGCTTGTCTGCTCCTCTGCTGGTCCTTTTCGTCGGTTGGATCCAGCAGAGGAGCAGACTTCACAGTGAGTAGCACCAACACCACACTTTAGCCCCAGATCACCCCCTGCACCCCAATTAACCCTTTGATCACCCCTTTGATCGCCCCTGTCAATCACTTAGTGAAAGACAAAAAGTGATCAGTGTAAACTGTCACTTTTTTTTCACTAGTATTGGCTGTTAGGTTTTAGGATAGTTTAGGCCCCTTGGTTAGGTAGTTAGCGATCGGTTAGCGCCCAGCCCACCGCACCGCAGTCACTTATTCGCTGTTTAGCGTATCGCTAATCAGCATTTGTACTTTTATAGTATCTGTAAGTGATCAAAACTGATCACGGTCAGATCTATAATAGTATTAGTGTCACTTTAGTTCGCCCTCCACCCAAAACGCAGTGTTTGCCCGATCAGGCCTGATCGGTCGCCCACACGTGCGTTCACCCACGCCCGCCCCACCGCAGTGACAAAAAATATATATCTTTTGATCACTGCACATTCACTTTACAAGCACTGTGGCGATAAAAAAATCAGTTTTGATATTTTTTATCAACCGCAGCGGCCTCCGGTACTTCGCTAGCCTCCCCTTCGTAAGACAGGCTTGCTTTTTTTCTTGGGTAGTCTCAGGGAATACCCCTAAATTTAGTAGTCCAAAATGTCAAACAGGGGGTATTCTTCTGAAGAGGCCTACAGGATTCTGACCCAGTCGGATGAGGAATGGGAACCCTCATCTGACGAATCTAGCGGGTCAGAATATGAACCTGTAGAAAGCAGTGGCTCTCTGACCCAAAGTTCGGACGAGGAGGTGGAGGTCCCTGATAGCACCAGGCGTACCAGGCCCTGTGTCGCTAGACCACAGGTTATGCAGGATCCGCTTCAAGAGCAGCAGAGTGGGGCTGGCGCTGCCGGATCACGTGGTGAGGCATACACCAGCAGCGCAGCCCTCCCTGGACCTAGTACCAGCACTGCCGTACAAAATGGTGACGTGGCGAGCACCAGAAGGGCAGTTGAAGCTGGTACGGTGGCACGTGCAATAGTTACCCCGTCGCAGCCACCGCAAAGACAGGCCCGTAGAGCCCCTAGAATCCCTGAGGTGCTGGCAAACCCTGATTGGCAGTCACCAACTTCAGCCGCACCATTAGTTCCCCCTTTCACCGCCCAGTCTGGAGTTCGGGTTGAGACGGCTCATGTCGGTTCGGCCCTGGGATTTTTTGAGCTGTTCTTGACTGCGGAGTTCTTGGACTTAGTCGTGGCAGAGACAAACCGGTATGCCACACAATTTATATCCGCCAACCCGGGAAGCTATTATGCCCAGCCTTTCCGGTGGAAACCAGTCCAAGTTTCCGAAATTAAATTTTTTCTGGGCCTTCTCCTCAACATGGGTCTAACTAAAAAGCATGAATTGCGGTCATATTGGTCCACGAACCCGATTCATCACATGCCCATGTTCTCTGCTGCTATGTCCAGGGCACGATTTGAGGCCATCCTCCGTTTCCTGCATTTTAACGACAACACCACCTCCCGTCCCAGAGGCCACCCAGCTTTTGACCGGCTCCACAAAATTCGGCCCCTCATAGACCACTTCAACCAGAAATTTGCAGATTTGTATACCCCCAAGCAAAACATCTGCGTAGACGAGTCCCTAATACATTTTACCGGGCGCCTTGGCTTCAAACAATACATCCCAAGCAAGCGTGCCCGGTATGGGGTCAAATTGTATAAGCTCTGTGAAAGGGCCACAGGCTATACCCACAAATTTCGGATCTATGAGGGAAAAGATCAGACCCTGGAGCCGGTCGGTTGCCCTGACTACCTGGGGAGCAGTGGGAAGACAGTCTGGGACTTGGTGTCACCCATATTTGGCAAGGGGTACCATCTTTATGTGGACAATTTCTACACAAGTGTGGCCCTCTTTAGGCATTTGTTTCTAGAACAGATTTGCGCCTGTGGCACCGCGCAAACTAGTCGCGTGGGCTTCCCCCAACGGCTTGTTACCACCCGTCTTGCAAGGGGGGAGAGGGCTGCCTTGTGTAATGAAGAACTGCTCGCGGTGAAATGGAGAGACAAGCGTGATGTTTACATGCTCTCCTCCATTCACGCAGACACGACAATACAAATTGAGCGAGCAACCTGTGTCATTGAAAAGCCCCTCTCAGTCCACGACTATAATTTGCTCATGGGAGGGGTGGACTTCAATGACCAGATGTTGTCTCCGTATTTAGTTTCCCGACGCACCAGACGCTGGTATAAGAAGGTGTCTGTATATTTAATTCAATTGGCTCTGTACAATAGTTTTGTTCTCTACAGTAAGGCTGGAAGAACAGGATCCTTCCTCAAATTCCAGGAAGAGATCATCGAGAACCTCCTGTATCCAGAAGGTTCCGTGGCCCCATCCACCAGTGTAGTTAGCCGTCTACACGAGCGACATTTCCCCAGTGTCGTTCCTGGTACCTCAACCCAACCGTCACCCCGAAAAAGATGTCGTGTCTGTAGCAGGAGTGGAATAAGGCGTGACACCCACTATTTCTGTCCTGACCACCCTGCCCTATGCTTTGGAGAGTGTTTCCGGAAGTACCACACACAAGTACACCTAGCATAGGGATTGCATCTCACAGGACAGGCACACAGGGCTATTAGGGCCCTTTTACTCACAGCTGCTCCAAACCTCTCCTTTCACCTGGGATAAAGTGCATAACGTACTTCGCCACATCTTTGGGCGATTTGCGCTTTGCACATTGTCCCATGGGGAAGGAGAGGTTTGTTCTATAAAGGTAAAAAAAAACTAAACAAAAAAAAATAAATACCGGTAAGTAAAAAAGTTAACGTTCAGTTAAAAAAGTTAAAAAAAAAGTTTATATGTTCTGTTCAAAAGTTAATAAATTTATTGCGTTGGACCAACCAGGTGGACCAACCGATCGACTAGCTGCAGCACTGATGTGCATTCTGACAGAAGCATTGTGCTGCTGTCAGATTACACGCAAGTCGGTGTATGCGGCGCTGCAAGACGAGATTTCTCCTCTGCAGTAAAAGATACGTTTGCCGAGGCATATGAGCTGAGGAGGTGGCGGTGTTCATATACTTTGGCACACACTTTGTATATATATAAAAAAAAAAAATCCCGGCAAGGATTTATTCATCCACATCGATTGATGTGAATGGAGAAATCTGGTTTGCCAGGGCATACGAGCTAAGTGGGTATGAATGTTGGGCGGAGCTCCTATGTCCTGGCAGACGCCTTTCCCCTCCTTTTTCTTTTTTTGGCAGAGATTTTTTCATCCACATTGATCGATGAGAATGAAGAAATCTGTGCCGTTCATTTTTTTCTTTCAGCCCAGAGGCTGAACGGAAAAAAAAAATCTCATTACCCGTATGCTCAATATAAGGAGAATAGCAGAAACTCCTAATGCTGGCCATACATGTAATGATTGCAGAGACCCTCAAATGCCAGGGCAGTACAAACACCGCACAAATAACACCATTTTGGAAAGAAGACACCCCAAGGTATTCCGTGAGGGGCATGGCGAGTTCCTAGAATTTTTTATTTTTTGTCACAAGTTAGTGGAAAATGATGATTTTTATATATTTTTTTTTTTTACAAAGTCTCATATTCCACTAACTTGTGACAAAAAATAAAAAATTCCATGAACTCACTATACCCATCAGCGAATACCTTGGGGTGTCTTCTTTCCAAAATGGGGTCACTTGTGGGGTAGTTATACTGCCCTGGCATTCTAGGGGCCCAAATGTGTGGTAAGGAGTTTGAAATCAAATTCTGTAAAAAATGGCCGGTGAAATCCGAAAGGTGCTCTTTGGAATGTGGGCCCCTTTGCCCACCTAGGCTGCAAAAAAGTGTCACATCTGGTATCTCCATATTCAGGAGAAGTTGGGGAATGTGTTTTGGGGTTTCATTTTACATATACCCATGCTAGGTGAGAGAAATATCTTGGCAAAAGACAACTTTTCCCATTTTTTTTATACAAAGTTGTCTTTTGCCAAGATATTTCTCTCACCCAGCATGGGTATATGTAAAATGACACCCCAAAACACATTCCCCAACTTCTCCTGAATACGGCAAAGGGGCCCACATTCCAAAGAGCATCTTTCGGATTTCACCGGCCATTTCTTACAGAATCTGATTTCAAACTCCTTACCACACATTTGGGCCCCTAGAATGCCAGGGCAGTATAACTACCCCACAAGTGACCCCATTTTGGAAAGAAGAGACCCCAAGGTATTCGCTGATGGGCATAGTGAGTTCATGGAAGTTTTTATTTTTTGTCACATGTTAGTGGAATATGAGACTTTGTAAGAAAAAAAAAAAATCATCATTTTCCGCTAACTTGTGACAAAAAATAAAAAGTTCTATGAACTCACTATGCCCATCAGCGAATACCTTAGGGTGTCTACTTTCCTAAATGGGGTCATTTGTGGGGTGTTTGTACTGTCTGGCCATTGTAGAACCTCAGGAAACATGACAGGTGCTCAGAAAGTCAGAGCTGCTTCAAAAAGCGGAAATTCACATTTTTGTACCATAGTTTGTAAACGCTATAACTTTTACCCAAACATTTTTTTTTTATCAAAGACATGTAGAACAATAAAGTTAGAGCAAAATTTATATATGGATGTCGTTTTTTTTGCAAAATTTTACAACTGAAAGTGAAAAATGTCATTTTTTTGCAAAAAAATCGTTAAATTTCGATTAATAACAAAAAAAGTAAAAATGTCAGCAGCAATAAAATACCACCAAATGAAAGCTCTATTAGTGAGAAGAAAAGGAGGTAAAATTCATTTGGGTGGTAAGTTGCATGACCGAGCAATAAACGGTGAAAGTAGGGTAGGTCAGAAGTGTAAAAAGTGGCCTGGTCTTTAAGGGTGTTTAAGCTATGGGGGCTGAGGTGGTTAATGTATGATTTTAACCTATCATACATCCAGGCAAACTTTCTCTTTTAATGCTGCTTCTTGCTCCAAATTTTCCAGCATCTTTGAGGTCGGTTTTATGGCACGTGATGAACGTCTTAGTTCATCTGTTTGGGCTATATTTGTTTGAGGCAAGACTAGTCCTGCATCAGACTCTTCTACTTCAGACAGGTTCCCTTGCTCTTCAACTTCTACTCTATCTATCTTTAGATCCTCTAACAGTGGCATGGTAATACTAAGCTCAGATATTTTACTTTAAGTGCTATAACAATTAATAATAACAATAATAATAATAATAATAATAATAATAATAATAATAATAATAATAAAGTCTTTCACTTTAAATGCAAAATATTGACAAATGCAGGCAATAAATGACTTTCACTTTAAATGCAATAGAGTCCGTGTATTACAAACTGTCCTTTGTCTTTTATTCTTGAACACGAAAATGTCACTTTATACCAAAACCTATGTGCAATGATAAGTAATAAGGAAAGCTCTGACCTTATCCTGAAGAGCAGGAACAAATGTCTGTCTTAAATGAGACGTGTCTTTTCTTGATGATGTGATGCTCTGCGCTGACTTGCGATGCTCTGTGATGACCTGCGACGCTCTGTGCAGACTTGCGACGCTCTGTGCAGACTTGCGACGCTCTGTGCAGACTTGCGACGCTCTGTGCAGACTTGCGACGCTCTGTGCAGACTTGCGACGCGCTGGCTTGGATACGCTGCTGCAGGCTTTATGCCTAGTGGTGGGAAACTACCAGGCCGCAGTACGTGGTCTCTTCGTGGATAGCGGTGCGGGCACTCTAGCTCTGGACTTTGGCCTCCCACCATGCGTCTCTTTCTCTCTCTAGGGATCACAGGAGGGTTGGTGCTCTTTCTCTGACTATGTTGCAATCCTACAGGCTCACCTGAGTCAGAGGACAGCTGGCTGAAGGTGGGAGCCCAGTGGCAAGGACCGCAGGCAGGTTGTAGTTGCAGGAAGTCAGGCAGAGGCGTAATCAGTTGGCAGGCGGCGGGTCAGGGCAGGCGGCAGTGAGCGTGGTCAGACAATCCGGATTGGGAACGGTGGTAGCAGTTCAGTTGGTAGGGACAAGCAGAAGAGAAGTCGGGGACAATTTCGAGGTCGGCAGCAGTCAAGTTGGTAGCAGTAGCAACAGAGGAACAGCGGTAGATGCAGCAGGATCAAGTCCAGAAGAACAATAACCAGCAGGGATCTGGTGCAAGAGGCTGGGCTTATAAAGAGGAAGTAGCAGGTGCAAGGAATCACAGAGATTAACAAGGCAAGGGTGGAACAAGGTAGATCAAAGAGTTCAGTAGAAGGAAATGTCCAGAAGGGTTGGTAGTCTAGTGGCTAGAGCTACTGCCTGGGACATGGCTGGTCACTGGTTCAGATCCTGACAGTACTCCCTCCCCCTCCAAGGTGACCTCTGGGCACCGCAGATGATGGTTTATCGGGATGTCTTTTGTGGAAAGCTTTTACCAGTCTGGGGGCATGGACATTTTCCTCCGGCTCCCAGGAGTTATCCTCGGGGGAATAGCCCTTCCACCCAACTAGATACTGCAGCCTTCCACAGTGGAGTCTAGAGTCAAGGATCTTGGCCACAGTGTATTCCTCCTGGTCTTGTACTCTTACCGGAGGAGGAGGAGTTTAAGTACGTCAAGTCGTGCAGATTCTGGTACGTACAACTGATGATCCCGGTACAGCCAGTAGCCACCCTTGAGAGTAAGGTTTACAGCTCCAGGTGGGTAGGTGATGAGGTGATCGTTCTCATACCCTTCCTTGAGGGAACCCAGGAGTTCCCTCAAGTAGGTGGCTCCTAGGATGCTTCTGTCGGGAAGGATACCGGCCGGAGCCTCATTGATCTGAGAGGGTTCAGAGAACATCCTTGAGAGAGCATCCGCTTTGCCGTTCTTCGACCCAGGGCGATAGGAGATAACAAAATTGAATCTGGAGAAAAACAAACTCCACCTGGCCTGTCTGGCGGTGAGTCTCTTGGTGCTGCGGATAAATTCTAGGTTCCGGTGGTCGGTGTAGACAGAGATGGGATTGTGGGCCCCCTCCAGCAAGTGTCTCCACTCGGTGAAAGCGTCCTTGATTGCCAGCAGTTCCTTATTCCCGATGTCGTAATTCCGTTCAGCGGGGGACATCTGGCGGGAGAAGAAAGCGCAAGGGTGTAGGAGCATCTTTTCCCCTGAACGTTGAGACAGAATTGCGCCCACCGCAGCGTCGGAGGCGTCCACCTCGACCGTAAATGGTAATTCAGGGTTTGGGTGGGCCAGGATCGGGGCAGAGGTGAAGAGGGACTTCAGTTTAGCAAAGGCCTCCTGTGCCTCCGGAGTCCACACGAAGGGGACAGTCTTTTTTGTTAGTTGAGTGATTGGGGCGATGATTTTCGAAAAGTTCCTGATGAACTTCCGATAAAAGTTTGCAAAACCTACAAACCTCTGGACCTCCTTTTCGTTTTTCAGGGCCGGCCACTCAGTCATGGCCTGGATCTTCCGGGGATCCATACTTAAGCCCTCCGGGGAAATAATATAGCCGAGGAATTGGGTGGAAGTCTGTTCAAATTCGCACTTCTCCAGTTTAATATAGAGAGAGTTTCTGTAGCACCCTGCGGACATGCCCACGATGTTGTTCGGGGTCTTCTGAGAAAATCAAAATATCGTCCAGATATGCTACCACAAATTGGTCAAGCATGTCCCTGAGGACGTCGTTGATAAAATGTTGGAAGGTAGCAGGGGCATTGCAGAGGCCGAAAGGCATGACCAGATACTCAAAGTGACCGTAGCGGGTTCGGAAGGCGGTTTTCCACTCGTCCCCCGGGCGAATTCGGACCAGGTTGTAGGCTCCTCGGAGATCGAGCTTAGTGAAGACTTTTGCCGCCCGAAGTCTCTCAAGGAGTTCAGAAATCAGGGGGAGAGGGTACCGGTTCTTCACAGTAACGTTGTTGAGCTTTCGATAATCTATGCAAGGGCGTAGAGAAGAGTCTTTTTTCTCCACGAAGAACCTTCAGGGCCTTTAGTTCCGGCTCGGAGAGGGAGTATATACTGCCGAAGGGTCTTTCGGCTCCAGGTAGCAGCTCAATCGGGCAGTCATAAGACCGATGCGGGGGCAGTTTGTCTGCATTTCTTTTGTCACAGACATCCTGGAACTCCCGATATTGAGGGGGTAAAAGCTCCTTGGTGGATAGTCAGAATATGGTAGGTTCTTCGGGCGGAGGAGGGACGGATTCATGTAAACAGTTCTGAGAACAAAAGTCCGAGCGGAACCGTATGCAGCGGGCGTCCCAGTCCACCGAGGGGTTGTGGGTTTCCAACCAAGGGATGCCTAGGATCACCGGAAACTTAGGGGAGGTGATCAGGGAGAAATTCTCAATGGGGCTGAGTTGCTCCTAGGCCACATGACTGATGAATGTGTAATTACTGACCTAGGGAAAACTGGGAGAAGGCCATAGCACTCACAGGAGCGCCGATCCCTTCTCAAACAGCTGATCGGCAGGGGTTGCGGTGTTGGACCCCCACCAAACAGATACTGATGACCTATCTTGAGAATTGGTCATCAGTAGTAAAATCTCAACCCTTTAATTCTGCTGTATATTTGTACTTCTGGCCAGTTGTCCATTTTTATTTATTTTTTGTTTCATTTGTTTAACATTGTCTTGTTTTCTAAATGGCTGCGGCTTTTCCCCAGCACATACTCCGTCCCCTAACCCCATAGACTTATGGGTAGACAGATTGGAAAAGTGCCCAGGGCCAACCCAGTTTTCTCTCACTGTCTTGTCCAGCCTCCAGTGTCATCTCAGAGAGAGTTTTCAGCATGGCAAGTGGCATTGTCACACACAAACAAAGTTTCCTCTGAAAGTGTACAAAACATCACTTTTGTCAAAATGAATGAGCCATGGACTCGTAAGGATTTTCACACAAATCCACTGAGGCCGATTAATAGATTTGCCATAGCTGACAGTGGCTCTTTATCACCGCCCCATACCACTGCCACTGTGTGCCTGCCTTCCATCATGATCCATGCTGTATGGCTGCTGCTGCCACCGCTGCAACTGCTATTCCCCCTACTGCCACTACCATCAGCCCTATCCAGCCTGAGCCGCCACTACTCATACTGCTATTATACCTACAAATCCACACACACATCTACTGCCTTGTTTGTTCCATTCAAAAATTGTAAAAAAAATAACATGACAGATTTGGCAAGTCAGACACAAGAAATTCATTCATCTCTAATATATACACATATTTTCCTAATAAATAAAGCTTATTAAATATAAGTTGCAAAAAACATAATATACTGTAAACATATTTGGAGTCCTTACAAATAAACACATGGAATGATTGCAAAATTTATTATGACCAGTATATAGTATCAAAAAATGAAATAAAGATTTGGTAGAACTACTTTTTCTTGCTGACCGTGCCAATAAACCAAACTGCATTACGCCCCCTATTCTATTTTCGCATCCTGTATGCTAATATGCAGCGGACCACATCATATCCAGGGAGAAGAAACAGCTCACCTACTCCCTGGCTGCAATGTGTTTTTCTACAATTGGACCGCGGCACAGCCAGGGAGAAGGAAACGCCCACTGAGAAGCACTGGCATCTCCTCCTCTCTGTACCGATGCTATCTGTTAGCATACAGGAAGCTAAAGAAAAACGTTGGACACAGAGGGGTAGCCGAGAGGTGTTTGAAAAAAAGAAAAGTTATAGCAGCATCAGTGGAGCGTACCCTACATTTAGGACTGTGAAAGGTCCTCTTTAAATATTTGGTCTTGTTTGTGTTTCTGCCTAACGTTGTAATATCTGTACATAACTGATATACAGAGGTTGCTGGACATCCCTAGGTTTAGTGGAACATCATATAAATAAAGGGTTCTCCAATATTTTCACATTCATGGCTTATCCTCAGGATGTCAATCAAATCAATGTTGAACCAACATCTCCACTGATCTACTGTTTGTGGCATCCACGGGTGTCTAACAGTCGACAGAGCCGGAAGCTGAAGGCTCTGTCTACTGACTTCCATCCACTGGCCGCCACAAACAGCTGATCTGTGGGGATGTCAGGTGTTGGACCCCCACGGATCTATATTGATGACCTAAGGAGGTTAAGTGGTAACAGTAATTAATTGGGGGCAGGTATCCAGTAGTGTAGTAGCATGCATTTAGGCCTCATTAGTGTGTTTGACACAGATAGGTCTAATCTGTGTCTGTCGAAAGTTTGTTATTTGGGTAAATGGAATTCCATTGACTCAATCTCAACCCTGAATTTTTTTTTATATTGAAAGGGTTATGTATGATTATAATCTGTGCTCTGTATTTTTCTGTCTTAAATGTGATCACTAAACAATAAGGTACCCATAATTCGACTTTGTGTAATAGTGAAATTAGGCTCAATGCCTTGCACAGCACAGAATGTTAGCATATCAATTTATGAAGTCGTTTAATATTCATTTAAATTTATTTGTATCCAGCCTCGGTGGTGCCCCAATTTGCATTTAAATTTGACTGTCTAATATAATTCCTTTCCTCATTATTATTATTTGCTCTGGCCCTGGGTAAAAGCTCAACTTCTCAGTGTGTCAACACCAATAGCAAACATAATACAAGCTTGTCGTTGCTTTCAAGCGCCGAGAGAGAATTTTAGCTGTTCTACATCAATAGTTCTTTATTCATTTCTTCTTTTACACATGTGTAAACAGGAGTAGTCAGCAGTTCACAGGAAACAACAAGAAAACCGATTACTTCCAAGTCTTAGTGCCTTCTAATTGATGGCTGGCAGCTCAAAGGGCAAGAACACGTTAGGGACATTGTTACAAAAATGTCTTTACCTAACTCACTTTGGGGACATAGTTACATGAAAAGCTCTTCTTCGATTTCCTACAGGACAGATGGCATATAAACACACAGTTACTTTTAAATAGTTCTGTTTATTTAAAGTGACGCTTCGGTTTGGTGCAATTATTATTATAATAGGGGATTGCATAACTAGGAATATGAGAATAGCTCAGAATAGCCCCCTTTGCAAATTATAGGTACCATTTCCAACAGATTGTACAGATGTGTTCTTTGTCACCATTCCTCTTAACGTGAAATATTCTGATATGAGCTACATGCGATGAAGAGTTTTAAAAAAAATATAAATAAATGATGTTACTCTTCAATACTATATTTCTCTTTGAAAGTATATAGAATATTTATAGCATATTTATATTTATCCCTTTAAGAAGTATTTGGAAATAGCATTTATCGTATAGAGAAAGTTAATACAAGGTACTTACTAATATATTTGTTATTGTCCATTTTGCTTCCTTTGCTGGCTGGATTCATTTTTCCATCACATTATACATTGGTCATTTCCATGGTTGCACACTATAGGAAATGGTGCTGGCCTCTCTAGTGGCCGGGACTGTGGAATTCTTTTTCTTATAGTGGGGAAGCACGGCCACCGCTGATGGATTGCAGGGTGGTTGTAATATAGAAATTTTAATTACATGCAATTACAAAAGTATTCAGATCCAGGGGCTGGATATGAAACTATAGAATATTTTTATTCGTGGGACAACCCCTATAACAATACACAATACACATTCTAAATCCATAAGCATTAACATGGAGTTGGTCCCCCTTTGCATTTAAAATAGCTTTCACTGTTATTTAAAAAAGATTTTGGTGTTTCTGTAGGAATTTTTTACTACCCATCTAGAAGAACATTTCTGAAGTCAGTAGTGTTGAGCTAACCCAAACTGTAAAGTTCGGGTCCGCACCAAACTTTGCGAGTTCGGGTACCCGGACCGAACCCGAACTTTGCCGGAAAGGTTCGGGTTCGAGTTCGGTGTTCGGGCATTTAATAAAGCTTTTGAAAGGCTGCAGGGCAGCCAATCAACAAGCTTTTAAGCTGTGAGCACTTAGAAGCCATCACAGCTATGCCTAGTAATGGCATGGCTCTGATTGGCCGGTGCATCATGTGACCCAGCCTCTATACAAGCTGGATCACGTGCAGCACGACCCACCGCCCTGAGTAGTGCAGGGATAGGAAGCAGGCAGCTGAAGCGAGGGAGAGTGTTAGGAATATGGCTATTTGTTTTCTGGGTGACCTATAATGATTTTTTTGGGTGCAATACACCAGCTTTGCACCCCTGACACAGAAATATAATAATAATATAATAATAAATCTGGCTGTTAATTCTGTGGGTGACTTATAATGATTTTTTTAACGGACAGCACACAGTCACGGACAGCACACAGTTCAGTAATGCCGGCAAGGGACCAATCAGAGTAGTCCCTTGCTGGCAATCAATCTGATTGGTTAGTCTGTGCAGACTAACCAATCAGATCGCGGCAGTGAAAAAGTGCCTGTTCCAGGCTCTGATCTGCGCTCTGCAGATCAGAGCCTGAAATCAGGTAATGTGTAATGAAGCCCCCCGATCTGTGCCCCCGATCTTTGCCCCCTTCCTGTGCCCTCTCTCAACCATCGGGGCTGCCGTGCTGTGATGGCAGCGCCCGATGGTTGCCATGGCAACCGGACGCTTTGCAAAAGCGCCCGGTGTTGCCCTCTACAGGACATTTCATAGTATTGTACTTTGCAATGCAAAAGCATTGCAAAGAATAGTACAGCCATTACCCCACTGGATCTTCATAATCCAAGTGGGACTTGATTAAAAAAAAAAGCGAAAATAATAAAAGTAAAAATAAATAAATAAATAAAAATGTAATTTAAAAAAATGTATTGCCTATTCCTATAAAAAAATGAAAAAGAAAAAAACAACAACACATATTAGGTATCACCGCGTCCGTAACGACAGTCTTTATAAATATATCACATGATCGACCACGTCCGATAAACACCATAAAAAATTAAAAATAAAAACTGTCAAAAAAAGCCATTTTTGTCACCTTATACCACAAAAAGTGCAACACAGAGCGATTAAAAAGGCGTATGTACCACAAAATGGTACCAATAAAACCGTCACCTCATCCCGCAAAAAATTAGACCCTACATAAGAAAATCGCAAAAAAAAATAAAAAAAACTATAGCTTTCAGAACATGGAGACACTAAAATAATCATTTTTTAATTTCAAATATGCCATTATTGTGTTAAAGTGAAAAACAAAAAAAAAGTGTACATATTAGGTATTGGCGTGTCCGTAACAACATGCTCAATAAAAATATCACATGACCTAACCCCTCAGATGAACACCGTAAAAAATTTAAGATATAAAAACAGTACCAAAAAGCAATTTTTTTCACCTTACATCACAAAAAGTGCAACACCAAGCGATCAAATAGGCATATGCCCCCAAAAATAGTACCAATCAAACCATCACCTCATCCTGCAAAAAATGATACCCTATTTAAGACAATCGCCCAAAAAAAAAAAAAAAAATGGCTCTCAGACTTTGGAGACACTAAAACATAATTTTTTGGGTTTCAAAAATGCTATTATTGTGTAAAACTTAAATAAATAAGAAAAAGTTGACATATTAGGTATAGCCACATCCGTAACAATCTTCTCTATAAAACTGTCACATGACCTAACCCCTCAGATGAACGCTGTAAAAATAAATAAATAAAAACTGTTCCAAAACAGCCAATTTTTTGGTCATAAAGTGTAATAAAGTGTAATAATAAATTATCAAAAAATCCTATGTACCCAAAAATGGTACCAATAAAAACCTCAATTCTCTCTGCAAAAAACGAGCCTCTGCACAAGACGATCGGCAAAAAAAATAAATAAAAATATGGCGTTCAGAAAATGGACACACAAAAACATAATTTCTTTTTAAAAAATGCTTTATTATTTAAAACTGAAACAAACAAACAAAGAAAGTTAACATATTTGATATCACTGCGTCCGTAGAAACCTGCTCTATAAAAATAGCACATGATCTACCCTGTCAGATGAATCTTGTAAAATATTAAAAATAACAAAACAGTGCCAAAGCAGACATTTTTTTGTTACCTTGCCTCACAAAAAACTTAATATAGAGCAATTAAAAATCATATGTACCCCAAAATAGTACCAATAAATCTGGCACCTTATCCCCCAGTTTCCAAAATAGGTTTACTTTTTGGGAGTTTCTACTGTATGGGTGCATCAGGGGGACTTTAAATGGGACATGGCATCTAAAAACCAGTCCGGCAAAATCTGCCTTCCAAAAACCATGCGGCGCTCCTTTTCTTCTGCTCCCTGCCGTGCGCCCTTACATCAGTTTACGACCACATGTGGGGTGTTTCTGTAAACCGCAGAATCAGGGTAAAAAATATTGAGTTTTGTTTGGTTGTTAACCCTCAATATGTTAAAGGAAAATATGTAATAAAATGGAAAATCTGCCAAAAAAGTGAAATTTAGAAATTGAATCTCCATTTTCCTTTAATTCTTGTGGAACACCTAAAGGGTTAACAAAGTCTGTAATATTAGTTTTGAGTAACTTGAGGGGTGTAGTTTCCACAATGGGGTCATTTATGGGGGTATCCACTATGTAAGCCCCACAAACTGACTTCAGATCTGAACTGGTCCTTAAAAAGTGGGTTCTAGAAATTTTCTTAAAAATTTTAAGAATTGCTTCTAAACTTCTAAGCCTTCTAATGTCCTAAAAAAATAAAATGACATTTCCAAAAAGATGCCAACATAAAGTAGACATATGGGGAATGTTAAGTAATAAATGTTTTATGAGGAATCACTTTCTGTAGGGATGAGCGAACCCGAACTGTATAGTTCGGGTTCGTACCGAATTTTGGGGTGTCCGTGACACGGACCCGAACCCGAACATTTTCGTAAAAGTTCGGGTTCGGTGTTCGGCGCTTTCTTGGCGCTTTTTGAAAGGCTGCAAAGCAGCCAATCAACAAGCGTCATACTACTTGCCCCAAGAGGCCATCACAGCCTTGCCTACTATTGGCATGGCTGTGGTTGGCCAGTGCAGCATGTGACCCAGCCTCTATATAAGCTTGGGTCACATAGCGCTGCACGTCACTCTGCTGATTCAAGCATAGGGAGAGGTTGCTGCTGCGACGTTAGGGCGAGATTAGGCAGATTAACTCCTCCAAAAGACTTCATTCTGTGATCGATCTGCAGCTGTGGATCATTGAAGTGCTAATATCGACTTGCTCACTTTTTTGAGGCTGCCCAGAGCGTTTTTAGATCACTTTTTTCTGGAGTGATCGGCGGCCATTTTGAGGCTTGTGGTGCGCCAGCACAAGCTATCACCAAGTGTATTTAACCATCAATAGTGTGGTTATTTTGTGCTATATCCTACATCAGCTGCAGGCTGAGCCTGTGTCACCGAAGTGCATTTAACCATCAACAGTCTGGTTATTTTTTGGCCATATACTACATCAGCTGCAGGCTGAGCCTGTGTCACCGAAGTGCATTTAACCATCAACAGTCTGGTTATTTTTTGGCCATATACTACATCAGCTGCAGGCTGAGCCTGTGTCACCGAAGTGCATTTAACCATCAACAGTCTGGTTATTTTTTGGCCATATACTACATCTGGTGCAGGCTGAGCCTGTGTCACCCAAGTGCATTTAACCATCAATAGTGTGGTTATTTTTTGGCCATATACTACATCAGGGGCAAGTTGAGCCTGTCACCCAGCGCCTAAAAAATAGACCCGACATTTCTATTCAACCAAATCTGTACTGTTTTAGTTGGTCAAGTTATTTGTAGTGACCGTAAAAGCACACTTTTTGTTCTCGGTTGAAAAACTATTCCCAAATTTGCCATTCTCAAAATAACTAGTTTCTGCTATATGAGGCCTACTTGAAATCTATCCCAAAAAGGATATCTTACATTGAAGGTGCTGATAGTGTCATTCATAAAAATTTAACACACACGCTACCGTGCAGATACAAGTCTAATTCTGTGATTAAACCTATACCTGTCACACAGCGCAAAAAAAAACAGGCCTCACATTTCTATTCAACCAAATCTGTACTGTTTTAGCTGGTCAAGTTATTTGTAGTGACCGTAAAAGCACACTTTTTGTTCTGGGTTGAAAAACTATTCCCAAATTTGCCATTCTCAAAATAACTAGTTTCTGATATATGAGGCCTACTTGAAATCTATCCCAAAAAGGATATCTTACATTGAAGGTGCTGATAGTGTCATTCAGAAAAACTTATCACACACGCTACCGTGCAAATACAAGTCTAATTCTGTGATTAAACCTATACCTGTCACACAGCGCAAAAAAAAACAGGCCTCACATTTCTATTCAACCAAATCTGTACTGTTTTAGCTGGTCAAGTTATTTGTAGTGACCGTAAAAGCACATTTTTTGTTCTGGGTTGAAAAACTATTCCCAAATTTGCCATTCTCAAAATAACTAGTTTCTGCTATATGAGGCCTACTTTAAATCTATCCAAAAAGGATATCTTACATTGAAGGTGCTGATAGTGTCATTCAGAAAAAACTAACACACACGCTACCGTGCAGATACAAGTCTAATTCTGTGATTAAACCTATACCTGTCACACAGCGCAAAAAAAAACAGGCCTCACATTTCTATTCAACCAAATCTGTACTGTTTTAGCTGGTCAAGTTATTTGTAGTGACCGTAAAAGCACATTTTTTGTTCTGGGTTGAAAAACTATTCCCAAATTTGCCATTCTCAAAATAACTAGTTTCTGCTATATGAGGCCTACTTGAAATCTATCCCAAAAAGGATATCTTACATTGAAGGTGCTGATAGTGTCATTCAGAAAAACCTAAGACACACGCTACCGTGCAGATAGAAGTCTAATTCTGTGATTAAACCTATACCTGTCACACAGCGCAAAAAAAAAATAGGCCTCACATTTCTATTCAACCAAATCTGTACTGTTTTAGCTGGTCAAGTTATTTGTAGTGACCGTAAAAGCACACTTTTTGTTCTGGGTTGAAAAACTATTCCCAAATTTGCCATTCTCAAAATTGTGATAAACGGGAACAATGAGGAAAACATCTAATAAGGGACGCGGACGCGGACGTGGACATGGTCGTGGTGGTGTTAGTGGACCCTCTGGTGCTGGGAGAGGACGTGGCCGTTCTGCCACAGCCACACGTCCTAGTGAACCAACTACCTCAGGTCCCAGTAGCCAGCAGAATTTATAGCGATATTTGGTGGGGCCCAATGCCGTTCTAAGGATGGTAAGGCCTGAGCAGGTACAGGCATTAGTCAATTGGTTGGCCGACAGTGGATCCAGCACGTTGACATTATCTCCCACCCAGTCTTCTGCAGAAAGCGCACAGATGGCGCATGAAAACCAAGCCCATCGGTCTGTCACATCACCCCCATGCATATCAGGGAAACTGTCTGAGCCTCAAGTTATGCAGCAGTCTCTTATGCTGTTTGAAGACTCTGCTGCCAGGGTTTCCCAAGGGCATCCACCTAGCCCTTCCCCAGGGGTGGAAGAGATAAAATGCACTAACGCACAACCACTTATTTTTCCTGATGATGAGGACATGGGAATACCACCTAAGCACGTCTCTGATTATGACGAAACACAGGTGCCAACTGCTGCGTCTTTCTGCAGTGTGCAGACTGAACAGGAGGTCAGGGATCAAGACTGGGTGGAAGACGATGCAGGGGACGATGAGGTCCTAGACCCCACATGGAATGAAGGTCGTGCCACTGACTTTCACAGTTCGGAGGAAGAGGCAGTGGTAAGACCGAGCCAACAGCGTAGCAAAAGAGGGAGCAGTGGGCAAAATCAGAACACCCGCCGCCAAGAGACTCCGCCTGCTACTGACCGCCGCCATCTGGGACCGAGCACCCCAAAGGCAGCTTCAAGGAGTTCCCTGGCATGGCACTTCTTCAAACAATGTGCTGACGACAAGACCCGAGTGGTTTGCACGCTGTGCCATCAGAGCCTGAAGCGAGGCATTTACGTTCTGAACCTTAGCTCAACGTGGCTGGGGGAAACACAGGACGATGACGATACGCCTCCCACAGAGGACAGCTTGTCCTTACCTCTGGGCAGCCTGGCACACATGAGCGACTACATGCTGCAGTGCCTGCGCAACAACAGCAGAGTTGCCCACATTTTAACGTGTGCGGACTACTGGGTTGCCACCCTGCTGGATCCCCGGTACAAAGACAATGTGCCCACCTTACTTCCTACACTGGAGCGTGATAGGAAGATGCGCGAGTACAAGCGCACGTTGGTAGACGCGCTACTGAGAGCATTCCCAAATGTCACAGGGGAACCAGTGGAAGCCCAAGGCGAAGGCAGAGGAGGAGCAAGAGGTCGCCAACGCAGCTGTGTCACGGCCAGCTCCTCTGAGGGCAGGGTTAGCATGGCAGAGATGTGGAAAAGTTTTGTCACCACGCCACAGCTAACTGCACCACCACCTGATACGGAACGTGTTAGCAGGAGGCAACATTTCACTAACATGGTGGAACAGTACCTGTGCACACCCCTCCACGTACTGACTGATGGTTCGGCCCCATTCAACTTCTGGGTCTCCAAATTGTCCACGTGGCCAGAGCTAGCCTTTTATGCCTTGGAGGTGCTGGCCTGACCGGCGGCCAGCGTTTTGTCTGAACGTGTATTCAGCACGGCAGGGGGCGTCATTACAGACAAACGCAGCCGCCTGTCTACAGCCAATGTGGACAAGCTGACGTTCATAAAAATGAACCAGGCATGGATCCCACAGGACCTGTCCATCCCTTGTGCAGATTAGATATTAACTACCTCCCCTTAACAATATATTATTCTACTCCAGGGCACTTCCTCATTCAATACTATTTTTATTTTCATTTTACCATTATATTGCGGGGCAACCCAAAGTTGAATGAACCTCTCCTCTGTCTGGGTGCCGGGGCCTAAATGTGTGACAGTGGCCTGTTCCAGTGGTGGGTGATGTGAAGCCTGATTCTCTGCTATGACATGAAGACAGATTCTGTGCTGACATAAGGCCAGATTCTCTGTTACGGGACCTCTCTCCTCTGTCTGGGTGCCGGGGCCTAAATATGTGACAGTGGCCTGTTCCTGTGGTGGGTGACGTGAAGCCTGATTCTCTGCTATGACATGAAGACTGATTCTGCGCTGACATGAAGCCAGATTCTCTGCTATGGCATGAAGAGACTGATTCTCTGCTGACATGAAGCCAGATTCTTTTCTATGGCATGAAGAGACTCTCTGCTATGGGACCTCTGTCCAATTGATATTGGTTAATTTTTATTTTTTTAATTTTTATTTTAATTCATTTCTCTATCCACATTTGTTTGCAGGGGATTTACATACATGTTGCTGCCTTTTGAAGCCCTCTAGCTCTTTCCTGGGCTGTTTTACAGCCTTTTTAGTGCCCAAAAGTTCGGGTCCCCATTGACTTCAATGGGGTTCGGGTTCGGGACGAAGTTCGGGTCGGGTTCGGATCCCGAACCCGAACATTTCCGGGAAGTTCGGCCGAACTTCTCGAACCGGAACGTCCAGGTGTTCGCTCAACTCTAACTTTTTGTTTTAAAAGCAGAGAAATTTTGAAAATTGCAAATTTTTTAAACTTTTTGGTAAATTTGGGATTTTTCCATAAATAAAGGTGAAATATATTGACTCAAATTTATGACTGTCATGAAGTAGAATGTGTCACGAGAAAACAATCTCAGAATGGCTTGGATAAATAAAAGTGTTCCAAAGCTATTACCACATAAAGTGACGCATGTCAGATTTGTAAAATTTGACCTGGACAATGGGGCATCAATGATCCTTGGTCATGAAAGGGTTAATCTGTATGTTCGGTGGGTGACATATACCCATTTTTGGTGTGAGATTCACGTGCACTTTATACGTGACAGGGAAATTAATCTATAGGGTGGGCCATTTATATGGATACACCTTAATAAAATGGGAATGGTTGGTGATATTAACTTCCTGTTTGTGGCACATTAGTATATGTGAGGGGGGGAAAATTTTCAAGATGGGTGGTGACCATGGCGGCCATTTTGAAGTCGGCCATTTTGAATCCAACTTTTGTTTTTTCAATAGGAAGAGGGTCATGTGACATATCAAACTTATTGGGAATTTCACAAGAAACAATGGTGTGCTTGGTTTTAACGTAACTTTATTCTTTCATGAGTTATTTACAAGTTTCTGACCACTTATAAAATGTGTTCAATGTGCTGCTTATTGTGTTGGATTGTCAATGCAACCCTCTTCTCCCAATCTTCACACACTGATAGCAACACCACAGGAGAAATGCTAGCATAGGCTTCCAGTATCCGTATTTCAGGTGCTGCACATCTCGTATCTTCACAGCATAGACAATTGCCTTCAGATGACCCCAAAGATAAAAGTCTAAGGGGGTCAGATCAGGAGACCTTGGGGGCCATTCAACTGGCCCACGACGACCAATCCACTTTCCAGGAAACTGTTCATCTAGGAATGCTCGGACCTGACACCCATAATGTGGTGGTGGGTGCACCATCTTGCTGGAAAAACTCAGGGAACATGCCAGCTTCAGTGCATAAAGAGGGAAACACATCATCATGTAGCAATTTCGCATATCCAGTTACCCCCTTAGACTTTTATCTTTGGGGTCATCTGAAGGCAATTGTCTATGCTGTGAAGATACAAGATGTGCAGCACCTGAAACTACGGATAATGGAAGCCTGTGCTAGCATTTCTCCTGCGATGTTGCTATCAGTGTGTGAAGAGTGGGAGAAGAGGGTTGCATTGACATTGACAATCCAACACAATGGGCAGCACATTGAACACATTTTATAAGTGGTCAGAAACTTGTAAATAACTCATGAAAGAATAAAGTTACGTTAAAACCAAGCACACCATTGTTTTTCTTGTGAAATTCCCAATAAGTTTGATGTGTCACATGACCCTCTTCCTATTGAAAGAACCAAAGTTGGATTCAAAATGGCTGACTTCAAAATGGCCGCCATGGTCACCACCCATCTTGAAAAGTTTCCCCCCTCACATATACTAATGTGCCACAAACAGGAAGTTAATATCACCAACCATTCCCATTTTATTAAGGTGTATCCATATAAATGGCCCACCCTGTAGTTAATCTGACTGTTAGTTCGGCTGGTGACATATACCCACTTTTGGTGTGAGATACACGTGCACTGCATACGTCACAGAGAAATTAATATAGTTAATCTGTCTGTTAGTTCGGTGGGTGACATATTCCCATTTTTGGTGTGAGCTACACCTGCAATGCATATGTGAGATTGTGGAACAGCTCGTCCTGTATGATGTTTGTGCCTAATTGTATTGAAACTGTCATTTGGCATTTTGGGCACTAGAGGCCACTGTTTTGCAGCCAGCACACTCTGGGATTTGAATATGCAAAGCAGATGATGACTCATGCTGTGTGCTTCTGAAGAAAAACCAGGAAGTGTGAGCTGATCTGAGATGGTGGAAGGATTGTTCTGTGAGAGACTGAATCCGATTCCATCCTGGATTGCGGATGTCCGGGAGTGAATGGACACGCAGAGGAAGGAGATTAGCTGTTGTCCCTTACTGGATCCGGCTCTTTGAAAGAGAGATTGTTCCAGGAAGACCATTTACAGTGTGTGGGCAGAAGTCTAATTATCAAGCAAGGCCGCACGGTTGCTGAGAGGTTGGTGGTCATCCCGGGTAAGCGGCATCCTCGGGCCCAGAACGGACGCAAGTAAGTACATCTGATTACTGATTGTCTTATACTGTGTGGCGCCTGAAGTAACAGAGACTAGCCTAGGCCTGAAACTAGTTAGATAGTTAGGGTTATATGTTTTGCTAGGCCTTACTGTACTGGACTGCGGAGCAGTATTTGACTTGCAGGCTCTGCTGCATCCGCCACCGGCTAGGTGTGTCCTCTTTAATGGCACAGCACGACTTGCAGGCTCTGCTGTGCGCGCCATTGGGCTAGGCCTGTCCCTCGGACAGGGACGGTGACTGTGGGCCTGGGGTATAACTTAGTTTGTGTATACTTATATTGTTGTGTTATCACTATTGTTAAAGTAAAGTTTCTGTTCTTGCATATAAAGCTGGCCTCAGTGTCTCTTTTCTTATCTGTGACTTCGCTGTATCCTGGGGAGCCCACCCCGGTACACGGCTTACACATACATGACAGGAAAATTAATATATTTAATCTAACTGTTAGTTCGTTGGGTGACCTCAAAGAATGAGGAGAACATTAAATAAGGGACGTGGCCCTGGTCGTGGTGCTGCTGGTGGAGCTCCTGTTGCAGGGAGAGGATGTGGTCGATCTGTGCCAGCTACACGCCCAAATGAAACACCTTCCCCAGGTGCACGTATGCCCGAATACCGGTGTACGAATGGTGAGGCCAGAACAAGTAGAGACTGTAGTAGATTGGATGGCTGACAGTGCCTCCAGTTCCTTCACATTGTCTCCCATCCGGTCCCCTGCAGCCCATGGGCATCTGTCTTTCACCTCACCCCCTTGCAAATCAGCCAAGCAGTCTGAGCCCCAAGTCATGCAGCAGTCTCTTATGCTTTTTGATGACTGCTGGTGGGGTTTCCCGGGGCCATTAACCTAGCCCTGCCCCAGAAGTGGAAGAGATTGAGTGCCCTGATGCCCAACCACTTATGTTTCAGGATGTGGACATGGGAGGACCACCGCAGCATGTCTCTGATGATGAAACACAGGTGCCAACTGCTACGGCTTTCTGCCATGTGCAGACCGACAAGGAGGGCAGGGGTGAAGAGTGGGTGAAAGATGATCTGGAGGAGGATGAGGTCCTAGACCCCACAGGGAATCGAGGTCATGTGGGTGACGTGTGCAGTTCGGAGGAAGAGGTGGTGGTCACACAGAGCCAAACGCACAGCAAAAGAGGGATCAGGGTGCAAAAGCAGAGTGGCCGTCCCCTAGTCAGTATGCCTGCTACTGCCCACCGCACCCAGTGACTGAGCACACCAAAGCCAGCTCCAAGGAGTTCCCTGGCGTGGCCGTTCTTCAGACAATGTGCTGACAAGACGCCTGAAGCGAGGCATAAATGTTCTAAACTTGAGTACCACCTGCATGACCAGGCATCTAACTGCAAAGCACGAGCTGCAGTGGAGTACACACATCAAAAACCACAAAAGATCTCAGGCTCCTCTTGCTCCCTCTTCTGCTGCGGTCTCGGCCTCTTCCTCCCCCCTTGGAGTGACAGTGGCACCTGCCACCCCGCAAACAGTGGATGTGGCAGCAACACCACCACCTTCACCACTGTCACCCAGCATGTCCACACTGTCCCATGGAAGCGTTCAGCTGTTCATCCCCCAAACACTGGAGAGAAAGAGGAAGTACCCCCCTACCCACCCGTGATCCCTGGCCCTTAATGCCAGCATTTCAAAATTCCTGGCCTTTGAAATGCTGTAATTCCGTCTGGTGGAGACAGAGACTTATAAAAACATTATGGCTGTGGCTGTCCCACAGTACGCGGTTCCCAGCCGCCACTACTTTTCTAGGCAAGCTATCCCTGCCCCGCACAACCAAGTGGCGGACAAAATCAGGTGGGCACTGCGCAACGCCATCTGTGGCAAGGTCCACATAACTACCGATACGTGAACCAGTAAGCACGGGCAGGGACGTTATATCTCCCTAACTGCAAACTGGGTAAATGCAGTGGCGGTTGGGCCTAAGGCAGATAGCAGTTTGGCGCATGTCCTACTGCCACCGAGGATTGCAGGACATTTCTCATTGCCTCCTGTTGCCTCCTGCTCCTACTCCCCTTCCTCATCTACCGCTTCCTCATCCGGTCAGTGTAACACCTTCACCACCAACTTCAGCACAGCCAGGGGGAAACGACAGCAGGCTGTTTTGAAACTCATCTATTTGGGGGAAAAACCCACACCACGCTGGAGCTGTGGATGGCAATGGAACAACAGACCGATGAGTGGTTGGTGTTGCTGAGCCTTAAGCCCGGCCTGGTGGTGTGCGATAACGGGCGAAATCTCGTAGCAGTTCTGGGGCTAGCCCGTTTGACTCACATCCTTTACCTAGCGCATGTGCTGAATTTGGTGTTGCAGAGGTTCCTGAAAAATTACCCCGACATGTCAGAGCTGCTTCAGAAAGTGCGGACCATCTGTGCGCGCTTTCGGCGTTCTCATCCTGCTGCTGCTCACTTGTCTGCGCTGCAGCGTAACTTCGGCCTTCCCGCTAACCGCCTCATATGCGACGTACCCACAAGGTGGAAACCCAGCTTGCACATGCTGGAGAGACTGTGCGAGGAGCAGCAGGCGATAGTGGAGTTTCAGCTGCAGCACGCACGGGTGAGTTGCACTTCACCACTAATGAGTGGGCCTCCATGCGGGATGTGTGTGCAGTGTTGCGCTGTTTCGAGTACTCCACGAACATTTGCCAGTGCCGATTAAGCAGTCCTCAGCATTACTATCCCACTTCTATGTCTCCTTGAAAAAACGCTTCGGGCGCTGATAGATCAGGGTGTAGCACAGGAGGAAGAGGGATAATTTCCACAGTTATCAGGACAGTCATTCACAAGTGGCTCGGATGGTGGGTTCCTGCACCAACAGAGGCCAGGTACACAACTGTCCAGCCAGGGCACAGTTCTGCAGGATGATGATGATGAGGAGGAACCGTTTTCACAGCAGGGTTGCTCCCAAAGCAGTTTATGGACATCAATGGAGCATGGCTGGGGGGATACAGAGGACACAGACGATACACCTCCCACAGAGGACAGCTTGTAATTGCCTCTGGGCAGGCTGGCACACATGAGCGACTACATGCAGCAGTGCCTGCGCAATGACCGCCAAATTGCCCACATTCTAACCAGTGCTGATTACTGGGTGGCCACCCTGCTGGATCCCCGCTACAAGGACAACGTGCTGTCCTTAATTCCGTCACTGGAGCATGATCAGAAGATGCGCGAGTACAGCGCACGCTGGTAGACACGCTGCTGATGGCATTCACACCTGACAGCGGGGGCTCTGTGGAAGCACAAGGAGAAGGCAGAGGAGGAGGAAGAGGAGGAGGAGGAAGAAGTCGCCAACGCAGCTGGGGAACCACCAGCACCTCAGAAGGGAGGGTTAGCATGGCCGAAATGTAGAAAAGCTTTGTCAGCACGCCACAACAACCAGCACCACCTGCTGATACGGAACGTCTTAGCAGGAGGCAGCATTTCAGCAACATGGTGGAACAGTACGTGTGCACATGCCTACATGTACTGACTGAACTTTTGGGTCTCCAAATTGGGCACATGGCCTGAGCTTGCCCTTTTCGCTTTGCAGGTGCTGGCCTGCCCTGCCGCAAGTGTATTGTCCGAACGTGTGTTTAGCATGGTGAAGGGGGGGATATTCACAGACAAGCGCAGCCGCCTATCCACAGCCAACGTGGACAAGCTCATGTTCATTAAAATGACCCAGGCATGGATCCGTACTTTGTGCTGAATAGACAAGTAAACCGGCCGCACCCAGCCATTGTTATGCTCCAGTGCACTTTCTCTTTGCATTCTCTTTTCTATTTCCCAATGTTTTGGGGTCTTCTCAAATTTATAATAAATAAATAAATGAAAAAAAAAACAAAAAAAAACTGTGTTGGCTACCTCCTCCTCCTCCACCGCTGCTTCCACCTACACCACCGCCTCCTCAACCTCCTACCCCACTTTGACCTCCGCCTCCTAGTTCAAGGTTATTATTTTTAATTTTTTCTATTCTATGTTATTTTAAGTCATTTCCCTATCCACATTTGTTTGCAGGGCAACTGTCCTGCTCTTACACCGATTTTGCTTCCTCTCTAGCCCTTACTGCCATTTTAGTGCACCAAAGTTCAGATCCCTATTGACTTCAATAGGGTTCGGGTTCGAGTTCAGGTCAAGTTCGGTCCTGAACCCCAACTTTGACCCGAAGTTTGGCCGAACCCAGCGAACCCAAACATCCACGGGTCTGCTTTTCTGTTCTAGTACACTACAAAGGATTCTTTGGGGTTGTGGAGAAGCCTCCATGTTTGTCCACAGCAAACTCACCGAACAATGGCTTATGGAGCTTTCTTTGTGGACTAGAGCATTACCATGCTGGAACAGAAGAAAACATTCCAAAAACTTGGACACATATGATTGTCCAAAATCTCTTGGTACACCAATGCATTTATATTTGCCTTCACTAATAACCTGACCCAAGACAATGAGTGGCCTAGGCCAAACCCTGAAAAACATCTGCATAGTATTATCCCCCAGCCCTCACATTGGGCCACCGATTTCTTGGCAATATGATATCAGTAATCTGCCAAGATCAATGTTTCCTTACATCTGGACGGGGAGCTAAGTAAAAAATCTATTATCATTATTTTGTCATCATTGTACCATCTCTTTTTCTCACCCCCTGATGAGCCTTGCCTTAGGTGAAACGCGTAGGGGTTTCTTTTTTGTATAATGGAAGTGTTGGTGTATGACTATCTGCGGCACACTAGACACTATCCATATATCTATATATTATTGTTTTTGTTGTTTTTCTATCTTTTTGGTATTTGTTATATCCCATATCTATAGGGTTTTAACAGGGATACTCTAGGAGTAGGCACGGGGATAGACTAGGGTTTGACAGGGATAGTATCCCCTGTGGTCCCCTGATCATCCTCCTTTTGATTTATCTTTTTCCTGTTGACAATCTATTTATTTTTCTCCTCTGGAGGATTACATCACTTATTATTAGTTACTAGGTACCGCTGTACCAATACCCATTACTCTATCATTAAAGGTATTTTTTAAGTCACGTTCATTCTCTATACTTTAATAGTATTATCCCTCCCATACCAAACTTTACAGTTGGCACAAGGAAGTCAGGCAAGTAATGTTATCCAGTCATTCGCCAAACACAGACTCATCCATCAGACTCTCAGATATAGAAGTGTGATTCATCACAACACAGCACACATTTCCACTGCTCCAAAGTGCATCAGTGGCATAGTTTACAACAGTCCATCCAACTCTTCACATTGTTCTTGGTAATGTAAGGCTTGCAAGGCTTGCCTACAGTTTTTGGCCATGGGTGTCCATGTCATGAAGTTCCTAGCCCACATTTGTTGTGCTAATGTTAAAGCCAGAGGAGGTTTGGAACTCTATAGTTAATGAGTCATCAGAGCATTGGCGACTTATGTGCACTATGCACAGGAGCATTCAGCAACTCGGATCTGTAACCTTAAAAGGTCTGCCACTTAATGGATGAGTTTCTGTGGCTCCTAAATGCTTACACTTTACAACATTACAACTGACTTGTTACAACAGTGACATCCTATTACAGTACCACACTCAAATTCAGTCAGCTCTTTAGAATGACACATTCTTTCATAAATTTATGTAAAGGCAGACTGCATGGCTAGGTGTTGGATTTTATACACCTGTGGGAAAGGGACTGAATGAAACACCTGAATTTAATGATAAAGAAGTGCGTCCCAATACTTTTGCCCATATAGTGTAGTTGTCCTCACTGTTTGTGATCCTGACACAAAAAGCCTTGTAGAAACCCAGTGAACACATACATTAATCGTACAGATTTTTTTGATAAATTCAGTTACAAATCATACCAAACCAATGAGAGAGAGAGAAAGAGGAGAGAGAGAGACCCTAGTACAGAAAAGGGTGTTTCTCAACAATATACAGTACAGACCAAAAGTTTGGACACACCTTCTCGTTCAAAGAGTTTTCTTTATATTCATGACTATGAAGGCATCAAAACTATGAATTAACACGTGTGGAATTATATACATAACAAACAAGTGTGAAACAACTGAAAATATGTCATATTCTAGGTTCTTCAAAGTAGCCACCTTTTGCTTTGATTACTGCTTTGCACACTCTTTGCATTCTCTTGATGAGCTTCAAGAGGTAGTCCCCTGAAATGGTCTTCCAACAGTCTTGAAGGAGTTCCCAGAGATGTTTAGCACTTGTTGGCCCTTTTGCCTTCACTCTGCGGTCCAGCTCACCCCAAACCATCTCGATTGGGTTCAGGTCCGGTGACTGTGGAGGCCAGGTCATCTGGCTCAGCACCCCATCACTCTCCTTCATGGTCAAATAGCCCTTACTTTCAAAGTTTTCCCAATTTTTCGGCTGACTGACTGACCTTCATTTCTTAAAGTAATGATGGGCACTTGTTTTTCTTTACTTAGCTGCTTTTTTCTTGCCATAATACAAATTCTAACAGTCTATTCAGTAGGACTATCAGCTGTGTATCCACCTGACTTCTCCTCAACGCAACTGATGGTCCCAACCCCATTTATAAGGCAAGAAATCACACTTATTAAACCTGACAGGGCCCATCTGTGAAGTGAAAACCATTTCAGGGGACTACCTCTTGAAGCTCATCAAGAGAATGCCAAGAGTGTGCAAAGCAGTAATCAAAGCAAAAGGTGGCTACTTTGAAGAACCTAGAATATGACATATTTTCAGTTGTTTCACACTTGTTTGTTATGTATATAATTCCACATGTGTTAATTCATAGTTTTGATGCCTTCAGTGTGAATCTACAATTTTCATAGTCATGAAAATAAAGAAAACTCTTTGAATGAGAAGGTGTGTCCAAACTTTTGGTCTGTACTGTATATGCGTTGCCTAAGGGGTACTCTTTTTCATTATGAAGAGCCCATAATTTGCAGAGTATGTGTGCACAGTATTGTAGTCCAGGTGATGCCCCTCTGGGTTGCTGGGAAAGATATTGAAATTGGCTTTTATGGCAATGTGAACAGTAATGTGTACGGTGAAGCCCTGGAAGGGGTGTAAATCTCATCTAGGTGAGATAAGTAAAGTTCAGGAAGATGGCGCTGGCTTCAGCAAACCTGGTTGCTGAAGCTATTTTCTTTATTTATTCAGGGCTGGATTTTATTGGATTGGGATGGTAGGTTTGGCAGTGAGACCTCCCAATCCACCCCCCTCATTCCAGGGCATGTTTTCCTATCACCTGAGGTGATCGCAGTTGAGGCCTGCTGTAATTAGGCCGACATAAAGCACCTCCCAGTGTGTCAGTCTGGGGAGGGAGAGAAATAGTGTTTGTGAAGCAGAGTCCTGCTGAGGCTCTGGGTGTGTGGTCTCAGCTAGCAAGGCAGAGGGGCCACAAGGCTAGGGTATAGCCTGAAGTTTGGGGGACGCAGTGATGCCTGTGAAAAGAGGGTCACTAGGTCAGAGTCGGGACGACTACTGGACCACAATCCCCAAAAAAGGTACTGGAATTGCCACAGCCTGGAGGCTGATGGATTAATGTTGGCTGAGGGAAGCCGCATATGATGTTCATGTGTGAACTGTGCTCTACAAATGAGGTAGGGACGTAATTTGTTTAGGTAGTGCCTAGACGGGCAGGCCTTTATTTGTGTTTTAAGTGTTGGCGGTGCGGGAACCTCACCCCACCCAGTGATGTATAACTGGACTATCCTGTATGAGAAGAGTGCCAAAATAAATGCACAGTTTGAACATGAAAATCCATTGTCTGGCGAGATATATGTGAGTGTAACCCCCGGAAAAGAGACAATCCCTTACAATTGGTGGAGGATGCGTGCAGCAACAACAGCAGGTTGCTAACAAGACTGGTTGCTAGGGGCAATGACAGGCAGAAAGAGCAAGTGCTGCTCGTGCTATTCCGGACACTTTCTGCTGTGCTGCAAGTAAAAGTGTGTGGAGCTTAAAGGTCCAGACACCCGGTGAAAGAGACTGTCCTGTTGAATTTTTTTTTTTCTTCGGGTGTGGTCACTGAGGTCTGTGAAGATCCACCTACAGCAGGATTGCGCAATGGATGGTTCGTGGATATGAAGGTCTGACAAAAGATATGAAAAATCCCATGAGATGGTGATTGGGGGATGCCAGCTGTGGGTCACGCTAGACTCCGGCCGACAAGTGTCTCGGGTCATGACCGAAACTCTGTACTTTATGAAGAGGGGACCAGAGACAGATACCACTGTCTCTTTTCTTCGTAATGGACTATGGCTCAGTGCAATGGGAGCTCTTGAAGTGTGAGACCCTGAGAGTGGAGTGTGTGCTGGGCAAAGACTTTTCTGGTATTTGGGCAGCTGTGGAGCGGAAAAAGCGAGTTAAGTTATGCGGCCAGAGTTCCGTAGGAACAGCAAATGTGTGCCGTTGCCAAGGGCAACCGCCAGGAAGAAAAGGAGGTGGAGAGCAGTGCGGCTCTCAGGAGATCTTACGTTTCCTGCACGTGTGCACAAAGTCTTAAAGGGTGCGTATCGAGTGACCGTGTGGAAAAAGACTGGAGTCAAGGCCAAGGCATTTCTCGTGGCAACTACTGCATTGAAGAGAAGGGCGATGACCGTGCTAGAGATATTCCTGGACTACCCTCATCGCTCATGAGTGCCGAATCGTGGACGACAATTAGTAAGATCATTCTGATTATCCCTTGTGTAGCAGACCCAGTGACGTTGAGCCGGCGGCAGTTGCTACCTGCTGGGCCGGTGGGGGATACGTCACCGAGGCGAAAAACTGTTACGAAAATGTGTGACAATGTGGAAAATGCGGTAAGCCTGTTGTGATTGCTCCCTCGCAGAAATCTGCAGGGGAGAAGGTTACTGTGTTGCCTAAAGTGCCTGTGACCAAGGCTAGATTTGTGATGGCAAAAATCAGAGATCCCATGCTAGCACGGGTAAGAGGTAGCATGATAGTAAAACCTGAGACTGGTAGAATGAAATGTTTGGGACAATTATGCGGATACTATGGACTATCCGTTGGTCCTCACTGAGGGTGAGACCATGGTGAGAACTGAGACTGATGAACTTGGTAATGCAAAAGTGCTCATACATGAGTGAATGTTTGGCCCTGATTTCCCTTTGTTCCATGATTTGTGGGGAAGTGGAAACACTTCTGCAGTCAGTGATAAAGCGGCAGAACTGGTACATAGCTCTTTAAATGAAGTGACCATTTGAAACAATGATGCTGATAAGGTGCAAGGGGATTGTACCCAGTTTGGGGAAATGCATAATGTGATGTCATGTGAAATATGTGATGATGATGACATGCCTTTTCCATTGCAGGTTGTGGACAGGGGAGAAGAGCCCCCTGTAGGTAAAAATGTAAATGATGCAGAAGTGCGGATAAATGTTGTGAGTGCAGAGTAGAGCGAACCTACAGTGGTGAACATGCAGGAAAGTGTGGCAGTCCTAGAGGGTGTACCACACGTACCAGAGGTGGATATGCAGTCTCCACAGGGTTCTATGGTTGCAAAGGAGGTGTCCCATGTGGGGTTTGGCTTATCGGTGCCCCTAGAGGTCAGGATTGAGAATGACCCGAGCAGTATATATGACGTATGTGCTTTGACCGATAGCAACTCAGAGAGGGAAGCTACCATGTCAAGGTCGTACGAAATTAAGGTAGTTGCTAGTAGCCTCCAGACGACAGTTATACCTGACATGACAAGAGATAAGTGGGGAGATGTCAGCATAGGGTGTGACAATTATACCCAGGCAGTGGAAGACTTCCTGGCAGGTCTGACCAGCCAAAAAGAGCGTGTAGAAGAGCATGACCGACTGTTGGCAGAGGCTCACTACCAGCTGGTCCTGGCTGGTCAGTACAGCTGCAAACTTGAAGATGTTTTTGCCCGCTACGCACAGTCCCTAGATACACTAGAGAAGGGACTAGCTATTCGCGCAGGGCAACTGGAGAAAGCTCCAGAAGAGTCAAAGGAGGAGACTCAGAAATAGATGAATGAACTAAAGGATCTAGAGTCACAAATAGAAGCGAAAATTCTCCAACTTCAAGAGGAACTTGCAGCTTCTGAGCGATCCAGACGTCATGCAGAGAAGGAAAGAGATGAGCTGGCTGATGAGGTCTCAAACAGCATCTCAGAAAAATCTGCTCTCTTGGAGGAGAAAAGACAGTTGGAAGTCAGGATTGCTCAACTTGATCAAGAGTTGTGTGATCGGATGGTGGACCTGGACCACCAGAGACAAATTGTGTCTGAGTTGGAGAAGAAACAGAAAAAGTTTGACCAGCTCCTGGCTGAAGAGAAAAACATCTCGGCCCGGTATGCCAAAGAATGTGACCGAGCGGAGACTGATGCTCGTGAGAAGGAGACCAAGGCCCTCTCCTTGGCTAGAGCCCTTGAAGAAGCACTTGAGGAGCAAGATGAATTTGAGAGGATGAACAGTCAACTCAAAGCACAGATGAAAGATGCCAAGAAGTCTAAGCCAGAGCCTGTTAAGAATGGGTCTGGAGCTGGTGGCGCCATGGTGCCGGCTTTGCAGAAAAGATGGAAGATGGTTCTGCGGAACCAGGTAATGTGGCTGATATGGATGCTGAATCCAACAGACTCATTGTAGTGAGTAGCCAGGACCTGGTCATGAAAGACATTCCCTCTGCTGTCAATGTCTTCCAGAAAGCCAGCGGTCTGCTGGGGAAGAAATACGAGGATGTTGTCTACTACTGTGAGATGGCTCTCCTAGAGCCTACATGAATGGGGAACAATATCCTGGGTGACCCTCTGGAGGGAATTCCATAAGACGAAGAGTCTGTTAAAGACCCCAGTGTATCCAGTTCCTCCAACCTTGATAAGAAAGAAAATGAGGAATTAAGAAGGCAGGTATATGATACCATGTCCAAGAAGGATGAGAAGGCTCACAAAGTGAATGGAGACTCCAAAGAGACAAAGGCTGAAGAAGCTAAGGCCGATGAGTTGGAGTGGGAGAAATCCTCAGATGTTGCAGAAATCAAAGAAGAGGCTGAAGGAGAGTCTACCTGAGTGGAAAAAGCCACTGAAGAAGCAGAGGTCTCTTAAACTGAAGCCAAACCTGAGCTAACCCCTGGGGGGAGTAAAGGAAAAAGAGAGATGTTATCTGTTAATAGAATAAAGAAACAAAGCGAGTGTGAACACCATGTGACATCAGAGCGGCTAAAGGGTGGTATAAAACTGACCAGCTGGATCTCCAACAAGAGGAAGAGCCGGGAGCTTCCCGTGGAAAACGTGGCTGTAAAGGTTACGGAAGTTAAAGGTCATGGGCCTAAGAAGAAATCTGAAAAAGAAGCAAGCCAAAAAACTAAGAAGTTCTCCAGCAAAGAGGGCATGGTACGATGTGGGAAATTCCCCAGACCGCCAGTCTAAAGAAGAGGGGGGGGGGGGGGGGGGATATGTGGCAATGTGAACAGTAATGTGTACGGTGAAGCCCTGGAAGGGGTGTATATCTCATCTAGGTGAGATAATTAAAGTCCAGGAAGATGGCGCTGGCTTTAACAAACCTAGTTGCTGAAACTATTTTCTTTATTTATTCAGGGCTGTATTTTATTGGATTGAGATGGTAGGTTTGGCAGTGGGACCTCTCAATCCACCCCCCTCATTCCAGGGTATGTTTTCCTATCATCTGAGGTGATCGCTGGTGGGACCTGCTGTAATCAGGCCAACATAAAGCATCTCCCAGTGTGTCAGTCTGGGGAGGGAGAGAAATAGTGTTTGTGAAGCAGAGTCCTGCTGAGGGTCTGGGTGTGTGGTCTCAGCTAGCAAGGCTGAGGGGCCACAAGGCTAGGGTATAGCCTGAAGTTTGGGGGTCACTAGGTCAGAGTCGGGAGGACTACTGGACCACAATCCCCAAAAAAGGTACTGGAATTGCCACAACCTGGAGGCTGATGAATTATTGTTGGCTGAGGGAAGCCGCATATGATGTTCATGTGTGAACTGTGCTCTACGAGTGAGGTAGGGACATATTTTGTTTATGTAGTGCCTAGACATTTTAAGTGTTGGCGGTGCGGGAACCTCACCCCACCCGGTGATGTATAACTGAACTATCCTGTATGAGAAGAGTGCCAAAATAAATGCACAGTTTGGACATGAAAATCCTTTGTCTGGCGAGATATCTGTGAGTGTGACCCCCTGAAAAGAGACAATCCCTTACACTTTCACAAATCAATATGACACCAGCAGATGTTAGACATGTAAATTTGCATATATTGTACCCAGAAATCCAGAGGAGCATTGTCTAGCCTACAGTAGTTGTCATGTATATCAGCTGGTCTCTATAATAGAAATAGTACGCACCCAGAGGTTCCCCATAAGGCCTTGTAGCTCGAATTGTTGTACTTATCTGCTTCTCTTCTGATTAAGGGCATTTGTAGATGTGAGGCTAGTTTAGCTAGTTTTCTTGCTTTACATGTTTAAAAGGCAGAAAGGCACCTCTGCCAATTTGTGGTGTGAAAATAATGCAGGACTCATATTGCTGCTGTGTTCTTCTTATTTTTTATTTTTTTTTGAAAGCCCAAAGTCGTGCTTTCTCACCCCGTGCAACAAAATAGTGCAGCGTGCCACACAAAAACGTGCACTAGGTCGCGGTCTATCGCAGGCCCTCTCCAAAAGAGAAGGGCCCCCCACAAACCATTCCCAATCCCTCCGGGGCCGAAGCTTCTGCAAGGGACTGGGACAAATGGCAACCCTCAGCTGAAGCCAAGGGTACGCCCATCTATGCTCCCGGCTTTCGCCTAGGCTGCCACCCAAGGCGTCAGCCAGGAGCTTCAACAAGGTCTGGACTCTCCCCGGAGGGAGAGCCCAAGGGGTTTGGCAGAGGGGTGAGGAACCAATATGGTCACACACACCCCCTAGACCTCAAGGAGGGGGTACCCGTAAGGGCGCCGCAACCCTAAAAATCCTAGTGGACACAACAAACGTGTAAAAGTGCACACAGTGAACATAAAAAATAAATTAAGTGAACGTGTGCCATTACGGTCCGGACATTCGACCGGAATTATAAAAATTCCTCGTATTTACAAGGCCGAAGCCGAGCTAATAGAGGTGTGTGCGCTAAAAATGTGAGAAAGGAAAGTGCATGTACAAATGTGCCATCACTCTGTGGGCCTAAAAAGAACCCAGTAAGTTAAGGCACCCCCGGGACACCACTACCACTTCGGGCTTTCAACACAACCCAGCCTCATGGCTTCGATCCAGCAGAGCGCACTGGTAGCTTCGCATAGAAGGACACTACTACTCCCGCGCTCCACTACCCAAGGTTGTGTTCTTCTTATAGTTTACCCGCTTATACATCTCTCAATGCTAGATGAAGTGAACCAGAATTCCTCAAGTGAAACTTGGTTAACTAGCCTTGTGGGGCGCTCTTTATAATTAGGGAGACCAAAATGCCTGGCGACACTACTCTAGGAAGAATATATCACAAATTGCATATCTTAATTCTTCTAGCATTAGATAGGATATCCTCTCTTTTCTTTTTTTGTCAGGCAAGCTAATTTGCATACCATTGGCTTTCTGAGAAAGACATTCAAATTAGCGTTTCTTATGCCAGCTGAATTAAGATATGTGGTTTGCATATTCCCATCTGATAATTTTATGGCATTGCCATTAAATATTCTATAATATTATGAGGGGAGACACCTGGGACACATGTCTATTAGAACAAAAATCCTGACCTCCCAGCTCCCTGTAGGTAGTCCCACGAACTATGTGAGAGTTTTGAGAACAGCAGGTGACCAGGAACACAACTGTGTAGAGTGACACAACTTGAAGAAGCCTCATTTTACGAGGGGTGGGGTTGAGTAGCCGATTCTTTAACTATGTTATCATATGAATTTCTATAGAGAGAAAACCCCCTTAAAATATTAAAATAAAAAGCAAAAACAACAAGAAAGACAGCTAGCTTGAGAGTTCATTCTGAACATGTAGGTGTCATGAGAGACAGTTTTGCCTAGTTGTATCAAAGATGTAGCAGTCAAGAAACATGACATAGAATTGAACATGGATATAAGCCTTCAAATAATAATGACAGTTCTATAAGCCTAAATCCAAATTTTCGATTTTCTTGAATTATTTTTCACATATAATAGATGGATCCAGTTTATCAGAAGAATTATGCAGTATATAAAGGAAGATGACTTACAGAAAGATGTATGGATGCTGCTGCATAAACCATGAGAAGCCTATGGATCCAAACAGAAGGCAGAACATTCTACACCAGTGTTTCTCAATGTTTTCAAGCCAATTAACCCCTAGTGACAATAAGTTCCAACCAAGTACCCCCAAGGAAGCAATCAGTTCTCACTGTGAACAAAAATAAGGCTCTGTTCACATCGCCATAAGAGGTTCCAAAGCCTCCAATGGCAGTTCTATCAGATTTGATGGGTAGAAAAGCGCAACATGCTGTGTGTGAAAAACACCACAATGGGACCCCAACATGCCCCATTGTAAGTCACTGTAAAGGGCTGTGTGGTGCTGTTATATGATGAATTTGACATTGTGTCATGGAATCCTATCTGCTTTGGTGAAAAAATGCATTTATGTCCTGCCCATTTATATAGAACATGCCCCAGCCAACACAAATAGTGGTCCCGTTCAGCAGACCCCAAGATGAATACAGACCACACAGGATTTCCAGGTGCATGTGACTTTTAAGCAAAATTTATCGTTTCTCACAGTTAAAGGGGTTATCCCATGACTAATGCAAAAAAATGAAAATCGTGCATCATATTGTACATGACAATACGTTTCTAACAAAGCTAGAACCAGCCCTGTACCTCACATGGATCCAGAAATCTCCCCATTCATTTCTCTGCCAGATTTATATTAAGCTGGCAGCTGAAGGGGAGTGTCTTCTGCTGCAGCTAAGGGGGCGTGTCTCAGCTCTCCCTATCACAGATCAGGAGGTTATTTAAGGATGAAACTGAGCATGTGCGGCCGTCTTAGTGAGCAGGTCAAATAAATAAGAAAAAGGACGAAGAGCAGGTGGCGCTTTACAGATACATTATATTGAATAACTCAGTAGCTATGCTAACTTTTTTAATTACATGTAGGTACAAAAGTGTTCAGATCCAGGTGCTGGTTTGAAAACTGTAGAATATTTTTCGTGGGACAACCCCTTTAAGGTAATTTCAATAAGATGCAAACTTGTCAATAGAAAAGCTGAATCTCTCTCATTGAAATGAATGAGAACACAACTAATTGCAGCACATCAAAATTGCAGTCAGCTAAAGTTGCACAAAATTTTAGACTCAATGCTTTTTTTTATCACTTGTCTTATGGTCTAGACTAGCCTAGAATGCCTCACATCTGGGTGCAACATCAGCATCCACAATCAATTTGTAGCTGTAAAATCGTGCCATATGAACATCTAAACCTGTGTACAAAGACTCAGCTCCCAAAATGTGTGATTGCCATCTACCAGCAAACTCCACAGAAGTCACTTACAACAGTTTTATTGATATCTACAGAGAGAAAAATAAAATGGTGCATTTCAAAACACAAAACAGTCACATCATAAGATAACGCCAGACCATACTAGTGATATGAGATACTATGCGAGATTTCAAATACATATACACTGCTGTACAGAAGTCTCCAGTGGGGGGATGAGTAGGTCTGTAGGACATATGAACCCAGGGCAAGACCTGGTATCAGATCACTAATATGACGCAGAAACAGAACCCAGCATGACCAGCGTGAACCCTGGGGTCTCCACCACTAATCAGCCAAAATTGGCCTCCAGCAGTTGGCATCTGAACCTCTCACAACTTATCTGGCACCAGCAGGGAATGAAGTGATGAGTAACTGCTTGATGAGTCAACTGCAGCTCAGTCTCAGTGGGAGTGACTATGTGGAACTCAGCATACAGATCAAGTTGTGGCCTGTTGCATCTTCCATCAAAACTGGCTCCTCCACCTCTTTGAATTTGGAACCAGCAGGAGGAGGAGGCTCTTAACCGCCATCCTCTCATCCCCACTACTGTATATCTGCCCAAATGCTTGTGACAGACGATGAAGTGCTGTGGGGCTGAATGCGCAAGTTACATCGCCAAAGCAGCTTCCAGGAATGGGTCTTCCTGGACAACTATGCAGCCATAAGGTAGATTAAGTACTTATAAGTATCATACAGCATCTCAACCAGCCTATGCATCAATATAAAAAAAAAAAAATAGGCAGCTTACATAACAAAATACCCAGGTTATTATTACAGATTTATTGGGTGTCTGAGATGACTTCTAGGCACAGAGGTAGGCAATGTCCTCTTTCCCCAGGAACCCACTATAGCTGCAGGGCCCCCATCATGAATCATCTTGCAGCATCCTGCTTCTGCCTGCTGCTGTGTGAGCATGTGTTCTTGGCTCACGTAGTTGGGCTCTAGGCACCCTAGTCTGACACTGCAGGGCCAATCCTCTGTGAGCTGCCACTATCCCCTCTACAGTTGCTGACACAACTCCTACCCCCAGGGATACTGGTTGCCGAAATCAAGTCCACACTATTGAGTCTGTATTTTGCTGCATTTCTGGAGGGCGCTCAACTGCTAAAATAAGAAATAATAAGAAAAATGTATAGTGCTGTGGCACTCCTCTCCCTCAGTACATGTGCAGTACCCCAGAATAGGGCCACTGCAAAGGGTAAATTATTGGAATATTATATTGTTACGTGAAATGTTATTTATTATATTTGTACACTCAATAGTACTGCATGGACAAGAAAGAGTTACCTTGGCTCATCTCCTTAGCTTGCTAGTAGATGGACCTGAGTTGTGCCCCTGGATAGTCCGTATGTAGTTAGAGTGTATCTGTGCAACAGTTAGTACCTACTTGTGCATTTTCCTCAGAGCAAGGCCCGAGCTCAGAGAACCTTCATCTCTGAGACATCTACAGCCAAGGAAGCACCTTTACCATCCAGAAAAAGGAAATCAGAAGGTCCAGAATCTGCAAGGTAGTGCATTGGAGTCAGACAGCAAGGTACTGTGCACGTTTATGCTGTGAAAGGAAACATTGCTAACGCACCCTTCCATATTTTGAGATGGTTTGGCCAACCATATCTTAACTCTTAAGCCTCAGCCTGGGAATTACAGAAACATTTGCAAAGAACTTCACTACATAAGTAAAGTTCTGCAGAGAGACTATAGAGAGACAGAAATAAGGAGTACTACAGCCTCTATCATTGTTGCTGTCCATACATTGCTATTGGGAAGAATTGCACTGTGATCTGTGTCTGTTGGAACTTTGTCTTGTAAGGTGGACTACTAATACTCCTACTAATACTTTAGTAAAGAGAGACTTCTTTATTGATATCAACTAGCCTGGTTACAGACTTCATCCTCAGCTGACCACTGCTTTCAAACTCCCGCCATGCACCATGCCAAAACACTCAATATCAAGGGCACCCCAATCACCAGCAGACAGGAGCCTAAGACCAAGGTGTGCCCCAAGGGAAGGAATGGTGCACCCTCCGGTCACTGCACTCTCTGGGGAAGGAGACAGGCTGAGAGGCCTGTCTCATTTACCATTTACTATTTTAGGCATAGAAAAAGATCTAAATGTAAGACAGCTCCGAAGCGGTCTTACATTTAGAAGTGGAAGTGAATAAACAGAAGTTATGTAAAAGGCAGATGCCTCTTCATAACTCCCGTAGATCAAAAAACGGCTGCAGGGACATAGTGTTATGTAGTGCTGACATTAGCACATCGCTAATGTCAGTCAGCTACATAACGGTACTTCTGGTGGTAGAAACCCTTTAACTATGTAAGTCTATGTAAAGGACTTACAATAAAAGCTTCAAATAGCTGCAGACCTAACTCACAATCCTGTAGAGTGCATTCAAACCAAGTGCCGTAATCATTGTGCTTAAACGCTGTACAATTATCTAGATAGCAGATTGCTGTGACTTATAAGGGTGATTGAAATGGCCATTCTTGGATATTGAAGAATTAACTTTTCAAGTGTGTTTTTAAATGGCAATTTAACATTTTCAGAAAAAGTACTGAATTCACCCAAGAACGCTCATAAATTCACAAACCAGTCTGAATATAAATTCTCTAGGCCAAATACTGTATAGTCAAGTTTATTTGTGGCCATCATCAAAAGACAATTTGCTCAACCTCACATGCTATAATGAGCAATAAAAATGGACATGAAAATGCATGTAATAAAAATTACCCAAGAGTAAGTACTCCTACTTCTACCACTGATTTGCACATGCTCTTAGGATGTCCCACCACTTGACCCTACGACCTACGTCAACATGACAAGCATGATGATGGATGTCTGATAATGCAGAACAACAGTCCTCACAGCTATGTAGAACTGTTGAAATCACAGTACTGACCTGGCTGTCAGTAGAATGCTGATGTCAAATAATGAGAGCCGATTCAATTCAACTCAACTGAAAGACTCTCATTAAAATTTCTAGGAGCTGTCTAGGGTTAGAAGAAACATGGCTGCTTTCTTCCAAAAACAGTGACACACCTGTTTAGGGGTTGTGTCTGGTATTGCAGCGTGGTCCCATTGAAGTGAATGGGACTGAGATGCAATACCGCACACAACCTATGGACAAGGGTGGTACCGATTCTGGAAGAAAACCACCATATTAATCTAATCCTGACTTTTAAAGGGGTTGTATGTCAGATTTTTTTTTAGGTTCAGAGTAGCATAAAAAAATAAATAAATAATAATCCCTGCTTTTTGTGTTTCAACGATTGTTGGGTCCCCATTGGTCTCCGTATCAAGGAGTAGAGGAGTAGGTGGATCCATATAAGCAAAAAGAGTGAGGAGCGACTAGGAAGTGAATAATAAGATAATCTCACCTTAATCAATGCAAGTCTAGTCCTCTACTGAAAATGAGACTTTTTTTTAAATGTATACTTTTATTTAAAATGTAGGTGCACCAATCACTTGTAAAAAAATATCCTTACAGGGAACCTGACATCTCGTATATGTAATGTTAAATGCCCACAGTACCTTATTCATGCACTCATGGGACTCTGGAAGCAGTTCTAGTTGCGGTATTTTGATTAGTAAATGGGCTAAAAATGCACTTTTAGGGGGTCATTTATCAAGCTGAAATACGACAAAATTAGTTGTATTTCAGGCGCAGATTGTGGCGTAACAGTTAGTTGCACCTCTATTTGCGACTTTTCCCCGATCACGCCAGGACTAAAAAAGTGGGCAGGGAAGGGGACAGGTTGAGAGGTCCGTCTCATTTACCATTTACTGTTTTAGGCATAGAAAAAGGTCTAAATGCAAGACAGCTCAGAAGCGGTCTTACATTTAGAATCGGAAGTGGATACGCCAAAGTTATGTAGAGGCAGTTGCCTCTTCATAACTCATGTAGATTAACCGCCAGCTATAGGGGTTATTAAGACCAGCATCTATAAAGCTGGTCTTAATAAATGATCCCCTTAATCTTTTTCCATCTGTATGGATATGAATCTGTTTAAGTCAAGGAGGCATGCGTTTTTTTCCTCTGAGTCAAGGTTTCCCCGCCTGCCCAAATCCACAGCTTGATGATGTTCCTTGCCTGAGAAAACATCAATCAAGATGCAAGAGGCAGGGGCGGGTGGAGGAGGGACTCAGAGGAGTGAAACACCGGCCTCCTTAATTTTAACAGACTCATTTTTATATGGCGGGAAGAAGATTAAAAATATATTTACAAGTTAGAATACTGCAACAAGAACTGCTTCCAGAACCCCATAAGTGCATGAATAAGATACTGTCTGTGAGTGGCTAAAATTGCATATCCTAGAAGTCAGGTCAGTCTGGGCTAAATGGGTCCTCATGCTACTATGAGTTCCATCATTTATCAATCTACTGTGCACGTCCGGGGAAAATCTCTTGGCTTTACCTTACATACGGGAATGCCAGGGGAGTAATAACCGCCATTCACAGGACATTTAAAGGGGTTTTCCGGGCTCCTGATATTGATGACCTACCCTCAGGATAGGGTATTAATATCCAATCAGTGAGGATCCAACACCCTGAACTTCCACCAATCAGCTGGTCCCTGCAGCCTCTGGTGGTGGAGCTCGCACTATAAGTGGAACAGGGAGCACGGCTCCATTCAATGTGTAGTGGCCATGCCGGGTTACTACAGCTCAGCTCCATTCACTTCAATGGGAAAACCCTTTAAAGCTTGTCTGGGATTTACCCAGCAACACTGACAATATATCACAGAGACTGCAATTTGTGACATTTTACATACACTGTCCCTTTCCCCCTTTAAAACACTTTTGTGAACAATCCTGTGTAAAATGGCGACAGGCACCTGTGTTAGCACCACATAGCTTAATAGGACAAAAGAGGTAACGTCCTCAATAGCTGTATAATAGCAGAAATGTTTCTCCTATTAAGAGGCTGGCACACATCAGCAGTTTTCCATTTGTTCTGTGCTGTACCCATTTCTTGGTGCATGTAGCTGAAATACTATGGTCTTGTGATAATGATGCACACAGCGTTCACCCTGATTTCACATATATTTGCCAATTGCCATCCTTTTAATAGGGTGTAGTGAACCCTACTGGTCTTGCCAGCTGAATTACATTAATCTAGTGTCACAGACGAAACACACAGCACAAATGCCTATTTACGTGAGCGCCAAGTGTCCATCTGAAAGCAGGGTTAGCCGTATGGAATCTCTGCAAGCCACTGGAAATGTCAGCAGCTCAATACTTCTGAATTTAAGCTTTTTTTTTTTTGCCTTTCTTTGGAGACTTCCACTGAGACTGAAATACATCTTACTCGGGTCTTGATAAATTAAGACGCATATCTTGTATATAAATTATGGATGGGACAGACGAGGTGGCAGGGATGAGCAGATGGGTTCCCAGCACGAATCCATTACGAGCACAAAAGGCTTGCTTTAAATGGCTCTGCTGGCTATTATAATGGAAGTTCACACTGTATTTGACTTTGGCCACAAAGGGATGCAGCAAAAGAAGATAGCATCAGATAAAAGACACTCCATTTTTATTATGTAACAAGTATTGATATGCCATCATTTACTGACCCCTATCATTTCATTAGTCAATATTTTCTCCTGCTACAAAATTGGTAACTAGTAAACCAAGCACACAGCTGGTAATTATGTAAAACAATATCATGTACAGGTGTAGCAGGGCTGAGTTTGTCATTGACACATTCCTTTTTGGCCACATTGAAACTCAAAACTGAGATTTAGGGCTCATGCCACCTGTGCGCTCATATGGGCCGTGCTTATCCTTTATTAAAGTAATGAAACCTAAATGTTCAGTGGGACTGTTTTGTTAATGTCCGTGTGGCTCTGTAGGCCGTTATCAATAGTTTAGAGGCAGCCGTGGACCGCACTACCTCAGTGGGAATGGACGGCAGCATGGCCATGTCACAACTGTGACAAATGTTGTAGAGGTGAAGCACCGCACACCGTTGTTGCTGGTGCCAGCAAAGACTTATAAGTCGCAGTTAAATAGTAGAAAATTGCGGCACACAGTCTCTTTTTATCTGCAGTTAATTATTAGAGTTGAGCGGACACCTGGATGTTCGGGTTCGGCCGAACTTGAAAAAAAAGTTTGGGTTCGGGACCCGAATTTGACCCCGAACCCGAACCCCATTGAAGTCAATGGGTACCCGAACTTTTGGGCACTAAAATGGCTCTAAAAAAGTCCTGGAAAGGGCTAGAGGGCTGCAAAAGGCATCAAAATATGCTTAAGAGTATGGCAACTGTTCTGCAAACAAATGTGGATAGGAAAATGACTTAAAATAACATAAAATACAGAAAAATTTTAAATAACAATCTGGAATAGGAGTAGGAGGTTGAGGAGGCGGTGGATGTGGCGGTGTAGGTTGACGTGGAAGTGTAGGTGGAAGCGGCGGTGAAGGAGGAATAGGTAGCCAACACTGATATGTCTTTTTTTATTTTTAAATTGAGGTATCCCCCAAAATATTGGGACATATAACAAAATAAAACAAATAATAAGTGCACTTGAATACAAGAATGGATGGTTGAGGCTGGTATAAATGTCTATTCTGCACAAGGTACGTTGGCTGTGGACAGGCGGCTGCGTCTGTCTGTAATGACGCCTCCTGCCGTGCTAAATACACGTTCAGAGAGTACACTGGCTGCAGGGCAGGCCAGCACCTCCAAGGCATACAGGGCAAGGTCTGGCCATGTGGACAATTTGGAGACCCAGAAGTTGAATGGGGCAGAACCATCAGTCAGTACGTGTAGGCGTGTGCACAGGTACTGTTCCACCATGTTGTTCAAATGCTGCCTCCTGCTAACACGCTCCATATCAGCAGTTGGGGCGGTTGTTGCGGCGGGGTGACAAAGCTTTTCCACATGTCGGCCATGCTAACCCTGCCTTCTGAGGTGCTGGCGCTGACACAGCTGCGTTGGCGACCTCTTCCTCCTTCCCTGCCTTCGCCTTGTGCTTCCACTTGTCCCCCGGCGTCAGTCTGAAATGCTCTCAGGAGCGCGTCTACCAGTGTGCGCCTGTAGTCGCGCATCTTTCGATCACGCTCCAGTGAGGGAATTAAGGATGGCACATTGTCTTTGTAACGGGGATCCAGCAGGGTGGCCACCCAGTAGTCAGCACACGTTAAAATGTGGGCAACTCTATAGTCGTTGCGCAGGCACTGCAGCATGTAGTCGCTCATGTGTGCCAGGCTGCCCAGAGGTAAGGACAAGCTGTCCTCTGTGGGAGGCGTATCGTCTGCGTCCTCCGTATCCCCCCAGCCACGCACAAGTGATGGGCCCGAGCTGCGTTGGATACCACCCCGCTGTGAACATGCTTCATCACCATCCTCCTCCTCCTCATCCTCCTCCTCTTCGTCCTCCAGTAGTTGGCCCTGGCTGGCCAAAATTGTACCTGGCCTCTGCTGTAGCAAAAATCCTCTTTCTGAGCCACTTCTAAAAGACTGGCCTGAAAGTGTTAGAGATGACCCCTCTTCCTCCTCCTCGTCCTGGGCCACATCCTCTTCCATCATCGCCCTAAGTGTTTTCTCAAGGAGACATAGAAGTGGTATTGTAACGCTGATAACGGCGTCATCACCACTGGCCATGTTGGTGGAGTACTCGAAACAGCGCAACAGGGCACACAGGTCTCGCATGGAGGCCCAGTCATTGGTGGTGAAGTGGTGCTGTTCCGCAGTACGACTTACCCATGCGTGCTGCAGCTGAAACTCCACTATGGCCTGCTGCTGCTCGCACAGTCTCTCCAGCATGTGCAAGGTGGAGTTCCACCTGGTGGGCACGTCGCATATGAGGCGGTGAGCGGGAAGGCCGAAGTTACACTGTAGAGCAGACAGCTTAGCGGCGGCAGGATGAGAACGGCGGAAGTGCGCACAGACGGCCCGCACTTTATGCAGCAGCTCTGACATGTCGGGGTAGTTGCGAATGAATTTCTGCACCACCAAATTCAGCACATGCGCCAGGCAAAGGATGTGCGTCAAACCGGCTAGTCCCAGAGCTGCAACGAGATTTCGCCCATTATCGCACACCACCAGGCCGGGCTTGAGGCCCACTGGCAGCAACCACTCGTCGGTCTGTTGTTCTATACCCCGCCACAACTCCTGCGCGGTGTGGGGCCTGTCCCCCAAACACATCAGTTTCAGAATGGCCTGCTGACGTTTAGCCCTGGCTGTGCTGAAGTTGGTGGTGAAGGTCTGTCGCTGACTGGATGAGGAGGTGGTAGAAGAGGAGGAGGAAGCCGAGTTGGAAGAGGAGGCAACAGGAGGCAAAGAATGATGCCCTGCGATCCTTGGCGGCGGAAGGACATGCGCCAAACAGCTCTCCGCCTGGGGCCCAGCCGCCACTACATTTACCCAGTGTGCAGTTAGGGAGATATAGTGTCCCTGGCCATGCTTACTGGTCCACGTATCTGTGGTTAGGTGGACCTTGCCACAGATGGCATTGCGCAGTGCACACTTGATTTTATCCGATACTTGGTTGTGCACGGAGGGCAAGGCTCTCCTGGAGAATTAGTGGCGGCTGGGAACGACGTACTGTGGGACAGCAAGCGACATGAGCTGTTTGAAGCTGTCCGTCTCCACTAGCCTGAATGACAGCATTTCAAAGGCCAGCAGTTTAGAAATGCTGGCATTCAGGGCCAGGGATCGATGGTGGCTAGGTGGGAATTTACGCTTTTACTCAAAGGTTTGTGAGATGGAGAGCTGAACGCTTCCATGTGACATGGTGGAGATGCTTGGTGACGGAGGTGGTGTTGTTGGTGGCACATCCTCTGTTTGCTGGGCGGCAGGTGCCAACGTTCCTCCAGAGGCGGAGGAAGAAACATAGAAACATAGAAACATAGAATGTGTCGGCAGATAAGAACCATTTGGCCCATCTAGTCTGCCCAATATACTGAATACTATGGATAGCCCCCGGCCCTATCTTATATGAAGGATGGCCTTATGCCTATCCCATGCATGCTTAAACCCCTTCACTGTATTTGCAGCTACCACTTCTGCAGGAAGGCTATTCCATGCATCCACTACTCTCTCAGTAAAGTAATACTTCCTTATATTACTTTTAAACCTTTGCCCCTCTAATTTAAAACTGTGTCCTCTTGTGGTAGTTTTTCTTCTTTTAAATATGCTCTCTTCCTTTACCGAGTTGATTCCCTTTATGTATTTAAAAGTTTCTATCATATCCCCTCTGTCTCTTCTTTCTTCCAAGCTATACATATTAAGGTCCTTTAACCTTTCCTGGTAAGTTTTATCCTGCAATCCATGTACTAGTTTAGTAGCTCTTCTCTGAACTCTCTCTAGAGTATCTATATCCTTCTGGAGATATGGCCTCCAGTACTGCGCACAATACTCCAAGTGAGGTCTCACCAGTGTTCTGTACAGCGGCATAAGCACTTCACTCTTTCTACTGCTTATACCTCTCCCTATACATCCAAGCATTCTGCTGGCATTTCGTGCTGCTCTATTACATTGTCTTCCCACCTTTAAGTCTTCTGAAATAATTACTCCTAAATCCCTTTCCTCAGATACTGAGGTCAGGACTGTGTCAAATATTCTATATTCTGCCCTTGGGTTTTTACGCCCCAGGTGCATTATCTTGCACTTATCCACATTAAATTTCAGTTTCCAGAGTTCTGACCATTCTTCTAGTTTTCCTAAATCCTTTTCCATTTGGCGTTTCCCTCCAGGAACATCAACCCTGTTACATATCTTTGTGTCATCAGCAAAAAGACAAACCTTACCAGCGAGGCCTTTTGCAATATCACTTATGAAGATATTAAACAAAATCGGTCCCAGTACAGATCCCTGTGGAACCCCACTGGTAACATTACCTTGTTTTGAATGTTCTCCATTGACTACAACCCTCTGTTGTCTGTCACTCAGCCACTGCCTAATCCACTCAACAATATGGGAGTCCATGCTCAATGACTGCAGTTTATTGATAAGTCTTCTATGTGGGACAGTGTCAAAAGCCTTACTAAAATCTAGATATGCGATGTCTACTGCACCTCCACCGTCTATTATTTTATTCACCCAGTCAAAAAAATCTAGAAGATTTGTTTGACATGATCTCCCTGAAGTAAACCCATGTTGTTTTTCATCTTGCAATCCATGGGATTTTAGATGTTCCACAATCCTATCCTTTAATAGGGTTTCCATTAATTTGCCTACTATTGATGTCAGACTCACTGGTCTATAGTTGCTCGATTCCTCCCTACTACCTTTCTTGTGAATGGGCACGACATTTGCCAATTTCCAATCTTCCGGGACGACTCCTGTTACTAATGATTGGTTAAATAAATCTGTTAACGGTTTTGCCAGCTCACCACTAAGCTCTTTTAATAATTTTGGGTGTATCTCATCAGGCTCCTGTGACTTATCTGTCTTCACCTTAGACAGCAAACTTAGAACATCTTCCTCTGTAAAGATACATGCATCAAACGATTTAATAGTCATTCTTTCTAGTGGAGGTCCTTCTCCTTTTGTAAAAACTGAACAGAAGTATTCATTAAGGCAGTCGGCTAGCCCTTTATTCTCTTCTACATACCTTCCGTCCTTTGTTTTTAATTTAGTTATTCCTTGTTTTAATTTCCTTTTTTCATTTATATATCTGAAGAATGTCTTATCCCCTTTTTTCATAGACTGAGCTAGTTTTTCTTCTGCCTGCGCTTTAGAAGTTCTTATAACTTGCTTGGCCTTTCTCTGCCTAATCTTGTAGATTTCCTTATCTTCATTGCTCTGGGTATTTTTATAATTACAAAATGCTAGCTTTTTATTTTTAATGATTTGGGCCACTTCTGCTGAGTACCACATTGGTCTCCTCCTTTTTTTGCTTTTACTGACAAGTCTAATGCAATTTTCTGTTGCCCTCAATAATGCACCTTTTAAGTAGTCCCATTTCTCCTGGACTCCATGTAATCCGTTCCAGTCTGATAAGGACTCATTTATGACTAATTTCATTTTTGAAAAGTCTGTTTTTCTAAAATCTAAAACTTTTGTTTTTGTGTGGTGGGACTCTTTCACAGTTCTTATATTAAACCACACTGACTGGTGATCACTAGATCCCAAGGTTTCGCCTACAATGACATCATATACCGAATCCCCGTTTGTGAATACCAAATCCAAAATGGCCTCCCTCCGGGTTGGCTCCTCAACCGCTTGTTGTAGAGATAACCCCAGTAGGGAATTTAGAATATCTGTACTCCTGGTAGAACTTGCTATTTTGGTTTTCCAGTTTATATCTGGAAGATTGAAATCTCCCATAATGATAACTTCTCCTTTCATTGTCATTTTAGCTATTTCTTCAACTAGTAGATCATCTAGTTCTTTAACTTGACGAGGTGGTCTATATATCACACCTACACGAGTTACTGCATGGTTAGCAAACTGCAACGTAACCCAAACTGACTCTATGTTGGCCTCACCAACTTGTATTAGGTTAGATTTAATGCTATCTTTCACATACAGGGCCACTCCTCCTCCTTTCTTGCCTTCTCTGTCTCTTCTGTATAAAGAGTACCCTGGTATGGTTATGTCCCAGTCATTTCTTTCATTAAACCATGTCTGAGTAACAGCCACGAAATCTACATTCTCAGATGCCATTATTGACCCAAGTTCATTGATTTTTTTACCTAAACTGCGAGCATTTGTAGAGGCCGAGGCAGCAGCAGAAGAGGGAGCAGGAGGGGCCTGAGCCCTTTCTTGGTTTTGAAGGTGCTTACTCCACTGCAGTCCGTGTCTCGCATGTAGATGCCTGCTCATGCAGGTTGTGCTAAGGTTCAGAACTTTAATGCCTCGCTTCAGGCTCTGATGGCACAGCGTGCAAACCACTCGGGTCTTGTCGTCAGCACATTGTGTGAAGAAGTGCCATGCCAGGGAACTCCTTGAAGCTGCCTTTGGTGTGCTCGGTCCCTGTTGACGGTGGCCAGTAGCAGGCGAACTGTTTTGGCGACAGCTGCTCTGCTTTTGCACCCTGCTCCCGCTTTTGCTACACTGTTGGCTCGGTCTCACCACTGCCTCTTCCTCCGAACTCTGAAAGTCAGTGGCACAACCTTCATTCTAGTACCTCATCGTCCCCTGCATCGTCTTCCACCCAGTCTTCCTCCCTGACCTCCTTTTCGGTCTGCACACTGCAGAAATACGCAGCAGTTGGCACCTGTATTTCGTCATCATCAGAGACGTGCTGAGGTGGTATTCCCATGTCCTCATCAGAAAAAATAAGTGGTTGTGCGTCAGTGCATTCTATGTCTTCCACCCCTGGGGAAGGGCTAGGTGAATGCCCTTGGGAAACCCTGCCAGCAGAGTCTTCAAACAACATAAGAGACTGCTGCATGACTTGAGGCTCAGACAGGTTCCCCGATATGCACGGGGGTGATGTGACAGACTGATGGGCATGGGTTTCAGGCGCCACCTGTGCGCTTTCTGCAGAAGACTGGGTGGGAGATAATGTGAACCTGCTGTATCCACTGTCGGCCACCCAATTGACTAGCGCCTGTACTTGCTCAGGCCTTACCATCCTTAGAATGGCATTAGGCCCGACCAAATATTGCTGAAGATTCTGGCGGCTACTGGGACCTAAGGTAGTAGGTTCAGTAGGATGTGTAGCTGTGGCAGAACGGCCACGTCCTCTCCCTGCACCAGAGGCTCCACCAACACCACCACCACGACCCTTATTAGAGGTTTGCCTCATAGTTAGCATTCACAAAGCAAATATAAACCCTGATGTAGGGTATTGCACTCTATTTTTTTTTTCTAACTCTATATGACAGCGGTATTTGTGGCCTAAATGTGACACTCACTTATGCACGTCTTATCCCAGATGTGCAGTATATCAGAGGCTTTTTTCACCCCAGTAACCAAAAAGCCATATTTCTGGCCTAAATGTGACAGTCACTTATGCTTGTCTAATCCCAGATGTGCAGTATATTAGAGGGTTTTTTCACCCCAGTAACCAAAAAGCCGTATTTATGGCCTAAATGTGACAGTCACTTATGTACTTGTAATCCCAGATGTGCAATATATTAGAGGCTTTTTTCACCCCAGTAACCAAAAAGCCGTATTTATGGCCTTATGGCCTAAATGTGACAGTCACTTATGCTTGTCTAATCCCAGATGTGCAGTATATTAGAGGGTTTTTTCACCCTAACCAAAAAGCTGTATTTCTGTCCTAAATGTGACAGTCACTTATGCACGTGTAATCCCAGATGTGCAGTATATGAGAGGCTTTTTTCACCCCAGTATGCCAAAGCCGTATTTATGGCCTAAATGTGACAGTCACTTATGCACGTGTAATCCCAGATGTGCAATATATTAGAGGTTTTTTTCACCCTAACCAAAAAGCTGTATTTCTGTCCTAAATGTGACAGTCACTTATGCTTGTCTAATCCCAGATGTGCAGTATATTAGAGGTTTTTTTCACCCTAACCAAAAAGCTCTATTTCTGTCCTAAATGTGACAGTCACTTATGCTTGTCTAATCCCAGATGTGCAGTATATTAGAGGGTTTTTTCACGCTAATCAAAAAGCTGTATTTCTGTCCTAAATGTGACAGTCCCTTATGCACGTGTAATCCCAGATGTGCAGTATATCAGAGGCTTTTTTCACCCGAGTATGCCAAAGCCGTATTTATGGCCTAAATGTGACAGTCACTTATGCACGTGTAATCCCAGATGTGCAGTATATCAGAGGCTTTTTTCACCCCAGTATGCCAAAGCCATATTTATGGCCTAAATGTGACAGTCACTTATGCACTTGTAATCCCAGATGTGCAATATATTAGAGGCTTTTTTCACCCCAGTAACCAAAAAGCCGTATTTATGGCCTAAATGTGACAGTCACTTATGCATGTGTAATCCCAGATGTGCAGTATATGAGAGGCTTTTTTTGACCCCAGTATGCCAAAGCCGTTTTTATGGCCTAAATGTGACAGTCACTTATGCATGTGTAATCCCAGATGTGCAGTATATTAGAGGGTTTTTTCACCCTAACCAAAAAGCTGTATTTCTGTCCTAAATGTGACAGTCACTTCTGCTTGTCTAATCCCAGATGTGCAGTATGTTAGAGGGTTGTTTCACCCTAACCAAAAATCTGGATTTCTGTCCTAAATGTGACAGTCACTTATGCTTATCTAATCCCAGATGTGCAGTATATCAGAGGCTTTTTTCACCCCAGTATGCCAAAGCTGTATTTCTGGACTTGCAGATAGCCTATGCTGGTGCACTATCTTTGCATAAAATGGCTGCCGATCATGTATTGATATTGACTAACTGAAGAAAAAAAAGTTTGTTTTCAGTAGTAGTTGGCTCAGGGCAGGCTAAAAACAATTGGGCACTGCACCCACAAAACACATTTGCTGTATATCGCTGAGTAAAGAAGCAGTTCTTCATAAGATTCCTCCCTGATCTCTCCCTCACAGCAGCTGCATCCTCTCCCTACACTAATCCGAGCAGAGTGACGGGCGGCGCTACGTGACTCCAGCTTAAATAGAGGCTGGGTCACATGCTGCAGTTGGCCAATCACAGCCATGCCAATAGTAGGCATGGCTGTGATGGCCTTTTGGGGCAAGTAGTATGACGCTTGTTCATTGGCTGCTGTGCAGCCTTTCAAAAAGCGCCAAGAAAGCGTTATGTGATGTAATACAATTAAATAATTAACTGCAGATAAAAAGAGACTGTGTGCCGCAATTTTCTACTATACAACTGAGACAAATGTGAAAAAGGCCATTTGCTGCAGTAAGACAACCCCTTTAAAGGGGTTGTCCCATGAAAAATATTCTACAGTTTTCAAACCAGTACCTGGATAGGAATACTTTTGTAATTGCATTTAATAAAAGATTTTGTATAACCACTATAAAATGTATCTCTACAGCTACTCTTTATTCTTTTTCTATTTCTTTGACCTGCTCACTGAGAAGGCCGCACATGCTCAGTTTCATCCTTCAACTGCCTCCTGAGCTGTGATAGGGAGAGAACTCCAGTAAAAAAGACATGCCTCCTGAACTGCAGCAGAAAAGACACTCCCCTTGAGCTGTCAGTGTCACAAACTTACCTGTTCGGGCTCCAGTGCTGCGGTCTCTATCTTCGGCGCGGCCACACCACGTTGCATCCTTGGTAATAGAGCAATGCTCTGTCTATAACTGCATTGTACTCATGCTCAGGGAGATCAGCTGTGGGTTAAATGACAGCCCAGATTACCAGTCAGTTTTATAGCTTAATCCATGCCCCAATCAGTGCTGAGCTAATGAACCTATCAGGTCCTGGGTCTAGGACTCGGCGCCCTATTTGAAGTCCTTCCTGGCGATGCAGCTTTCCCAGTGATAGTCTCTAACTCCCTAGCTGTGGCCTGGTCCTGTGTGATTTTGGATTGTCCATGTTACTGACCTCAGCTTGCTTTTGACCACTCACTGTCTCGTCTATTGGTACTAGGTCTCCCGTCTGGTTCTGAACTTGGCTTGGCTTTTTGATTCCCTCTGTCTCTCAATTTGGTAATTTCTGTCTTCCTGGCTGCGACTCATTTCTGTATGGCTCTGTATTTTTGTTGTTTGTGTATTTGCATTGTTTTTCTCGCATTTTAGCAGAATATGGAACATTGCCCAGTTGTGGACTTGCTGTTTAGAGCTTGATCTGCAAGTAGGTAGGGAAAGTGGGCAGGATCCTAGCTAGGGCTCACTGTTACTGTTCATCCCTACCTGCTGACATTACAGTCAGCTTTATATAAATCTAGCAGAGCAATGAATCAGAATATCTCTGGATCCATGTGAGGTACAGAGCTGGTTCTAGCTTTGTTAAAAAGAGATTGTCTTGTACTTTATGATGTCTGATTTTCATTGTTTACATTAATCATGGGATAATCCCTTTGAGAAATCACTATGTAAATCATTCAGCAAATTTGACAAATGGTGTGTGACATTTTGTTTATTTTTTTTTACAAAAAATGGTGTAAAAAATAAATAAAATAAAATCAAACATACACAAAAAAAAGCCAAGACATTGCATATTGATGAATTACTCCCTTAAAGGGGTTCTGCACTTTCATTTAACTGATAATCTATCCTCTGGATAGATCATCAGCTTCTGATCGGCGGGGGTCCGGCCCACTGATGTCACGACTAGTATCAACTAGCGTGGGGGGGGGGCTAAGCTCTGTTCACTTGAATGGATAGGATAGATCATCAGTTAAATGAAAGTGCAGAACCCCTTTAAACTAGACAGCATACAATACAGTGGATTTACCACAGTGGCTGATGTTGGATGATAAAGTCTAGTCTATGGGGGCATTTATTAAGTTCAGCGTTTTACATGCTGGTTTTAATCTACCCCCCACTGGGGTCATATGCACCACAATTATTATGAGGCTCATTGCTTTTAATAGTTTCGGCACAAATGTGCAGATCCATGCACCAGAACTGAACTTTTCACAGCAAGGGAGCTGGTGTAGGTTTCAGGCATAATCTATGGCAATTTCCTGCTGTAGATGATAATAAATGCCTGCTTCCCTCCCACTTTTTGAAAAAGAGAGAGTAAAACCATCCAAAATTTTGAAAATATTGTGCAAGTGGGGTATGTTCTAAACGTTGTGACTTTTTCAGGCCAGTATTCTGGTAAAAAGAGGTTAAATAAATATTCCTCTAAGTTTATACCAACTACTAGCTGGCTCATTTTGGTGCAATTTTGACACACATTGTTGCATCACACGTCACACCCTTTTCTACTAAACCACACCCCATTGTCCAGTAAGGAGAGGAACGTTTTTTGGTACAGGGCTTTTAGACTTATGTTCTCTATTGCATCCACCCCTATGTTTGGCTAGAAAAAATAAAAATAAAAACTGTATAAAAATCAGCATGTGTGAATTAGCACACATGATAAACTTGGCACTGCTACATGTGTTATTTCAAAGGGGACATTTCTCTTCCTCTGTAATTCAAATGCTTCTGAATAATTTTGGGCTGCTACAGTCTTCATGACACCTCATGAAGGCGCTTCAAAAGAATTCCGTTTTCTATTTGCACCAGGGGAGTCTTGGGAGAGCCGTTTTTAGTGAGTAATATAGAAGTAATAATAATCTGTCAAATCGAATAAGAGGTAAAGAAACTCATTAAATGGTAACTGATCTAAAGGGAGCATATTTCAAAAGTGGTTCTGTTTGTAGCTTGAGAGGCTGTAATTGCACCAGTTCCATATTACAAGGTAATGCAGTAAACAGTCCCTTGGTGGACTAAGTATGGATGCCGGAGCTGTATACTAATCATGTTAATAATCTACCCCCAACAACCAGGCAAAATGTCACCTTTCATACTTGGCTTCAGTGAGCAATTTCCTGCCTCAAATTAGAAAATATATTGCTTTTTTATTTTTTAAACATTAATATCACTATAATATAAAAACAGTATCATACAGTTGAGTATATCATCTGCTTATATGATATCATAGTATCTGGAAATTATGTGATTTAATGTCCTTATTATAACACATTTTGTGTGAATGGTTTTTCATCATAGGATCACCTCACAAGACCCTACAGCAGGGTTCCTCAACTCCAGTCCTCAGGGCCCACCTGACAGTCATGTTTTCAGAATTTCCTTAGCATTCAGGAGGTGAAATAATTAGTGTCAGTGCATCAGGACTTACCACAGGTGTTCATTCTGTGGGATATTCTCAAATAATGACCGGTAGGTGGGCCCTGAGGACTGGAGTTGAGGAACACTGCCCTAGAGTACCTTCTGTGACTAGAGGAAAGGCATTTTAATCTCCAGGGGTGACAAGTCTTCTTTACAGTAAGAGCAGTGAAGCTGTGGAATAGCCTGCCTCAGGATATAGTCTTAGCAGACCTTTTTAAGAGATGTCTGAAAAAGCAGCCCTAATTTTAGGAGCTCAAACATCATATGTAAGCCAGTCAGTAACTATAGAGGATGATTATGTGCTATGTATTTTACTATAATCTTACTTATCTTTTTATCTTGTGATCTGTGACTACAGTTTAGCTACAGTGTCTACAAGAGTCTCAGGTAGTCTGAGACACACCTCCTGTGTCATCATGAGTTCAGGCTGCAGCAGATGATTATTGCCATGTATGCCATTTAATGTGCCTTTCAGCCTGATCTGCAGAGGTGCAATGTGGTTGAGGCCACAGCACTTTAATCTCGAAGCTCCAGCGACAACATGGAACTTCTCTGTTAATCAGCCTGAGAAGCGCCTGAGATTGTATGCAGCAAACAACTAAAGTTTGTGGCACTGCTTATCACCAATAGTGATGAGCGGCAGGTGCCATATTTGATTTCGACGAAATTCGCGAATATTCGATAGAATATTCGTTTTATATTCGTCGAAATCGAATATTCGTCATTATTCTTGTTATCGCGATTAATATGCGATTTAAATAATCGCGTATTGCGATTTTAACTTAAAGGCTACTCTCCTATTGAAAGAGCAATGCGATTAATTCAAGTTATAATAATCGAATTTCGATTTTAACTTAGCACTGCTATATTCCATATTCGTTAATTCTAGCTTAATATGGAATATAGCAGTGCTAAGTTAAAATCGAAATTCGATTATTATAACTTTAATTTTTATATTTTTTATTGTTATATTTTTTTCTTTCCCACTTCCCTAAAGTTGTTCTTACCTGTCCTTTGGATTCCTGGCTTCCTGGCTGCTCCAGTCAGTGCCCGTTGCCGCTTCTGCCGACTTCCGTGCTCATGTCGGATTTGAGAATTACGTGAAAAATCGCAATTCGATTATTTCAAGTTATAATAATCGAATTATAGCAGTGCTAAGTTAAAATCAAAATTTGATTATTATAACTTGAATTAATCGAATTGCGATTTCAACTTGGACCTGGTTTACTATGGTTGGCTTGGTAGAATTAGCGAATATGACGAATGTATTCGTCATATTCCACAAAACGAAGATAACGAAGTATTTTGCATCTTCGTTTTAGCTACCTATTCATCAACTTCGCTAATTCTAGCAATCATATAGGAAAGTTTACTATAGAGACAGCTAAGTTTAATTCGCTATGCGATTATATGACTGCTTTTTAAAAAAAAAAAAATAGAATAATTATAATACCTGATAATTATTATAATTATTCTATTTATAAAAAAAAAGCAAAGTAATATAATCGCATAGCGAATTAAACTTAGCTGTCTCTATAGTAAACTTTCCTATATGATTGCTAGAATTAGCGAAGTTGATGAATAGGTAGCTAAAACGAAGATGCAGAATACTTTGTTATCTTCGTTTTGTGGAATATGACGAATACATTCGTTATATTCGTTTTGTGGAATATGACGAATACATTCGTCATATTCGCTAATTCTACCGAGCCAACTATAGTAAACCAGGTCCAAGTTGAAATCGCAATTCGATTAATTCAAGTTATAATAATCGAATTTCGATTTTAACTTAGCACTGCTATATTCCATATTAGGCTAGAATTAAATATAGCAGTGCTAAGTTAAAATCGAAATTCGATTATTATAACTTGAAATAATCGAATTGCGATTTTTCACGTAATTCTCAAATCCGACAGTACATTCTAGTATATGGAGACGTTCCCATGGTGATGGAGACGTTCCATGAGCACGGAAGTCGGCAGAAGCGGCAACGGGCACTGACTGGAGCAGCCAGGAAGCCAGGAATCCAAAGGACAGGTAAGAACAACTTTAGGGAAGTGGGAAAGAAAAAAATATAACAATTTAAAAAAAAAAAGAAAACGAATATTCAAAATATCGAATTTATATCACTATATTCGAAATATTCGCAAATTAGCGAAGTGCCGATATTCGCGAAAAGAATTCGATATTCGAATATTCGCGCTCAACACTAATCACCAATTGAGAGATATGATTCGGAAAGAACCAGGTAGATGTTTTTTTTCTTATATAGAGATTCTTTATAAGAAAGGAACCATTTTTGTTTATATTTCTATAAAGCTATCTTCACACATTGTGATTTTTGCAAGAATTTGCACATGTATTCCATGCCAATATCTGGACAGAATCTGGCATAATTGTGCTTTCAATGCATGTGAATTGGCAGTGGTGTAACTAGAGTTCTATGGGCCTCAGGGCAAACTTTGGATCCGGCCGAACCCAACAACCCCCCCCCTCTTCCCTTCACTGCCCCCAGTAATGTCCCCCACTGCCCCCAGTATGGTCCTCCACTGTCCCCAATCTTCACTCTCATGTAACAGGGCCCGGCACTGTCATTTTACTTAACGCCAGGCTCCGTCAAAGCACTCATAGTCAGGCTCGGCCCATTTGCTTAACCACCTCCCGTCCGCCCGTTGACTATAAATGTCCGGGAGGTGCTTGATCTGAACGTCCATTAAGAGATCTCAGCTGCATGCTAATCGTGCAGCTGCAGATCGGGTTGCCTACTGTCAGTGACAGCAGGGCAACCCAGAGAGAAGGCAGGGACAGTTCCCAGGTGTCCCTGCCTTCTAGATCGCTGTATAAACAGCTATGCGCTTCCTGTTCCGGCCTGGCGGTCATGTGACCGCCGGAGCTGGGTGAGTGCAGGAGTTGTCGGGTCTTTCACAGACCTCGATCAGCCCTGCTCTGAGGCTGTACAGCAATGTATAGTGCTATACAGCATCTCTGGGGGGTGTATTTCCCCTTTAACTGGGGCTACTATGTCAGCCCCAGTTACAGGAGAAATCAATAGTGAAAAAAAAAAAAGTGAAGTTAAATGTCTCCCAGAGGTCTTGTATGACCTTATGGGGGACACAAAGTGTAAAATAAAAAAATTAAGTGTTAAAATAAAAAAATAAAAAAAAGGTTTCACATGTAAAAAAAAAAAATCCGCAATTAACCCCTTAAGGACACAGCCTTTTTACACCTTAGGACCAGGCCATTTTTTGAAAATCTGACCAGAGTCCCTTTAAGTGCTGATAACTTTAAAACGGTTTGACTTATCCAGGCCGTTCTGAGATTGTTTTTTCGTCACATATTGTACTTCATGACACTGGTAAAATGGAGTCAAAAAAAAAATTTTTTTTGCACCAAAAAATACCTAATTTAACAAAAATTTGAAAAAAATTAGCAAATTTCAAAGTTTCAGTTTCTCTACTTCTGTAATACATAGTAATACCCCCAAAAATTGTGATGACTTTACATTCCCCATATGTCTACTTCATGTTTGAATTGTTTTGGGAATGATATTTTATTTTTTGGGGATGTTATAAGGCTTAGAAGTTTAGAAGCAAATCTTGAAATTTTTCCGAAATTTACAAAAACTCAATTTCTAGGGACCAGTTCAGGTCTCAAGTCACTTTGCGAGGCTTACATTATAGAAACCACCCAAAAATGACCCCATCTAAGAAACTACACCCCTCAAGGTATTCAAAACTGATTTTGCATACGTTGTTAACCCTTTAGGTGTTGCACAAGAGTTATTGGCAAATAGGGAGGAAATTTGAGAATTTCATTTTTTTGTCTAATTTTTCATTTTAACCCATTTTTTCCACTAACAAACCAAGGGTTAACAGCCAAACAAGACTGTATCTTTATTGCCCTGACTCTGCCATTTACAGAAACACCCAATATGTGGCCGTAAACTACTGTACGGCCACACAGCGAGGCGTAGAGTGAAAGGTGCGCCGTTTGGTTTTTGGAAGGCTGATTTTTATGGACTGGTTTATTTACACCATGTCCCATTTGAAGCCCCCTGATGCACCCCTAGAGGAGAAACTCCCTAAAAGTGACCCCATCTAAGAAACTACACCCCTCAAGGTATTCAAAACTGATTTTACATACGTCGTTAACCCTTTAGGTGTTGCACAAGAGTTATTGGCAAATGGCGATGAAATTTGAGAATTTCATTTTTTTGCCTAATTTTCCATTTTAACCCATTTTTTCCACTAACAAAGCAAGGGTTAACAGCCAAACAAGACTGTATCTTTATTGCCCTGACTCTGCTGTTTACAGAAACACCCCATATGTGGCCGTAAACTACTGTACGGGCACACAGCGGGGCGTAGAGTGAAAGGTGCGCCGTTTGGTTTTTGGAGGGCTGATTTTGCTGGACTGTTTTTTTGGCACCATGTCCCATTTGAAGCCCCCCTGATGCACCCCTAGATTATAAACTCCATAAAAGTGACCCCATCTAAGAAACTACACCCCTCAAGGTATTCAAAACTGATTTTACAAACTTTGTTAACCCTTTAGGTGTTGCACAAGATTTAATGGAAAATAGAGATACAATTTCAAAATTTCACTTTTTTGGCAGATTTTCCATTTTAATATTTTTTTTCCAGTTACAAAGCAAGGGTTAACAGCCAAACAAAACTCATTATTTATGGCCCTAATTCTGTAGTTTACAGAAACACCCCATATGTGGTCGTAAACAGCTGTACGGGCACATGGCAGGGCGCAGAAGGAAAGGAACACCATATGGTTTTTGGAAGGCATATTTTGCTGGACTGGTTTTTTTGACACCATGTCCCATTTGAAGCCCCCCTGATGCACCCCTAGAGTAGAAACTCCAAAAAAGTGACCCCATTTTAGAAACTACGGGATAGGGTGGCAGTTTTGTTGGTACTAGTTTAGGGTACATATGATTTTTGGTTGCTCTATATTACACTTTTTGTGCGGCAAGGTAACAAGAAATAGCTTTTTTGGCACCGTTTTTTTTTTGTTATTTACAACATTCATCTGACAGGTTAGATCATGTGGTAATTTTATAGAGCAGGTTGTCACGGACGCGGAGATACCTAATATGTATACAATTTTTTTTATTTATGTAAGTTTTACACAATGATTTCATTTTTAAAACCAAAAAAATGTTTTAGTGTCTCCATAGTCTAAGAGCCATAGTTTTTTCAGTTTTTGGGCGATTATCTTAAGTAGGGTCTCATTTTTTGCGGGATGAGATGACGGTTTGATTGGCATCTATTTTGGGGTGCATATGACTTTTTGATTGCTTGCTATTACACTTTTTGTGACGTAAGATGACAAAAAATGGCTTTTTTTACACCGTTTTTATTTTTATTTTTTTACGGTGGTCATCTGAGGGGTTAGATCATGTGATATTTTTATAGAGCCGGGCGATACGGACGCGGCGATACCTAATATGTATACTTTTTTTTTATTTATGTAAGTTTTACACAATGATTTCATTTTTGAAACAAAAAAAATCATGTTTTAGTGTTTCCATAGTCTAAGAGCCATAGTTTTTTCAGTTTTTGGGCGATTATCTTGGGTAGGGTATGATTTTTGCGGGATGAGATGACGGTTTGATTGTTACAATTTTGGCGTACATGCGACTTTTTTGATCACTTTTATTACCTTTTTTGGGAAGTAAGGTGGGCAAAATTTCAATTTCATCATAGTTTTTTATTTTTTATTTTTATGGTGTTCACCGTTCGGGTAAAGTAACATGACCGTTTTATAGATCAGGTCGTTACGGACGCGGCGATACCAAACATGTGTAGGGAATTTTATTTTTTTCATTTTTTATCAGTGATAAATGTGTTTTTTGATTTTTACTTTTTTTTCACTTTTATTCACTTTTTTTTGACCCAGACCCACTTGGTTCTTGAAGATCCAGTGGGTCTGATGTCTGAATAATACAGTACAGTACAATATATATTGTTCTGTACTGTATTTTACTTACACTGAACAGATCTATGCTTTCAGCACAGATCTGTTCAGCACCATGGACAGCAGGACGCCTGAGAGGCGTCCTGTTGCCATGGGAACCTTCCCCGTCTGCTCAGTACTGCTCAGAACTTCGCAGACGGGGAAGGGTAAGGAGGGGATCTCTCGGGGGGCTCTCTCCCTCCCCATCGGGGGGCTGCAAAGGCACAGCAGCCCCCCGATGGGAGAGGGAGGGAGCTCCCTGCGCTGTTAACCTTTTCCATACAGCGGTCCGTACGGACCGCTGTATGGAAAGGGTTAAACGGCTGACATCGCATCGCAGATGTCAGCCGTTTATACCAGGGTGCCAGCAATGTGCTGGCACCCTGGTATCCCCACTAGACACCAACGATTATACAAGGGGAGGCGGGCGGGGGATCGCGATCCCGCCTGCCGCACCGCCCGCCTCCCGCACCGCCCACACCGCCCGCAACCCTCCCCCTGCACCTCCCGCCACCATAAAAATCATTCGGGGGTGCAGGGGGGGGTAAATAAAACTTTTTTTTTGGCATATAAAGTTTCTGATCCCTGCGGTCAGGGACTGCGGGGACCAGAAACTTCAGAAATCGCAGCAAACCGCAGGTCTGAATTGACCTGCGGTTTGCCGCGATCGCCGACATGGGGGGGTCACGGGACCCCCCCGCGCATTTAGCCTAGGTGCCTGCTCAATGATTTGAGCAGGCACCGGGTTCCGATCACTGCCAGCCGCACGGCAGTGATCGAAAATACACAGGGCGTACATGTACGCCCTGTGTCCTTAAGTACCAGGGCACAAGGGCGTACCTGTACGCCCTATGTCCTTAAGAGGTTAAGGAATAAAAAAAAAAAGTTCAAAATTGAATTTTTAAAATAAAATAGACATATTTGGTATTGCCGCGTCCGTGACGGTTGGCTATATAAATATATCACATGATCCACCCAGTCTGATAAACACCATAAATGTTTTTTAACTGTGTCAAAAAAGCCATTTTTGTCACCTTACATCACAAAAAGTGCAACACCAAGTGATCAAAAAGGCGTATATCCCATAAAATGGTACCAATAAAACCGTCACCTCATTCCACAAAGTTTCCAAAATGGGGTCACTTTTTGGGAGTTTCTACTGTAAGGGTGCATCAGGGGGGCTTCAAATGGGACATGGCATCTAAAAACCAGTCCAGCAAAATCTGCCTTCCAAAAACCACATGGTGCTCCTTTTCTTCTGCACCCTGCCGTGTGTCCTTACATCAGTTTACAACCACATGTGGGGTGTTTCTGTAAACCGCAGAATCAGGGTAATAAATATAGAGTTTTGTTTGGCTGTTAACCCACCATGTTAAAATGGAAAATCTGCCAAAAAAGTGAAATTTAAATTTTTTATCTTCATTTTCCTTTAATTCTTGTGAACACCTAAAAGGTTAACAAAGTTTGTAGAATCAGTTTTAAGTAACTTGAGGGGTGTAGTTTCTACAGTGGGGTCATTTATGGGGGTATCCACTATGTAAGCCCCACAAAGTGACTTCAGACCTGAATTGGTCCTTAAAAAGTGGGTTTTGGAAATTTTCTTAAACATTTTAAGAATTGCTTCTAAAATTCTAAGCCTTCTAATGTCCTAATGAATCATGAAGTACAATGTGTCACGAGAAAACAATCTCTGAATGGCTTGGATAAGTAAAATGGTTCCAAAGCTATTACCACATGAAGTGAGATATGTCAGATTTGCAAAATTAGGCCTGGTCAGGAAGGGGCAAATGGCCCGGATGTGAAGTGGTTAATTTGTGAATATTACTAGTAGGGCAGCACTGGTACCTGATAGATTCTGGACCGACCGTATTTGATGCAGCTGAGATGAGCCTTCTGATGGAGCATGAAGTACAGTGACAGTTCTGTGTCCCGTTACATGTGAGTGCAGTAGGCCCCCTGAGACCGCTCCTGTGAATTGGGTAATCTATGCCATAACCACGTGCTCTGCAAAAAATCTATTCTTAGGGGGGTATACACATTCAATATCTGACTTGGTCAACAGCTTTGTCTCTCGACTCCCTCGACACATACTTAGCTGAATGTGTATGTGCATTCAGTGGGAAAAAGGGTGAAAGCCACTGCCAGACACCTCAGGCGGTGGATTATCTCCCAGGAAAACAAAAGGACCAGGTGAAAATATTCACTTTGCCCAATGCTCCTTTCTCCTGACGTCATCTATCGCTGAAGAGTTGTGAGCTCCCCACACACATTAGACTGTCAGCCAAACCCGTTCTCAGCAGGCTCGGCCGACAGCACACATATGTGTACAGGGGCCTTTAAAAAGGACCTTTTATGTTTTTTTATTAATTGAGATAAATACCTTTACTTGCGGGGTACCCCCCACTGATACTGCCACCCTGCCTGATTTTTTTAAATATCGCTCCTGTGCCCTGCTGTGTTCCCCTGTAGTTTTCCCAGCTCAGTATGCTAATACTGAGCATCGATACAGGGAGGAGGAGACGCCAGGGTTTCTCACTGGGCGTCTACTTCTCCCGGGCTGTGCCGTAATCCAATCACAGTGGAGAGCGTCACAGCCAGGGAGAAAGTGAGTTTTTTCTTCTCCCTGGCTGTGACCAGCAAGTAAAGGTATTTATCTCAATTAATAAAAAAACATGAAAGGTCCTCTTTAACATGGCAGATTATTCTCAAAAATCCCCTTTGCATTGGCCAGCTGCAAATTTTTACCATGCAAAGGATGAATCATTGCATCCATAGAGGTGAATGCACAGCACATCTCTGTAGCCGCCTTTTTGATGATCAAAAATTTTCGGTACTGTCCTTGGCTTCATCTCCACAATGCACATTTGCTCAATGCTGCTGGACTCCTCTGTGCAATCTTTACCTCCTTTTCTTTTTAATGTGGAAACAGACAGTTTTGACGGCTGCTTCATGACATGCTGCTAGCTTAGTGGTCTCAAACCTACTGACAAGTTCCCTTTAATGACATAAATCTGTATGTCTAACATTCTGGAATATGATGCTGGTCAAATACCAATATGACAGAAAATGTTCTAGAAGTCATATAACATGTGATGTTAGATATTAAATCCCCAGAAATCAGGCAATGGACTGTAAGAGGTTGTTGTGAAGGGCAAATTCCTTTCTATTACATGCGTATGATTAAGTATTTTTTTTTTTGCAGAAACTACTGTATTATAAATAGTAATGTAATCTTCTGTGATGGCTATAGTTTTATATTGTAGATGTTACTTTTAAAAAATGTGGAAAAATGACTTGCAATAGCAAGTATAAGTACATAAATGGGAGAGCAACACCAATTTAAAATCCTTACTTGTCAAGAAGATGGATAGCATCATTTTTACAGCAGCTTTTCAATTATGCCTGTACAAAAATCAGCTACTTTATTTAAAGGTCCTCTAGATATCTTATGTTTCACTGGTCAACTCTCTTCAGTGCTGGAATGGGATCCTGTACTTATCATGTCCTTTACATGGCTATATTTTTGATCAAGAAATATAATAAAATAAAACAAATCCCATTGTATAAAATTGTCATGTGTGAACTTGTATGGTAGTTAAAGAGGACCTGTATTCTCCTCTGACATGTCTGTTTTAGTAACTACTCGCATTCCACTTGTAATAGCGATTCTCGATCATCTGGTTTATGACTATGTTCTGCCATTCCATTATCATTCCTTCTAGAAGTTTATGAATGAATTATTAGCAGTTTGCAATGAAGGTCCATCTGGGTGTTACCAGCTGGGGGTGAGTCCCTGATATCTTGCTCCCCCAGACGGGCATGGGCGCCACCTCCCACTCCCTTTTACTGCGTCTCCAGTTACCCCGCTTCCTACAGGCAGCAGTCTGCTTCTTCCTTCCTCCCACAAAGCACATGTGCCCTCTCCAGATCTTAAAGGGTCAGCACGCACACACCCTAATTCACCCCAGCCAGTGGCGTACCTCCAATAGAGGCAGACCACGCAGCTGCTATGGGGCCCCTGGGGGAAGGGGGCCCGCAGTGGAGGATAGGCCCCGCCCACTAATTACACTTGTATGGCTACCTGAGAAAGTAAGAGGTGGCGAAGGACCTTTGGTGATGTCATCAACCATGTGACCAGTGCAGGAAGCCAATGAATAGCAGAGCAGCAGAAGTCTAAAGGACCTTTGGTGATGTCATCATCATGTGACCAATGCAGAGGACTGGTGAAAGACCTGTGGCATATCACTGTGAGGGGGCGGAGCTTCTGTGTGGTGCCTGAAGGAGAGGTTAGTGGTGTTCTGGGATAACATAACATCCTAGAAAAGCTGGGAGTTGTAGTTTTGTCGTATTATATGTTTCTCAATGTAATTTAAAAGTATGCCCTAGTACAGGCTGGTAATGCTGGGAGTTGTAGTTCTCTCCTCTTATACCCCCTCTTTGGAATGTATACTGATGACCCATAATAAGTCTGGCCATACTGGGGGTTATAGTTATTTCTTTTTAAAGCTCTTACCTGGCACAACTAGATGATGTCCTATAATCTGGACATGCTGAGAGTTGTAGTTCTCTTTTCTTAGGCTGGATTCTCATCACAGTTTAGTTTTCCGTTTTGCATGCAGGACTTTTTTCTGTCTAAAATAACGGATCTCCGACAGAAATGGCATAAACGGATGCCAAATGTGCAGAACTGATGCTTGAAATACAAGATCTTTTTTTTTTTCTTTATTTTTCTGTTTATCTGACGGATCAGAAGAACTGAAAACTAAACGGTGATATGAACCCGGCCTTATACTCTGTGTAATATCTACTTGTATCTGATCATAACAGCCTGGACATGCTGGAAATTGTAGTTCTCTCCACTTTCACCTCTCCCTGTGTTGCTCCCTAATTTCCAATAATAATCTGGTGATGATGAGACTTGTAGTTCCCTTGTCACTATTATAATGTTCTGCAGCAGCTGAGGTGTGTATTACTTGTTCACTTCTATGCTGGTGACGGTCGCTGTTCTGCCGTCATAGGAGCACAACAACGAAAATCACCGCAGTTCCGGATCTGGCACTTCATGGACGACAACACCTGATGGATCCCGCTGACTATGATGAGATCTGTCAGGTTTCCATCTTCCAGGCTATAAAATTGTGTCCAGGATTTATGACCTGATCCACGAATGAGGCCCCAACACAGATGTGAACGAAGCTTTATATGTTCTGCAGCAGCTGAGGTATGCATTAGAAGGTTCTGACAGTTCATAAGGCAAGGGGGGCTATGGTGGCACTGGTATACTATTATGCCAGCACCACCATAGCACCCCCTGTGTGCTGCTTATAGTGGACAGTGCCCTCAGACAATGAATGGGGACAATCAAAAGCGGTTTTTTTCCCGGTATTGAGACCCTATGACGGATCTCAATACCAGAAAATAGAAACGCAAGTGTGAAAGTAGCTCCTAATGTCTACACAGCTGCAACTGCTGGGGGTATGGCAGGGGAGAAGCCAGGGCAGGTGGTGGGATGTGCCAGTGGACGGAGTTAGTGGGGCCCCATTAAGATTCTTGCTATGGGGCCCAAGGATTTCTATGTACGCCCCTGACCCCAGCCTATGGTTGGCCACCTCTAGGTACTTAAGGCACCTTTTCCTATGGAAGGGTGCCTAAGCAATAGGTTATCTAGCCGGCTAGTTACCAGCAAAGATGTGCTATATCCGTTTGTCTGTACTGACTTGACCGACCTGTGCCTGACCTTCATGTTGACCCATCGCTGCCTGCCCTGACCTTGGACTGTTTATCTGATTGCTCATCAATGGTGGATTACAATAGGGGCGTTTGGGTCGGCAGCCCTGGGCCCAGCACCGCTGGGGGTCACAACGCCAACCCGCATGCCCACATACTGCTGCAGGGCACAAGAGCGCATAGTTCCCTGCCCCGCCACCGATCACCACCATAGGCTTCAGGCCTAGTAGGCCTGAGGCCTATGCAGTAGTGAAATCCTGGTGCAGGCGGGCATGATCATGTCATTGCGCACCTGTGCCGGGACACAGTACTGTGATGTGTGTCTGCCTGCCTCATCCCGCTGTCACGGCGTGGTGTAGGTAGAACTCCACACCGACAACAAGAGGAACTAGGCCTGGAAACTAGGGAAAGAGGAAAACTTACCACCTAGTGAATCCCTAAACCGAGCCCTGACTACTATAAGTATGAACAGACCTTGATGGTAGGAATGTTCATACGCTGGAATCTAGGGCCCAATCTGACCCTAAAGGTATCTGGAAATAGTGTCAGGACAAGATATGACATGTTCCTTCCCAGCTGAAGGAACAGGAGACCCCCTCAGGCCTAACACCCAAAGGTAGGGGAATACAACGAACAAGAAAATTGGAAAAGACACTTAACTCCAAAGTATGCAGATAAGCAGGAACTCAGAAGACAACCAGACACCGGCTCTTCACAACCAGAATGCAGCTATCAACCGCATAGCATGATGGGTGAGGCCAGACTAAATAGAAGAGTAGGAATGACCACTTAAGCTACACCTGAAACCAGAGGTGTGGTCATACTCAGCAACTACACAGAAACCAGTGAAACCAGAGAGTCTGTCAGAATACATCACGTGCAGCCAGTCACTTAGATCTTCTGACCCCTGTCACAGGAGAGACCGTGACACCCACCTTCCTCTGTGACTTAGGTGATTGTTTAGCTTTTTATTTTTTTATTTTTATGGGGGCAATGTGGGGGAAATAGATATGTGGGGCAGTGTGTGGAAAATTACTATATGGAGTGGTGTGGGGGAAATTACTGTGTGCGGGCAGTGTGGTGGTGTCACGGAACCATGAACCAGACGTACAACAAGAGATAAGTGAAAATAAGAAGGCTTTATTGAAAATAAAGCTGTAAAGCAAAAGTCCAAACGGATGGTGAAACCGAGCAGAGTCTTGCGAAGCCAGAGGTCAGGAACCAGAAGGGTAGTCAGACGAAGCCAGGATCAGGAACCAGCAGGGTAGTCAGACGAAGCCAGGATCAGGAACCAGCAGGGTAGTCAGACGAAGCCAGGATCAGGAACCAGCAGGGTAGTCAGACGAAGCCAGGATCAGGAACCAGAAGCAGCAGCAGTCTTAGAAGCATGTGAACACAAGAGGACCAAGCAAGGAACTGAAGCCACAGACCTCCTATATATATGAGCTAGGCATCCAGCTCCTCCCAGGGGAAGGAGGAGCCGCAGGGTGGAAGGCTACAAGAAACCCAGAAACCAAGATGGCCGCCAGCACATGTCAAACGAAGGAGAGCAGCAAGCAGGTAAGACCATGACAGTACCTCCCCCTCAAGGGCCCCTCCTCCGCGGAGCACAAAACGGTTTCTGAGGGAAGCGTGCGTGGAAGGCTCGGAGCAAGGCAGGAGCATGGACATCTGCGGAGGGAACCCAGGAACGCTCCTCTGGACCATAACCACGCCAATGGACCAAAAACTGCAACCGACCGCGGACCAGGCGTGAGTCCAGGATATTGCTCACCTCATATTCCTCACGATTGCCCACTTGGACCGGACGAGGCCGAGGAACCGAGGAAGTGAAACGATTACACACCAGTGGCTTCAACAGGGAGACATGAAACACGTTGGAGATCCGCATGCCAGGAGGAAGCGCAAGGGCATAGGCTACCGGGTTTACCCTGCGAAGCACTCGGAAGGGACCAACAAAGCGAGGCGCCAGCTTGGGAGTGGACACTCGAAGGTTGAGGTTGCGGGTGGACAACCATACACGGTCTCCGACCTGGTAGGAAGGAGCAGGCGCTCGTCTGCGATCAGCCTGGAGTCTCTGGGGACTCAAGGGACTTCTGGATCTGTACCCAAGAAGCACGTAGGACGGAAAGGTGATCCTCCACAGCCGGAATATCCTGGGGAGAGAATACCTCCGGTAACACGGCAGGTTGGAACCCATAATTGGCCATGAAGGGAGACGTCCCAGAGGAAGAGTTCACCGCCGTGTTCCTGGCAAACTCAGCCCAAGGCAGGAGGTCAACCCAATTGTCTTGGTGATCGGAGACATAGCAACGAAGGAATTGCTCCAAGGCCTGATTGGATCGTTCTGCGGCCCCATTGGACTGAGGGTGGTAGGCCGAGGAGAAGGAGAGATGAATCCCCAACTGGGAGCAAAAGGCGCGCCAGAACCTGGACACAAACTGACTCCCCCGATCCGACACAATCTCCTTAGGCAAACCGTGCAACCGGAAAACCTCCCTGGCAAAAATCGTGGCCAACTCTTGTGCAGAGGGTAACTTCTTGAGAGGAACACAGTGGCACATTTTGGAAAACCGATCCACAATCATGAGAATGACCGTATGGCCTCGGGATGCAGGGAGGTCCACAATGAAATCCACCCCCAGGTGTGACCATGGGCGCTCCCCGGTGGCTATGGGTTGCAGAAGGCCCAACGGAAGGTGCCGAGGGGACTTACTCTGGGCACAAACGGAGCATGCCGCTACATATGCGGCGATGTCGGAACGTAGGGAAGGCCACCAGAACAGACGTGAAACAGCCCAGGACAGCTGATTCTTTCCAGGATGCCCCGCGGTCTTGGAGTTATGGTAGGTTCGCAACAACCGAGTGCGCAACTCCTCAGGCACAAAACATCTGCCGTTGGGTCTCCCAGAGGGAGCACCAGATTGAGCCGCCAAAATCTGCTCACCCAGGGGAGAGGTCAGGCTGGTGCGAATGGCGGCCAGGATCTGATTCGGAGGCATGACCGAAGTCGGAATCGACTCCTCCCTGGACAGCTCGGAGTACTGCCGTGATAAGGCATCCGCCCTGATGTTCTTGGAACCGGGTAGGTAGGAGACCACGTAATTAAAACGTGACAAGAACAGAGCCCATCTGGCCTGACGTGATGTCAATCTCTTGGCCTCAGAAAGGTAGGTCAGATTCTTGTGGTCTGTCAGGATGAGAACCGGAACCACCGAACCCTCGAGCAAGTGCCTCCATTCTTTAAGGGCCTGCACGATGGCCAATAACTCCCTGTCACCAATCTGATAGTTGCACTCCGCGGAAGACAGTTTCCGGGAGTAAAACCCACAAGGAAGCAGAGGACCCTCTGGTGTTCTACGCTGAGACAGAAGGGCGCCTACTCCCGTCTCAGACGCGTCCACCTCGAGGACAAAGGGCAACCCAGGGTTGGGATGCGACAGAATCGGAGCCGACACAAAGGCGGACTTTAGGGCCTCAAAAGCTCGGATGGCCTCGAGCGGCCAGACCTGGGAATTACTGCCCTTCCTGGTCAGATCCGTGAGAGGCTTGGCCAGCATGGAAAAGTCCCTGATGAACTTCCGATAATAATTGGCGAAGCCCAAAAAGCGCTGCAGGGAACGAAGACCACTGGGCTGGGGCCACTGTAAGACAGCCGAAACCTTCTCAGGATCCATGGAGAACCCCTCAGCGGAAATGATGTAACCTAAGAAGGTTACCTGGGATCGGTGAAATTCGCATTTCTCAAGCTTACCGAACAGCTTGTTCTCTCGTAACCGTTGAAACACTCGTCTGACATCCAGAATGTGGGCCTCCATGGATTCAGAATATACCAAGATGTCATCCAAATAGACTACCACACACTGCTGCAACAGGTCACGGAAAACATCGTTGATGAATTCCTGAAAGACTGCGGGCGCATTGCACAACCCAAAGGGCATAACCAAGGATTCGTAATGACCGGTCCTGGTGTTAAACGCGGTCTTCCACTCATCGCCCGCCTTGATCCTTACCAGGTTATATGCCGCCCTCAGGTCGAGTTTGGTAAAGACCGTGGCCCCTTTAAGGCGATCGAACAGCTCGGAAATCAAGGGTATCGGGTAAGCGTTCTTGATCGTGATGCGATTGAGACCCCTGTAATCGATGCAAGGCCTCAACTCACCGCCCTTCTTTTTCACAAAGAAAAATCCAGCCCCTGCCGGGGACGAAGATTTGCGAATGTGTCCGCGTGAAAGCGCCTCCCTCATGTACTCCTCCATGGCCTCATTCTCCGCTACCGACAGTGGATAGACTTTGCCACGAGGAGGAACGGCACCAGATTGTAACTCTATGGCACAATCGTATGGGCGGTGCGGAGGTAGGGCAACCGCCCGCACCTTATCGAATACATCCCGGTACTCCTCGTATTCCGGAGGCAACAGAGAGTCCGAGGAAGTACACAGCAACTTGACAGACCCATGGATGCAACTAGCCCCACACTGCGGTGACCACGAGAGGATCTCGACCGATCTCCAATCGAAAGTCGGATTATGCTTCTGGAGCCAGGGGTACCCCAAGACCACCGAGTAGTGTGGAGACGAAATAACCTGGAGGCAGACCGACTCTCTGTGAACGGCACCAATGGCTATCCCCACTGGAAGGGTCTCATGAGTCACGTGTGGCGGCAGAAGGGGTCTGCCGTCTATCGCCTCAAGAGCCAGTGGGGAACCTCGAGCCTGCAGAGGAATGGAATTGGCGGCAGCGAACACACTATCAATGAACAAACCACCAGCACCAGAGTCCACCAACGCCTGGGTCGTCACCGAGCCCCCGACCCAGGAGAGGACAACAGTGATCAGTGGTTTGTCAACACGGGAAACCGGGGACGAGGAGACTCCACCCAAGATCTGCCCCCGACAGGATCTCAGGGTACGAGCGTTTCCCGGACGGTTCGGACATGCCAACCGAAAATGCCCACCGAGACCACAGTACATGCATCGGCCCTCGCGTCTCCGGAGTGCCCTCTCCCCCTCGGACAGGCGAGCAAACCCCAGCTGCATGGGTTCACCCCCAGACAAGTCATCCCCAGGAGGCGTGGGAGGAGAGGGAGGCACGGGTGGGACAGCAAACGTAGGCACCAATCTGTTAGAAGACCTCCGCAGGTTCTCCTTAAAGGAAGGTCTCTCCCTGAGTCTGGTGTCAATCAAAATCAGGAAAGAAATAAGAGACTCGAGCTCAACTGGTAGGTCCTTAGCTGCAACCTCATCCTTCAAGGCATCCGAGAGACCATGAGAGAAAGCAGCGACCAGAGCCTCATTATTCCAGCCCACCTCTGCTGCCAGGGTACGAAACTCAATGGCGTATTCAGCTACGGATCGTGAACCCTGTCTGATGGACATATGGAGCTTCGCAGCAGAGGCAGCACGAGCCAGCACATCGAATACCTTCCGAAGAGAAGCAACAAAACCGGAAAACTCGGCAACCACCGGATTGTTGTTCTCCCATAAAGGGCTGGCCCAGGCCAAGGCCTTGTCCGAGAGCAGCGAGATCAAGAAGCCCACCTTTGATCTCTCAGTAGGAAAGGCATGTGGCAGCAACTCGAAATAAATGCCCACCTGGTTAAGGAAACCTCGGCACTGAGTTGGCTCTCCCCCAAAGCGCTGTGGAAGAGGGGCAGAACCGGTCATACCCCGAAACACCGCAGGCGCAACAACAGGTGTCGGGGTAGACTCTGGCGCAACAACCGGAGCGGCAGTAGGAGCGAGCCCAGGAGCGACAACCGACCCATCGGCAACGGGAGCGAAATGAGCCGTGCGTTCAAGCAGGGTTTGCAACGCCACAGCGAACCGACCCAACAGGTGATCCTGCTGATCAAGTCTGGCAACCAGCGTGGGTAGCGAGGATGGCCCTGTACCGTCAGAATTCATGGCTTGGTCCTAATGTCACGGAACCATGAACCAGACGTACAACAAGAGATAAGTGAAAATAAGAAGGCTTTATTGAAAATAAAGCTGTAAAGCAAAAGTCCAAACGGATGGTGAAACCGAGCAGAGTCTTGCGAAGCCAGAGGTCAGGAACCAGAAGGGTAGTCAGACGAAGCCAGGATCAGGAACCAGCAGGGTAGTCAGACGAAGCCAGGATCAGGAACCAGCAGGGTAGTCAGACGAAGCCAGGATCAGGAACCAGCAGGGTAGTCAGACGAAGCCAGGATCAGGAACCAGAAGCAGCAGCAGTCTTAGAAGCATGTGAACACAAGAGGACCAAGCAAGGAACTGAAGCCACAGACCTCCTATATATATGAGCTAGGCATCCAGCTCCTCCCAGGGGAAGGAGGAGCCGCAGGGTGGAAGGCTACAAGAAACCCAGAAACCAAGATGGCCGCCAGCACATGTCAAACGAAGGAGAGCAGCAAGCAGGTAAGACTATGACAGGTGGAAATTACTATGTGGGGCAGTGTGGGGCAAATTACTGTGTGGGGGCAGTGTGGTGGAAATTACTGTGTGGGGGCAAATTACTATGGGGGATTACTATGTGGGGGCAGTGTGGGGGAAATTACTATATGGGGAGTTGCTATTGGGGAGGCACTGTAGGGCAATTCTATTATTTTTGGGGACACTATACAAGGAATATTGCCTGGAGCACAATATAGGGTGTTATTGTTACTGGGGGCACTCTAGGGGACATTATAACTGCTGTAGACTCCAATTATGTCTATTATGGTCACTATTTTTTCAGCAGTATAGTACCTGGGGCATTGGGGAGCACAACGGGCACAGTATTGGGAGTGGCAGCAGGATGACACTGTAGGGACACCAGGATGGGGAGGTTGATGGAAAAATTTTGAAATCTAATGTGTCTGTGTTACAAACTCTGTAGACGAGATGTGGCTGAAATAATTTGCCATGGTGGTCTGGATTAAACGGAGGAGAAGAGGAAAGAGAAAGTCTACATTACAGGAGATGTCCCTGGATGTAAGAGGTATGTGGTGCTGTATTCTCCTCCAAGTCTTTTTTATTATAATTATATGTATTTTCAATTTGGTGACCAAATTTTTCAGTTTAGAAGCCAATTTGGGGTAATTTGGGTATTTTTTTTAGTCTGAAGATGTCATATGGCCCAGGAAGAAACTGTGGCGCTCACGAAGCACCGCAGCTTCTTTATAAAAAAAACTAAACTAAAAAGGAGGGAGGGCCCCAAGTTGGGTAGACAGCCACGGGCCTATCATGCACTTAATCCACCCCTGTTGCTCATACTCTGTTTGCCTTGACCTCAGCCTATCCCTGGCCCCTGTCAACCACATAAAGACTACTCCAGGAGATAGCGCCTGGTAGCTCTCCTGCTGCAAACTCCAGGTGTTGAAGGATGAATACCAGAGGACAGCCAGGCTAACGCCTTAAGGTTTAGCCCAAAGTCAAATCTGTTGGTTGACACAGTGGTTCTGCAGTGGCTGGGTTTGGGGTAGCCCCAACGCTATGCTGGGTCCCCGGACACCATTGAGGTGTCACCATGTGTTGTTGCTCTCCGGAAGGTATGGTAAGGCATGGTGCACCCCAATGGGAAATAAGTCCAGAGAGTCAGGGTTCTGCAGTAAACCAGGGTGCTTCTTTATTGGAGGAATTCAGGTACAAAACAATACAGGTGAGGCATTGGGCTGGTTTCTCCATTCTCATCCCTGGCAGAAGAAGGTTTTGATGCTGAGGAAAGGCCTGAGCTAGCTGTCCCTCTCTCTCAGAAGACTGGCATCCTGGTCAAGGGCCCACGGTCTGTAGCTCAGTAGTCCGGGTGGCTCCTTGGTCACAGGGCTAGTGACCCATGGTCTGTGGCTCAGCGTCCCCATCTCAGTGTCTTCTTCTGGTCACTCATGCAGGCTGTCATGAGTCTCCCCCCAAGCACTGATCCCTAACTGCAGTACAATAGGGGCTCTGACTGCTCTCCCTAGATACAGTTTTTGCTAGATTAGAACCTTCTAGTGGGAGGGCAGGAGTGGAGAAACTCAGCACAAACAGATACATTGTTTCAGCTCCCGTCTGAATTAGACTTACATTAGAGCTTCAATGATACTCAATGGCAATGACACAGCAGGTTTTCTAGACAAAAACAAGATTACAGACATAACAACAGAGCTAAAAGGTCAGGCTGTCTGCTTTTTGGTTGTAAACAAGTCTGGGTTTTTCCCTCCAATACATGGTCTTCTTTAAACCCTATGGCAGCTGGAGAAAATGACCAGCTTCTCAATCAAAGCCCTAAAAGTCTCTCAGTATTCATTAACCCTTTTAACAGAGCCATGTAAATACAGTGATAATGAACAGGATGTACACTGCTCAAAAAAATAAAGGGAACACTTAAAAAACACAATGTAACTCCAAGTCAATCACACTTCTGTGAAATCAAACTGTCCACTTAGGAAGCAACACTGAGTGACAATCAATTTCACACGCTGTTGTGCAAATGGGATAGACAACAGGTGGAAATTATAGGCAATTAGCAAGACACCCCCAATAAAGGAATGGTTCTGCAGGTGGTTACCACAGACCACTTCTCAGTTCCTATGCTTCCTGGCTGATGTTTTGGTCACTTTTGAATACTGGCGGTGCTTTCACTCTAGTGGTAGCATGAGACAGAGTCTACAACCCACACAAGTGGCTCAGGTAGTGCAGCTTATCCAGGATGGCACATCAATGCGAGCTGTGGCAAGAAGGTTTGCTGTGTCTGTCAGCGTAGTGTCCAGAGCATGGAGGCGCTACCAGGAGACAGGCCAGTACATCAGGAGACGTGGAGGAGGCCGTAGGAGGGCAACAACCCAGCAGCAGGACAGCTACCTCCGCCTTTGTGCAAGGAGGAACAGGAGGAGCACTGCCAGAGCCCTACAAAATGACCTCCAGCAGGCCACAAATGTGCATGTGTCTGCTCAAACGGTCAGAAACAGACTCCATGAGGGTGATATGAGGGCCCGACGTCCACAGGTGGGGGTTGTGCTTACAGCCCAACACCGTGCAGGACGTTTGGCATTTGCCAGGAACACCAAGATTGGCAAATTCGCCACTGGCGCCCTGTGCTCTTCACAGATGAAAGCAGGTTCACACTGAGCACATGTGACAGACGTGACAGAGTCTGGAGACTCCGTGGAGAACGTTCTGCTACCTGCAACATCCTCCAGCATGACCGGTTTGGCATTGGGTCAGTAATGGTGTGGGGTGGCATTTCTTTGGAGGGCCGCACAGCCCTCCATGTGCTCACCAGAGGTAGCCTGACTGCCATTAGGTACCGAGATGAGATCCTCAGACCCCTTGTGAGAACATATGCTGGTGCGGTTGGCCCTGGGTTCCTCCTGAAGCAAGACAATGCTAGACCTCATGTGGCTGGAGTGTGTCAGCAGTTCCTGCAAGACGAAGGCATTGATGCTATGGACTGGCCCGTCCGTTCCCCAGACCTGAATCCAATTGAGCACATCTGGGACATCATGTCTCGCTCTATCCACCAACGTCACGTTGCACCACAGACTGTCCAGGAGTTGGCAGATGCTTTAGTCCAGGACTGGGAGGAGATCCCTCAGGAGACCGTCCGCCACCTCATCAGGAGCATGCACAGGCATTGTAGGGAGGTCATACAGGCACGTGGAGGCCACACACTACTGAGCCTCATTTTGACTTGTTTTAAGGACATTACATTAAAGTTGGATCAGCCTGTAGTGTGTTTTTCCACTTTAATTCTGAGTGTGACTCCAAATCCAGACCTCCATGGGTTGAAAAATTTGATTTCCATTTTTTTATTTTTGTGTGATTTTGTTGTCAGCACATTCAACTATGTAAAGAACAAAGTATTTCAGAAGAATATTAAATTAATTCAGATCTAGGATGTGTTATTTTTGTGTTCCCTTTATTTTTTTGAGCAGTGTATATCACAACATATATATAAAATGCAGTTACATAGTATTAAACAGTTCGTTAACCCTTTTAGGTGAAATAAAGTAAGAAGTTTTAACTTTGCATAGGGGAAAATAGGCAAATGTCCAAAAATGTCCAAATGTCAAAGTACTCCCTGCTCCAGGGCACTACAGTTCCACATCCACTGCCGTAACATCTGGACTGTTTGTCAGTACCAAAAATAGGAAAATTGGTTGCAATTCATATTTGATATTTCAGGAATTAGTTCTGTTCATTCTTTAGCGTACAGATAGCGGACAATGGGTTGATAAAGTGTAGTGGCAAGCATGCAACATTTCTCTGCAGCTTTTAACTGCCAATTATTTCATATTGAATACATACATTGCTATTGAGAACAAGCCTGTATATGCAATTGTACTGTATTTATAGGAATCATACTTCTGACTTTCATTCCACCTGTTTGCTCGTTTGAATGTTTATTTATTCATATTATTAACTTATATAGCACTGCCATATTCCGTAGCACTTTACACACATTAGTATCACACAGGGCTCACAACCTAAGTTCCCTATCAGTATGCCTTTGGAGTGTGGGAGGAAACCAGAGTACCTGGAGGAAACCCACGCAAACACGGGGGGGGGGGGGGGGACATACAAACTCCATGCAGTTGTAGGCCTTTTATAATTTTTCTTGCGTTTTAATACTAATAAATAAAAACCTTTGAGAAAAAAAATAAATGCTATCACCATATTCTGACCTCTATAACTTTTTTGTAGTTATGTGTATGGGGCTGTGTGAGGGCTCATTTTTTGTGGGATAATCTGTACTTTTCAATGATGCCAATTTGAAGTGTGTGCAACTTTTTGATCACTGAAGTGACAAAAAATGGCGAATTGTCTGTTTTAATTTTTTTTCCCATTACGCCGATTGCCGTATGCCATTAATATTGTTATATTTTAATTGTATGGGCATTTTCGTACACATTTTTATTTTAAGGAAAGGGGGTTGATTTGAATGTTTATATATATATTTTTTTTTTATATTTGTAAAACTTTTTTAAACTTTTTTTTTTTCCCTTTTTTTAAGTCATCTTGGGTGACAACAACTTGTAATCATTAGATTGCCCATTGTGTTCATTGATGGATATATAGCCATCATTGAAAACTTAATTTGCAATATCACAATACAATGTTGCCACCTAGAGGCCTGTTTTTGTATATTCCTGAAATAGACTTCTTATGGCTGATCGCATACTTGTGTTGCAAGTCTGCTATTTAAAATAGCAGAAACCCGGCAGCTATGGCTCCAAGTGCATGTGCGAGCGGGTGCCATGTTTAAAGACTGGACTTCCATACATGTGCGGCGGAGGTGCTGAAGGGGTTAAAATATTCATTCCCGTACAGCATTGGCTTGTTAGCGCTGTACAGTGTATGGATTTCTGCTGCACAGGAGGGAGCACAGATTGCTGTCCTGTCTGCGCACCCCCCAAGATAAATCTAGCACAGTACATTGGTGGATACCCTGTTCCCTGCCAGGATTTAGCTAAGCGGAACGGGTTCTTCTCAGCTCATGACTCCTGTACTGATGTGGTATAGAGAGCCTTGAGCTGAGAGGAGTGTGGGCACAGGCAGGAGCCCGCTCCAATTAGCTAAAATCTGGCAGATCACATTGGTACAGAACACAGGGTACCAATGTGCTGAGCCAGAATTAGCTTGGGGGGAGCGCAGGTAGGACAGCGATCTGTGCTCCTTCCTGTGCAGAGGTCTCCACAGCAGCAGAAATCTGTACAGCGCTGACAAGCCACTGCTGTACAGGAAATATGATTTTAAGAAGCCTGACTATCATGAACTTTGGGTACCTTTTTAAGTTGCTAAGGGCTCTTTCACACTTGCGTTCTTGTCTTCCGGCATAGAGTTCCGTCGTCGGGGCTCTATGCCGGAAGAATCCTGATCAGGATTATCCTAATGCATTCTGAATGGAGAGAAATCCGTTCAGGATGCATCAGGATGTCTTCAGTTCTGGAACGGAACGTTTTTTGGCCGGAGAAAATACCGCAGCATGCTGCGCTTTTTGCTCCGGCCAAAAATCCGGAACACTTGCCGCAAGGCCGGATCCGGAATTAATGCCCATTGAAAGGCATTGATCCGGATCCGGCCTTAAGCTAAACGTCGTTTCGGCGCATTGCCGGAGCCGACATTTAGCTTTTTCAGAGTGGTTACCATGGCTGCCGGGACGCTAAAGTCCTGGCAGCCATGGTAAAGTGTAGCGGGGAGCGGGGGAGCAGTATACTTACCGTCTGTGCGGCTCCCGGGGCGCTTCAGAGTGACGTCAGGGCGCCCCAAGCGCATGGATCATGTGATCACATGGATCACGTCATCCATGCGCATGGGGCGCTCTGACGTCACTCTGGAGCGCCCCGGGAGCCGCACGGACTGTAAGTATACTGCTCCCCCGCTCCCCGTTCCTACTATGGCAACCAGGACTTTAATAGCGTCCTGGGTGCCATAGTAACACTGAACGCATTTGGAAGCCGGTTCCGTCTTCAAATGCTTTCAGTACACTTGCGTTTTTCCGGATCCGGCGTGTAATTCCGGCAAGTGGAGTACACGCCGGATCCGGACAACGCAAGTGTGAAAGAGGCCTAAACAACATAATTCATGAATAAAAAATATAAAAAAATTATTTTGGGGCTATTTAGAAGAGTTTAAAAGCAACTTGTATAAAAGTTTAGTTACTCTTTAAATTCATGTTCATTCTGGGCTTTAAAGTCAAGGAGGCGGTCTTATCAGTGATTGATAGGACCGCCTCCTTGACTTCAAAGCCTAGAATGAGGAATGTAAATCTATAAATCACAAGTTACATCTGTCTAGGTATATTCATGCACAAGACCTATACCCTTGTCGGTTGTTAAAATGTTAAGGTGAAGATGGCAAAGTCCCTTAGATTTTATTTCCCTAGCCAAATTAAATAAAAGTGAAATACTAAATCATATGTACTTCAAATTGCTCAGCTCAGTACAACTTGGCCAACAAAGTAGGTTAAAAAAAACTTCCATTGGGGCAAAAAAATTTTTGTAAAGCTATCAGAATGGATAGCAATTTTCACTGACTCCTGTCACTGCTGTTCTGCACTTCCTGGTCCAGGTTTAACACACAGGAAATGGCAGGAAATATTCGGGGCAGGGGCAATATTCAAATTCGCGATATTTGGCTAATATTTTGTAGAATATTCATCATATATTCGCAAATTCACGATTATATTTTTGATTGCGAAAGTTGGCAATGTAATATTTGCGTAATGCGTGCGAAATAAAGGCGTGGGTCACTTATGCTACATTTTTCAAGCTGGTATAAGTTTCCTGAGACTGGAGAAAATGGTTGGCATGGCAGAACATTAGAATAGCTTCATATGCAGATAGAGTGCTCCATCATATTTGCGCTTGCTAATTTTATGCAATAGTAAGGAGTAGGCAACTTTTCTATTGGTTGCTAGGGATGTTGCTTAGCTGTGACAAAGCCTTCTTATTGGCCCACAAGCTAGAATAAGGGTGGGATGATCACCTTATGTGTACTGTATTAAAAAAAAAAAAAACTAAAAAAAAACAAATATTCGATTTTACGAATATATATTATAAATATTTGCAAATTCTCGAAGTGCCGATATTCGCGATTAAAATTCGCTATTCGAATATTCTCGTTCAACACTAGTCCCTACATATAAATGTGTCACTGGTCAAGCATCCGCACTGCTACTTTATTAATCTATCCTACATATTGCCCTATGATACTCTGTACTTGTATTTTCTATCACTCTTCATTTCAGAAGTAGAAAAACAAAGGACTTATACATTTTTACTATTGATCTTTAACACCTATAATCATTTTCCCTATGAGTTGTCTACAGGGGATAATTAAGTGATGATAGGAATATTCCCATAACTGAACAGTTCAGATGATAATTCATATTTGGCTGACAGAACAAACTGCATAGTTTTAATGTTATAAATACAAATCAGTTTTGTATTTTCATCTCGATCATTTGTACAAAAATGACCTTGAAAGCAACATCCTTCGCATAATACTTTAAATAAGAAGAAAAATTATATTTCAGAATGATTCATTCATGTCTCTAACAATTAATTTTTGCAAATGTTAAAAGGACATGAAGTAGTGCATGAAAACATGTAGGGAGGAATTACATATCCCAGTTTTAAACCTTGTTTTAAAAAAAAAACTGCTTTAGAGTAAAATGTCAAATGTATTAATAGGAGAAAACCACTTAATAAATTTGGAGCATCTTTGCCTGTCTGTATGCTACACATTGAAATCTACACCCATGTTTGCCCTATCATTTATGCTAATTCTAGCATAAATAGTAAATTTGAGACCAACAGTGTCCCCACCCTCTCCCATCTAACACTGGCCACTTTTTCGGCACATTTCAGAAGTGTTCAGAGATATAAAATGTAATAGATTTTAGCTATGTGACCCTTAAACACTCTGGTATACAAAACTGGTAGAAATAATTTATTAACCCCTTCTCGACATCCTCTATGGAGCTGAGTGGATGCCATAGCTGCTGGGTGCCTGCTGTTTTACGCAGTAGACACCCAGTGGCAGAGTCAGTGATCAGAAACAATTCTGATCACAAACTTTTAACATCTCAAATGCACTGGTCAATTGCGACCGTGGGATCTTAGTAGTCAATTATCAGGAGTTCTGCCCTTCTGGCAATTGAAAAGCTCCCCCAAGATGGGATTGCAGGAACCTTTTCATTGCTATTGTAACCTGGTGTCTTCTGAAGGCTCCAAGGCCTGCCATAGCAAAGTTGCTGTCAAAACCTGCCTGTGGTAGAAAATGATAGGAAGCAACACATTGAATCTCCCATTGACAACAATGGTAAACAATTGCAGTCTATGGTACAATTGATCAGAGCATTGGATGTTAAAGACCATTAAAGGGACTAAAAATAAATGTGAAAAAACTGAAATAAAGTTGTTGTTTTTTTAAATAAAAATTCTAATCACCCCTCATTATGCCATTTTGCAAACAAAAATAAATGATAAAAAAAGATTGTTGGCATCCCTACTTATGAAAATGGGCAAACTATTAATAAATTATAATCAAAATGGCTGACTTGTCATTCTTTGGTTGCCTTACCTCCCAGAAAAAAAAAAATCTAAAAGTTGTTTAAACCCCAAAATGCTATTATTGAAAAATACAGATCGTCTCCCAAAAATGAGCCCTCAAACAGGTCTGTAGATGGAATCTATAAGAACATATGGGGGCAGCATATGGTGAATCAAAGATAAAGTAAATATGTTTTTACTTAAACTGTGTAAAACTATGAAATACTATAAAATGTGGTATTGCTGTGATCATACTGACTCACAAAATGAACTTAACGTCATTTTTTTACTGCATTAAGAACACAATGGCAGAATTGCGTTTATTTCCAGTTTCACCCCATTTAGAATTTTTTTCAATCTCCCCACTGCACTGTATGCAATAATAAATGTTGCCGTTAGAAAGTACAATTTGTCTAACAAAAAAAAACAAAAAAACATATAATATGGCTATGTGAATGAAGACAGGGAGATAAAAATGAAAATGAGAAAACAGAAAAAAAGGCTGTCAGAAAGGGGTTAAACCTCCCCTGCATATTTTATGTTTATGTGCATTACATTAATGCTGTTCATGTAGACCAGTTGCAGCAAAGCAGCTTAGAAAAAAATGCATAAACCTCCTGACATTCATGAATGTCAGAGGCATTTGTATAAGTGTTAAAGACAACAGTTACCACAAATGATGTGAAATTAAGCAGCAATTTAAGCTGTTATTGACTCCATTAAGTTGCGGCTCCTCTTTCAGGAACAAAGATTTCTCTGATCCATTAATATAAATGATAGGCTGTTTAAACTGCTTTGAATTTGGCAGAATCTCATCCATTAAGCCGGTGCAGAAACCTGTGAGAATCTGATTAGTGCAGAATCATATCCTCTTTGTGTAATATACAGATAACTCCCCTACATCCATATTCTCTGTTCAGTAGAAAACACTGGTTTGACAATTAAAAGTACATCAAATTATGGTATATATATAGCACATACTCACCCTTATTTCTGTGTATTCTGGAAAACCTGTCCAAAAGTCTTTTACAGACAAAAGTTTACAAAGTTGTATGAAAATGCATACAGAATATAATAATATATGTCTATAGCTCACATACTACTATATATACAAAGAGGGCACTAACGTGTGTTAACTTCAGGCAGAATTCTTCCCAGTAGATCTATGGGGTCATTTATCAAACTGGTGTAAAGTAGAAGAGGCTTAGTTGCCCATATCAACCAATCAGATTCCACCTTTCATTTTCCAAAGGAGCTGTAAAACATGAAAGGTGGAATCTGGTTGGTTGCTATAGGCAACTAAGCCAGTTCTATTTTATACCCGTTTGAGAAATGACCCCACCAGTGCCTATAACAGTGATGGAGAACCTTTTACAGACTGGGTGCCCAAACTGTAACCCAAAACGCACATATTTATGGCAAAGTGCCAATATGGCAATTTAACCTGAATACTACAGTCCAATATCTTCCATGTACTTTATCATCTAGCTATGCCTACAGTCCATGCGCTGCCTGTGCTGTCCATAGTGCGCCCTGTGCTGCCCATAGTGTGCTCTATGCTGATGAATGGCATGAAAAGTCTGAGGCATATTGGTACATGTGACGAATACCAGACCTCGTGCCCACGTGACGTCACCTGCGTCGAGCTCACGAGACGCGGTATGGTCCCTGGTTACTAAGACGTGACGTTACGCCCTCCTGGAGGAGCATGTAAGGTCAGCTTGGTACAGTTTACACAGACACCTCTTGTCCACGTGGGTACAGAGAGCCGCAGTGAAAACAGCGCGTCCTCAGCCCGGGAAATCTGTCACCAGCTTCTCGTTTGATATAAGCCCGGTCCGCTAACATGATTATATGGGGTGAGAAACCAACCCGCAGTAGCTTATAACTAGGCCGAAACACGGACGTGGGGATTCGTGATCGAGATACAAGATAGCAGAAGATAAAATTATATATTTAATCGCCTTAAGGGCACACTAGATATAACACAATATACACAGAGAATATACACCGTGGTCTGAGGTTACAGATACAGATTATTTGGGTACAACAGGGTTAAGCAGAGTAAAAGTCAGTTACTGGGTAGATGAAAGTTTCTTTGGGTTATAATGGTGGAATAGTCCTTGGCTGCAGTTACGTGGGGGCAGTCAAGTCAGCGGGTTCCCGGTCTCTCCAAACACATTGGCAAGATGTGACCCCCTTCAGAAAAGACCCCGCTCACTGGTTTGCATTGGCTTATGACCTGCCCTCCCCGCCTATGGGTAGGGTTCTCTCCTCCTTCTCTGGTGCTGGCAGAAAATGACTCATAAAACCCCTTAGAGCTCATAGCCTCAGACCAGAATTTTGCAGGAAGATGGTTCTGGGCCCAATTGATCTGCCTGGGTTCCGGCTACAACTAGAGTCCAAGCATGGTACCGTTATTTGGTTTCTGTGGGGAGATATGGATATCTCCCCTCCCGGCATCCTAGCATCAAGCCAGGAACACTTGGATGTTTGGCTTTGCCCCAGGATCACAAAAAGATAACCGAATTATGCCTGGGATGGACGGACGATTCATAATTCCTTATGAAATGTAGGTGCCAACATGTCTGGGAGGTATCATTGATCCTGGGCAAGGGCTGAGACCTCCTGCTGGGATTTTTTCTGCAGGATTAGCTTGCCTCCAAACTGTCTGGTTGAGGTGTGACTTTATCCACCTGGGGCCTCCTTGAAGCCTGGACCCCTGGGGGCTTTCTATCTAACAGCAGATGGCTGGGGGGTGAGAACATATTTTGCATGTACACTGACCAAGGTGAATCAAATGATGATCAGGGCTGCCAGTAAATGATAATCCATATTCCTCACAGTACACCATAGACTTTTTTCAGGGCATGGGTGCCCACAGAGAGGGCTTTGAGTGCCACCTCTGGCACCCGTGCCATAGGTTCGCCACCACTGGCCTATAACAAAGTCAAAGGCATTACCAAAATGAAGTGTTCAAAACGTCATTTTAGAGCAAAGAGGCACATTTCGGCACGGGGCCTTACTCAAGACACTGATGTTTCGGCACGAGGTGATTCATAAAGCCATTTTTGCACTTGTTTGCTTTGAACACTTCATGCTGATGGTGCTTTGGACTTTGTTACATATTTACTATGATCACAAAATGATGATATCTGCAATTATAGTAACCTACATTATTCAACTTACTCCCACAAATGTTGAAAAAAGAAGGAAGGAAAAAAACAAAACACAGTAAACTACGCAGACTCCCTAGACCAAAGGCTCATATATACCATAGAAACTGGACACACAGATATTATATCACTTTTAGAGAGATTTGGCTCAGTCTTGAATGGTGTAGTCTCCTTTGCTACTGGATGGGAAAGAAACAGGACCTTTTTCTCCAGAGGAATTGCATTGTTAGCAAGCACCCCCAAATGCTATAGATAAGGGTATGAAGGGATAAACAAACACCAGGCACTTCTGCCTTCAATTTGGCACTATAAAATGGGTGTCTGTTATGTTTAGTTGGGTAGTGTGCTGAAAAAACTAAGTCGATTAAGTTTCAACCCTAGTAGGCTCAAGGGAAAGACAAAAATCTCCCTTGAATGGCATAGACCATCTTTAGTGACACAATCAGACACAATTCTGAATCAACATTTTGAGAGATGATAAAGTTTACAACCCAATAAAAAGTGGATGTGAGACATTCTCATTTACTCATGAATCTTCCACTTACTACAACAGATTACAGGAGAAAAGTCATAAATTACTATCTAAGTGGAACTGAACACTGCCACATTTACATGAGAGTTCTGGTCTGTTGGAGATATGTGGATGACATGGGTACATTCTAGTGTAGATTTACTGATTCTTTCTGAAAAGTACTGAATCAGCAGTTATCGGTCACCGGGTTACACATTACCTGGTACTATGTCTACAAGAGAAGTGAAACTTACCAGTCTTCCTTCAAGCCAAATATTAATGTTTCTTAGGCACCTGAAATCAGCAACAACTTTGCCACTAATGAAAGGGCTTTCAGAATTCTGTAATGTACAATGAATAGTAAAATTACTGGTCAGTGATGCTGGTTTAAGCTCCATTGCTGTCACTAGTGGAGGTCACAATCTAAGGTGCCTATTAGTATGTCTTTGGAGTGTCGGAGGAAATTGGAGTATCCGGAGGAAATCCATGTAAACCAGGGGAAAACATAAAAATTCCATGAAGATGTTGTCCTGGGTCAGATTTGGACCAAGCACTGCAAGGCACTAGTGCTAACCACTGAGCCTTAGTTTTTACTGAGCTTTAGTTTTACTTCTATTCTGGATGTCATCTATTTCAAGCCAAAACTGGTAAAATAAATATAGTTCTCCTTTTAAAGAAACACTTTTTCAATTTAACCCCTTAGGGACTTAGGGCATACCGGTACGCCCTGTTTCCCGAGTCCTTAAGGACTCAGGGCGTACCGGTACGTCCTAACTTTAAACAGACATTGCGGCGTGGCGGGGGTTAATAGGAACAGGATGCCCGCTGAAATCATTTAGCGGGCATCCTGTCACAACGCCGGGGGGGGGGTCACGTGACCCCCCGTGTCGGCGATCGCCGCAAACCTCAGGTCAATTCAGACCTGCGGTTTGCAGCTTTTACCTGCGGTTGCAGCGGCTGTGCGGCGGTGCCATCGGGTCCCCATGCGGCTGTAGGGGGGACCCGATGGCATGGAAGGCAGCGCGATGTCTAAGGAAGGCATCGCTCTGCCTTCCGGTGAAGAACCTGTGAGATCCAGCCCCCTGGATCTCACAGGCCGGAAGCTGTATGAGTAATACACACAGTATTACTCATACAGCCAATGCATTCCAATACAGAAGTATTGGAATGCATTGTAAAGGATTAGACCGCCAAAAGTTCAAGTCCCAAAGTGGGACAAAAAATAAAGTGAAAAAAAAAAGTTGAAAAAATAAAGTTTTCCCCCCAAAAAATTAAAAGTTTCAAGTAAAAATAAACAAAAACGTCATTTTCCCCAAATAAATGTAAAAAAAAATAGGTAAAAACTAGGAGAAAAAAAAAGTATACATATTAGGTATCGCCGCGTCCGTATCGACCGGCTCTATAAAAATATCACATGACCTAACCCCTCAGATGAACACCGTAAAAAATTTAAAATAAAAACTGTGCTAAATAAACCATTTTTTGTCACCTTACACAAAAAGTGTAATGGCAAGCGATCAAAAAGTCACACGCACCCCAAAATAGTGCCAATCAAACCATCATCTCATCCCGCAAAAATCATACCCTACCCAAGGTAATCGCCCAAAAACTGAAAAAATTATGGCTCTCAGACTATGGAAACTCTAAAACATGATTTTTTTTTGCTTCAAAAGGAAATCATTGTGTAAAACTTACATAAATAAATAAAAAGTATACATATTAGGTATCACCGCGTCCGTATCGATCGGCTCTATAAAAATATCACATGACCTAGCCCTTCAGATGAACACCGTAAATTTTTTTAAATAAAAACTGTGCTAAATAAACCATTTTTTGTCACCTTACATCACAAAAAGTGTAATAGCAAGCGATCAAAAAGTCACACGCACCCCAAAATAGTGCCAATAAAACCGTCATCTCATCCCGCAAAAATAATACCCTACCCTACCCAAGGTAATCGCCCAAAAACTAAAAAAATTATGGATCTCAGACTATGGAAACTCTAAAACATGTGTAAAACTTACATAAATAAAAAAAAAGTATACATATTAGGTATCGCCGCATCCGTGACAACCTGGTCTATAAAAATATCACATGATCTAACCTGTCAGATGAATGTTGTAAATAACAAAAAATAAAAACGATGCCAAAACAGCTATTTCTTGTTATCTTACCAACAGTACTGCTAACCTATCCTGTAGTTTCTAAAATGGGGCCACATTTTTGGAGTTTCTACACTAGGGGTGCATCAGGGGGGCTTCAAATGGGACATGGTGTCAAAAAAACCAGTCCAGCAAAATGTGCCTTTCAAAAACCGTATGGCATTCCTTTCCTTCTGCGCCCTGCCGTGTGCCCGTACAGCTGTTTACGACCACATATGGGGTATTTATGTAAACTACAGAATCAGGGCCATAAATATTGAGTTTTGTTTGGCTGTTAACCCTTGCTTTGTTACTGGGAAAAATGGATTAAAATGGAAAAATTGCCAGAAAACAACATTGCTTACCGGTAATTGTTTTTCTCGATACCCATGACGGCACCCCATGCGACCAGGGACCTCCCATCCGGGACAGGAAACCTGAGAAGATAAAAGGTTCACACCCCCCACCAAGCACCAGTGATAGTAATAAACAGTACTCCGGAGGTGAATACACGTAAGAAAAATAGAGAGAGAGAGATCCAATACGGTACATTATATCTCTTCAATACTTAAGAGAGAAAACTCTCAGAAACCAATATGGAAGTAGCGGGCTACCCCGCATATAACCTAATAAAGGAACAACTAAAGGCTTTTTTTTTTTTTTAAATATACTTCTATTATAGGGAAGGGAAAATCTCGGGGGTGCCGTCATGGGTATCGAGAAAAACAATTACCGGTAAGCAATGTTGTTTTCCCCTCACCCATGACGGCACCCCATGCGAGATAGACTATTAATGAGAAATTAGGGGGGGACAACTGCCTGAAGCACCTTCCTACCAAAGGCGGAATCCGCGTGAAGCTGGAGCCTGTAATGTTTTAAAAAGGTATGTTGAGAGCTCCAAGTTGCTGCTCTACAAATTTGGGCCAGGGAGGCATCCGCCTTCTCGGCCCAGGACGTAGCTACCGCTCGAGTGGAGTGGGCTCCAAACCCTGAAGGGGGCGAGAGACCCTGCGCTAAATAGGCTTCGGAAATGGCCCTTTTAACCCATCTAGCAATAACCGCCGTGAACACTTTCCGCCCCTTATTTCTACCCCAAAACTGAATAAGGAGGTTTTCATCCAACCTCCAGGCCAAGGTAGACTCTAAATAAGCAAGTAGACATCTTTTGACGTCCAGGCAATGATACTCCCTTTCTAAACTATTAGAGGGATTAGGGCAAAAAGATGGAAGGACAACATCCTGACTTCTATGGAAGTCCGAAACCACCTTTGGCTGGAAGGACGGGAGAGGCCTAATGATAACTTTGTCATCCAAGACCTGGGTATAAGGAGGAAAAGCCGAGAAAGCCTGAATCTCTGAGATCCTCCTAGCTGAAGTAATGGCCAGTAAAAAGGACATCTTAAAAGAGAGCATATCTATTGGCAAATCTGACAGGGGCTCAAAAGGTTTCTGTGACAGGGCCGTCAAGACCGTGTTTAGGTCCCAAGGAGGGCACAAGGGTCTTATCGAAGGGCGGATCCTGGAGGCTGCCGACAGAAACCTTTTAACCCAAGGATGCAGGGCCAGCTGGGAATCGAAGAAGTAACTCAAGGCTGCCACATGTACTCTTAGGGTGGAAGCCCTAAGCCCCTTATCCAAGCCAGCTTGTAAAAAATCTAGAACCCTAGAGACATCTGGAGGAGAAAAGGGGTCAGGATTGATCCCTAAAAAGGAGGAAAAGACTTCCCAGATCTTATTGTATTTTCTGGCCGTGGTGTCTTTCCTACTTCCCAAAATGGTGGAAACTACAGATTGGGACAGACCCCGACCTAACCAAATCTCCCTCTCAGCCTCCATGCTGCCAGATGCAGAATTCCTGGACTGGGATGCAGGATCGGGCCTTGATATAATAGATCCTCCCGAGGGGGGAGAATCCAAGGGGGGGTTATTGCTAGGTCTAGGAGGCAGGAGTACCAGGACCTTTTCGGCCACACTGGGGCCACTAGGGTAATCGTTGCTTTCTCCCTCTGGACTTTTTTCAGGACCTGCGGGATTAGGGAAAACGGAGGGAAGGCATAACCCTCCTCCTGAGTCCAGTCCTGTGCTAATCCGTCTAAAGCTGTTGGATCGTCCAGACGATTTATGGAGAAGAACCTTTCCACTTTCCTGTTCTTTCTGGAGGCAAATAGGTCGATCGTAGGGAGGCCGAGCCTCTGTGTTAACTGGGAGAAGACTTCTGAGTTTAGGCACCAGTCCCCCTGCTTTAGCTGGGTGCGACTCAGAAAATCGGCTACTATGTTTTCTTTCCCTTTTATGTGGACCGCCGACAGAGATAGATGTCTCTGCTCTGCCAGCTGAAAGATCTGGTGACAGAGTATTGCCAGAGAAGGTACTCTTGTTCCGCCTTGATGGTTGATGTATGCCACTGTAGTCAAGTTGTCTGAGTATAGAACTATGTTTCTGAAGGATATGTCTGGAGCTATTGCTTTTAATGCCATCTCTACTGCTTTCAGTTCTTTGAGGTTCGAGGTGGCTTTCCTGGTGTTTAAATCCCACCTCCCTTGCCAACCCTTGTTCTCCGAGTGGGCCCCCCAACCCCACGGGCTGGCGTCCGTTGTTATTACAATGGGATCCCGAAAGGCCCATGGTACTCCTGCTGAGAGATTTTCTGTCACAGTCCACCAAAGAAGAGACACTCTCGCCTCTGCAGATAAGTGGAAAAGCCGGTCCAACGACTGCTTGCAGCCGTCCCATTGGCGCAGGATGCATGACTGTAGCTTCCTTGTATGAGCCTGTGCATATAGGACCGCTGGAAAGGTTGCTGTCAGGTGGCCCAGCACTGCCATTGCCCTCCTGAACGAGCAGAGGTAGGATCTGAAAAGATCCAAAACATGCTCTCTGATGGAGAATATCTTGGCGGACGGGAGGAATGACTTTTCTACTCGGGAGTCTAAAAGGATGCCTAAAAATACACAACTCTGGGATGGAGTTAGGCAAGACTTCTTCCAATTTATTTTCCAGCCCAGGCTCTTTAACAGGGCGCAGGAAACCTCGATGTTTTGAATCAAGCCCTCTTTGGTCTGGGAAATAAACAGGAAGTCGTCCAAGTATGGCAGCAACGGAACCCCTGACAATCTTAGGAAGGAGGCTACTTCCGCAATCACCTTTGTGAAGATTCTGGGGGCTTGAGAAACCCCAAAGGGGAGGGCTCTGTATTGCAGGTGTAGACATTCCCCCTGAACCCAGACTGCTGTCCTCAAATATTTTTGGGAGGACACATGTATTGGCACGTGGTAGTACGCGTCCTCTAAGTCCAGAGTCGCCATCCAGCAATTCTTTGATAGTAGATCTATGGCCGACCTTATGGTCTCCATGCGGAATTTTTTGTAGCTGAGGAATTTGTTTAATTTCTTCAGGTTCAGGATTACCCGAAAGGATCCATTGGGTTTTTTTACTAAAAAAAGAGGAGAGTAAAAACCCCTGCCCCTCTCTGCCTGCGGAACCGGGACAACCACCCCTTTTTGCAGAAGTAGCAGGACCTCTGACTCTAAGGCCTGTCTCTTGACTAGATCCTTGGGGTAATCTGTTAGCCTGAACGAGTCCCGGGGACGGGTCAGAAGCTCCAGCCTGAACCCCTCTCCAATCCCCCCCAGGATCCAGCCGTTCTTGGTTATGTTTTTCCAGGCTGGGAGAAAGACAGATAACCTTCGCCCTACCTGGGATTCGGTGTCATTGCTTATCTTTGGGCCTTTGATCTTGGGGTTTAAAGAGGAAACCTCCGGATTTCTTAGGAAATCTATCCTTTTCCCTTTTATCATACTGCCTACCCCTTTGCCTTTTGCCTTGGTATCTACGAAAAAAGGGGGGGCGTTGAGGAGCTGGAAAACCCTTCTTCCTATCCGAGGCCTTTTCAAGTATATCATCAAGGGAAGACCCAAAGAGCCTGTCACCCTCACAGGGGATAGCGCATAACCTAGCCTTAGAACCCTGATCCGCCTTCCAGGACTTCAGCCAGATAGCTCTTCTAGCTGCATTGGATAAGGCGGATGATCTGGCTGAGAACCTAACTATATCTGTGGAGGCATCGGCTAAAAAATCAACAGCCTTAAAAAAGGTGGGAAGAGAGGCCAAAACTTCTTCTCTTGGTTTCTTCTCACTGAGATGCTGTTCCAGCTGTTCCAGCCAGATATGTAGTGACCTAGAGACCCATGACGCTGCAACCGCCGGCCTCAAGCAGGTAGAGGATGATTCCCAGGCCTTCTTCAAATAAAAATCCGCTTTTTTATCCAGAGGATCAGATAGGTTACCCAGGTCATCGAACGGAAGAGCAGACTTCTTGGCAATCTTTGCCACCGGAGCATCAACAATAGGGGCCTTGTCCCAACAGGCTGCTACCTTTTCATCAAAGGGATATTTCCTTTTGACAGAGCTTGGAATAAAAAACTTCCTATCAGGATTCTTCCATTCCTTTTTAATTAATGCCTGCACATTCTCATGAATGGAAAAAACTCTCTGCTTTCTGGGACCTAACCCCTGAAAGGCAACGTCTGCTGTTGATTTAGGTTGTTTCACCTCTTCTAATTGCATCGTCGCTCTGACCGCTTTAAGGAGGTTTTGGGTATCTTCAGGCGAGAAAAGGGATCCCCCTGTTTCTTCTTCTGCTGACGAAGTATTATCATCGGAGAGTCCGGGCGATTCGTAGTTAAGGATTTTAGGGATGCTTTCACTTCAGATCTTATTAAAGATCGCATATTCCTGGAAAGGCTCCGTGACTCCTCTGCCACCAACTTATCAATACATGGGGAGCATAACGGCTTAGAATAAGAGGAAGCTAGGGGGACCTTACATCCTGCACACTCCTTATGCTTCGTCTTTGAGGCCGCTTTTTTGGGGGGCTTTGCCACCTACACAAATCAAGCAGATAACACCCCATTAATAAAAAAGGATATATCTCACCACCTTCTTTAGCCCCCACTCCTCAGGACTGGTACCGGACTTGCGGGCCTTGAGGGTTCTAGGGGTTCGGCGCGTCCGTCTGCAGGCTCTGACATCTTGCTGACCGCAAAGAGCCTCTTCAGCACCACACTGTGTGCCACATCAGCCGGCTGGGTTCCCCCCCTCTGCCCCATTTATATTTTAAAAGACGCGCCAGGGCACACATCGGCGCTTAACCCAACTTCCGGGTCAAGCCCCGCCCCCCCGCGTCGGGGCGTGCGCATGCGCATACGCCCCTTCCGACGCCGACAGGAAGACGGGCAACCTGGGAGCAAGGAGGGAAGCCGCCTGAACACGACCACAGCGGCTCCCTCAGGCCAGCGCCGGAATGTGGGGGAAGAGGCCCAGACTGTAGGCAGCAGCCCCGGAGAGCCTGACGCCACCTGGGGGAGACCACCCACCGGATAAGAACCTGGGCCTCCCCCCGGCTGTAGGTGAGAACCAACGTGAAATCCAACGTGAGCTTCCCAGAGACTTCCCATCCGGAGGACAGGAAACCTGAACTGGTGCTTGGTGGGGGTGTGAACCTTTTATCTTCTCAGGTTTCCTGTCCCGGATGGGAGGTCCCTGGTCGCATGGGGTGCCGTCATGGGTGAGGGGAAAATTGAAATTCTGAAATTTCATCTCCATTTGCCAATAACTCTTGTGGAACACCTAAAGGGTTAACAACGTTTGTAAAATCTGTTTTGAATACCTTGAGGGGTGTAGTTTCTTAGATGGGGTCACTTTTATGGAGTTTCTACTCTAGGGTTGCATCAGGGGGGCTTCAAATGGGACATGGTGTCAAAAACAGTCCAGCAAAATCTGCCTTCCAAAAACCGTATGGCATTCCTTTCCTTTTGCGCCCTGCCGTGTGCCCGTTCAGCGGTTTACGACCACATATGGGGTGTTTCTGTAAACTACAGAATCAGCGCCATAAATATTGAGTTTGGTTTGGCTGTTAACCCTTGCTTTGTAACTGTAAAAAAATTATTAAAATGGAAAATCTGCCAAAAAAGTGAAATTTTTAAATTGTATCTCTATTTTCCATTAATTCTTTTGGAACACCTAAAGGGTTAACAAAGTTTGTAAAATCAGTTTTGAATACCTTGAGGAGTGTAGTTTATAGAATGGGGTCATTTTTGGGTGGTTTCTATTATGTAAGCCTCGCAAAGTGACTTCAGACCTGAACTGGTCCCTAAAAATTGGGTTTTTGAAAATTTCTGAAAAAGTTCAAGATTTGCTTCTAAACTTCTAAGCCTTGTAACATCCCCAAAAAATAAAATATCATTCCCAAATTGATCCAAACATGAAGTAGACATATGGGGAATGTAAAGTAATAACTATTTTTGGAGGTATTACTATGTATTATAGAAGTAGAGAAATTGAAACTTGGAAATTTGCAATTTTTTTACAAATTTTTGGTAAATTTTGTATTTTTTATAAATAAATAAAAAAAAAATTGACTTCATTTTACCAGTGTCATGAAGTACAATATGTGACGGAAAAACTATCTCAGAATGGCCTGGATAAGTCAAAGCGTTTTAAAGTTTTCAGCACTTAAAGTGACACTGGTCAGATTTGCAAAATCATTATCCAAATGTATTATTTTTGAACTTGGAAGTGTTGCCATTGGGGAATTCAAGGCTGTGGGGGAAGATAGTTCCTTTGAAAGGAAAATAGGACTTTAGAAATAAAGGTTTATAAATAGAGATGGCCTTGCGGTTCACCCGGCGGTCGTTTTGCGGCGAACTTTGCTCGTTCGCGGTTCGACGAGCAGACGAACATATGGCGATGTCCGCCGGCGCCATAATCTTTTGCATTGTGCCGAACTTTGACCCATGACACATCCATCAGATGGGACAGGACAGCTAATTGTAACGTTTTCAGCACATGGACACACCCCCTACCCTATAAATAAACCCGATCTGGCAGCCAATTTACATTCTGTTTTTTGCCAGTGTAGGGAGAGGTTGCTGTGTGGAGCAGGAACAGACTGTTAGGGACACCAAACGCTAGCTAATAGGGCCACAAAAGTCCTTTTAAGGGATGGTATAGGTGTGCTATCGATAGGTGTGACATACAGAGGAGTGTGATATACTTATAATATACTTTCTAACATAGAAAGTACATTATAGTGCATTTGTATTGTGCAGCAGTTGTGGGCAGTTCTGCTGCGATACTGCAGCTACATAGAGGGACAAACGCTATTGGAATAACTAATTGCAACTGGTGTGATATACAGTAACTGTTGCCCCCCCAAAAAAAGAATTATTGAGGGGTGTGATATACCTATAATTTACCTTCTAACATAGAAAGTACATTATAGTGCATTTGTATTGTGCAGCAGTTGTGGGCAGTTCTGCTACGATACTGCAGCTACATAGAGAGACAAACGCTATAGGAATAAGTAATTGCGACAGGTGTGATATACCTGTTGCCCCCCCAAAAAAAACTGACAGAGGGGTGTGACATACATATAATATACCTTCTAACATAGAAAGTATATTATAGTGCATTTGTATTGTGCAGCAGTTTTGTGCGGTTCTGCTGAGATACCGCAGCTAGATAGAGAGACAAACGCTAAAGGATTAAGTAAGGCTACTTTCACACTAGCGTTCGGGGCTCCGCTTGTGAGTTTCGTTTGAAGGCTCTCACAAGCGGCCCCGAACGCATCCGTCCAGCCCTAATGCATTCTGAGTGGATGCGGATCCGCTCAGAATGCATCAGTTTGGCACCGTTTGTCCTCCGCTCCGCTCAGCAGGCGGACACCTGAACGCAGCTTGCAGCGTTCGGGTGTCCGCCTGGCCGTGCGGAGGCAAACGGATCCGTCCAGACTTACAATGTAAGTCAATGGGGACGGATCCAATTGAAGTTGACACAGTATGGCTCAATTTTCAAACGGATCCGTCCCCCATTGACTTTCAATGTAAAGTCAAAACGGATCCGTTTGCATTATCATGAACAAAAAAAAAAATATAATAATTATTATTATTATTATTTTATTTTTTTTCATGGTAATGCAAACGGATCCGTTCTGAACGGATCTAAGCGTTTGCATTATAGGTGCGGATCCGTCTGTGCAGATACCAGACGGATCCGCCCCTAACGCAGGTGTGAAAGTAGCCTAATTGTGACAGGTGTGATATACCTGTTGCCCCCCCAAAAAAAACTGACTGAGGGGTGTGACATACATATAATATACCTTCTAACATAGAAAGTATATTATAGTGCAGCCCTAATGCATTCTGAGTGGATGCGGATCCACTCAGAATGCATCAGTTTGGCACCGTTTGTCCTCCGCTCCGCTCAGCAGGCGGACACCTGAACGCAGCTTTCAGCGTTCGGGTGTCCGCCTGGCCGTGCGGAGGCAAACGGATCCGTCCAGACTTACAATGTAAGTCAATGGGGACGGATCCGTTTGAAGTTGACACAGTATGGCTCAATTTTCAAACGGATCCGTCCCCCATTGACTTTCAATGTATGTGGTGTGATATACATATAATATACCAGGGGTGTGATATACATATAATATACCTTCTAACATAGAATGTATATTATAGTGCATTTGTATTGTGCAGCAGTTGTGTGCGGTTCTGCTGGGACACCGCAGCTGGATAGAGGGACAAACGCTATTCGAATAACTATTTGCAACTGGTGTGATATACCTGTTGCCCCCAAAAAACTGATCAAGGGGTGCGATATACCTGCTTCCACAAAATACTGATTGAGGGGTGTGATACACCAGCTTCCATAAAATATTGATTGAGGGGTGTGATACACTGGTTTCCACCAAATATAGATTGAGGCCTGTGATGCACCAGCTTCCACCAAATATTGATTAAGGGGTTTGATATACCAGCTTCCAGAAAATACTCATTATTGGGTTCTATATACCTGTTTCCAAAAAATACTGAGAGAGGGTATTGATATACCGGCTTCCACAAAATATTGAGTGAGGCCTGCGATACCCCGGCTTCCACAAAATATTGATTAAGGGGTTTTATATACCAGCTTCCAGCAAATACTCATTATTGGGTTCTATATACCTGTTTCCATAAATGCTGATAGAAGGGATTGAAGTACCAGCTTCCACAAAATATTGATTGAGGCCTGCGATAAACTTGCTTCCACAAATACTGCTCTTCTATAGGGACTTTGTCACAGGGTCATTTTGAAAATGATAGGCAGAGGAAGAGGCAGACCATTCCGCAGGGAAGGGAGGTGTCGGGCAGGTGCACCACGCCGGAGCCTAAGTCGGAAGTTGGAGAAGGTGCGTGCGATTTTGTCAAAGGATGCACCAGAGTTGGTTGAGTGTCTCACTCAGCCTTCCGCATCTGCACCATCTACATCCTCTGTATCAGCACCCTCCTCACTCTCTGCTCTGTGCACCCCCAAAGACACCACCACCACCACCACCATAGCCCCTCCACTTGAGTCAGAGGAATTATTTTCCCATTCACTCCCAGACCTTACTGATAAGCAGGAATTCTTGACATCGGATGAGGAAGAGGAGGTAGCAACGGCTGCCACCCAGCGGTCTTACGACAGTACCCAGATCAGCCCAAGGAGGGTCGTCCCCGCTGTTGTTGCCTACTCCGAGATCTCTAATGTCAGTGGTGGTGAAGGTGACAATGATGACGTATCGATGGACGTTACGTGGGTGCCCACAAGAGAGGACGAGGAGGGGAGTTCAGAGGGATAGACGGAGCAGCAGAGAGGGAGGAGAAGGAGGAGAAGCAGGCAGAACTCGCAGTGCACAGGAGGCAAAAAGCAGACTGCAAATGTATCTGGAGCGAGCCATCCACCATGCACGCTCCCAGGATGCTGGCCCATGGCTCCACAGTGTGTGCTTTTTTTAACGTGTCAGCTGCTGAGAAAAGTGTTGCCATCTGCAGCCTGTGCTCTCAATGCATAAGTCGCGGTAAGCCCAACACTCACCCAGGGACAACCGCCTTAAGAAGGCACCTGGCCTCCCATCACGGAGCCCAGTGGGAGCAACACCGTTAGAACCCATAAAGCCACACTTCCGGCGCTTCACGTCCTGCCTCTTCTCCTCCCATTTGTCCTCCACTCCACCTTCCAGCGTGCCGTCGCGTTCATCTGGCAAAAGGCTGACTTCCGTGGCCCAAATGTTTGAACGTAAAAAGTTGATGACGCCGGATAACCCTCTTTCCCAATGGCTGAATGCCGGCTTGTCGGAACTGCTAGCCCGCCAACTACTGCCATATAAACTGGTGGACTCGGAGACCTTTAAAAAATTTGTGGCCATTGGCACGCCACACTGGAAGGTCCCCGGAAGAAAATATTTCTCCTAGAAGCTATATGGCCAAGTTCAGTGGCAAGTGAATGTATCTCTGGCACACAGTGTCGGTGCCAAGATACATCTGACCACAGACACGTGGTCTAGCAAACACGGGCAGGAAAGGTACATAACTTTTTCTTCCCACTGGGTGAACCTTCTGAAGGCTGTCAAGCATGCAACCCGTGACACCCGTGTGGATTTGGTGTTACTGCCACGGATTTCATGCCGGCCTGCCTCTTCTTCTCCTCCTCCTACTCCATCCTCCGTCTCCTCCTCGGCTGACTCCTCCTTTTCCACTGCTACCGCCTCTTCCGCTGAACCCCCCGGCTCCCCAGAACCTATTTAACATGCTAGGTGAGACGTTGCCATGCTGTGCTGCTGCTGTTGCGCCTGGAAGCCAAGAGCTGCACTCCTAAAAAGCTCTGCGGTCACAGGCCGATCAGTGGCTAACCCCGCTCAATTTGAGAGTTGGCAAAGAGATGTGCGACAACGGTGCCAATCTGCTGAGCGCGCTGAAACAGGCCAAAATGACACACGTGCCGTGCATGGAACACGTCCTGAACTTAGTCGTGCAGAGATTCGTTGCCAAATACCCCGGGGTTCAAGACATCTTGCGGCAGGCCATGAAAATCTCTGGCCATTTGCAAAGATCTTACATGGCCATGGCTCGCCTTGCTGACATTTAGCGGCGACCCACTTGCCCGTCAGACGTCCGATTTGTGACTGCCTGATGCAATGGAACTCCACCTTGTATATGTTTGATAGGCTGCTCCAGCAGAAACGTGCCGTTAATGACTACCTGTACGAACTTTGCTATAGGACAGGTTCCGGAGAGCTTGGTTTTTTTCATCGCGCCAGTGGCTTCTCATGCGCGATGCATTCAGACTTCTGCGGCCATTTGATGGGATCACCAAATTGGTCAGTCACAGCCAGGGCGCCATCAGTGACATCGTACCTTACGCCTTCTTTCTGGAGCGTGCATTGCGAGCAGGAAGATGAGGAAGTCGCAATGCAGAATGAATTCCCAGGGGGAACTACTCCATCTGAGACAAGTCAGCAGGAGTTTGAAGAGGAGTCAGAGGAGGATGGTGTCTGGGGAAAGGAGGAGGAGGATGAGCAGGAAGAGCAGGCTTTAAACTTTTCTGGGATCCCTGGTGTTGTCTGTGGATGGGTGGAGGAGACCGAGGATGACATTCTTCTAGGTGATGAGCAGGAGCCAGGCCGCTCCACCGCTTCCAAATTAGTGCAAATGGGGGCCTTCATGCTCCAGTGTTTGAAGAGAGACCCCCATATGAAAAGCATAAAGGGAAAGGACAAGTACTGGGTGGCAACGTACTTAGACCCCCGGTACAAACACAAAATGGCGGACATGTTACCAGCATTACAGAGGGCTGTCAGAATGCAGCATTTCCAGGCCTTGCTGCGAGAGATGCTGCATTCTGCAGTTGTGGCCGCTGGCAGAGGAATTTCCACCCACAGAGAAACAGTTGTGGGTACCAATCCTACAGTGCATGCAAGATGAGGGCGGTTTGAAGATGTGTTGGTCACTTCGGATATGAGATCATTCTTGCAGCCAACCCATCGACAGCCGCCCTCCAGTCTCAGGGAACGCCTAGACCGACAAGTGTCCAACTACATCGGGTTAACTGCTGATGTGGACGCTCTGACATGCGAGGACCCCCTTGACTACTGGGTATGCAGGATTGACCTGTGGCCAGAGCTGGCGCAATTTGCCACGGAACTCTTGGCTTGCCCCTTGTTGAGTGTACTGTCCGAAATGACGTTCAGCGCAGCAGGGGGGATCGTGACCAATAAGCGCACTCGCCTAGCTCACGACAATGTGGACTACCTCACATTTCTAAAAATGAATGAGGCATGGATCTCAGAGGAATTCAATACCTGTGACGACCACATTTAATTGAATTTCCTTATGCCAGCCCACACATATCCGCCACCACCCAGAATAAATAACGGTCCCTATCTTATGTAAATACAGTGGCATAAAAAGCGTTTTCTGTCCGGTGAATCCCTAATGTTTGGGGCCACGGAGGAATTCAACACCTGTGATGACCACTTGTTATCGAATTTCAACTATTCATTTGTTTTTTTTTCAAGAGGGGGGATTTCGTTAGCCATGTTTTTAATCCAATTTTATATTTTTAGTTCTTTAAATCATATTTGACATGTATTTGTACTGGCCTGCAGTAAAATTGATATCCATCGACCATCTAATATACCTTCAACCACATAATCACTTGATCTTTTATGTACGTTGAATGCATAATTTTTGGGGCCTGTAATCTAACTGGCCAACAGTAAAATTGTTATATGGTGACCGCCTAATGTACCTCCAGCCACATTATCAATTGTTCTTTTCTGTATGGTGAATTTATAATTTTTGGGGCCTGCAGTCCACTGGCCTGCAGTAAAATTGATATCCATTGACCGTCTAATATACCTCCAGCCACATAATCACTTGATGTTTTCTGTCCGGTGGTCTAAAATAAACATTTTCTAGGCTCCAGCAGGGCACATTTTTGACAGTTTCCCTTTAAGACGCATAAAAATTGCCCCTGATTAAAATACATATTTTTAGTGGGAATTTTTGCCAATGATCCCCCTCTGATATGTCACTGTCCATGTTGTGGGATGATTTGTGCACTTCTAGTAAGTATTTGGTGGCTGAAAATATGACCTGATGGTTTTTCAGGTTCACCTGCCATTAAAGTGAATGGGGCCCGCCACGAACTTGCGGTTCGTGAACATTTGATCGCGTTCGCGCATCGTCCCGGCCGATGTTCGTCCATCACTATTTATAAATCTATATGTACCTAGTTCAAGCCAAGTCAGTTAATTGTTTAATATCTATGCCATGGTGGAGTCCTTTAGGTAAGGCTTTGCTTTTGTTGTACTGGGAAGAAATTAAATTTGTTACTAAAGCCTTTGTTGACCTCCTCATCCAGGAAGACTTAACTTTACTATACAGCAATACATTGCTTAAGAAATAAACTCCAAAGTGTCCATCTAGTAGACTCGTTGAGGAATCTGAATCCTACAACTACCAACTACTAAAGGCTTAATTACATTTTAATTTCTAAAGGACATCTTCAGTTCACCAAGCATGCTCAGATTGGCTCTATTCTTCAGTCAATTTGGTCTCTCTTAATCCAAAAAACTCTGCTGATACAAAGCCCTTCTTACAGACCTGGAAAAAAATCTGCCACAAATCTATCTGTCCAGGCAATAAAGCCCACATAGCTTCTGATGTTGCTAATAGGTCTAAGCTTCATGGTAGTGTAGGTCTACAAGATCCAGAACTTTCCATGAAATTAATACACATGGATTGATATTGAGAATGAGCTAGCACCACGTGCACTGCAGTCTCTAATACTCTGAAGTGTATGCCTAAACGCAACAAATAGTTAGCCGATTACTGTAATTAAAGCTACAATTACATTTGGAGGTGGTTCCAAACTAACAACATGGTTACTTTCTCTTCATTGCTTATGCAGTTGAGAGACATAATTGAGAGTGCCTCTTTTGCTCTACTAGGAAGTATTCCTTCTAACATTCGACTATCATCATGATACAGGATAACTATTAGATCGGTGGGACCCCACGATCACAAGGTACCTTGTACACCTCTGAGCCCCCTGAAATGAAGGGAGCAACAGGTTGAACATGCACACTGCTGCTCCAGTCATCTCTATGAAAGTTTTAGAGATAGTCAAGTACAGCGGTCAGCTATTTCTGTAGATGAATGGAGCAGCAGTTTGCATGCTTGACCTGCCACGCGACTCAGTTCATTTCAGGGGGCTTGGAGGGATACAAGGTATGGTGGTATGGGGCCAGTGGTAGGATCCCGTCAAATTTAATTGTTAAAACCTACCCTGTGGATACAGAATAACTTTTAACAACCTTAATACCCATTTTAGCGGTTAATGTCTTATGATTATCTTCTTATCCCTCAATTTTGGCTCTCATCAGAGCATCCCTGTCTAGAACACTGGACAGGCCAAGTCAATCAAATAAACAGATTTAGGCCTTCTGCACATGCACATGTGCGCACCCTGGCAGTGCACGAACACCGACCGCGGGGCAGCCGCAGCGGAACGCATAAGTCGCGGTAAGCCTAACACTCCCCTATGGACGACTGCCTTAAGAAGGCACCTGGCCTCCCATTACCGAATGCCGTCAGAACCCACAAAGCACACTCCTGGCACTCCACGTCCTGTCTCTTCTCCTCTCCTCCCATTTGTCCTCCACTCCACCTTCCACTGTGTCGTCATCTGGAAGAAGGCAGGCTTCCGTGGCCCAAATGTTCAAACGTAAAAAGTTGATGACGCCGGATAACCCTCTTGCCCAACGGCTAACCACTGGCTTGTCGTAACTGCTAGCCCGCCAACTACTGCCATATAAACTGGTGGACTCGGAGGCCTTTAGAAAATTAGTAGCTATTGGCACACCGCAATGGAAGGTCCCCGGAAGGAAATAGTTCTCTCAGAAGGGCATCCCAGAGCTATATGGCCAATTTCAGTTGCAAGTGAATGTATCTCTGGCACACAGTGTCGGTGCTAAGATACATCTGACAACAGACATGTGGTCTAGCAAACACGTTCAGGGAAGTTACATAACTTTTACTGCCCACTGGGTGAACCTTGTGACGGCTGTCAAGCATGCAACCTGTGGCACCCGTGTGGATTTGGTGTTACCGCCACGGATTGCATGCAGGCCTGCCTCTTCTTCTCCTCCTCCTACTGTCTGAATATTTATGCTGTCTCAGATTAACAGTCTATATTATTTATGTAAATAAATTAGAATCTGTAATTAAGGAGATTCTAATCTATTATCATAAATACCAAGCTAAAACGAGCTCATGATCTGCGCTAAGTTAGACGTCAAAAAGAAGACGGCGGTAAATTAAAATATATATTTATTAAATAACAATAATCGTTAATTGCTAACGATAATTTGTTTTCCCTTAGTCCTAACAGCAGCACAGATGGGGTTAACCACCCTCCATGGACTGGTAGGACCGGCGGAATTTTTAATGAGCCCAAGTAATAATTAAACACTTAAACCTCCCCTATAAAGGAGGGAATCACCTCTAGCCCATTGTGTTATAGCAAGAAAAAACTAGTCTTACTAGGGTGGGAAATTTGTGTGCTGCTGTTAGGACTAAGGGAAAACCAATTATCATTAGAAATTAACGATTTCCTTACGTTCTACCAGCAGCACAGATGGGGAGATAGCAAGAAGAACCCCTAGGGAGGGCCATCATGCCTGGCAGAACTAAGAATAGTCTGCCCAAAGGCCGAGTACTCAGCTAATCTGGCATCTAGTCTATAATGGGAGATGAATGTTGATTCAGAGCTCCAGGAGGCAGATTTACAAATCATGTCGAGCGGAAGAAGACTCCTCTCGGCAAAAGAAGTAGCTACAGCCCTCATAGAATGTGCTTTTACAAACCCCGGAGGGTCTAGAGATTGGGAAACAAAGGATTCCCCATTAGCCTCCTTAATCCATTGACTGATGGATGGTTTAGACGCCTTATGGCCTTTAAACTTACCGGCAAACAGGATTAGAAGATTTTCATCTTTCCTGAACTCCTTGATCTATCCACATAGATCCGGAGGCATCTCGAGACATCCAAAGGATGTATAGCAGGTTCCTCGGAGGAGGTAGAAGGTCTAGAAAAAACCAGGAGGGATATCACCTGGTTGATATTCTGGAAAGTAGGAAACTTAGGCCTAAAGTACGGGAGAAATCTTAAAAGGACCCGGTCTTGCAACAAAATGGTATAGGGCTCATGCGCTGATAGAGCTTGAAGCTCAGAGACCCTCTTGGCCGAAGTCACAGCAAGGAGAAAAACAAGTTTCCATGTGGAAATCTACCTCCTCCAAAGGCTCAAAAGGGGGAGATGCTAACCCCTTGAGAACTTCTGATAAATCCCATTGAGGGATGGGTTTCAGTACTGTAGGCTTTAATCTTTCAGCTCCTTTAAGGAACTGTTTGATGAGCGGGTCCTGCGAAAAAGACTTGTTGAAACAAGCTGAAATGGCTGAAACTTGAACCCTCAAGGTAGATGGAGCAAGGCCTTTGTCACGGCCATCTTGCAGAAACTGAAGGATGATGGGGAGGGGCGGATCTGCAGACGCCACCTCCTTTGAGGAACACCAAGACGAGAATATCCTCATAATCTGTGAGTAGGCTCTCTTAGTAGAGTCTGCTCTTGAATGAGACTGCGTTCTCAGGACCGACTCTGAAAGCCCTTCTATTCTGGGAAGGGACTGATCAACCTCCAGGCTGTCAGGTTGAACCTGTGCAGATCTGGGCAGAGGTGAGTGTCCCATGACACCAGGGTCTGCCGTGGGGGGAGCCTCCAATAATGTCCCCGACTCATCTGAATGAGCTGGGTAAACCAGGATCTCTTGGGCCAAAACGGTATGATGGCTATTACCGAGGCCTGATCCTGATGAATTTTCATCAATACCCTCAGTATCATGGAAAAGGGAGGGAAGATATAAGCCAGCCTGAACCTCCAGGATATTGACAGAACATCTATCGCCAGGGGGTTGTCCTCCCTGTAAAGGGAGCGAAACCTCTCCACCTTGGCGTTGAACCTTGTTGCCATAAGATCCACCTCTGGCATTCCACACTTGAGGACTATCTGCTTGAATATCTCCGGATGTAAAGACCACTCCACTGTAGGAAGACAGCGGCTCAACCGATCCGCTATCATATTGAGGGAGCCTCGAATGTGGATCGCAGATAAGTGTGAAAGGTTAAATTCTGCCCAATCCAGTGATCTTCTGCCTCCCTGCTTGTTGATGTAAAGTACCGCAGTCATATTGTCTAACTGGGCTTTCACCGCTTTACCCCGGATCTGAGGGGCGAAGTGAAGAAGGGCTAGCCGGATAGCTTGAATCTCACGGAGATTGGATGAGAGGAGCCGCTCCTGAGGAGACCAGGATCTGTGCACTGGAGAATCGTCTAGATGAGCACCCCAGCCTACTTGGGATGCATCTGTCGTCAATATGACCCAGGTTGGCTGGGTCATAGACTTCCTGTCTAAAAGATGGCTCCACCATCTGAGGGAATGCCAAGTTTTTCAAGACAGGGAGCACAGGGAGTTCAGCCCGGCGGGGCTTCCATTCTATTTGGAGAGAACCTCCGACTGCAGCGGCCGGAGGTGCCATAAAGTCCAAGGGACTGCTTACGCAGACGCTGACATAAGCCCCAACATCTTCATGAGAGTCCAAATTGGAACTCGTCAAGGCACGGATAGGAATTCTGCCATGTTCTGTATTCGGGATCTTCTTTCTGGAGTCAACCGGAGAGATCTCCCAACGGAGTCGATTATGAAGCCTAAATATCTTACTGAAGTCGACGGGCTCACGTTTGACTTCTGCCAGTTGATGATCCACCTTAGGCGGAACAGAAAGGAAATTGCTACATGAAGATGGTGGGTCAGGACCACAAAGGAAGAGGCTTTTAAAAGCCAATTGTCCAGATAAGGAATGATGGTCAGTCCTTGGAGTCTTGGCCGCCACCACAGAAACTACCACCTTGGTGAAAGTGTGAGGGGCAGAAGAAATGCAGAAGGGAAGGGCAACGAACTGAAGGTGTCTGGTGACACCTGACACCTGGACCGCGATCCTGAGATATTTCCTGGAAGCAGGATGAATCGGGATGTGCAAATATGCATCCTTGAGGTCCAGGGTTGCCGTCACATCTCCAGGATTGAGAACGTGAACCACTGACCTGATGGTTTCCATACAGAACCTTACTTTCCTTACGTATCGATTGAAGAATCTCAAATCTATAATCATCCGGAGATCCCCTGACGCCTTGGGAACCAGAAACACTGGTGAGTAAATCCCTAAGCCCCGTTCCCCTGCCGGAACCTGCTCCAGAGCCCCCTTGTGGATGTAATCCTGAATGTAAGCCTCCAGAACCGACTGCCTTGCGGCCTGTGGAAGTTTGGTTCTGATGAACCTGTCCGGAGACAGAGAAAGAAGATTGATTGAGTACCCCTCTGATATGACATTCAGGACCCAGGGATCCGAAATCTCTCGGATCCAGATGTCCTTGAAGTGGGAGAGCTGACCTCCAATGGTAAGATGAGGCAGGGGATTGGGGAAGGATGGCAGGAGTCACGGGAGTCATCCAAGAGCCTTGAGGAGGCCCGTAGTCAGGAGGTGGATTTTTTATCCTTGGCTCCTTCATGAGAGCGCCGGACAAGCCATAGTAGTAAAAGCGGAGGCAAAGCCCGCAGATAACATGATAAAAAGATTCCCCCCTAAGAGAGGGGGAATCACCGCCTAGTCCACCTGTCCGGAGGACAGAAAAAAACACAATGGGCTGGAGGTAATTCCCTCCTTTATAGGGGAGGTTTAAGTGTTTAACTCCTTCCCGACCGCCTAACGCACGGATGCGTCCTGGCGGCGGTTGATTCATTCCTCCTGGACGCATCCGTGCGTCATCTCGCGAGACGCGAGATTTCCTGTGAACGCGCGCACACAGGCGCGCGCGTTCACAGGAACTGCAGGTAAGCGAGTGGATCTACAGCCTGCCAGCGGCGATCTTTCGCTGGCAGGCTGTAGATGCGATTTTTTTAACCCCTAACAGGTATATTAGACGCTGTTTTGATAACAGCGTCTAATATACCTGCTACCTGGTCCTCTGGTGGTCCCTTTTGCTTGGATCGACCACCAGAGGAAACAGGCAGCTCTGTAATAAGTAGCACCAAGCACCACACTACACCCCCCCTGTCACTTATTAACCCATTATTAACCCCTGATCACCCCATATAGACTCCCTGATCACCCCCTGTCATTGATCACCCCCCTGTCATTGATCACCCCCCTGTAAGGCTCCATTCAGACGTCCGTATGTGTTTTACGGATCCACGGATCCATGGATCGGATCCGCAAAACACATACGGACGTCTGAATGGAGCCTTACAGGGGGGTGATCAATGACAGGGGGGTGATCACCCCATATAATCTCCCTGATCACCCCCCTGTCATTGATCACCCCCTTGTAAGGCTGGCTCCATTCAGAGGTCGGTATATGTGTTTTGCGGATCCACTGATCCATGGATCGGATCCGCAAAACACATACGGACGTCTGAATGGAGCCTTACAGGGGGGTGATCAATGACAGGGGGGTGATCACCCCATATAGACTCCCTGATCACCCCCCTGTCATTGATCACCCCCTGTAAGGCTCCATTCAGACGTCCGTATGTGTTTTACGGATCCATGGATCGGATCTGCAAAACACATACGGACGTCTGAATGGAGCCTTACAGGGGGGTGATCACCCCATATAGACTCCCTGATCACCCCCCTGTCATTGATCACCCCCCTGTAAGGCTCCATTCAGACGTCCGTATGTGTTTTACGGATCCACGGATCCATGGATCGGATCCGCAAAGCACATACGGACGTCTGAATGGAGCCTTACAGGGGGGTGATCAATGACAGGGGGGTGATCACCCCATATAGACTTCCTGATCACCCCCCTGTCATTGATCACCCCCCTGTCATTGATCACTCCCCTGTCATTGATCACTCCCCTGTAAGGCTCCATTCAGACATTTTTTTGGCACAAGTTAGTGGAAATAGATTTTTATTTTATTTATTTTTTTCTTACAAAGTCTCATATTCCACTAACTTGTGACAAAAAATAAAATCTCACATGAACTCCCCATACCCCTCACGGAATCCAAAAGCGTAAAAAATTTTTAGACATTTATATTCCAGACTTCTTCTCACGCTTTAGGGCCCCTAAAATGCCAGGGCAGTATAAATACCCCACATGTGACCCCATTTCGGAAAGAAGACACCCCAAGGTATTCGCTGAGGGGCATATTGAGTCCATGAAAGATTGAAATTTTTGTCCCAAGTTAGCGGAAAGGAAGACTTTGTGAGAAAAAATAAATAAAAATCTATTTCCGCTAACTTGTGCCCAAAAAAAAAAATTCTATGAACTCCCCATGCCCCTTATTGAATACCTTGGGGTGTCTTCTTTCCAAAATGAGGTCACATGTGGGGTAGTTATACTGCCTTGGCATTTTAGGGGCCCTAAAGCGTGAGAAGAAGTCTGGGATCCAAATGTCTAAAAATGTCCTTCTAAAAGGAATTTGGGCCCCTTTGCGCATCTAGGCTGCAAAAAAGTGTCACACATGTGGTATCGCCGTACTCAGGAGAAGTTGGACAATGTGTTTTGGGGTGTCATTTTACATATACCCATGCTGGGTGAGATAAATATCTTGGTCAAATGCCAACTTTGTATAAAAAAATGGGAAAAGTTGTCTTTTGCCGAGATATTTCTCTCACCCAGCATGGGTATATGTAAAAAGACACCCCAAAACACATTGCCCTACATCTTCTGAGTACGGAAATACCAGATGTGTGACACTTTTTTGCAGCCTAGGTGGGCAAATAGGCCCACATTCCAAAGAGCACCTTTCAGATTTCACAGGGCATTTTTTACACATTTTGATTTCAAACTACTTCTCACACATTAGGGCCCCTAAAATGCCAGGGCAGTATAACTACCCCACAAGTGACCCCATTTTGGAAAGAAGACACCCCAAGGTATTTCGTGATGGGCATAGTGAGTTCATGGAAGTTTTTATTTTTTGTCACAAGTTAGTGGAATATGAGACTTTGTAAGAAAAAAAGAAAAAATCATCATTTACAACTGAAAGTGAAAAATTTCATTTTTTTGCAAAAATTTTGTTAAATTTTGATTAATAACAAAAAAAGTAAAAATGTCAGCAGCAACGAAATACCACCAAATGAAAGCTCTATTAGTGAGAAGAAAAGGAGGTAAAATTCATTTGGGTGGTAAGTTGTATGACCGAGCAATAAACCGTGAAAGCAGTGTAGTGCAGAATAGTAAAAAGTGGTCTGGCCTTTCCGGACTTCTGCGCCGCCTCCTAATCCTCTGTGGCGCCTCTCGCTCTCCCTCCCTCCCCCTCCCCCCTCCTCCTGCTGTAAGATCTCGCGCGTACGCACAGGCCTCTGCCTGATGCGCCCGTGCGGACTTCTCCATTTCGCTTCTTCCAGCGAAGTGCGCATGCGCCAGCACTTCGCTCAACCCCTGTATGCGCGAGATCTTAGAGCAGGAGGAGGGGGGAGGGAAGGAGAGCGAGAGACGGCACAGAGGATTAGGAGGCGGCGCAGAAGTCCGGAAAGGCGGCGCTGGGCACGAACGGCGCCGGGTGCGGCCGGCACCTGGCATCGCTTACATCCCCTTGGGCACCTTATTTGTTTGACTGACAGGTTAGTAAAAGCTGTTTTTTAGCTAAATAAGCCCACAGATGACATTTATAAGCACACATTAGGAATCGTGATGAGGCCCTGAACATCAGCATATGTTTAGCTGACAGGGTTGAAAACTGGTGACAGAATCCCTTTAAGCTAGGGGGGCTGAGGTGGTTAATTATTGCTTGGGCTTATTAAAAATTCCACCGGCCCTACCAGTCCATGGGGGTGGTTAACCCCATCTGTGCTTCTGGTAGGACGTAAGGGAATACCCATTTTAGCGGTTAATGTCTTATGACTATCTTCTTATCCCTCAATTTTGGCTCTCCTCAGAGCATCCCTGTCTAGAACACTGTACAGGCCAAGTCAATCAAATAAACAGATTTAGGCCTCCTGCACACACACGAGTACGCCCCCTGGCTGTGCACGAACACCGACCGTGGGGCAGTCGCAGCGGATCGCAGACCCATTCACTTTAATGGGTTTGTGATCCGGCCGTTCCGCAAAAAGATAGGACATGTTCTATCTTTTTGCGGAACGGAAGTACGGGACGAAACCCCTTGGAAGCACTCCGTGGTGCTTCCGTAAGGTTCCGTTCTGTGCTTCCGTTCCGCACCATTCTGCATCTCCGGATTTGCGGACCCATTCAAGTGAATGGGTCTGCATCCATGATGCGGAATTCCAACAGAACGGCACCTGTGTATAGCGGATCTGGAAATGCGGTCCGCAATATGACCATGGAGCGCACACATCCGTGTGCAGGAGTCCTTAAGGAAATATCCTATTGGGAATCTTATAAATAAGTTTTCAGCAATTTGACAGCCTTGATGCAGTTTCAGAAAGTTTGATGCCCTTTAACCCATGCCACATTTAATGTAAGCTGGAAGGAGGTTTGCCTCTATGGTGCCCTGAAATGTTTGAAGGAAGCCCTGACAATTGTACAGTAAAGATCTCCTGATAATATCTCTTATCAGCATGTGTAGATGTTGGTCACTTCTTTACTACTGTATACATATATCTGTACTGCTGTATGATTTTTATGTGTACATTAGATCTGTCATTTTGTATCATATTTTATTATTTAATATTTTATTTTACTGCATGATTTTGGAATCATTTAATATTATTGTCATATTACAAAACAATCTATGCAAAAATAATTTTCAGGGTTAAACTGAGAATGTCATCACTCAACTGAAAGAAATAAGGTACTATGGATCCAGAATATGGAGAAAAGCAATATGATATCGATGGTAGATTTTACCCACACTAGTGCATTGCACTAATAATATGTTTATGCTGCTTAATGAAAGTATCCTTCCACATGTAATGAAACACAGATACATTTGGAAGACCATGGGTTACTGTTAGAATAAGCTGAAAAAGCAGTATCCTTCACTACTGTATAATTCATAACTCATTTCCTCAGTGCAATAATTGACAATGGGAAGTGAATCTATCAAGCCCCATTTTGCAAAAAGGCAGTCAATTTTTATTCATGAGGCCTGTGACCCTAATGATATTCCTCATTACACCTCCCAGAATTTCAGTGGCATTAGGAGCCCCACATTGGCCTGTCGCATGTACTTACTTCATTGCATGGTAGCAGTCGCTGTCATTATAATGACACTTTTTTGATAAGATTGTGTGTGCTGCCAGAATTGGCTTACTCAGCACAGAAACCTTGGAAAAAGCTAAGAAAAAGCAGTCTTCAAAAGTATTCTTCATTTTGTAGTGTAATGTTTCACTACTTTCCAAGAAAAAAGTTGCATATGACATGCGACTATATTTGCTCCCACCATTTATAGTTAGTGTTGAGCGAATCGATGTATCTGAAGTGGAATTCGATCCGAATTTCAGGAAAAATTTGATTCACCGCGTCGAATTTCCTATCGCATCATGGTAACATAAATTTTTGCTAAAATAATGGCTAAAAATAAAATATACTCACCTCATCCACATGATTGCAGAGTGGCCATCCTCTGCCATGATCATTGAAGAAAATCCGCCAAAGGACATGTGGCGAGCGGGAAGACGTCACAAGATGATCTTTGGCCGTGTGTGGTGACGTCATCAGTGATGACTTTTCTGATATCGGAACTGGAAATATGGAAATTTTTACAACAGTGAGCAGTAACTAGTATCACCACTGCAAATTTAAATAATTTCATCAATCTTGAAAGGGGGAATTTTATCATTGCATTTTACTTTATTAAGAATTTTCTACATTTTCTGTTCTGCAGGTTTCACTTTCAGTCTATCTGTGGACCAATTTTTTCTGTTTTACAGTGAATCCATCAGGCAGCTGCTCTGATGGCTCGATGTGTTGCCCTTAGCTCAGAGCTGCTAACAACTCATGAAAACACTTCAAGAGGTTTTTTTACACTGCCCGATTGTCAGGCAGATTATCGGGGACAAACTTTCATACGAATGCTAGTTCATGATAATCTGCCTGTGTAAAGGTGTTGCCAATTAGAGATGGCCTTGCGGACTGCCCGGCAGTCGTTTCGCAGAGAACTTTGCGCGTTCACAATTTGCCAAACATGGGAACACATGGGCGCAATGCAAAAGAATATGGCGATATCCGCCGACGCCATATTCTTTTGCATTACGCCAAAAATTTACCCATAACACATCTATCAGGTGGGACAGGACAGCCGATTGAGATGTTTCAGCACATGGACACACCCCCACCCTATAAAAGAACCCAATCTGGCAGCCATTTTATATTCTGTGTTTTGCCAGTGTAGGGAGAGGTTACTTTGTGGAGCAGGGACAGGCTGTTAGGGACACCAAACTCTAGCTAATAGGGCCACAAAAGTCCTTTTAAGGACTAGTATTGATGTGCTATCGATAGGTGTGACATACTGAGGGGTGTGATATACTTATAATATACTTTCTAACATAGAAAGTATATTATAGTGCATTTGTATTGTGCAGCAGTTGTGTGCAGTTCTGCTTCGATACTGCAGCTATATAGAGGACAAACGCTATTGGAACAACTAATTGCAATGGGTGTGATTTACCTGTTGCCCCCAAAAAAACTGATTGAGGGGTGTGATATACCTTCTTCCACAAAATACTGATTGAGGGCTGCAATATACCTGTTGCCCCAAATAAACAGGGTGGTGTGATATAACTGTTGTGGCAAAAAATATAAATTGAGGGGTGTGATATACCTGTTTCCACAAAATACTGTTAAAGGGGTTTGATGGGGGCGTGGCCGGATGCCGGGAGGAGAGGACGCTTAGAGCTTGAGCTCCGTCCGTGGATCCCCATACATCGGCCTAAAGCGAACAGAAACAAGCGATTATTTCAAAAACTTACCTGTCTCTGGACGGTCCTTGCCCCCGCAGCTCGGCTGATGATGACGAGAGGGAAGAAGAAGGGAATGCAGCCCCAGAAAATGACTGCGTTCTTCCACCCTGCTCCTGGCTCGTTCCAAAATGGCGCCGACTCCCGCCACACAGAGGGAGAGCTCCGCGTCTCTCCGGCAGCGACACCCGACCAGCGTTCTTCAGGGACTCCCTCCTCAGCAGGCTCCAGTCCTTCAGCTTCACAGGAGCCTAAAAAACAAAAAAGGGTGAGTGAGCAACATACATTTATTCCTCCCCTTGATACTTACCCTGCTTCACCAGGCATAGACCCTGGACTCACTGTCAATGCAATGCAGGACATGCTGGCAGATTTAAAAAGATCCATTCATGGAGATTTCAAAGAGACAATCTCGGTCATCCATGCAGATATAGTAGCCATAGGAGAAAGAACAGCGCATTTAGAAGAAAAAATGGAGGAATTTGTTACAGCACACAACTCACTAGTGGACAATCACAACGTGGTTGAGGATGATATAGCAGCCATTAAGCTTAAAATTGCTGATCTGGAAGACCGCTCCAGAAGAAACAACATCAGATTTAGAAATATTCCTGAAAACGTTTCAGATTCTCAGTTGCAAGAATTTATTTCGGATCTTATTATATCATACCTTCCAGATACCCTAGAGTCAGAGCTAATCATTGACCGGGTGCACCGGGTTCCTAAGCCCAAAGCTCTCCCTGCCTCTGTTCCCAGGGACGTCCTTGCTAGGATCCATTTTTACCACTTGAAAGATTCCCTGATGAGGGAAGCTCAAAAAAAGAAGAAAGATATTCCTGATAGATTCAGTAATGTCCTCCTATTCACAGATTTATCCCCAGCGACACTAAGCAGGAGACGGGAGTTTCAAATTTACACCAGAGCGCTAAGAGATAACAATATCCCCTACAAATGGGGTTTTCCTGTCAAACTTATTGTGAGACATCAAAACTCATCACATGTCCTAGCTTCTCCTCAGGAAGCATCAGAAGCTTTTTCCAAATGGAACATTATTCTACCACAAGAGGGCACCAAAGACAAAGACAAAGACAAAGCTATGACCGCCTCTCCTAATAAACCACCTGCTCATAAGAGTCATCTCAACTTAACTCCAGAATGGACAAGAGTAGGAAGAACCCCACCATGACTTCATCCCGGGACAGTAAATATAGCTGCTTTTTCTTTTGACTAAATTGCTATGTTCTACAAGCCTTGCGGGGATCCACACCCTGCTGCTCTACTTCTCAGGACACTTTTTCCATCTAAGTGTTCACTTTCCCTAATCCATTGTTCACTTTACGCCTCTTATACTAAGTGATAGACATCACAAATTATACGGTCACTGTTGGACCCTTACTATGTTATTGTTATTTATTATTTATGTTATGTTTTACATTTTAACTTATTATTTTTTAAGGTTACATATAGGGGGTCTATTCTCATCTCATCACGAATATGAAAACAAAGATATATTTCCATGGTCCCCTCAATCACCAAATGGTAACATTGGGGCTCTGTATTACCTGTTCTCTTTTTTTTTCTGCACTTTTCTCAGGATACTGAATTCAGCAGGATTACCCCATCTGAAGATTCAAGATGGCTAATAATGGCATAAAGATCCTATCAGCAAATGTTAAAGGTTTGAATAGCCCCTTTAAACGCTCCACATACTGGAATGAAGTGAGGAGACAGAGAGCTGACATTATTTGCATTCAGGAATCTCACCTTAATGAGGAGGATTCCCGCAGATTCTGTCACCCCTCTTTCCCACACATCTTTATGTCTCCAGCTACAAAAAAAAAGAGAGGTGTGATTATAGGTTTTAAAAACACTATCGCATTTCAGTGTCACAATATCTTATTAGATAAGGAGGGTAGATATATTATAATCATTTGTGACATAAACAACTCCAGATACACGATAGTAAATCTATATGCTCCAAACTCTGATCCAATAAATTTTATCAAGCGCACTATTAGAATGGCTCAAGAATCCAAACAAGGTTCTCTGCTGGTTTGTGGGGACTTTAATATGTGCCCTGACTCTTCAATTGATAGGCTCCCAGCTCATCCCCCCTCCAATAAATCCTCCCATCTACAAGATTTTTTATTTCAAGAAGGTCTACATGATATTTGGAGAGTACACCATGCAAATGAAAAAGACTTCTAGTTTTTTTCACATCCACATAATACATACTCTAGAATTGATCTGTTTATCTCAGATAAATGGCTTCTCCAAAAAGTATTAGAAGTATCCATTTCTAATATAACATGGTCAGATCATGCATTTATAACCCTTATACTGGATGATATGTACAACAATAGAGTTTATTCCCCTTGGAGACTCAACAACTCACTACTCCAGAATTCGAGTATTCGTGTGGATGTGGAAAATTCGCTTAAAGAATACTTTAGGACTAATGATAATAACCTGACATCAGATACTACACTTTGGAGTGCACACAAGGCGTTCATAAGAGGGATACTGTTAAAACACGCGGCCATCCAAAAAAGAAATAGAAAGAAAACCTTGGATAAATTATTAACTGATATTAAATCCCTAGAGGATTCATTTAAATCCTCTCTAGACCCGAAAATCCTTAGGAAGTTAAAAACGGCCAGACACCACCTATATCTTCACTTACATGAGAAGCATGAATTCCACTTACGTAAAATCAAAGCAGACCATTACTCAAAAGGCAACAAAGCTTCAAAAATCCTAGCAAATAGAATAAAAAAAAGAGAAGTTAAAACTAGAATCCCCTTTTTGTATGACACTCAAGGCAAAAAATTATTCAACCCCAAACAAATAGCAGATGAATTCGCAAACTACTATGCAAATTTATACAACTTAGGAAGCTCAGCAGACATTCTTCAACCCACATCTGAATATATTAACGAGTTCCTTGACGGTGTTTCCCTTCCATCATTATCACCAATTCAAAATCAATCCCTAAATGCTGAAATTACGCATTCAGAAATCTCAGAAGCAATCCATTCCCTCAAAAATAACAAATCCCCTGGACCAGACGGCCTCACAAATGAGTATTATAAGACTCTTTCGCATATTTTAAACCCTTTCCTAAATAGAACCTTTAATTCAATAGCAGCACAAAAGTCAATTCCAAAAGACATATTAAGTGCACTGATCATAACTTTACCAAAACCTGGTAAACCAGCAGACACTCCAGCTAATTTCAGACCCATATCACTTTTAAATTCTGATATAAAGATTTTTGCGAAAATACTCGCAAAAAGGCTGTCCAATATCTTACCCTCATTAATCTCCAATGACCAGATAGGATTTGTTTCTAATAGGCAATCATCAGATGGTACTAGAAGATTTATAGACTTACTGGATGTGGCACATTATACCCGAACCCCTTCTCTGCTTCTATCTTTGGATGCAGAGAAGGCATTTGACAGAATACACTGGGATTATATTTACGCAACATTGAAAAAGTTTGGGTTTGGGGACTTTTACTTATCTGCAGTAATGTCTCTATACTCTAATCCAAGTGCCTCTATATATTCGTCCAGTTTTCTTTCCGCCCCATTTAATATTAACAATGGAACCAGACAGGGATGCCCTATGTCACCCTTGATATTTGCGCTTGCAATGGAACCTTTCGCAGAACACATTAGATCCTCTTCGCTTATTAAAGGGATAAAAGTAGGGGAAGTAGACCATCGCATAGGTCTTTTTGCAGACGATGTCTTAATTATTACATCAAACCCAACTATAGCTTTACCTGCCATTAATGGCATCATCTTTAAGTTTGGTAAAGCTTCCTTCTATAAGGTAAACGTAAATAAATCTCAAATTCTGGACTTGGGTTTACCCCCATCTACTAAGCGTCTAGTCTCCAGATTATATAAATTTCCCTGGGCAAACGAGTCCTTGACATATCTGGGTATTCAACTTGCCTTTCCTACTAACAAACTATTCAAGGTCAATTTTTGGCCCTTATATGATAAAATTAATAGCTCCTTGAACAACTTAAGGATGGAATCCATTTCTTGGCTAGGGAGAATAGCTGCTTTGAAAATGATTATTCTACCCAAAATTATCTACATGTTTCGTAATATCCCTATATCTATTCCCTCTGGATACATAATTAAGCTCCAATCACTAATCAATCGCCACATTTGGGGTAAACTTAGACCCAGAGTGAAAACCCTCATACTTAACAAGCCACTCAAAACAGGAGGTCTTAATGTACCTTCTATTAAGCATTATCATGCCTCATCTATACTTGACCAACTGAGATATTTGCTCAAGGATGACTCCACAAAAAAATGGGTAGCACTAGAAAAAACTATTATGGGTCCCTACAACATAAATCTGCGCCTTTCTGCCGTAGCGGCTTTTGGTATCAAACATAACTCCCCATTATTAACCTTGACAACAATACTAAACACCTGGTATTCTGTTGCTAGAATAGATAAATTAATTAATACCTCAATTTTCGCAATGCCCCTGAAGGTTTGTGAGCTAGCTATCCCAGACATTAGACTAGACAATTGGGTGGGGTTGGGCATTACTGAAGTCAAACAGTTATGGAAGGACAATGTGTTTGTAGAGTTTGCCCAACTACATAAAAACTTTAATATCCCCAATTCAGATTTTTATAAATATCTAAGGTTAAGACACTTACTGAAATCCCCCAAATTTTTTACACATAATACAAACAATCAAGCTTTCTTACAATGGATACACATGGCCCAAAAACTGGATAAAGGCATTACTAAAGGCTATACCTTACTGAAAGAGTCATGTGTTAATCCCTTACAGCATATCCTAGACCTCTGGAATCATGAACTAGGTTCTGCCCTATCGGACACAGAGTGGTCTGAAGCCTTTACCTCTGTATCCAAGCTGTCTAAATGCTCTGATCATCTAGAAGGGGCGAGAAAAATACTCTATAGATGGTATAGAACACCTATATATCTTAATAAAATCTTTCCCGAATCATCTCCAGAGTGTTGGAGATGCGGTCAAGTTCCAGGTAGTTTTTTACATATGTGGTGGGATTGCCCGACCGTTAAAGTCTTATGGATCTCAATATTTAAATTTATATCATCATTAGCTTGCTACCCTATTGAACCTTCATCTAAGATGGCCTTGTTGTCTGTAGGGCTGATAGACCTTCCTTATCACTTTAGATTCATAGCTAGTCACTTAATATTTATAACTCGTTTGAAAATAGCTGCTTGTTGGAAATCTGGGAACCTTCCCAACGTTAGTAGGATTTGCAGATCCCTAGATAATAGCTGCTTATATGAAGATTTATGGGCATCTTCTAATAATACGAAAATTACATTTCTGAAGAGATGGGAAGTTTGGTTGAACCACAAAAGATGTAATTTACCTCCTAGTGCCTCCATTAGAATGTAAGGTTTTGACTCATGCTTATTTTCACTACAGCCTTGTCAAGTAGCTACTCTTATTTTTGTCTTCTCTCTTCTCTTGCCTGTATATGTACCCATACAACTTTTCTACCTTTTCAAGCTTAACATTTGCAACCGTATGCTGTGAAAAATAATGTAACTATATATTAGCTACATATCTGCCATAATGTTACCTATTTCAAGATGTACATGTGATTGCTTTTCATTGCTATGTAACCTATTGTTATAAAACTCTTCAATAAAAATTATTGTTCAAAAAAAAAAAAAAGGGGTTTGATATACCTGCTTCCACCAAATATTGATTGAGGGGTGCGATATACCTGCTTCCACAAAATAATGATTAAGGGGTTCGATATACCTGTTTCCACCAAATATTTATTGAGGGCTGCGATATACCTGCTTCCAAAAAATACTGATTAAGGGGATCGATATACCTGCTTCCACCAAATATTGATTGAGGGGTGCGATATACCTGCTTCAACAAAATACTGATTAAGGGGTTTGATATGCCTGTTTCCACCAAATATTGATTGAGGCCTACGATATACCTGCTTCCACAAAATACTGATTAAGGGGTTCGATAAACCTGTTTCCACCAAATATTGAATGAGGCCTACAATATACTTGCTTCCACAAAATACTGATTAAGGGGTTTGACATACCTGTTTCCACCAAATATTGATTGAGTCCTGTGATATACCTGCTTCCACAAAATACTGCTCTTCTCTAGGGACTTAGGCACAGGGTCATTTTGAAAATGACAGGCCAGGCAGAGGAAGAGGCAGGCCGTTCCGCAGGGGTGGTAGGGGTCGGGCAGGTGCATGTCACGGTCCCTCAGGTGACTGATGTCAGGAAATCAAGTAGATTGGATTAGCGTGGAGGAATCTAAAAGCCTCCTTGATTTCTCTTGATTCAGAGTTGATAATGTTAATGACCACTTCACTTTTCTCAGCTGTTGCTCAGTGGTCATCACTTCTACACTTTATAGTCTCACCTCACCCTTCTGACTATGCGGTTGATAGCTTCATTCGGGTTTGGCTGAGCTGGTTTGAGATCCTCTCTGGTGTTCTTGTTCTTCCATCTCTACAGAAGTTAAGTGTCACGTTTGTTTGTATTTGTTATATTCCCTGTAGTTGTATCTGGGCCTGAGACAGAGACTTCCTTTCGTCCATCTGGGGAGGAATGGGTTGTCCCTGGTCCTATACTTTTCAGGGCCTTATAGGGAAATCAGGGCCTAGGTATCCTGCTTAGGAATATTACTAACTTCAAGGTCTATTCATATTGATAGGTAGCCAGGGCCCGGATTAGGGTTGTCTAGGAGGTGACCTGTTTCTTCCCTAGTTTCCAGGCCCAGTTACTGTTTCCCTTCCCTCCTTTGTTCACTGTGGAGTTTCCCCGCCACACTGATCGTGACAGTGCACCAGGCCGGAGCCTACATGGGAAGTTAGAGAAGGCGCATGCGATTACTTCAAAGGGCGCACCAGAGTTGGTTGAGTGGTTCACTCAGCCTTCCGCTTCTGCACCCTCCTCACTCTCTGCTGTGTGCACCCCCAAATACACCACCACCACCACCACCACCACCATAGCCCCTCCACTCGAATCAGAGGAATTATTTTCCCATCCATTCCCAGACCTTACCGATATGCAGCCATTCTTGACATCGGATGAGGAAGAGGAGGTAGCAACGGCCGCCACCCAGTGGTCTGACGACAGTACACAGATCACCCCAAGGAGGGAGGTCCCCACAGTTGCTGCCTACTCCGAGATCTCAAATGTCAGTGGTGGTGAAGGTGACGATGATGACGTGTCTATGGACGTCACGTGGGTGCCCACAAGAGAGGAAGACGAGGGGAGTTCAGAGGAGGAGATGGAGTAGCAGAGAGGGAGAAGAAGGAGGAGAAGCAGGCAGAGCTCGCAGGGAACAGTAGGCAAAAAGCAGACTGCAAATGTTTTTGGAGCGAGCCATCCACCATGCACAGTCACTTCTGGCGCTCCCAGGATGCCGATATGGCTCCGCAGTGTGGCCTTTTTTTTAACGTGTCAGCTACTGACAATAGTGTTGCTATCTGCAGCCTGTGCTGTCAACGCATAAGTCGCGGTAAGCCCAACACTCCCCTAGGTACCCACAAAGCCACACTCCTGGCACTCCACGTCCTGTCTCTTCTCCTTCTCCTCTCCTCCCATTTGTCCCCCACTAGACCTTCCACTGTGTCGTCATCTGGAAGAAGGCAGGCTTCCGTGGCCCAAATGTTCGACCGTAAAAACTTGATGACTCCGGATAACCCTCTTGCCAAACGGCTAACCACTGGCTTGTCGGAACTGCTAGCCCGCCAACTACTGCCATATAAACTGGTGGACTCGGAGGCCTTTAGAAAATTTGTAGCTATTGGCACACTGCAATGGAAGGTCCCCAGAAGGAAATAGTTCTCCCAAAAGGGCATCCCCGAACTATATGCCCAAGTTCAGTGGCAAGTGAATGTATCTCTGGCACACAGTGTCGGTGCTAAGATACATCTGACCACAGACACGTGGTCTAGCAAACACGGGCAGGGAAGTTACATAACTTTTACTGCCCACTGGGTGAACCTTGTGACGGCTGTCAAGCATGCAACCCATGGCACCCGTGTGGATTTGGTGTTACCGCCACGGATTGCATGCGGGCCTACCTCTTCTTCTCCTCCTCCTACTGTCGGAATATTTATGTTGTCTCCGATTAACAGTCTATATTATTTATGTAAATAAATTAAAATCTGTAATGAAGGAGATTCTAATCTATTATCATAAATACCAAGCTAAAACGAGTTCATGATCTGCGCTAAGTTAGACGTCAACTGGGGCTGTAACGGCTTACCGATACAACAAAGTGCTTCCCCAGGGGTCCTGCTGCCGTACCGCTCTGCCATGCGCCGTCAAAAGACCAAAGAGGGAAAGGACGGTGAAAGTGCCACCCCAGCAAGGCAAGATGGTGCCGGACAGTCAGTGAAGCTGCTGGATGTGGCAGTGCGACTGGAAAAGTTTGCTCACACCACTGAATCTGTTTATCTTGCACCGGCCCTGAACGCATACGCTGCCGCTGTTAAGAGGAATACTCCAGTGCCTCCATTGCAAGATGACATTTCAGAGGACTCTGAGGTCAGTGATCTTAATAACAAGATGGCCGCCTCTGCGCTTGAGCCTACTATCAAGGATGTATTTTCAGCGGTGTTACAATGCAATAATGCAATCACTGCGCTTACTACCAATGTGGGTGGCCTGAAAGAGGATATAGGGCTACTAAGGCAAGACATGAGGCAAGTCAAAGAGCGTATGAGTGAAATGGAGGGCTGCTTAAGTGATTTGGAAGACCAAATGCCGCCAGTTAAAAGGGACATGCAGCGGGTGATTCACAATGTCACCTTGCTTATTTCTAAAACTGACGACCTGGAAAACAGGCTGGGGCCAAATATTGTGCGCATGATTGGTGTGCCAGAACGTACCAAAGGAACAGATGCTGTTACATTTATGGAAAAGTGGCTAACAGAAATAATAGGAAAGGAAAAGCTGTCTCCTCTGTTTGCGGTGGAACGGACACTCAGGGTGCCGTTTTGCCTCCCACCACCAGGGGCACCACCGCGCCCTTTATTTCTTAGAGTCCTCCATTTTCGTGATCGGGATGCCATTTTGAGAGGAGCAAGAGACTGCACTGATCTGATTATTGATGGGAACCGGATTTCTTTGTTTCCTGACTTCTCACCTGACGTCCAAAAGAAGCGTGCAGGTTTTATTGATGTTAAACGCAAACTGCGACTATTACAGCTTCCATATTTATGCCATATCCTGCGAAACTGCGAGTCGTGGCGAAAAACGCACTTGTTTAAGGATCCGGGTGCGGCATGTCAGTGGTTGGACTCCACTGAAAAGGATTTAAGGAAGGGCACTTAATCTGCTGATTGCCACAAGTTATTATGCTATCACCTTCTACCTTTTGTCTATATGGACAGTTGATAAATGCGGGGTCATGTTGTTGGTTGGATGCCTGCAAATAATAATGTGGGGGGCAGACTGAGTGCTTGAGTCAATGATTTGCCCAGTACCGGAGACAGCATTTAGTAATATTTGCACTATGTCCTTTTCATCAGTTAGGAGCGTTATACTATAAGGGGGAGATCTGATATATGCTAGCATAGCCGGGAATGTATGCCACTTGCTAGTTTTTATTCAACGTTCCCCTTGTTTGCTATTGCATATTTGTTTGTATTCCCCAAGTTCAGGAAATTATTTTCCCCAGGGCTTCACATGTATGTGAAATGTCTTTATTTGTTCTGTATGGATTGGGAAGGGGGAGGGGGGTGGGAGGGACTGTGAGACCTTATTGACTAGACACCAGTGGTTATATGTGTGACCGGGGCGAGGCTGCTTACGGTTCTGTACTGCTATTGTTTAAAAACATAAATGGGTACCCTTAGAATAACTGCCTGGAATGTGAGGGGGCTGAACCAACCTGCTAAACGCAATGCCATCTTTTATGCCTTGCAAACGTATCAACCGGCAATTCTGTGCCTCTCAGAAACTCATCTCTCTTCTGAGAGAACACATCTTATTCATAAGGCTTGGGTGGCACAGAAGTTTCATTCCTCCTATTCCACGCAATCGAGAGGGGTGAGCGTGTTGGTGCATAGAAATGTTCCCTTTATATCGAGGGAGGTACATGTGGATGAGGAGGGTCGCTTTATATGTATTAACTGTTCTGTGTTTCATTACCAAATGATACTAGTGGCCATTTATATACCTCCCCCATATTCCTGTGAAGTTCTCAAAAAAGTATTATCCTTCACTTCCAAATTTCCAGATCTGCCAGTTCTCATAATTGGTGATTTTAACATGTTCTTGGACAAATTCCTAGATAAATTCCAATCTGATAGTGGGGCCTCTGGCCCTTCTCTATCCTCATTAGCCAAGACACTCGCTGAAATAGACTTGTATGGTTTGTGGAGGTCCAGAAATCCGGGTGTGAAGCAATACTCCTTGCTATTCGTCATCACATAGTTCTCTTTCTAGGATAGATCTCGCTGTCGGATCTAAGGGAGTGTTAGATAAGGTCAAGGATGTGCGGTATGCCAGACCTTGCAGGGGAATTATGTGTGAGGTCACGGTGTGAGCAATAGGTGGGCCGAGGTAAATACAGTTCTGGTTACTCACAGTTATGTCGTTCCTGGGCAGGCTCGCATAAGAGTGAAAAGGAGAATGGCACAAGTATTCTCTGGGGCACACTCTGGTGTAAGGGACACTGGCCAGATGTTGGTTTGAGGTGTCCTTGGTGGTCTGTATTAATGTGCCAGTGGCAATGTCCCTTGTAATCATGACGCCAGTACCTTTTGGATGGAGGTACAACCATTTACTATAGTGTTAATAGAGGAACTAAGTCTGAGGCAAGCAGGGTGAAACTCAAAGTTGAACTTTACTGAAGATGACTCTTGATTACAGTTCATCCAATGCATTTAACAGTCTCAATACAGAGATAAACCTGCTGCTAGTCCTCTGCTGACATGTGTAGGTCCCTCTCTAGATATGAGATAAGGAGATTGTAGCCTTACTAGTAGTTGAGTTCAGGAATGGTCCTGGTCCAGGCTTGTGAAGTCGCCAAAGGCTGATATATTCACGGTGGAGTCCAAAGGTCCTGAGGCACTCAGAAGATGTGTCCAATAACCCTTTGGGAGTCTCCTTTCTTTAATATACTAAATAGATGAAGTACTTCAGCTCTGGGCTGAGATATAGCTGAGGAAATGAGGATAACAGGCTGCAGTTGACCCAACTGGTCTCTCTCAATTGCCACTCTAGTCTCAACAGGAAGTAATCTGCAAACTAGACTGCACTGGCTAGGCCTGAGCTAAGATATATATATGGGGAGGTATAATCTCCCCCTAGTGGTGAGCTCAGTGTAAATGCATTCTAATATACCTGTTAGCAGGGATGATGCATAAGGACATATAGCAGTTTAACAACAGGCTATATAAGGCATTATAAAGTACAATACAACAACTTTGCAGTACCCACGAGGGTAGTGGGACACTGCAGATGTTAGACACTTACCCCGTAGTATTTCTGACCACTTCCCATTATTGGTATTACTGGATTTAGGGAAAGAGCTATTGGGTCCGAGACAACCATGGCGACTAAACCCTTTTTGGATCCAGTTAGTTGACACTGGTACTGTGATATCTGCTACTCTGACTGACTTTTTTTTTTACCAATAATGAAGGTTCAGCTAGTCACTCCATTATCTGGGATACAATGAAAGCTTATATTAGAGGGATATACATTAAACGGATTCGTTCCCATAAAACTAAACTAAAAGCAGGGCACTTACGACAGAACTACTGGATAGAGTTCAGACTACGGAAGCTAAATACATCTCTGACCCCTCCCTAGAAAATTTCTCGCACTAGATGGAGGCGCAAAATCTACTGAAGGAACATTTGATTAGTAGAACTGGGGACAAACAATTTTTTAAGACTCAACATTATTTTATGGAAGGGGAATGTACGGGTCACCCACTAGCTACTATTATTAAAACCCAATCGGGCCCCTCTTGTATATTAGGAATCACTAATAAAATGGGCGTACAGGTATCGGGAGATGATAACATAATGAACATATTCCATGAGCACTATGCAGAAGTCTATAAATCCAGACTAGGGATTGACTGTAGTGACAGAGAACAATACCTATATAATAATAATATCCAGATGCCCAGCCTGTCTGATGATCAGAGGTTATTACTTGAAGGGGACATTCAATTGAAAGAGATAGTATTGGCGGTGCAGTCGCGTCCTAACGGAAAAGCACCTGGGGACTAATATAATCTCCCACATTATACATGAAGATCAATGCGGGTTTATGCCAGGAAAATCCACGTCATTAGGCGTCTGTTCCTCAATATTCAGATAAGGGGAACAGAATGGGATGTGGGATGCCCTGCAGTGGTCTCCTTAGAAGCTGCAAAGGCCTTGGATAGTGTTGAATAGGAATACTTATGGGCGGTTATGGCAAAACTAGGATTTGGCCCTGGATACATTAATTGGGTGAAATTGCTCTATAGTCAACCGAGAGCTAGGCTGCGAATAAATGGTAAGCTATCCCCAATGATGACACTGGAGAGAGGCACCAGGCAGGGATGCCCTTTGTCACCCCTCCTGTTTGCCATTGCTATTGAGTCCCTGGCTTGTATTTTGCGTTCTATGCCACTGATTCGAGGTCTGGAGAGGGGGGCGGAAAGAGTCTCGCTATATGCGGATGATATGTGGGTGATCTGACATCATCAATAGATCCCATTATATCGTTAATCACAGACTTTGGAAAACAGTCTGGTTTATTAATCAATTGGAATAAGTCAGTTATTCTTCCGCTGTCCCCTCTTCCGGAATCTCTTTGCTTAGAACATGTTAACCTGAAAGTGGTCTCCTCCTTTAAATATCTTGGAGTCACTATTTCAGTACAGCCCCGATCTTAAATAGCGAATAACCTAATACTACTAATGGATAGATTTAAACAGAAAGCGGCCACCTGGCATAATATTCCATTATCGGTGATAGGTAGAGGTAATCTTCTTAAGATGATATGGATGCCGCAATTGCTCTACATACTGCATAACTCACCAGTATGGATTCCCATGCATTATTATAAGTTACAGAGAATATTTAGATCCGTGTTATGGAAAAAAATATATAGTAGAATCCGATATAAAACATTACAGCGTGGTAAAGAAGCGGGAAGACTGGCGTTATCTAACCCCTTTATATATTTCTTAGCAGCTCAGTTGCAACACCTTAAGGGCTGGGGGTCACTGAGAGAGATGGGAAGATGTGGAGAATTGGTCAAGTGGGCATCTGGGGTCTGCCAGCCTATTTCAGTTATGGAGAAAGATTTACCTGACTATTTTAAACCCCTCCCAGTAGTAGGATTAATGAGGAAGGTCTGGGGAAAGGTAAGGGAAATTCTGGGTGTTCAGGAACTATTGGACCTGTCTCCAGTTTGGAATAACCCTCATTTAAAAGAATTGTCCAAACTGCAGGGATTTTCTGATTGGGAACGTAAAGGACTATGGAATTTAGGTCAACTATATTCACAAGGTATCCTAAAACAATTTGCACAACTTTGCACTGAATATGGCCTAGTGTCTACCCATTTCTATAAATACCTTCAGTTAAGGCACGCTATCAGTTCGCAGGATAAATTGCGCCCCCTACAATTTGTATCACATCTCATGCTTATGAACAGCTGAAAAAATATCCGCTCAAAGTTAAATTGAAGTGGGAGAGGGATGTGGGCCCCATCTCAGACAGCCAATGGGAAGAAGTCCTTGCACAGATTCCTACTCTAACCCCTAGCGAAGCGGCTAGACTGTCTCAACTCTATATGATACACAGGGTTTATAGAACTCCAATCTTCTTATGGAAGGTGGGATATAGGTCTGACTCCAAGTGTCCGAAATGTGGGGAAGAAGGCGCTGGATTGCTCCATATGCTGTGGAATTGCAGTGCGCTACAGGGTTATTGGACGGATATAATCAATTTATTAAACAAATTTATAGCGCTAATTATAAACTGGATCCTGGGTTTTGCTTGCTTGGTATGTTAGATTCGGATAACTTGTCACCAAATGTTACAATTGGAATCAACAGAATCTTATATCAGGCACGCAAAACCCTAGCTACTAAATGGATACAGCCGCTTCCCCCAAGCATATCGGAATTCATTACCAGAATGAGTACAGTCATAAGATTGGAAAGAGGAGTATACATGAAGCGTAATAGCATGACAAAATTTGATACCGTTTGGGGTCCCTGGATTGACAGATCTGGAGTTTGTAGTACATGGCTAACTTTGCAAAATAGTCTGAGGACCGTTTCGGGCTAACCCGGTAGGGAAGAGATGGGGCTGATTGTGTTTATTTAAGCTTAGTGTGCTGAAGCTTTATAGTGCTTAGGTGATGTCCTGGTCTGTTACTAAAACAAATAGGTCTTACACATGTTTATGCTTATCTACTCACAACAAGGTCTCACAGTGGGTGGGGGGGAGGGGAGTTTGGTTGTTGGGATCTTTATGTTAAGGATCCTATTTATTGACTATCCTGTTTTGTACAATGAGTATTTTTGCACTATGATGAACATAATATATAAAATAAAGTTAGACGTCAAAAAGAAGGCGGTGGTAAATCAAAATATATATTTATTAAATAACAATAATACGGTGCAAACTACCGTATTTTTCGCCCCATAAGACGCACTTTTTCCTCCCCAAAAATGGGAGGAAAATGCCCCTGCGTCTTATGGGGCGAATGCTGACAGTTTAACATCGCTGGATTAAGGATTCGGGATCCGAACCCGACCCGAACTTCGTCCCGAACCCGAACCCCATTGAAGTCAATGGGGACCTGAACTTTTCGGCACTAAAAAGGCTGTAAAACAGCCCAGGAAAGAGCTAGAGGGCTGCAAAAGGCAGCAACATGTAGGTAAATCCCCTGCAAACAAATGTGGATAGGGAAATGAATTAAAATAAAAATAAAATATATAAAAATAAACCAATATCAATTGGAGAGAGGTCCCATAGCAGAGAATCTGGCTTCACGTCAGCAGAGAATCAGTCTTCATGCCATAGCAGAGAATCTGGCTTCACGTCGCCCACCACTGTAACAGTCCATTGTCATATATTTAGGCCCCGGCACCCAGGCAGAGGAGAGAGGTCCCGTAACAGAGAATCTGGCTTCATGTCAGCAAAGAATCAGTCTGCATGTCATAGCAGAGAATCAGGCTTTACGTCACCCAACACTGGAACAGTCCATTGTCAGATATTTAGGCCCAGGCACCCAGGCAGAGGAGAGAGGTCCCGTAACAGAGAATCTGGCTTCATGTCAGCAGAGAATCAGTCTGCATGTCATAGCAGAGAATCAGGCTTCACGTCACCCACCACTGGAACAGGCCACTGTCACATATTTAGGCCCAGGCAGAGGAGAGAGGTCCCATAACAGAGATTCAGGCTTCATGTCAGCAGAGAATCAGTCTTCATGTCATAGCAGAGAATCAGGCTTCACGTCACCCACCACTGGAACAGGCCACTGTCACATATTTAGGCCCAGGCACCCAGACAGAGGAGAAAGGTCCCGTAACAGAGAATCTGGCTTCATGTCAGCACAGAATTAGTCTTCATGTCATAGCAGAGAATCAGGCTTCACGTCACCCACCACTGGAACAGGCCACTGTCACATATTTAGGACCAGGCACCCAGGCAGAGGAGAGAGGTCCCATAACAGATATTCAGGCTTCATGTCAGCAGAGAATCAGTCTTCATGTCATAGCAGAGAATCAGGCTTCACGTCACCCACCTGTCACGGATGGTGTACAGGAAACAAGACAATACAATATAAACAATGACTCACTGGATCCACAACTAAGGAACAAAAGGGAGACCCCTGCATGAGACCTGCCGCTCTCCCTTATTGCTCAGCCTATGCGACCACCCCAAAGGTGGATGGGCGCATATCCACGTACCTCAACTATCTTACACCTGAAGACCCTACAATAGTGAGGGGACACGACCACCGGCTCCCTACACAGACACGGAGGGAGTCAGGGTCACCTGGATCCAGAAAACAGAAAATCATAAATACATAAACAGCACTTATCTGGCAGACGACTGTGGACTGGGAACTAGGAACAGCATGCACACACACTCCAGGAAGTTGTACAAGCCGCACACTACTGCATTCTGGGGAGGAACTTAAAGGGCAGCAATCAGTCCAACTGCATGACAGCTGAGATAGACTAACGAGATGAGGAACTTAACCAAACAAAGAAACTCAAGAAGGAGGATCTGGAAAGCTCCTGTCAGAGCTTCTCAACTGTCTGGTTGTGACAGTACCCCTCCCTCTACGAGTGGACTCCGGACACTCAGGGCCCACCTTCTCAGGATGGGACCTATGGAAAGCCCTGATGAGACGAGTGGCCTTAATGTCCGTCACTGGGACCCACATCCTCTCCTCAGGACCATGACCCTCCCAATGAACGAGGTACTGGAGGGAACCGCGGACAAGACGAGAATCCACAATCCTAGAGACCTGAAATTCAAGATTTCCATCAACCATAATCGGAGGAGGAGGCAAAGGCGAGGGTACAATAGGTTGAACATAAGGTTTCAATAAGGACTTATGAAAAACATTATGGATCTTCCAAGTCTGAGGAAGATCAAGACGGTAGGCAACAGGATTGATGACAGACAGGATCTTGTAAGGCCCAATAAACCTAGGACCCAACTTCCAGGAGGGAACCTTCAATTTGATATTCTTGGTAGACAACCACACCAGATCACCAACATTCAGGTCCGGACCAGGCACACGTCTCTTATCTGCCACACGCTTATATCTCTCACTCATGCTCTTTACATTATCCTGAATCTTTTGCCAAATAGATGACAAAGACGAGGAGAATCTGTCCTCATCAGGTAAACCAGAAGACCCCTCTCCCGAGAAAGTCCCAAACTGCGGATGAAACCCATATGCACCAAAAAATGGTGACTTATCAGAGGACTCCTGACGACGGTTATTTTAAAGCAAACTCAGCAAGGGACAAAAAAGAACACCAATCCTCCTGATTCTCCGCCACAAAACAGCGCAGATATGTCTCCAGATTATGATTGACGCGCTCTGTCTGGCCATTCGACTGAGGGTGGAAAGCAGAAGAGAACGACAACCGAACCCCCAAGCGAGAACAGAAAGCCTTCCAGAATCTGGAAACAAACTGCGTGCCCCTATCAGAGACTATGTCTGAAGGAATACCATGCAATTTGACAATGTGGTCAATAAATGCCTGCGCCAGCGTCTTAGCATTGGGCAAACCAGGAAAAGGGATGAAATGCACCATTTTGCTAAAACGTCCACCACCACCAGAATCACAGTCTTCCCCGAGGAACGAGGCAAGTCCGTTATGAAGTCCATGGACAGATGTGTCCAAGGACGGGAAGGAATGGGTAAGGGAAGGAGAGGACCTGATGGCCGTGAATGAGGGACTTTGGCACGAGCGCAAGTCTCGCAAGCTGCCACAAAACCCTCAACCGACTTACGAAGCGCAGGCCACCAGAATCTCCGAGCGATGAGATCCAGTGTGGCTCTTGCTCCCGGGTGCCCAGCAAGGACCGTATCGTGGTGTTCCTTAAAAATCTTGTGTCTCAAAGCGAGAGGCACAAACAACCTCCCAGGAGGACAAAGATCAGGAGCCTCTGACTGGGCTGCCTGCACCTCTGCCTCCAATTCAGGAAAAAGAGCAGAGACCACCACACCTTCAGCCAAAATGGGACCCGGGTCTTCAAAATTCCCACCTCCCGGAAAACAACGTGACAGGGCATCTGCCTTCACATTCTTAACCCCAGGGCGGAACGTGACAACAAAATTAAACCTTGAAAAGAACAAAGACCATCTGGCCTGTCTCGGGTTCAGACGCTTGGCTGACTCCAAGTATGCCAGATTTTTATGGTCAGTAAACACGGTAATAGGGTGTCTGGCTCCCTCTAGCCAATGGCGCCATTCCTCAAAAGCCAACTTGATGGCCAACAATTCCCTATCTCCCACATCATAATTTCTCTCTGCGGAGGAGAGTTTCTTTGAGAAAAAGGCACATGGTTGCCATTTGGTAGGAGAGGAACCCTGAGACAAGACCGCACCCACCCCTACCTCAGAAGCATCAACCTCAACTATGAAGGGTAATGAAATATCAGGTTGTACCAGGATGGGAGCGGAAGCAAAACTCTCCTTGATATTAGAAAAGGCCTTACGCGCCTCTACCGACCAGGAAGAAAAATCTACCCCCTTTCTGGTCATATCAGTGAGTGGTTTAACAACAGAGGAATAATTCAAAATAAATTTCCTGTAATAATTGGCAAAGCCCAAAAAACGCATCAGCGCCTTCTGATTCTCAGGAAGCTCCCACTCAAGCACAGCGCGGACCTTCTCGGGGTCCATGCGAAAACCAGAAGCGGAGAGAAGAAACCCCAGAAATTGAATTTCTGGAACCGCAAACACACATTTTTCCAGTTTCGCGTATAATTTATTCTCCCGCAGGATGAGCAAGACCTGACGTAAATGTTCCTTATGAGTCTTGAAATCAGGAGAAAAAATCAAAATGTCATCCAAATACACTAATACAAGTTTTCCCATTAAATGATAAAAAATGCTGTTGACGAAATGCTGAAAAACGGCTGGGGCATTCATCAAACCAAAAGGCATAACCAAATTCTCAAAATGGCCCTCAGGGGTATTGAAAGCCGTCTTCCATTCGTCTCCTTCTCTGACCCTGACCAGGTTGTATGCCCCTCATAGGTCTAATTTGGAAAAGACTTTAGCCCCAACAACCTGGTTAAACAGGTCCGGGATCAGAGGAAGCGGATAAGGGTCACGAATAGTGATACTGTTCAGCTCCCTGAAATCCAGACAAGGTCTTAAAGAACCATCTTTTTTCTTAATAAAGAAAAAGCCAGCGGCAACAGGTGACTTCGAGGGTCGTATGTGTCCTTTTCTCAGACTCTCAGAGATATAAGCACGCATAGCGACCCTCTCAGGTTGGGAAAGATTGTATAAACGAGATTTAGGCAGCTTGGCGCCTGGGATGAGATTAATAGGGCAATCGTACTCCCTGTGCGGGGGCAAATCCTGAACTCCACTCTCAGAGAAGACATCCGAAAATTCAGAGAGGAAAGGTGGTACAGTCTTAGTAGAAACCTCAGAAACAGATGTCATGAGGCAATTCTCTCTGTAAAAGTCACTCCAACCATTTATTTGCCTCGCTTGCCAATCAATGGTGGGGTTATGTTTAGTGAGCCAGGGTAGTCCCAACACTAGAGGAGTAGGCAAACCGCTAAGGACGAAACATGACACATCCTCAACATGAGCGTCACTCACAATTAAACGGATATTGTGAACTATGCCCTTTAATGATTTCTGAGAAAGTGGAGCGGAATCAATAGCAAAAACAGGAATATCCTTTCCCAAAGTGCATACCTGGAAACCATGAGTTATTGCAAATTGATTATCAATGAGATTGACAGCTGCTCCACTATCCACAAAAATCTCACAAAAAATGCTTTTGCTCTCTAGCGCCACCCTAGCAGGCAGGACAAAACGGGAACTACAAGCAAACGGAAAACCTTCAATTTCCGCCTCAACCCTGCCAATAGTAACAGACGGAACATTTTTAAAAGATTTTTTCCTTTTTGTTTCTTTATTACTCCCAGAAAACTGCCTGAATCTCCTAGAGGGAGAAACATTTGCCAAATGATTTATACCTCCACAACAAAAACAAACCCTCCCATGCGGGCTGAATCTTCTATTGTCAGAGGCAATCAACCCCAGCTGCATGGGCTCCTGCTCAGAAGGGGCTGACAGCGACTGAGACCCCTGCGCACAGAAAGAGAACGCTGCACTGTCCCGGGACTGAGTATGACAGGAAGGAGAGATCTCTCCTCTCTCTCTAAGACGCCTGTCAATACGAACGGCCTGAGACATAGCAGAATCCAAGGAGGTAGGTCTCTCATGAAAGGCAAATGCATCTTTCAATCCCTCTGAAAGACCATGGCAAAATTGACTTCGGAGTGCAGCATCATTCCAACCAGTATCAGCTGCCCATCTCCGAAATTCTGAGCAGTATATCTCTGTGGATTGTTTACCCTGGCATAACAGACATAGTCTAGACTCAGCCAGAGCAATACGATCCGGATCATCATATATCTGACCCAGGGCTAAAAAGAATTCATTCACTGAGCGGAGGGGCCGTGCCCCCTCCGGTAGCGAAAAGGCCCAAGACTGAGCGTTACCCCTGAGCAGCGATACAATGATCCCCCTTCTCCGTTCTTCATTACCAGAGGAATGGGGAAGAAGGCGAAAATGGAGTTTTCAAGCCTCTTTAAAACGCACAAAATTCTCACTACCCCCAGAGAACGTATCCGGGAGCGAGATCTTAGGCTCAGCACAAACTCCATGAACGCAAGCTGAACCGGTCACTTGAAACTGAGAAAAAATCCTACGGAGATCCGCAACCTCCAATGAAAGACCCTGGAGGTGTTCAGCCAAAAGTAAAAACGGATCCATGCTTGAGACGGTTTTGGCGGCCTATAATGTCACGGATGGTGTACAGGAAACAAGACAATACAATATAAACAATGACTCACTGGATCCACAACTAAGGAACAAAAGGGAGACCCCTGCATGAGACCTGCCGCTCTCCCTTATTGCTCAGCCTATGCGACCACCCCAAAGGTGGATAGGCGCATATCCACGTACCTCGACTATCTTACACCTGAAGACCCTACAATAGTGAGGGGACACGACCACCGGCTCCCTACACAGACACGGAGGGAGTCAGGGTCACCTGGATCCAGAAAACAGAAAATCATAAATACATAAACAGCACTTATCTTGCAGACGACTGTGGACTGGGAACTAGGAACAGCATGCACACACACTCCAGGAAGTTGTATAAGCCGCACACTACTGCTTTCTGGGGAGGAACTTAAAGGGCAGCAATCAGTCCAACTGCATGACAGCTGAGATAGACTAACGAGATGAGGAACTTAACCAAACAAAGAAACTCAAGGAGGAGGATCTGGAAAGCTCCTGTCAGAGCTTCTCAACTGTCTGGTTGTGACACCACCACTAGAACAGGCCACTGTCACATATTTAGGCCTAGGCACCCAGGCAGAGGAGAGGTCCCATAACAGAGATTCAGGCTTCATGTCATCAGAGAATCAGTCTTCATGTCATAGCAGAGAATCAGGCTTCACGTCACCCACCACTGGAACAGGCCACTGTCACATATTTAGGCCCAGGCACCCAGACAGAGGAGAGAGGTCCCATAACAGAGAATCTGGCTTCATGTCATCACAGAATCAGTCTTCATGTCATAGCAGAGAATCAGGCTTCATGTCACCCACCACTGGAACAGGCCACTGTCCCATATTTAGGCCCAGGCACCCAGGCAGAGGAGAGAGGTCCCATAACAGAGATTCAGGCTTCATGTCAGCAGAGAATCAGTCTTCATGTCATAGCAGAGAATCAGGCTTCACGTCACCCACCACTGGAACAGGCCACTGTCACATATTTAGGCCCAGGCACCCAGACAGAGGAGAGAGGTCCCGTAACAGAGAATCTGGCTTCATGTCAGCACAGAATCAGTCTTCATGTCATAGCAGAGAATCAGGCTTCACGTCACCCACCACTGGAACAGGCCACTGTCACATATTTAGGCCCAGGCACCCAGGCAGAGGAGAGAGGTCCCATAACAGAGATTCAGGCTTCATGTCAGCAGAGAATCAGTCTTCATGTCATAGCAGAGAATCAGGCTTCATGTCACCTACCACTGGAACAGGCCACTGTCACATATTTAGGCCCAGGCACCCAGGCAGAGGAGAAGTCCCATAACAGAGATTAAGGCTTCATGTCAGCAGAGAATCAGTCTTCATGTCATAGCAGAGAATCAGGCTTCACGTCACCCACCACTGGAACAGGCCACTGTCACATATTTAGGCCCAGGCACGCAGGCAGAGGAGAGAGGTCCCATAACAGAGATTCAGGCTTCATGTCAGCAGAGAATCAGTCTTCATGTCATAGCAGAGAATCAGGCTTCACGTCACCCACCACTGGAACAGGCCACTGTCACATATTTAGGCCCCGGCACCCAGACAGAGGAGAGAGGTCCCGTAACAGAGAATCTGGCTTCATGTCAGCACAGAATCAGTCTTCATGTCATAGCAGAGAATCAGGCTTCACGTCACCCACCACTGGAACAGGCCACTGTCACATATTTAGGCCCCGGCACCCAGACAGAGGAGAGAGGTCCCGTAACAGAGAATCTGGCTTCATGTCAGCACAGAATCAGTCTTCATGTCATAGCAGAGAATCAGGCTTCACGTCACCCACCACTGGAACAGGCCACTGTCACATATTTAGGCCCCCGCAACCAGACAGAGGAGAGAGGTCCCGTAACAGAGAATCTGGCTTCATGTCAGCACAGAATCAGTCTTCATGTCATAGCAGAGAATCAGGCTTCACGTCACCCACCACTGGAACAGGCCACTGTCACATATTTAGGCCCAGGCACCCAGACAGAGGAGAGAGGTCCCATAACAGAGAATCTGGCTTCATGTCATCACAGAATCAGTCTTCATGTCATAGCAGAGAATCAGGCTTCATGTCACCCACCACTGGAACAGGCCACTGTCACATATTTAGGCCCAGGCACCCAGGCAGAGGAGAGAGGTCCCATAACAGAGATTCAGGCTTCATGTCAGCAGAGAATCAGTCTTCATGTCATAGCAGAGAATCAGGCTTCACGTCACCCACCACTGGAACAGGCCACTGTCACATATTTAGGCCCAGGCACCCAGACAGAGGAGAGAGGTCCCGTAACAGAGAATCTGGCTTCATGTCAGCACAGAATCAGTCTTCATGTCATAGCAGAGAATCAGGCTTCACGTCACCCACCACTGGAACAGGCCACTGTCACATATTTAGGCCCAGGCACCCAGGCAGAGGAGAGAGGTCCCATAACAGAGATTCAGGCTTCATGTCAGCAGAGAATCAGTCTTCATGTCATAGCAGAGAATCAGGCTTCATGTCACCTACCACTGGAACAGGCCACTGTCACATATTTAGGCCCAGGCACCCAGGCAGAGGAGAGGTCCCATAACAGAGATTCAGGCTTCATGTCAGCAGAGAATCAGTCTTCATGTCATAGCAGAGAATCAGGCTTCACGTCACCCACCACTGGAAAAGGCCACTGTCACATATTTAGGCCCAGGCACCCAGGCAGAGGAGAGAGGTCCCGTAACAGAGAATCTGGCTTCATGTCAGCACAGAATCAGTCTTCATGTCATAGCAGAGAATCAGGCTTCACGTCACCCACCACTGGAACAGGCCACTGTCACATATTTAGGCCCCGGCACCCAGACAGAGGAGAGAGGTCCCGTAACAGAGAATCTGGCTTCATGTCAGCACAGAATCAGTCTTCATGTCATAGCAGAGAATCAGGCTTCACGTCACCCACCACTGGAACAGGCCACTGTCACATATTTAGGCCCCCGCAACCAGACAGAGGAGAGAGGTCCCGTAACAGAGAATCTGGCTTCATGTCAGCACAGAATCAGTCTTCATGTCATAGCAGAGAATCAGGCTTCACGTCACCCACCACTGGAACAGGCCACTGTCACATATTCAGCCCCAGGCACCCAGGCAGAGGAGAGAAGTCACGTAACAGAGAATCTGGCTTCATGTCAGCACAGAATCAGTCTTCATGTCATAGCAGAGAATCAGGCTTCACGTCACCCACCACTGGAACAGGCCACTGTCACACATTTAGGCCCCGACACCCAGACAGAGGAGAGGTTCATTCAACTTTGGGTTGCCCCGCAATATAATGGTAAAATGAAAATAAAAATAGGATTGAATGAGGAAGTGCCCTGGAGTACAATAATATATTGTTAAGGGGGGGTAGTTAATGTCTAATCTGCACAAGGGATGGACTGGTCCTGTGGGACCCATGCCTGGTTTATTTTTATGAACGTCAGCTTGTCCGCATTGGCTGTAGACAGGCGGCTGCGTTTGTCTGTAATGACGCCCCCTGCCGTGCTGAATACACGTTCAGACAAAACGCTGGCCGCCGGGCAGGCCAGCACCTCCAAGGCATAAAAGGCTAGCTCTGGCCACGTAGACAATTTGGAGACCCAGAAGTTGAATGGGGCCGAACCATCAGTCAGTACGTGGAGGGGTGTGCACAGGTACTGTTCCACCATGTTAGTAAAATGTTGCCTCCTGCTAACACGTTCCGTATCAGGTGGTGGTGCAGTTAGCTGTGGCGTGGTGACAAAACTTTTCCACATCTCTGCCATGCTAACCCTGCCCTCAGAGGAGCTGGCCAAGACACAGCTGCGTTGGCGACCTCTTGCTCCTCCTCTGCCTTCGCCTTGGGCTTCCACTGGTTCCCCTGTGACATTTGGGAATGCTCTCAGTAGCGCGTCTACCAACGTGCGCTTGTACTCGCGCATCTTCCTATCACGCTCCAGTGTAGGAAGTAAGGTGGGCACATTGTCTTTGTACCGGGGATCCAGCAGGGTGGCAACCCAGTAGTCCGCACACGTTAAAATGTGGGCAACTCTGCTGTCGTTGCGCAGGCACTGCAGCATGTAGTCGCTCATGTGTGCCAGGCTGCCCAGAGGTAAGGACAAGCTGTCCTCTGTGGGAGGCGTATTGTCATCGTCCTGTGTTTCCCCCCAGCCACGCACCAGTGATGGGCCCGAGCTGCTTTGGGTGCCACCCCGCTGTGAACATGCTTCATCCTCATCCTCCTCCTCATCCTCGTCCTCCTCGTCCTCCAGTATTGGGCCCTGTCTGGCCACATTTGTACCTGGCCTCTGGTGTTGCAAAAAACCTCCCTCTGAGTCACTTCTAAGAGACTGGCCTAAAAGTGCTAGAAATGACCCCTCTTCCTCCTCTTCCTCCTGGGCCACCTCCTCTTCCATCATCGCCCTAAGTGTTTTCTCAAGGAGACATAGAAGTGGTATTGTAACGCTGATAACGGCGTCATCGCCACTGGCCATGTTGGTGAAGTACTCGAAACAGCGCAACAGGGCACACAGGTCTCGCATGGAGGCCCAGTCATTGGTGCTGAAGAAGGCACGGCTCTCTTGGAGAAGTAGTGGCGGCTGGGAACAACATACTGTGGGACAGCAAGCGACATGAGCTGTTTGAAGCTGTCTGTGTCCACCAGCCTAAATGACAGCATTTCATAGGCCAGTAGTTTAGAAATGCTGGCATTCAGGGCCAGGGATCGAGGGTGGCTAGGTTGGAATTTACGCTTTCTCTCAAATGTTTGTGAGATGGAGAGCTGAACGCTGCCGTGTGACATGGTTGAGATGCTTGGTGACGCAGGTGGTGGTGTTGGTGGTACATCCCATGTTTGTTGGGCGGCAGGTGCCAACGTTCCTCCAGAGGCGGAGGAAGAGGCCGAGGCGGCGGCAGCAGCAGAAGAGGCCGAGGCGGCAGCAGCAGAAGAGGTAGCAGGGGGAGCCTGAGTGACTTCTTTGTTTTTAAGGTGTTTACTCCACTGCAGTTCATGCTTTGCATGCAGGTGCCTGGTCATGCAGGTTGTGCTAAGGTTCAGAACGTTAATGCCTCGCTTCAGGCTCTGATGGCACAGCGTGCAAACCACTCGGGTCTTGTCGTCAGCACATTGTTTAAAGAAGTGCCATGCCAGGGAACTCCTTGAAGCTGCCTTTGGGGTGCTCGGTCCCAGATGGCGGCGGTCAGTCGCAGGCGGAGTCTCTTGGCGGCGGGTGTTCTGATTTTGCCCACTGCTCCCTCTTTGTCTTTTGCTACGCTGTTGGCTCGGTCTCACCACTGCCTCTTCCTCTGAACGGTGAAAGTCAGTGGCACGACCTTCATTTTATGTGGGGTCTAGGACCTCATCGTCCCCTGCATCGTCTTCCACCCAGTCTTGATCCCTGACCTCCTGTTCAGTCTGCACACTGCAGAAAGACGCAGCAGTTGGCACCTGTGTTTCGTCATCATCAGAGACGTCTTGAGGTGGTATTCCCATGTCCTCATCATCAGGAAACATAAGTGGTTGTGCGTTAGTGCATTCTATCTCTTCCACCCCTGGGGAAGGGCTAGGTGGATGCCCTTGGGAAACCCTGGCAGCAGAGTCTTCAAACAGCATAAGAGACTGCTGCATAACTTGAGGCTCAGACAGTTTCCCTGATATGCATGGGGGTGATGTGACAGACTGATGGGCTTGGTTTTCATGCGCCATCTGTGCGCTTTCTGCAGAAGACTGGGTGGGAGATAATGTGAACGGTCTGGATGCACTGTCGGCCACCCAATTGACTAATGCCTGTACCTGCTCAGGCCTTACCATCCTTAGAACGGCATTGGGCCCCACCAAATATCCCTGTAAATTCTGGCGGCTACTGGGACCTGAGGTAGTTGGTACACTAGGACGTGTGGCTGTGGCAGAACGGCCACGTCCTCTCCCAGCATCAGAGGGTCCACTAACACCACCACGACCATGTCCACGTCCGCGTCCCTTACTAGTTGTTTTCCTCATTGTTACCGTTCACCACAATAAGAAAAATATTATTCGGGCCAATGAATTGAATTAAAATTCAGGCCTTTTTTTACAGACACCTAACACTGTCTGGCTATCTATTTAGGTACCGTATTACACTAATACAGGCACACAAGTAATGACAGATTTGGTTGAATATAAATGTGAGTCCTATTTTTTACGCGCTGTGTGACAGATATACCTTTAATCACAGAATTAGACTTGTATCTGCACTGTAGTGTGTGTGTTAAGTTTTTCAGAATGACACTATCAGCACCTTCAATCTAAGATATCCTTTTTGGGATAGATTTAAAGTAGGCCTGATATAGCAGAAACTACTAATTTTGAGAATGGCAAATTTGGGAATAGTTTTTCAACCCAGAACAAAAACTGTGCTTTTACGATCACTGCAAATAATTTGACCAGCTAAAACTGTACAGATTTGGTTGAATAGAAATGTCAGGCCTATTTTTTACGCGCTGTGTGACAGATATACCTTTAATCACAGAATTAGACTTGTATCTGCACTGTAGCGTGTGTGTTAAGTTTTTCAGAATGACACTATCAGCACCTTCAATCTAAGATATCCTTTTTGGGATAGATTTAAAGTAGGCCTGATATAGCAGAAACTACTAATTTTGAGAATGGCAAATTTGGGAATAGTTTTTCAACCCAGAACAAAAACTGTGCTTTTACGTTCACTAAATATAACTTGACCAGCTAAAACTGTACTGATTTGGAGGAATAGAAATGTCAGGCCTATTTTTTACGCGCTGTGTGACAGATATACCTTTAATCACAGAATTAGACTTGTATCTGCACGGTAGCGTGTTTGTTAAGTTTTTCAGAATGACACTATCAGCACCTTCAATCTAAGATATCCTTTTTGGGATAGATTTAAAGTAGGCCTGATATAGCAGAAACTACTAATTTTGAGAATGGCAAATTTGGGAATAGTTTTTCAACCCAGAACAAAAACTGTGCTTTTACGGTCACTACAAATAATTTGACTAGCTAAAACAGTACAGATTTGGTTGAATATAAATGTGAGGCCTATTTTTTACGCGCTGTGTGACAGATATACCTTTAATCACAGAATTAGACTTGTATCTGCACGGTAGCGTGTTTGTTAAGTTTTTCAGAATGACACTATCAGCACCTTCAATCTAAGATATCCTTTTTGGGATAGATTTAAAGTAGGCCTGATATAGCAGAAACTACTAATTTTGAGAATGGCAAATTTGGGAATAGTTTTTCAACCCAGAACAAAAACTGTGCTTTTACGGTCACTAAATATAACTTGACCAGCTAAAACTGTACTGATTTGGAGGAATACAAATGTCAGGCCTATTTTTTAGGCGCTGGGTGACAGGCTCAACTTGTCCCTGATGTAGTATATGGCCAAAAAATAACCACACTATTGATGGTTAAATGCACTTGGGTGACACAGGCTCAGCCTGCACCTAATGTAGTATATGGCCAAAAAAATAACCACACTATTGATGGTTAAATGCACTTGATGAAAGCTTGACCCTGATGTAGGATATAGCAAAAAATAACCACACTATTGATGGTTAAATGCACTTGGGTGACACAGGCTCAGCCTGCACCTGATGTAGTATATGGCCAAAAAATAACCACACTATTGATGGTTAAATGCACTTGGGTGACACAGGCTCAGCCTGCACCTGATGTAGGATATAGCAAAAAATAACCACACTATTGATGGTTAAATGCACTTGGTGGTAGCTTGTGCTGGCGCACCACAAGCCACAAAATGGCCGCAGATCACCCCAGAAAAAAGTGATATAAAAACACTCTGGGCAGCCTAAAAAAAGTGAGCAATTCAATATCAGCACTTCAATGATCCACAGCTGGAGATCGATCACTGAATTAAGTCTTTTGGAGGAGTTAATCTGCCTAATCTCGCCCTAACGTCGCAGCAGCAACCTCTCCCTACGCTTGTATCAGCAGAGTGACGTGCAGCGCTACGTGACCCAAGCTTATATAGAGGCTGGGTCACATGCTGCACTAACCAATCACAGCCATGCCAATAGTAGGCAAGGCTGTGATGGCCTCTTGGGGCAAGTAGTATGACGCTTGTTGATTGGCTGCTTTGCAGGCTTTCAAAAAGCGCCAAGAAAGCGCCGAACACCGAACCCGAACCCGGACTTTTACGAAAATGTTCGGGTTCGGGTCCGTGTCACGGACACCCCAAAATTCGGTACGAACCCGAACTATACAGTTCGGGTTCGCTCATCCCTATTCGTGACATCTCTATTTGGAATGTCTAATAGGGAAACAATAAACTGTTGACTCTCACCCAGCACTCATATATACACTTTGTTAACTTCCAGTCTAGTGTGTGTTGGTCACTTTGGATATGATATCATTCTTGCAGCCAACCAAACGACAGTCGCCCTCCGGATCCAGCCTCAGGGAACACCTAGATCGACAGGTGTCCGACTACATCGGGTTAACTGCCGATGTGGACGCTCTGAGAAGCGAGGAAGCCCTGGACTACAGTACTGGGTGTGCAGGCTTGACCTGTGGCCAGAGCTGGCACAATTTGCCATGGAACTCTTGGCTTGCCCTTCGTCAAGTGTCCTGTCCGAAAGGACGTTCAGCACACCAGGGGGGAACCCTGACCGATAAGCGCACTTGCCTAGCTCACGACAGTGTGGACTAACTCACATTTCTAAAAATGAATGAGGCATAAATCTCGGAGGAATTCAACACCTGTGACGACCACGTGTAATTGAATCTCCTCATGCCAGCCCACAAATATCTGCCACCACCCAGAACAAAGAATGGTCCTTGTCTTATGTATATACAGCGGCATAAAAGGCCTTTTCTTTCAGGTGAATGCCTAATTTTTGGGGCCTGTACTGGCCTACAGTAAAATTTGTATCCAGTGACCGCCTAATGTACCTCCAGCCACATAATCACAAGTTCTTTTCTGTTAGGTGAATGCCTAATTTTTGGGGCCTGTACTCCAGTGGTCTATAGTCAAATTTTTATCCAGTGACCGCCTAATGTACCTCCAGCTGCATCATCACTTGATCTTTTCTGTCAGGTGAATGCCTAATTTTTGGGGCCTGCACTCCAGTGGCCCTACAGTAAAATTTTTATCCAGCGACCGCCTAATGTACCTCCAGCCACATCATTACAAGTTCTTTTCTGTCAGTTGAATGCCTAAATTTTGGGGCCTGTACTCCATTGGCCTACAGTAATTTTTTTATCTAGTGACCTATTAATGTACCTCCAGCCACATCATCACAAGTTTTTTTCTGTCAGGTGAATGCCTAATTTTTGGGGCCTGTACTGGCCTACAGTAAAAATTTTATCCAGTGACCGCCTAATGTACCTTCAGCCACATCATCACAAGTTCTTTCCTGTAAGGTGAATGCTTAATTTTTGAGGTCTGTAGTCCAGTGGTCTACAGTAAAATTTTTATCCAGCGACCGCCTAATGTACCTCCAGCCACATCATCACAAGTTCTTTTCTGTCAGTTGAATGCCTAATTTTTGGGGCCTGTACTCCATTGGCCTACAGTAAATTTTTTATCTAGTGACCTATTAATGTACCTTTAGCCACATAATCACAAGTTATTTTCTGTCAGGTGAATGCCTAATTTTTGGGGCCTCTACTGGGCTACAGTAAAATTTTTATCCAGTGACCGCCTAATGTACCTCCAGCCACATCATCACAAGTTCTTTTCTGTCAGGTGAATGCCTTAGGGCTCTTTCACACTTGCGTTGTTCTGTTCCGGCATAGAGTTCTGTCGTCGGGGCTCTATGCCTGAAGAATCCTGATCAGGATTATCCCAATGCATTCTGAATGGAGAGAAATCCGTTCAGGATGCATCAGGATGTCTTCAGTTCAGGACTGGAACGTTTTTTTTGGCTGGAGAAAATACCGCAGCATGCTGCGCTTTTTGCTCCGGTCAAAAATCCTGAACACTTGCCGCAAGACCGGATCCGGAATTAATGCCCATTGAAAGGCATTAATCCGGATCCGGCCTTAAGCTAAACGTCGTTTCGGCGCATTACCGGATCCGACGTTTAGCTTTTTCTGAATGGTTACCATGGCTGCCAGGATGCTAAAGTCCTGTTTGCCATGGTAAAGTGTAGTGGGGAGCGGGGGAGCAGTATACTTACCGTCCGTGCGGCTCCCGGGGCGCTTCAGAGTGACGTCAGGATCACGTCATCCATGCGCATGGGGCGCTCTGACGTCATTCTGGAGCGCCCCGGGAGCCGCACGGACGGTAAGTATACTGCTCCCCCGCTCCCCACTACTACTATGGCAGCCAGGACTTTAATAGCGTCCTGGGTGCCATAGTAACACTGAACGCATTTTGAAGACAGATCCGTCTTCAAATGCTTTCAGTTCACTTGCGGTGTTACGGTTCCGGCGGGCACCTCTGGCAAATTGTGTGCACGACGGATCCGGACAACGCAAGTGTGAAAGAAGCCTAATTTATGAAAGCATTGACAACGGAGTGGATGTCTTTTGCGGCCAGATCCTGGCTACTCACTGCCATGAATCTTTTGGCTTCTGCATATATATCAGCCCCATCAACTTATTCAGCAGAGACAAATTCCATTTTCTCTGCCTCGGCCGGCACCGCAGTGCCACGATCTCCAGACCCATTCTTAACAGCCTCTGGCTTGGACTTCTTGGCATCTTTCAGAGGACTCTCCCCTTCAGGTTTCTCATTTTCATTTGATTGAGCAAGCATGTCATCTCGAGAATCTCTTGCCTCTAACTATTCAGGCTGAGTCCTCATTTCTTCCTCCTGCTGCTTGAGAGTACGCTTAGACTTCTCCAACTCATGGATGTTCTTCTCGACGTCATCCTTTAAGCTTATAATTGTCACGGCCATAGTCATGGTCGTGACTCCTGTCACCGCATGCAGTTGCCTGCTGTCTTGGTGTTGTTGTCAATCACAGGTGAGGGCTATAGTATGTTGCCTCACCTGTGGTTGCCGCTGGCAACATTGTGTATGTGGCAGCTTGCTGCAGTAGGCATGCGGTTGCACCTGGCAACCTCTCTTTATATGTGTGCTTTTTATCGGTGTGCACGGGGTGTTATATGTGTTGTGTGCACTTTCCCCTTTAAGTTGTTGTTTTCCCTTTTCTGGTGTTGGAAGGGTTAACTTCCTTCCTAGTGTGTGTGTGCACTGGGTGTGTCTGACTGTGGGTGTGGCTACTTGGCCCTATAAAGCCTCAGTGGAAGGCAGTAGTCAGAGAGGGTGCTTCAGCCATGCTTGCTGGAGACATCCTCCTGCTTATTTACCATCTGCCAGTGAGGGCCACCCTGGTTGTCATAAACGTTATGTCTGGTGTTAGTTTATGGTTTATCTGTTATTGCAGCATATGGTTTACTGGGTTCCCATGTGATGTCTGTTGTGTGCTGTGTCCTTTATGTTGGTTGTTGATAGCAGCACTTGCACGTGGGTTCCAGGTTGTGTGTCTGTGGCAGGTAAGTGTGGAACTAGTCTCACTTACCTGTCATTGCCATATGTCTGTTTATGTTTCCCCTTTCTATGTAGCTTGGCCAGTGAGACTCCTGTTCCTCCGTGTCTAGGAGGAACGGGTCGTCTTACCCTACTCCTAGTCCAGGGCCACTCTGAGGGCGAGTAGGAATATCAGGTTCCGGAGTATGAGCCCTCCTACCTTCAGGGTTGGCTCATACGGATAGGAGACAGGGTCAGAGTTAGGGATGTGTAGGAGGTGACCAGCTCCCTAATTCTCTGTCCTGGCCTTGCAGCGACTCCATTATGCTGATACCGCACGGCTGAGGGTTTTCCCCATCCTCAGCCGTGACAATAATATCTTCTAATTCTGCTCTAAGGTGTTTTTCCAGTCCTTCACTTTTTTTCGCTCCTCAGGCGCTTCCTCAAGGGCCCCTGCCAGAGATATTGCCTTATTCTTCTTCTCTTGAACATTGGCAGACACAGGAGTAACCCCCATTTGCTTTTGGCAACCCTGTGAGAGTTCCACTCAGGGACTCTTCAAGCCCTTTGTCGATGTCTACTGTAGTTCTTTGTGTTTTTCTGGAGTCTTCAATCTTTTCCTGGACATCAGGCAGTAGACCATTCAGTTCACTTATCTAATTCTGGATCTCCTCCTTTGACCTCTCTGAAACCTTCTTCAGTTGCTCTTTGAAGACAGCTAGTCCCTTCTCTATCGTATTGTAAGGGATTAGCTCTTTCTCAGGGGTCATTCACACAATCATCTCCACAACAGCCGGGTTATGCAGGTCCAAACGTGAGGTTTATTTTCACAGAACAAAACAACAAAACAAACACCTTGCCTGTCTGGGCTCTAACTAAACAGGAGTATTTCTACCTCCCTTATAACACCGTTCACACACGGTACGACCATGCGGCTTTACCAGCCTGTGCTCCAGCACTTCCTAGGCTGTAACAACATCCAGTCCCTTTGGGGGATTGTGGCCCAGAAGTCCGCCTGTCTCTGGCCTTGCGACAGCCACTTCCCGGACCTCGTGGAGTCCCCCAACATTCCGGCTAACACCTAGACCCGTGGCCCCTCAGCCAGGCCGGCTGAGACCACTCTCCCAGAGACTCCAGTGGGCCTCTGTTGCACAATAAATCTCTGATAACACCCCCCCCCCCCCGACTGACACACTGGGAGGTGCTTTATCGCAGCCTGATTAGAGCAGGCCTCACCCGCGATCACCTCAGGTGAAAGGGAATGCCGGAAGAGTGTGGACTGGCAGCTCCCTCTACCAAGCCTAACTGCCAGTCCAAGTAAAATCCAGCCCAGAAAATGTATACAAAACTGTCTCAGCAAACTATGCTTTTGCTGAGACCACTGCCACTCTCTGGATTTTATCTGTCTCACCCATCTGAGGTACCCGAGTGGGACAACACGCCTTCCAGTACTGTACACCTTACCACAGTATCTAGGGACCATGTAGAGAGAGCAATCTTCCTCCTGCTTGCAGCTGTACTGACATGTCAGGTCATCTATCACGGCCTGGGCATGGGTCTCAGACACTAGACTGACTTCTCCCCACTTAACTCTCATTAAGTATAACTGTCATCTGGTCGCTACTAGTAACCACCTCAGTTTCGCAGGACCTTGACAAGGTAGCTTCACTTTCTGAGTTGTTATCAGTCACAGCACATACGTCACATTTACCGCTTGTGTCATTATTAATCCTGACCTCTAGGGGCACCGATGAGTTAATCCCTACCTGGGACATTTCCTTATGAAACATAGAACACTAAAGAGACAGCACACTCTCCTCTGGTACGTGTGGTACATACGCTAGCCCTGCCCCACTTTCTCGCACATTTATCACAGTGGGTTCCCTCAGTTGTGTGCCCTCAACATTTATCAGCATTTCTACATCATCATCACACATTGTACATAAATCCACATTGTCATTATGCTTTTCAGACAACTTTGCATATTCACTTTGCATCCTATCGGCACCATTGTTTCCAATGGTCACTTTTTCTTAAAGGGATCAGTACAAGTTCTGCAGGAGTTTCGTCATTGGCTGCAGAAGTGTCTCCACTTCCCCAAAACTCCCAGAATAAGGGCAAATCACGGCCCAACATTAAATCATCCATGCGCGTTATTGCATCACCAAGTTCATAAGTCTCCATTTTCACTGGAGTCTCCTACCCAGTGAAAACCCCCTGGATAGTTCATGCTATCCCCACGAATGTCCCACACATAGTTCCCAGCCACTTGGCTGGCAGATACCAGGATCACCTGGCTCTCTGCGTCCAACAACGCCTGGACTACCCATCTCCATAAGGTCACACATTTGTGTAGCAGTTTCTAGTCCTGGTGTTTTTACTCCGACTGGCTCGGCAGATAGCAACTGCTGCTGGCTCATACCATAACACAGGGCTTCTGAGGCATTAGGGCACTGGTCAGCAACATGCCCAACCTCCAGAGCCCCGCTCACTGTCACTTTGTCTGCTATACAAATAATAGCTGGAACGCTCTTGCCCAATGTCGTCACGGGTGCAGTCGCCTCGGAAGATGAGGGAGCTCCAGGTACCTCTCTAACGAGTTCATAGACTTTCTCCTGGATCCTGGGAACCTCACACCCAGGATCGCATGCAGACACTACAATAGCCGCAGCCACTTCCGATTTTGCAATCCTGCTTTCTCTTATGCGGGCTAGCATGGGATCCTTGAGATTCGCCATCCCCCAGTGACTTCTGGTAACTGACAACACCGGTAAAGCTGTCACTTTCTCCAGGTAGTGGTTGCTCCTAGCAATGTCATTACGGTTTCTCCGCACATCCTCTCCAGGACTCGGTACACAATGACAGGGAATATATAGGGAATAACTTCTTCCAACAAGAACATCCCTTTAATATTGTTCCTCCATGTGTCACCAGATTCAGTGCTTATGACTCCAAGCATGGAGCTACCAGTATAGCGTGTGCCTTTGTACAAACTGTATATGGAAAAGCCACAACTAGTGATGAGCGAATTATTGAAAAGTTCGATTCAGATGCTTCGCTGAATTTGACAAAATAATTCGCTTTGTGATGAATTACTTTGTCACGAAGCGCATTTCTTTGTAAGTAGTGAGTGCAATGACAGGGACCAGCGATTGCGCCCCTCCCCGTCATTGTACCTCTTAGATGCCGAGTTCATACATGATCGTGATATCTGATATAAATAGCAGGGTAAAATAAAATTGTGAAAAATCGTGTTAAAAAACAGCTATTTCCTGGCTGTAGAGAGCCTGTATAATGGTGTAGAACACTATGCCTTGCAGTAACACGCATAGGGAGTCTGCTGTGCTAGTGAAACAGTACTGTGAGTCAGTATGACACGCAGATGACAGGCGTCGCTCTGAGGCCTCTTTCACACGGGCGTTGCGGGAACACCCGCTTTTTTTCTGCGCGAGTGCAAAACATTGTACTGCGTTTTGCACTCGCATGAGAAAAATTGCGCGTGTTTGGTCCCCAAACCCGAACTTCTTCACAGAAGTTCGGGCTTGGGATCAGTGTTCTGTAGATTGTATTATTTTCCCTTATAACATGGTTATAAGGGAAAATAATAGCATTCTGAATACAGAATGCATAGTAAAACAGCGCTGGAGGGGTTAAAAAAAAAAAAAAATCATTTAACTCACCTTTTCTATTAAACGCTTATACAAGTAGAGCCCCCCTGACAGAGTGGAGAGGGTGTCAGAGGTAAGTTTGTGTTGACTTTTATATATGAAATAAACACACCCCAAAACTGGTTGTATCAGACAGCAAATTTACCCCAAAATCAAGGATGAATGGAAGTACTTTTATATATGAAATAAACACACCCCAAAACTGGTTTATCAGACAGCACTTTAAACCCAATAACAGATGCTAGTATTACTGCAATTACTGTTTAAAATAACCTAAAATCTGTAGTAATAGATCACTTTTAGTAATCCCAATTAGTGCAGCAATGTGTAATTATTACCCAGGCTGTACACTCTACTATTGGACCCTGTTCTTCTTATAATGTGGATAATGCCTCCCTATCCTTTCCCTAAAGTTCTAATGATCTTTCCCTGAACTTGTAAATAGTTTTTTCTGGAACAATGAAGTCTTTCCTACCACTGTCCCTAGCGCCTTTCACATCTCTCCCTGCACTAAGTACACTGGAAAATGGCAGAATCCAAGATGGCTATTTATAGGGCTGTGACATCACAGGGGCTGGCTATCTTCTAATTGGCTGTCTGCATGGCATTGTGGATGCTCCCTCGTTCTCGGGCTTCTTACTTTCACTTTGTAACATGTGCAGCAGCCATTTTAGAAAAATGTGATTCGTTACCACGAAGCACGAGGAAATTAGACTTCGGGACAAATCAAATTTTTCCTGAAATTTGGATTGAATTCCACTTCGTCAGCTCATCTCTAGTCACCGCGCACAGGATTTCGGCCAAGATTTTTAAGCAAGATGGTGGCAGCCAGTCCGTCGTGAGCAAATAGATCAAGTATGATTTTTTTTTATTGTATTTTATTTACATTATTACACGAAGCATGAGGAAATTCGGCTTCGTGGCAAATCAAATTTTTCCGGAAATTCGAGTGGACTTCGATTCGCTCAACACTAGCCACAACCGTAGCACACAAACTTACTATTGCTGAATTACATTCCCAAATAAAAACGCACATTTTAAACTGATCCTCATTGGGCCATGTGTTAATATGTATGTCACCACCATTGGAGCACATTCTGCTCCATTTGCAATGCACAGGGGGAAGTTATTCATATTCGTTAAAGCAGAATAATAATTGATACCTAAGCATCCATGTTATCATTTGCTCTGGTTCACATACTTTCTATGTCGTGTTGTATTCCTGCATATAAGAGCTTAGGGGTGTCTAGACTGTGTTGAATTTCTTGCTGAGAACTGAATCCAAACAGAGCTTGTCCTCTACTTTGAGTAATCATTAGCTGGTAATTTCTTGGGGCTGTAGGCAGCTTTTAAAGCATGTGTTGAGCTAGTGTTTTATACTATGGTTTAGATTAACGCAGGGAGAGTTTGGAGGAAGCCCAGGGTGACAATGCTTTGCTAGACTATTCATTTTCATCCATTCCAGCTGGGAACTTGCAGCCATTTTTAAAAGGACTTATAGCAGTGCAGGATGGTGTAAAATAAGTCTGTTCCTTGGTCTTCATGCCTGACAGCAAATTAAGTGTGCTTTCATTTTTATGCACAGAGGTATGTCAGATGTAGGCAATTTGGTGCCAGGAAAAGAAGGACATAATGAATCTGTCAGCTCGATATTTGTAGTGAGAAATGCATAGCTTAGAATAAAAGTCAAAATAAATATATTTACTTTCCATTAAAGGGAACCTGTCACCGGGATTTTGTGTATAGAGCTGGGGACATGGGTTGCTAGATGGCCGCTAGCACATCCGCAATACCCAGTCCCCATAGCTCTGTGTGCTTTTATTGTGTAAAAAAAACTATACATATGCAAATTAACCTGAGATGATTAACATGTTGCAGTGTAGTTGTGCCCTATGAGTCACGCGACTTATTGTCGTCGTGTAGACCTAGCCTTAGGCTACTTTCTCACTAGCTTTTGCTGGATCCGTCAGGGTTCAGCAAAAACGCTTCCGTTACTGATAATACAACAATCTGCATCCGTTATGAATAGATCCGGTTGTATTATCTTTAACATTGTTAAGACGGATCCGTCATGAACTCCATTCAAAGTCAATGGAGGACGGATCCGTTTTCTATTGTGGCAGAGAAAACGGCCTCACACACAGGACCAGTGAGGCACCATTATCTTGTGTACACGGCCTATGGCTGGAGTGACAGTGGACATACTACTAACTCCACAGACAGCCTGGGGCCCCTTTGGCTGTATCCGGACACGCAAGTAGTATCTGGTTACTTGTTTGCTATCTTTATGCTTATCACACATGTTATCACACATATGTGGCTGTTTTAGGAGGTCGTCACTTTGATTACCTCTGTGGGAACCATCTATGTTTGCATGAGCCTGTATATCTGTGTGGGAATCTGTAACTCATGCTCTATACCCACTATGGCGAGTGACTTACTCACTTAGTGCCCCCCCCAAAGGTCCTCTAATACGGTCCTTGAATCTGACCGTTTAAAGCTATTTAATGACTGAACTTAATAAGACCAGTAAATGATCTGGTCAAACTGTGTCATCATAATTGAGGACCCTGCTGACTGCTCTGTTACCTCCTACTGATGCCAAAAACAGCATTGTACTTATATATGTCCCCTGAGGAACCCGACAATCAATTAGGGTGAAACGCGTTGGGACACTGGCACCTGATTGCATGCCACCATAGGCACTGCTCCTGGTGCCTAGCGTGTATACACATCTTAACTATACACTTGCATGTACAAATGTGTACAGCGACTTCCAGTGTGTGAACATCACACATTAATTCTGGTGTGTGAGGGCTACACACTGATATCACCTATTTGATGATACATATTCATAGATAATCACACCTGTGGTTGTCTGTGCACCTTTCATGACATAATTTCTGCAAGCAACTGTCCACCCACAAGACGCAGCATCCATGAGTGTGGGTGGTCCATTGCTCCCTATACTGTTAATCTATATCCGTTTGTTTTTTTGTTTTGTTCTGTGTACCTAGAGCAGGCCCCATAGTAGGGACTCACCTGGATTATAGGGTCTATTCAGGTCTCACAAGGAGGTTCCAGAACACGGGATCGTCCTTATCAGGGCGGCTATTCCGTTCTTAGGCAGGGCTATCCAGCCTAGGGCCAGATATAGGGACAGATCAGACTCCATGACTGTCCACCCCGTCTATCATTGACCCGTGTCATTGGACGATTGCAGTATTATCTCCTATGTCATCAAGGATATATCTTTTCTTTTTTGTTCTTTTCTATGTGTGTCTGTGGGAGTTTGTTATTTTATGTTTAAATTAGATTAAAGGCTACGTTTTAAAACAGGTTGTTTCCTGTGATTACATTTATTACATATACACCACCTGTGGTTATCACTCCCTCTGACGGGATATCGTCTTAGCTGTGATTATACATATGCAAATTAACCTGAGATGATTAACATGTTGCAGTGTAGTTGTGCCCTATGTGTCACGCGACTTATTGTCGTCGTGTAGACCTAGCCTTAGGCTACTTTCTCACTAGCGTTTTTGCTGGATCCGGCAGGGTTCAGCAAAAACGCTTCCATTACTGATAATACAACAATCTGGATCCGTTATGAACAGATCCGGTTGTATTATCTTTAACATTGTTAAGACGGATCCGTCATGAACTCTATTGAAAGTCAATGGAGGACGGATCCGTTTTCTATTGTGTCAGATTGTGGCAGAGAAAACGGATCTGTCCCCATTGACTTGCATTGGAGGTCATGCCAGATCCGTCTTGCACCCCATCCCAGAACGGAAGGCAAACTAAAATATGCTGTGCTTTGCTCTCCGGTATGGGAACGCAACTAAATGGAACGGAATGCATTTTGGAGCATTCCGTTCTGTTCAGTTCAGTTTTGTCCCCATTTACAATGAATGGGAACAAAACTGAAGCATTTTTTTTCGTTATTGAGCCCCTATGACGGATCTTAATACCGGAAAACTAAAACGCTAGTGTGAAAGTAGCCTTAGGGTCATTGTCTTGTAGACTCCTACTGCTAGAGAGCAGCGTGGGTCTATTAAAAAAGTGCATTCGGAAAGTCTTCGGATCTTTCCATTCTATTAACATTTTGTCATGTTACGGCCTTTTGCTAAAAAAAAAAAAATCTAGTTTTCCCCCATCATTCTGCACTCAATACACCATAATGAGAAAAAAGAATGTTCAAAATCTTTGCTTATTTAGTTTAAAGGAAAAAGTTAAATATTACTATTGATGTAAGTTTTCAGACCCTTTACTCAGTACTTAGTTGATGCCCTTTGACAACAATTACAGATTCCAGCCTTCTTGGGTATGATGCCACAAGCTTTTCACACCTAGATTTGGGGATTTTCTGCCATTCTTCTCTGCTGATCCTCTCAAGCTCTGTCAGGTTGTATTGGGACCGTTGGAGGACAGCGATTTTCAGGTCTCTCCACAGATGTTCGATTAGGTTCAAGTTGGGGTTCTGGCTGGCTACTCAAAGACATTCATTCACAAAGTTGTCCTAAAACCAGTTATGTGTTGTCTTTGTTGTAGGCTTTGAATCATTGTCTTGTTGGATGGTGAACCTTTGCTCAAACGGAGGCCCAGCACTCTGGATTAGATTTTCATTAAGAATATCTCAGTACTTTGCTCCATTCAGCTTTCTCCTAAAGAGGTTTCTGGGTTTTTAATATTGACGACCTATCCTCAGGATAGGTCATCAATATCAGATCAGCGGGGGTCAGACACCCGGCACCCCCGCCAATCAGCTGTACGAGGAGATGGCACACGCAGTGCTCACTTGCCATCTACCATCTCTCTTCATTTTTGATGCAGCTTTGCCATAAACAGCAGCAGTGAGCAGGAAGAGAGACGGGAGATGGCACATGTGCACCATCTCCTCATACAGCAGATCACAGATCTGATATTAATGACCTATCCTGAGAATTGGTCATCAATATTAAAACACTGGACAACCCCTTTAACTCTGTCCAGTCTCCCTGTCACAGACACTGAAAAATATCCCAATAGCTTGATGCTGCCACTACCATGCAATCGTATTGGGCATGTGATGAAAAGTGCTTGGCTTCCTTTAGACATGAAGCCCAGAATTTAGGCCAAAAAGTTCAGATTTGGTTATGTCAGACCAGATAATCTTGTTTCTCACCGTCTGAGAGTCCTTTTTATCTCAAACTTCAGATGAGCTTTCATGTGTCTTTTATTGAAGAGAGGCATCTTTCTGGCTACTCTGCCCAGATCAATGTAGTGCTGCAGTGATGGTTGATCATCTGGAAGCTTCCAGTATCTGCTCTCAACCAGAGTGACCATTGGGTTTTTGGTCACCACTCTTAGTTTGGAGGGATGGCCAGCTCGAGCAAGAGTCCTGGTTGTTCTCTTTCTTAGATTTGCTTAACTTAGGACAGTGGCTTAAAGGAGTTGCGCTGCTAATATAAATGTATCTTCAGATATCGCTGTTTTAGCACTTTCCCTGAATACCACCATTTATCAAAAACGCCTTATTCTAAAGTTATTAGCTGACCATTCCACCCTGTGGTAAATCTGTTTTTTAGGAGCTTTAATTCTGGATAAACAAGCGTCATTGGCAAGGAAAAAGAGGTGTGATTAGTGTCACATGACCTGCTGATGTCAGGACACATCTCATTACTCTAAGGCATGATGGAACAGCAGACACATGACAAACTACGAAATAGGATTCAAGCATGGGGGATAAGAGAAAACTGAAAATTAGGTAAATTTGAAAAATCCAAGGAGGAATAGGAGTTTGAGTAATTGATGAAAATAAACTCTAGAGTGAAAAGTAGATTATGGCACAACCCATTTAATTAAAAAGGGTTAGTGAGTTCTGCCACAGTACAGTACAGTTAGCCACAGCGTCATAGCACATTGCAAACCACAGTGCCACCTGACTAAGCCAACCTCATAGCGAAAGCTCCCATAATGCCCCCTAACTATGCCTGTCTCTGTGCCTCATCACATTGCAAGCCACAATGTTTCACCACAGTTTCCTCTAACTATTGCAGCTACAGATCCCCCCGATTATGCCAGCCACAGAACACTATCATTGTTAGGTACAGCTTACCCTATCAGTGGCAGTAGTAGGAGTCTGGAGTTACTGCAATAGATCTGTCTTGTGCACAGCATGGGGCTGTGGGTGGGGGGGGGGGGGGGGTGTTTTATGGCTGGCTAAAAAGGTCCTGGCAGGGCAGATACTGCACACATTTACTCCGCTGTGTGTATGAATATGTATGTTATTTGCACACTGAACAGTCAAAGTTTACAGAAAAATGTGTGTAAGATGTGACAGTTCATTGGTGAGTACTGCAGATTCTTCTTTAACTTTGGACATTTGAATGGGACCCCTAGCCTGGATCTCTACCCGCGTGCACCTTAAAACTACTCTCCAACGATCGGTAAGTTTTTTTCCCGGATTGGGATGGGTGGTGCTGTTTCTTTATTATTATTATTTTAGTTCAGTGAGCAGATAACACACAGACTCACAACTGCACTGCCAGGACCTGTCAGTTTTTTTTTTATTTATCTCTGAAGGGCAAGATGTGATTCCATATGTGAACAGTGTGCCAACACCTATGCAAATATTGTTTTAAAAAAACTGTCCTATGTGAGAAGTGTGCAATGGTCTATAAAGTGTTATAAAAACCTATGATATATGAATGGTGTGCAATAATCTATACATTTTTATGAAAACCTATCCTGTGTGAAAGGTGTGCAATTATCTATATAAGGGTATGGCCACACAATACTGCATCAGGAAACCTGACTGTGTGGCTGAACTCCAATGTTGTAAACCCTATGTGTGAACAGTGTGCAGCTACTGTATTTATAACATGTTATGTAAAAATCTTATGTGAACAGTGTGCCTCATGTCTTTACAGATGTCATGTCTTTGGTTTTCTTTACAGTTTTCCCCTGACCTCCATACATAATCTGTGTATTCTGTACCAATAACTATTGTCCTGCCATTGCAGCATTTTATGAAGTATTTAACCCTCCATCAGTCTGGAATTGTTTTTATTTTATTTATAATGCACTAGCAGAAATACCCGGCTTTGCACGAGTTTATTTAATCTATTTCATTTAATGTTTGTGTGTCTTGTTAAAAGATATCGACAGTATCCACCATAACAGTGACCTCTACAGCACCCTGCCCCTTTAACAATGAACTCCAAGGTCCCCCACCCCTTAACACTGACCCCCCCACAGTGCCCCACCACTTTAAAATAGGACCTCCACAGCAGCCCATTCCCTTAATTTTGACCTTCACAGCAGCCCGCCCCTTTAACCACCTCCGGACCGCCTAACGCAGGATCGCGTTCCGGAGGTGGCAGCGCTGCGCAGATTCACGCATATATGCGTCATCTCGCGAGACGCGAGATTTCCTGTGAACGCGCGCACACAGGCGCGCGCGTTCACAGGATCGGAAGGTAAGCGAGTGAATCTCCAGCCTGCCAGCGGCGATCGTTCGCTGGCAGGCTGGAGATGCGATTTTTTTAACCCCTAATAGGCATATTAGACGCTATTTTGATAACAGCGTTTAATATACCTGCTACCTGGTTCTCTGGTGGTCCCTTTTGTTTGGATCGACCACCAGAGGACACAGGTAGCTCAGTAAAGTAGCACCAAACACCACTACACTACACTACACCCCCCCTGTCACTTATTAACCCCTTATGAACCCCTGATCACCCCTGATCACCCCATATAGACTCCTTGATCACCCCCCTGTCATGGATCACCCCCCTGTCATTGATCACCCCCCTGTAAGGCTCTATTCAGATGTCCGTATGATTTTTACGGATCCACTGATACATGGATCGGATCCGCAAAACGCATACGGACGTCTGAATGGAGCCTTACAGGGGGGTGATCAATGACGGGGGTGATCACCCCCTATAGACTCCCTGATCACCCCCCTGTCATTGATCACCCCCCTGTCATTGATCACCCCCCTGTAAGGCTGCATTCAGATGTCCGTATGTCTTTTACGGATCCACGGATACATGGATCGGATCCGCAAAAAACATACAGGCGTCTGAATGGAGCCTTACAGGGGGGTGATCACCCAATATAGACTCCCTGATCACCCCCCTGTCATTGATCACCCCCCTGTCATTGATCACCCCCCTGTAAGGCTGCATTCAGACGTCCGTATGATTTTTACGGATCCACTGATACATGGATCGGATCCGCAAAACACATATGGAGATCTGAATGGAGCCTTATAGGGGGGTGATCAATGACAGAGGGGTGATCACCCCATATAGACTCCATGATCACCCCCCTGTCATTGATCACCCCCCTGTCATTGATCACCCGCCTGTAAGGCTGCATTCAGATGTCCGTATGATTTTTACGGATCCACTGATACATGGATCGGATCCGCAAAACACATACGGACATCTGAATGGAGCCTTATAGGGGGGTAATCAATGACAGAGGGGTGATCACCCCATATAGACTCCTGATCACCCCCCTGTCATTGCTCACCCCCCTGTCATTGATCACCCCCCTGTAAGGCTGCATTCAGATGTCCGTATGATTTTTACGGATCCACTGATACATGGATCGGATCCGCAAAACACATACGGACATCTGAATGGAGCCTTATAGGGGGGTGATCAATGACAGAGGGGTGATAACCCCATATAGACTCCCTGATCACCCCCCTGTCATTGATCACCCCCCTGTCATTTATCACCCCCCTGTAAGGCTGCATTCAGATGTCCGTATGATTTTTACGGATCCACTGATACATGGATCGGATCCGCAAAACAAATACGGACATCTGAATGGAGCCTTATAAGGGGGTGATCAATGACAGGGGGGTGATCACCCCATATAGACTCCCTGATCACCCCCCTGTCATTGATCACCCCCCTGTCATTGATCACCCCCCTGTAAGGCTCCATTCAGACATTTTTTTGGCCCAAGTTAGCGGATTATTTATTTTTTTCTTACAAAGTCTCATATTCCACTAACTTGTGTCAAAAAATAAAATCTTACATGAACTCACTATACCCCTCACGGAATCCAAATGCGTAAAAATTTTTAGACATTTATATTCCAGACTTCTTCTCATGCTTTAGGGCCCCTAGAATGCCTGGGCAGTATAAATACCCCACATGTGACCCCATTTCGGAAAGAAGACACCCCAAGGTATTCGCTGAGGGGCATATTGAGTCCATGAAAGATTGAAATTTTTGTCCCAAGTTAGCGGAAAGGGAGACTTTGTGATAAAAAAAAATAAAAAATCAATTTCCGCTAACTTGTGCCAAAAAAAAAAAATTTCTATGAACTCGCCATGCCCCTCATTGAATACCTTGGGGTGTCTTCTTTCCAAAATGGGGTCACATGTGGGGTATTTATACTGCCCTGGCTTTTTAGGGGCCCTAAAGCGTGAGAAGAAGTCTGGGATCCAAATATCTAAAAATGCCCTCATAAAAGGAATGTGGGCCCCTTTGCACACCTAGGCTGCAAAAAAGTGTCACACATCTGGTATCGCCGTACTCAGGAGAAGTTGGGCAATGTGTTTTGGGGTGTCATTTTACATATACCCATGCTGGGTGAGATAAATATCTTGGTCAAATGCCAACTTTGTATAAAAAATGGGAAAAGTTGTCTTTTGCCGAAATATTTATCTCACCCAGCATGGGTATATGTAAAAAGACACCCCAAAACACATTGCCCAACTTCTCCTGAATACGGCGATACCACATGTGTGACACTTTTTTGCAGCCTAGGTGGGCAAAGGGGCCCACATTCCAAAGAGCACCTTTCGGATTTCACAGGTCATTTACCTACTTACCACACATTTTGGCCCCTAGAATGCCAGGGCAGTATAACTACCCCACAAGTGACCCCATTTTGGAAAGAAGACACCCCAAGGTATTCCGTGAGGGGCATGGCGAGTTCCTAGAATTTTTTATTTTTTGTCACAAGTTAGCGGAAAATGATGATTTTTTGATTTTTAATTTTTTTCCTTACAAAGTCTTATATTCCACTAACTTGTGACAAAAAATAAAAACTTCCATGAACTCACTATGCCCATCACGAAATACCTTGGGGTGTCTTCTTTCCAAAATGGGGTCACTTGTGGGGTAGTTATACTGCCCTGGCATTTTAGGGGCCGAATGCATGAGAAGTGGTTTGAAATCAAAATCTGTAAAAAATGGCCGGTGAAATCCGAAAGGTGCTCTTTGGAATGTGGGCCCCTTTGCCCACCTAGGCTGCAAAAAAGTGTCACACATCTGGTATCCCCGTACTCAGGAGAAGTTGGGCAATGTGTTTTGGGGTGTCTTTTTACATATACCCATGCTGGGTGAGAGAAATATTCTGGCAAAAGACAACTTTTCCCATTTTTTTATACAAAGTTGGCATTTGACCGAGATATTTCTATCACCCAGCATGGGTATATGTAATATGACACCCCAAAACACATTGCCCAACATCTCCTGAGTACGGGGATACCAGATGTGTGACACTTTTTTGCAGCCTAGGTGGGCAAAGGGGCCCACTGTCATGGTCTTACCTGCTTGCTGCTCTCCTTCGTTTGACATGTGCTGGCGGCCATCTTGGGTTCTGGGTTTCTTGTAGCCTTCCACCCTGCGGCTCCTCCTTCCCCTGGGAGGAGCTGGATGCCTAGCTCATATATATAGGAGGTCTGTGGCTTCAGTTCCTTGCTTGGTCCTCCTGTGTTCACATGCTTCTAGACTGCTGCTGCTTCTGGTTCCTGATCCTGGCTTCGTCTGACTACCCTGCTGGTTCCTGATCCTGGCTTCGTCTGACTACCCTGCTGGTTCCTGATCCTGGCTTCGTCTGACTACCCTGCTGGTTCCTGATCCTGGCTTCGTCTGACTACCCTTCTGGTTCCTGACCTCTGGCTTCGCAAAGACTCTGCTCGGTTTCACCATCCGTTTGGACTTTTGCTTTACAGCTTTATTTTCAATAAAGCCTTCTTATTTTCACTTATCTCTTGTTGTACGTCTGGTTCATGGTTCCGTGACATTAGGACCAAGCCATGAATTCTGACGGTACAGGGCCATCCTCGCTACCCACGCTGGTTGCCAGACTTGATCAGCAGGATCACCTGTTGGGTCGGTTCGCTGTGGCGTTGCAAACCCTGCTTGAACGCACGGTTGTCGCTCCTGGGCTCGCTCCTACTGCCGCTCCGGTTGTTGCGCCAGAGTCTACCCAGACACCTGTTGTTGCGCCTGCGGTGTTTCGGGGTATGACCGGTTCTGCCCCTCTTCCACAGCGCTTTGGGGGAGAGCCAACTCAGTGCCGAGGTTTCCTTAACCAGGTGGGCATTTATTTTGAGTTGCTGCCACATGCCTTTCCTACTGAGAGATCAAAGGTGGGCTTCTTGATCTCGCTGCTCTCGGACAAGGCCTTGGCCTGGGCCAGCCCTTTATGGGAGAACAACAATCCGGTGGTTGCCGAGTTTTCCGGTTTTGTTGCTTCTCTTCGGAAGGTATTCGATGTGCCGGCTCGTGCTGCCTCTGCTGCGAAGCTCCTTATGTCCATCAGACAGGGTTCACGATCCGTAGCTGAATACGCCATTGAGTTTCGTACCCTGGCAGCAGAGGTGGGCTGGAATAATGAGGCTCTGGTCGCTGCTTTCTCTCATGGTCTCTCGGATGCCTTGAAGGATGAGGTTGCAGCTAAGGACCTACCAGTTGAGCTCGAGTCTCTTATTTCTTTCCTGATTTTGATTGACACCAGACTCAGGGAGAGACCTTCCTTTAAGGAGAACCTGCGGAGGTCTTCTAACAGATTGGTGCCTACGTTTGCTGTCCCACCCGTGCCTCCCTCTCCTCCCACGCCTCCTGGGGATGACTTGTCTGGGGGTGAACCCATGCAGCTGGGGTTTGCTCGCCTGTCCGAGGGGGAGAGGGCACTCCGGAGACGCGAGGGCCGATGCATGTACTGTGGTCTCGGTGGGCATTTTCGGTTGGCATGTCCGAACCGTCCGGGGAACGCTCGTACCCTGAGATCCTGTCGGGGGCAGATCTTGGGTGGAGTCTCCTCGTCCCCGGTTTCCCGTGTTGACAAACCACTGATCACTGTTGTCCTCTCCTGGGTCGGGGGCTCGGTGACGACCCAGGCGTTGGTGGACTCTGGTGCTGGTGGTTTGTTCATTGATAGTGTGTTCGCTGCCGCCAATTCCATTCCTCTGCAGGCTCGAGGTTCCCCACTGGCTCTTGAGGCGATAGACGGCAGACCCCTTCTGCCGCCACACGTGACTCAGGAGACCCTTCCAGTGGGGATAGCCATTGGTGCCGTTCACAGAGAGTCGGTCTGCCTCCAGGTTATTTCGTCTCCACACTACTCGGTGGTCTTGGGGTACCCCTGGCTCCAGAAGCATAATCCGACTTTCGATTGGAGATCGGTCGAGATCCTCTCGTGGTCACCGCAGTGTGGGGCTAGTTGCATCCATGGGTCTGTCAAGTTGCTGTGTACTTCCTCGGACTCTCTGTTGCCTCCTGAATACGAGGAGTACCGGGATGTATTCGATAAGGTGCGCGCGGTTGCCCTACCTCCGCACCGCCCATACGATTGTGCCATAGAGTTACAATCTGGTGCCGTTCCTCCTCGTGGCAAAGTCTATCCACTGTCGGTAGCGGAGAATGAGGCCATGGAGGAGTACGTGAGGGAGGCGCTTTCACGCGGACACATTCGCAAGTCTTCGTCCCCGGCAGGGGCTGGATTTTTCTTTGTGAAAAAGAAGGGCGGTGAGTTGAGGCCTTGCATCGATTACAGGGGTCTCAATCGCATCACGATCAAGAACGCTTACCCGATACCCTTGATTTCCGAGCTGTTCGATCGCCTTAAAGGGGCCACGGTCTTTACCAAACTCGACCTGAGGGCGGCATATAACCTGGTAAGGATCAAGGCGGGCGATGAGTGGAAGACCGCGTTTAACACCAGGACCGGTCATTACGAATCCTTGGTTATGCCCTTTGGGTTGTGCAATGCGCCCGCAGTCTTTCAGGAATTCATCAACGATGTTTTCCGTGACCTGTTGCAGCAGTGTGTGGTAGTCTATTTGGATGACATCTTGGTATATTCTGAATCCATGGAGGCCCACATTCTGGATGTCAGACGAGTGTTGCAACGGTTACGAGAGAACAAGCTGTTCGGTAAGCTTGAGAAATGCGAATTTCACCGATCCCAGGTAACCTTCTTAGGTTACATCATTTCCGCTGAGGGGTTCTCCATGGATCCTGAGAAGGTTTCGGCTGTCTTACAGTGGCCCCAGCCCAGTGGTCTTCGTTCCCTGCAGCGCTTTTTGGGCTTCGCCAATTATTATCGGAAGTTCATCAGGTACTTTTCCATGCTGGCCAAGCCTCTCACGGATCTGACCAGGAAGGGCAGTAATTCCCAGGTCTGGCCGCTCGAGGCCATCCGAGCTTTTGAGGCCCTAAAGTCCGCCTTTGTGTCGGCTCCGATTCTGTCGCATCCCAACCCTGGGTTGCCCTTTGTCCTCGAGGTGGACGCGTCTGAGACGGGAGTAGGCGCCCTTCTGTCTCAGCGTAGAACACCAGAGGGTCCTCTGCTTCCTTGTGGGTTTTACTCCCGGAAACTGTCTTCCGCGGAGTGCAACTATCAGATTGGTGACAGGGAGTTATTGGCCATCGTGCAGGCCCTTAAAGAATGGAGGCACTTGCTCGAGGGTTCGGTGGTTCCGGTTCTCATCCTGACGGACCACAAGAATCTGACCTACCTTTCTGAGGCCAAGAGATTGACACCACGTCAGGCCAGATGGGCTCTGTTCTTGTCACGTTTTAATTACGTGGTCTCCTACCTACCCGGTTCCAAGAACATCAGGGCGGATGCCTTATCACGGCAGTACTCCGAGCTGTCCAGGGAGGAGTCGATTCCGACTTCGGTCATACCTCCGAATCAGATCCTGGCCGCCATTCGCACCAGCCTGACCTCTCCCCTGGGTGAGCAGATTTTGGCGGCTCAATCTGGTGCTCCCTCTGGGAGACCCAACGGCAGATGTTTTGTGCCTGAGGAGTTGCGCACTCGGTTGTTGCGAACCTACCATAACTCCAAGACCGCGGGGCATCCTGGAAAGAATCAGCTGTCCTGGGCTGTTTCACGTCTGTTCTGGTGGCCTTCCCTACGTTCCGACATCGCCGCATATGTAGCGGCATGCTCCGTTTGTGCCCAGAGTAAGTCCCCTCGGCACCTTCCGTTGGGCCTTCTGCAACCCATAGCCACCGGGGAGCGCCCATGGTCACACCTGGGGATGGATTTCATTGTGGACCTCCCTGCATCCCGAGGCCATACGGTCATTCTCATGATTGTGGATCGGTTTTCCAAAATGTGCCACTGTGTTCCTCTCAAGAAGTTACCCTCTGCACAAGAGTTGGCCACGATTTTTGCCAGGGAGTTCTTCCGGTTGCACGGTTTGCCTAAGGAGATTGTGTCGGATCGGGGGAGTCAGTTTGTGTCCAGGTTCTGGCGCGCCTTTTGCTCCCAGTTGGGGATTCATCTCTCCTTCTCCTCGGCCTACCACCCTCAGTCCAATGGGGCCGCAGAACGATCCAATCAGGCCTTGGAGCAATTCCTTCGTTGCTATGTCTCCGATCACCAAGACAATTGGGTTGACCTCCTGCCTTGGGCTGAGTTTGCCAGGAACACGGCGGTGAACTCTTCCTCTGGGACGTCTCCCTTCATGGCCAATTATGGGTTCCAACCTGCCGTGTTACCGGAGGTATTCTCTCCCCAGGATATTCCGGCTGTGGAGGATCACCTTTCCGTCCTACGTGCTTCTTGGGTACAGATCCAGAAGTCCCTTGAGGTCTCTGCGCAGCGCCAGAGACTCCAGGCTGATCGCAGACGAGCGCCTGCTCCTTCCTACCAGGTCGGAGACCGTGTATGGTTGTCCACTCGCAACCTCAACCTTCGAGTGCCCACTCCCAAGCTGGCGCCTCGCTTTGTTGGTCCCTTCCGAGTGCTTCGCAGGGTAAACCCGGTAGCCTATGCCCTTGCGCTTCCTCCTGGCATGCGGATCTCCAACGTGTTTCATGTCTCCCTGTTGAAGCCACTGGTGTGTAATCGTTTCACTTCCTCGGTTCCTCGGCCTCGTCCGGTCCAAGTGGGCAATCGTGAGGAATATGAGGTGAGCAATATCCTGGACTCACGCCTGGTCCGCGGTCGGTTGCAGTTTTTGGTCCATTGGCGTGGTTATGGTCCAGAGGAGCGTTCCTGGGTTCCCTCCGCAGATGTCCATGCTCCTGCCTTGCTCCGAGCCTTCCACGCACGCTTCCCTCAGAAACCGTTTTGTGCTCCGCGGAGGAGGGGCCCTTGAGGGGGAGGTACTGTCATGGTCTTACCTGCTTGCTGCTCTCCTTCGTTTGACATGTGCTGGCGGCCATCTTGGGTTCTGGGTTTCTTGTAGCCTTCCACCCTGCGGCTCCTCCTTCCCCTGGGAGGAGCTGGATGCCTAGCTCATATATATAGGAGGTCTGTGGCTTCAGTTCCTTGCTTGGTCCTCCTGTGTTCACATGCTTCTAGACTGCTGCTGCTTCTGGTTCCTGATCCTGGCTTCGTCTGACTACCCTGCTGGTTCCTGATCCTGGCTTCGTCTGACTACCCTGCTGGTTCCTGATCCTGGCTTCGTCTGACTACCCTGCTGGTTCCTGATCCTGGCTTCGTCTGACTACCCTTCTGGTTCCTGACCTCTGGCTTCGCAAAGACTCTGCTCGGTTTCACCATCCGTTTGGACTTTTGCTTTACAGCTTTATTTTCAATAAAGCCTTCTTATTTTCACTTATCTCTTGTTGTACGTCTGGTTCATGGTTCCGTGACACCCACATTCCAAAGAGCACCTTTCGGATTTCACCGGCCATTTTTTACAGATTTTGATTTCAAACTACTTCTCACGCATTCGGGCCCCTAAAATGCCAGGGCAGTATAACTACCCCACAAGTGACCCAATTTTGGAAAGAAGACACCCCCAGGTATTTCGTGATGGGCATAGTGAGTTCATGGAAGTTTTTATTTTTTGTCACAAGTTAGTGGAATATGAGACTTTGTAAGAAAAAAATAAATAAAAAATCATAATTTTCCGCTAACTTGTGACAAAAAATAAAATATTCTAGGAACTCGCCATGCCCCTCACGGAATACCTTGGGGTGTCTTCTTTCCAAAATGGGGTCACTTGTGAGGTAGTTATACTGCCCTGGCATTCTAGGGGCCCAAATGTGTGGTAAGTAGTTTGAAATCAAAATCTGCAAAAAATGGCCGGTGAAATCCGAAAGGTGCTCTTTGGAATGTGGGCCCCTTTGCCCACCTAGGCTGCAAAAAAGTGTCACACATGTATCGCCGTACTCAGGAGAAGTTGGGGAATGTGTTTTGGGGTGTCATTTTACATATACCCATGCCGGGTGAGAGAAATATCTTGGCAAAAGACAACTTTTCCCATTTTTTTATACAAAGTTGGCATTTGACCAAGATATTTATCTCACCTAGCATGGGTATATGTAAAATGACACCCCAAAACACATTGCCCAACTTCTCCTGAGTACGGAGATACCACATGTGTGACACTTTTTTGCAGCCTAGGTGGGCAAAGGGGCCCACATTCCAAAGACCACCTTTCGGATTTCACCGGCCATTTTTTACAGATTTTGATTTCAAACTACTTACCACACATTTTGGCCCCTAGAATGCCAGGGCAGTATAACTACCCCACAAGTGACCCCATTTTGGAAAGAAGACACCCCAAGGTATTCGCTGATGGGCATAGTGAGTTCATAGAAGTTTTTATTTTTTGTCACAAGTTAGTGGAATATGAGACTTTGTAAGAAAAAAAAATAAAATCATCATTTTCCGCTAACTTGTGACAAAAAATAAAAAGTTCTATGAACTCACTATGCCCATCAGCGAATACCTTAGGGTGTCTACTTTCCGAAATGGGGTCATTTGTGGGTTGTTTGTACTGTCTGGCCATTGTAGAACCTCAGGAAACTTGACAGGTGGTCAGAAAGTCAGAGCTGCTTCAAAAAGCGGAAATTCACATTTTTGTACCATAGTTTGTAAACGCTATAACTTTTACCCAAACCATTTTTTTTTTTTACCCAAACATTTTTTTTTTATCAAAGACATGTAGAACAATAAATTTAGAGAAAAATTTATATATGGTTCTCGCTTTTTTTGCAAAATTTTACAACTGAAAGTGAAAAATGTCATTTTTTTGCAAAAAAATCGTTAAATTTTGATTTATAACAAAAAAAGTAAAAATGTCAGCAGCAATGAAATACCACCAAATGAAAGCTCTATTAGTGAGAAGAAAAGGAGGTAAAATTCATTTGGGTGGTAAGTTGCATGACCGAGCAATAAACGGTTAAAGTAGTGTAGGTCAGAAGTGTAAAAAGTGGCCTGGTCATTAAGGGTGTTTAAGCTATGGGGGCTGAAGTGGTTAACAGTGAGTTTCGCAGCACCCCACTCCCTTGACAGTGACCTCCTCAGTGGCCCGCCCCCTTAACAGTGAGCTCCACAGTACCCCGCTGCCTTAACAGTGACCTCACAGTACCCTGCTGCCTTAACAGTGACCTCCACAGCAGTTTCCTCTTTAATAGTGGCCCCTGCCCCCTTAACAGTGACTTCCACAGTGTCCGCCCCTTTAACAGTGACCTCCACAGTGGCCTGCCCCCTAACAGTAACATCCACAGTGAACGCCTCTTTAACAGTGACCTCCACAGTGCCCACCCATTTAACAGTGATCTTCACAGCGCCCTGTCCCTTTAATGCTAGGGCTACACGACGACATGTGTCGCACGACATTTTATCTCAACAATGTTTTCTAACGTCATGCCAACCGCACAGCTTGAGGTAAAAACTTACTCCTGCTAGCCGGCGCTGCGCTACTACAGCAGAAACCCCTTTATCTCTTAACTGTAATAGGTAAGAGATCGTCACCTGCAAACTATCCGCCGGAAATGTACCTATGGTTGTAATCCTCGCCTGTGCACACCATTCAGCCCATCCCTTACCATGTCATGACGAAGTCGCTGGCGTCACTGACGCCCTCACCAGTGACATCAGACGTTCGTCAGCAAGTTCCATAGCAGCGGCGGGCAGGGGAGGCCTTCCTTGATTGCTTCTGGTGAGATGCTCCGGAACTCCTGCCAGTGAAAACGGGAAAGTGCATCAGCGGCAGAATTATGTACGCCTGGTACATGGCGAGCACGGAACCAGATGTTTAGCTCTAAACAGTGGCGGACTAAATGCCGGAGCAGTGCTAGTACAGGAAGGGAGGAAGAGGTTAGCTTATTTATACTAAAAAACACTGCCATGTTGTCTGTCCAAAAACATACGCGCTGATTTGCAAATTTGTGTCCCCATAAGTTGACTGCAACTATGATTGGAAACTGTTCACGGAGGGTAATATTGGAGCAGAAGCCAGAGGCACGCAAATCATCCGGCCACGGAGCAGAGCACCACTCGATGCCAAATATTGCCCCAAAACCAGTAGATCCCGCTGCATCAGTGGATAATGCCAAATCTTGTGTTGATATTTCTGGGCCTTGGTAACACGTGTGGCCATTAAACGTTTCCAAAAATTGATTCCACACTTGTAAATCCATTTTAATTTGTTTTGTCAAGTTATTGTGGTAATCCGGTTTAGCAACGCCGTGGGTCGCCAGGGATAAACGACGTGAAAAAACTCAGCCCATGGGCATAATTCTGCACGCAAAAACTAGTAGGCCCAACAGGGTCTGCATTTGTCGCAAGGTGACTGATTTTGAGTCGCGAAAACCTTGTATTAAATGCCAACTAATTTTTGCAATTTATCCTGAGGGAGACGAAAAACTATTGAGATAGTATCAATTTCAATGTAATAGTAGTCGTGGGGCCGCAAGTTTTTCTTCCGATAGGGGTACTTTGACATAAAGAAACGGAATGTGTTAAGGCGGTATTGGCATTGGTTTGTATTACCCGGAGACAAAAATAGAAAATCATCCAGGTAGTGTGTTATAGACAGCGAACCAGTCTCATATTTAATAACCCATTCCAGAAAGGTACTAAATAGCAAAAAAAAATTACACGAGATGGAGCAACCCATCGGCAGGCAAGTGTCGTAATAGTATAAATTGTCTACCATACAACCCAGTAGTTGATAAGAGTCTGGGTGCACTGGGAGTAAGCGAAACTCCACCTCAATGTCGGCCTTTGCTAGCAGCGCCCCTTGGCCCGCACTTCTGACCAAAACCACAGCTCTATCAAAAGACACATAGGACACGGAAGAATCATCTTTTGAAATACCATCGTTAACCGATTTGCCCTTGGGGAAGGACAAGTGTTGGATCAGCCTAAATTTTCCTGGTTCTTCTTTGGGAATAAGGCCTAATGGTGAAATACAAATGTTATAAAAGGGGGGTGATGAAAATGGTCCCACTATCCTGCCTAAGGAAACCTCCTTTGAAATTTTTTTCTCGCAACAGGCCCCGATTGTCTAACGTCGTCTTTAAATTATTAAAAAAACGTAGGTAACCTCAAGTAGGTAAAGGGAATAAAATACCCGACAGTAAAACCGAAACGGATTTGGGCCGCTGCTTCTTTAATGGGGTAACTATTTAACCAATGTGACATTGCGGAGACGCTCACTGGGGTTTTTCCCGCCAGTGGTGGCTGTGGCTTTGGGAACAAGGGGGTTACGTGGGCAACAGACGGCTGAGTGGGGTCCTCCACAAACTGAGCACTCATTCTTGTATCTGTACAAGGCAAAAAATTAACAATGCCCTTCGTTATAAAGCCAACAGGCTCCAGCTCTGCGAACGGCCACTGGCCCCTGCACGGTTGCTGAGGAGCCAGCGGCCGCGGAAGGAGAGGGATGAGATTTCTGTGCCAGCATGAGACGAAGCCACAGGTCAGTAGCTTTTACACCCCAACCTATTTCTGGGTGCAAAGCTAACCGTCGGCGGAACTCTTCATCATAGCGCCACCATGCTGAACCTCCATGTGATTGAATGCATTATAAATGGAGTTCATATAGATGAAAAGCTCCACCGACCGCTCAGGATGGCGTAGGGCCATAGTGTAACCTAAAACAGAGAAGGCTTGTAGCCAATTACCTATAGTATGAGCCACTTTCGGTTTACAGTCTACAAAACGGTCTGAATTCGGTCCCCTTTCCTTATCTATTGTATGCTGGTCTATTGACACTAAGGACCATATATCCACGTACTGGTTTGACCATATTTTCATTTTCGTCTCTTCATTTAGGTGGGCACCTAACGAGCTAAGACCACAAAATAAAGATTCTTTATGGTCGCTAGCTCGGGCCTTATAAGGTTTCGCCACAGGGGGAGGGGGAGATTCAAGAGCAGGACTAGCCTCTAACTGTGCTAACAAAGCCCGCAGGGCTGGCACCAGGCCTTTACCTACCTTATCGGCGCCCCAAGCCCCTGTGAAATTAAACTCACCATGTGTAAATGAAGACAAAGAAACAGCTTGAACGACCTCAGGAACTGCACTCGGAACTGCGCTGGCTGGATCAGCCCCGCGGGATAACTGGCTGGCCGCCTGTTTATGATCACGCCTCCTACTGGTTGTTGACCTGCCAGAGCTGGATCTGCAGGAGCTCAAATCCGATGAAGACGGCAACCGCCACCTAGAGGACCTGGAACAGGTTGCTCTGCGACTCCGTTGGAATGCTCCGGACCCGTGGCAAGAACGATGGTGATGACGTGATACCGATCTGCGCCTGTCTCGGCAGTCGGGGGACTGCAACAGGTGACTGAGACCTAGTCGTAGAGCAGCGGGTAGGAGCTTGTAATGGTGGGTCAGAAGATGGCAGCTCTGATATATGAGCCTGGGGCTCAAGCACAATGAGCTGTGAGGAAGTGGGGGGGTTAATTTGGGGGTGGGTCAGGCACTATTGGTGGGGAGCTGATCTCCTCAGCAGAGGAGTGTTCACTAGGGCGATTTCCCATGCTGGCTAAAGAGAGCAGTTGCGCACTGTGAAGGAGTTTGCGCTTCTCCTGTACAGCCGCGGCAACTGCAGGGACGGGGGGCATGGCTACGAGACGCGCAGCCGAAAGCGCTGAGGCTTGTCCTGCCGGCGCTCTAGCTGTTGCTCTCCCCCGTCTATTTCTGCCCTGCGAATGCACAGGTAAGGGAGGGGGGATGATCGCAAGCGAGTGGGTGGGGGAATATTTCTGGCAGTACGCCTGCCACCTGCACTTTCTGGAGGTGGTGAGGGAGCAGGACCAGGGAGGGAGGACAGCGCAGGGGCTTGCAATCCCGCCAACAGGAGAGATAAAAAGTCGGCCCTTCAAGTTGAATGTGTGCTGCGAGCGCAGCCATAATCTCTTGTTCCGTGGACATACCTGCGTAGCTGTAAAGCTGCTTCAGGTGCCTGAGAAAGAGGCAGGGCAAAAGGCTACTGCCCTTTTTAATAACACTGGCCAAAACCAACTAACTGTGGCCAATCAGAGCTAAGGGAGGATACTGGGGGGGGGGGGGGAGTTATACAACTGCGGGCTATACCATTACCTCCTAGCTGCTATTGCTTAATTAACCTTATACGCCCTGTACTTCTCAGCAGTCAAAGATGCCGTCGTTTATCCTTGGCGTCAAATAATATCAGCATCAGTGATTAGTTTCGGCTCAAGCCTGAGCCTTTTTCAAACTGCAGTTTGAAAAAGGCTCAGGCATAAGCCGAAACTAGTCAATGATGATGCTACTATGCCTTGAATAAACGTCTCTTCCAGTTCACCAGTTTTATTAGTGGCTTCTGGCATTAGTGTACTGTACATGCAATTAAGAGATCTTTCAAGTCTCTCCTTCCATTCCTCCCCCAGTTTCATTACCTCACCCCAGGTTGAGGTGGCCGCCTGGATACTTCTACACCCACAGAGACTGCTGTCATCTGACTGCACCTTCTGCAAGGCACCCACCCACAATCAGTCCCATTGATCACTTTTCCAACTCTGGAAAAGGAAAATAAATCCTTCCATGACATAGCTCCCTCCTCGCTGACCATCACTCCTTGTGCTGAGGTAGGCCCAATTTCCCCCCTGCCTCCACAACCCATCTGTAGCACACTGTCTACTTCAAACTGTCTCTACAAGCCCAGCAGTCACTCCCCTAGGCTGTCTTACCATGCAGGAGGACATTGCAAGCTTTTCAAGAGCTCTGGTGGCAACCTTTCCTGAAATACACATGCCGCAAGAAGGCAACCCTGCCTTATCCCTCTCCATTGACCTAACAGACACAGAAAAGCAAAGGCCACATTCACCACTACGCTCCCCAGTCGGTCTGTCTGTGGAAGCACAGAACCCACATTAAGCCCTCATATAGCTACGTGAATGGAAAAATAAAAAAGTTATGGCTATTGTAACGCGGGGACGAAAAATCTAAACTGCAAAAATGAAAATAAGCCCAGTCTTTAAGGGGTTAAGGTGGAGCATAGGCTGGGATAGTTTAGGGGAATGCTGACACATTGTCCAGAATGTACTGTATGATGGGCGAAAGTACTTTACCATACGCAGTGTTACACTTACCATACATAATGTTACATCTGCAGACCTGAAGTCTAAGCACTTTTAGCCATCATACAGTACATTCTGGACACCTTTTTAGGTCAACAGACAGTATCCAATGGAATACAGAGTTAATGGGATGTATGATGTCACCTGTAGATGAAGCTGTGTCCCAATGTTACAAATCGTGATCTCTAAAATGTCTTCCAGTCGGATCAATATGGCGGAGAAGCATTCTCTTTATAGCAGGAGATGGATAACATCCTTGCTATAATTGTTATATGGTGCTTCTCCTCCTTGAGAATGTGTCTAATCTCTGACTGTGTTTTCCAGAAGGGAGGTTATGATGTCAGCAATAGCATTGTGATCTCATGACTATCAGCAACCAATCAGGTAAATGAAGAATGGGGGAGTTCATTCTTTTCCAGTATGCAGTATGTCACAATACTTTTCCCAACATGTTAATACTCCAAGACTAACCCTGCTGGCACCTGGTGATGGCACACATTGTTATGAGGCATAAATGGCTGACACACATTGTTATGGGGGTATTTTTGGTAGACACAGACTGGTAAATGGTTCACTCTCGGATGAATCTATGAAAATTGATATTTACAAATCTCAAATTAGCTTTATTTTTTCCAGGTTGGCTAAGAACCTCTAGTAACCTGATTCCTATCCCTTGGGTTTTTTATGAGAATGTAGTGTCTGCGACACCATGTCAGAGCATGAGTTATGGGCCAAAGTGTGTGTCCTGGCATTGAATATACATAATGTTCCTGCTACTTACGTTCATTATGAACTTTCTGTATTGCTAATAGGTTTAGCTTATTAAACACTTACAGTTATCATGGAGATACAGACAAGTCATTGTCTTCACCTTTGAGGAGATAAATAAGACATTATTTTGGGACTAGCATGCTGATTGCCCCCTTCTCCTGCCCCTTGGTAAGCATGGTCTAAACATGACTTTTGTGCTCTTCAGATTTTATTTAAACAAAGATGTCTTACTAAATTAAATTTCACTTTTTCCTGCTGCTGCATAAATGGGCTCATTTATGCACCTTGCCTTTTCTCTGCAAGAAATGACCTCATCCATCTGTCTTGTCACATCTAAAAATCCTACATTTTATATGCATGCGGATGCTGCCACTATTTCAAGTTAAATACATGAATATCGTATAAACTAAGATGTATGGGCTCAAACCCAGAGAACATTTTATTATATTTTCCCCATCAATAAATTGCTTATTTTAGAAAGGCATTGTTTTGTGCCCTTTGTTTGGTCAAACACCTACACCTACTATCCACAATTGATGGGCATTTGATATGCATCGTCCTTGCACCATTGGGTTCATTTCTAGAGGACCTTGTACTCCCTGTTGTAACAGAAGTCCAATATTTAGCAGTGCAGCCCACTGGAGATGACTATGGTGGATGTGTCTGACCCTGACCCTACCTCATATTATCCTGTCTACACATCCAAAACCAGACATTATAATAACTTCAAGACAATCCTGTGTTCCCAGAAGTATGACTCAATTGACTTCCCTAACTTGTTCCGAATATCTATAGCCACAGATTAGACTGTCTGCACATTAGTCCAACGCAGTCATTAGCATTAACCCAGAGCAGCCTACATAATTGAGCCTATCATACATAATTACCCAGAATATTTTGGCAGCCACATAATAACAGTGATCAAAGTTACTGCTAAAACAGTGTCCATACAAGTATATGAGCCACCGCAGTGCCAGTCACAGTACCCTTTTAATACATCATGCTTATTTCCTTCTTGGTCCTATACCAGTCTCTGAAATCACAAATCAGGACTGAAGACAAGAACTTAGGCAGTATAAACATGTACTGCACAGTGATTGAATGACTAGCGATAATTGCTTTGCGTGTCTTTGATAACATTTTTGGTGACCTAAAAATCACCTAAAACTGTTTGCCAGCAGTACATCTACATATCTAAACAGGTATCTAGTATTAATTTGTACTGCATACAAGAGAAAAGGAGAAACTATTGCAGGTATTAGAAGCATATGATTATTGCAGCACTAAAATTCATATCTTCCGAATGTTAACGAACCTCACTGAAACTGGGAATTACAGTACCTGTAAAAGTTTGGACACACCTTTTTATTTCATGTTTTTCTCCCCCCCCCCTACATTGTAGATTCATGTTGAAGAAATGAAAATTATTAAAGGAACACATGAGAGACCATAGCTGCATTATAAAAAATATAAACATTATGGGTAACAAGATATTGGAGCAAGATATGTAAACATGGTGTGAAAAACAGTAAAGAGGACAAATAGGAGGGGTAACAAGGTAGTGTTGCGGGTCTGTGTGCAGTTAGTGTGGTCAGCAATGACAGGCTCACAGATTTCAGGGGTTAAAAGTCCCAACAGCTTTTATGTGCTGTTCCAGCATTTATTTCTTGCATTTAAGATTTATTGCTGTATTTTGTGTTATCATATCATTACCATGTTATGTAATGCTGCCACCCTGTGGTCATTCTTGTTATAGGTTTCCTGCATGTATTATGTAAATCCCATTGCCTTTGCTATCTGTCTACTCCTCCCTTTCGGTGACATCATATCCTGTTTGTTCTGGTCCTGTGTCTTTCTTTTCTGCAGCAGACTCAGAGCTGGTGAGAGCATTTCGTTTTGATCTCTAATATCCTCTAATGTCCTCTATATGTCTTTGGTCAAGGTAAACTTACCAAAGCATTTCCATTGTATCCTCCTCACTGGAGCTTCACATGCAACTGGTACCATGACCTAGGGATATTAGTGAGTTCAGCTGTCTACCATTGCTTGTACAGAGATTACCTCTCACAACCAGTCAGAGACTTCTCTAATGTGCATCTGTGGCAGAATATTTTATTTTCCATCCAACGCAAGACAGTGGCATGCAAGTTCATTAGTCCCTTTCTACGCATCCACATGTGCGTGATATACAAAAATAAATCACCTTGCCTGTCTGGACGCTAACTATACATCAAGTTACCTCACCTATGTACTTCAAATCCAAACACGGTGGATCAGGCTTTGCACAGCCTCCACAGATCGTGCAGCTTCTTGGCACTGGTACTGAATGAGGCTCTCTGCCTGTATTCATTCTCCCAGTAATGAGCCCAGTTTCTACACCTTGGTCAGCCTCAGATAGGGGAAAATTCTGTACTGGAAAGGAGGGAATGTTGGGTCCCTCTGTCAATCTATCCACCATTCCATAAAAATACAGACCTGTGAAATACTTTAAAGGGCTTCTGTCACCCCCAAAACCCTTTTTTTTTTTTGGGCTTGTTAAAATCTTTTTATAACAACTATTTCCTACATAGGGATCTTACCTTTGGCTGTGGCTTCTTTTCCTTAAAAAAATGATCTTTTAAAATATGCTAATCACTTCACTACCAGCAAGTAGGGCGTCATCAGATACACCGGAGTCCACAGAAAATCTACTACTAAGGCCTCATGCACACGGCCGTTGGGTCCGCAATTCAGGAGATGTGGAACGGAGTCGCTGAACGGAACACCGGAAGCACTACGAAGTTCTTCCTTCGTGTTTCTTTCTGTTGTTCTGCACCGCAAATAAATCTGACATGTCTGACTGACATTTTTTTGCGGTGTGGACAGACCACGGACCCATTGAAATGAGAAAAATTGGCTTCTACCTCACAGTTTTTTTTTGCCTGGGCGGGGAAGGCGGGGTAGGGGACCGGCCGGCAGGCCTGTCTCAGTTACCATTTTCTACACCTGTTTTAGGCATAGAAAATGGCCTAAATTTAAGACAGCAAGAAATGTGGCTCACATTTAGAAGTGGCGGAGGATCCGCTGAAGTTATGTAGAGGCCGGTGCCTCTTAATAACTCCGGCTGATCTACTGCCAGGTATAGGGGTTATTAAGACTAGACCAGCATCTAAAACGCTAGACTTAATAAATGTGCCCCAATTAGTGTTGATCTAGCATGCTCGGCCCAACACCTGTTCGGCTCGAGCATTACGATGCTCGGCACATCGAAGTGTTCGGCCGAATACCGTGTGTGCTTGAGCGCGATGTTTGAGTCTCCTCCCCGCACCTTTGTTGGCTGCTATGCAGCGAATAAACGTGCAGGTGAGTACTGCCACTCACTGTAATGCCGTAGCCATGTTGGTTACTGGCATTACAGTGATTGGCTGGCCGGAACGTGTCATTGGGTGCTCTAAAGCACCTGATGACACGTGGTTCGGCTCAGTCTTAGTCAGGGAGAGCTGTGCTGTAGAAGGGACAGATAGTGTAGGGAATTAAATTTTATGTTTTTGTTAGGCAGGGTTGGTGCTAGAGACCCAAATTCTTTTTAAGGACTATTAATGTGTCTGGCAGCAATATATCTCCAGTATAACGTTTGCGCATCCCAAATATATGTGACATTGAATAAAAAAAATTCTTAGCCGCTAGTGACAGCAGCGACATAACCTGCGCTACATATTCTGTATAACGTTAGCCGCTAGTGACAGCAGCGACATTACCTGCGCTACATCTCCTGTATAGCATTAGCCGCTGGTGACAGCAGCGACATTACCTGCGCTATATATTCTGTATAACGTTAGCCGCTGGTGACATCAGCGACATTACCTGCGCTACGTCTCCTGTATAACGTTAGCCACTGGTGACAGCAGCGACATTTCCTGCGCTACATCTCCTGTATAACGTTAGCCACTGGTGACAGCAGCGACATTTCCTGCGCTACATCTCCTGTATAACGTTAGCCACTGGTGACAGCAGCGACATTTCCTGCGCTACATCTCCTGTATAATGTTAGCCGTTGCTGACAGCAGCGACATTACCTGCGCTACATATCCTGTATAATGTTAGCCGTTAGTGACAGCAGCGACATTACCTGCGCTACATCTACTGTATAACGTTTGCGCATCCCAAATAGCTATGACATTCCCTGTAATTTTTTATTAGCCGCTGGTGACAGCAGCAACATTACCTGCGCTACATCTCCTGTATAACGTTTGCGCATCCCAAATAGCTGTTACATTCCCTGTAATTTATTATTAGCCGCTGGTGACAGCAGCCACATTGCCTGCCCTGCATCTTCTGTATAACTTTAGCCGCTAGTGACAACAGCGACATTACCTGCGCTACATCTCCTGTATAACGTTAGCCGCTGGTGACAGCAGTGACATTACCTGCGTTACATCTCCTGTATAATGTTAGCCGCTGGTGACAGCAGCGACATTACCTGCGCTACATCTTCTGCATAACGTTAGCCGCTGGTGACAGCAGCGACATTACCTGCACTATATCTCCTATGTAACGTTTGCTCATACCAAATAGCTGTGACATTCCTTGTAATTTTTTATTAGCCGCGCTACATCTCCTGTATAACGTTTGCACATCCTAAATATCATTGACATTCAGTTTAATTTATTTGCGCATACACTTACAAAACCTGCGCTACTGTACGTGTGACATACTTGCAAGCATATATACCATTTAATATGCAGAAAGCGAGAAGTAAGGGACGGGGAAGTAGCCGTGCTTCTGATGGTGCACGGAGAGGCCGTTGCCCTGGGCGCGGTGAAACTGTGCCTGCTGCCAGAGCACAATAAACAAACTCATCCATGATACCTAGCTTCATGTCCCAGTTTTGCAGGGCAGGGCAGGACACCACTCTAGAAGTCACACCAGTGCGACCAGGTGGTCGGTTGGATTGCAGCAGATAATGCTTCCAGTCGGTTAAGCACCACCCTGTCTTCCACAAAGTCCAGTCTCAGTAGCCAAGAGTCTGGTCAACAGAATCCTCACCCTGATCCTCCTTCCTGCTATTATGGAGAGTCTTGCCAAACAAGTGATCCCACACTCTGATAATCCAAGGAGCTCTTTTCATCGCCATTCCTTGATTTGGGTCTCTTGCCAAGCCTGCTTGAAGAGGGACATGAGGAGATCGTGTGTGGTGGTTGGTGCGAATATTTGATTAGCGAATATTAATCGTGAATATCGGCACTTCGAGAATTTGTGAATATTTAGAATATAGTGATATATATTCATAATTTCGAATATTCTAGATTTTTTTTTCATCAGTAAGTTCCCTTCTTGCTTGTGGGCCAATGAGAAGCTGCAATGTCTTTGTCTGAACTTAGCAACATCCCTAGCAACCAATAGGAAAGTTGCCTACCCCTTAATATATAAGAACCTCCCCAGCAGCCCTTGTATGCAGTATTTTTCAGATCTGTGAGAGACAGCAATGTTATGGCTGTGCTCTGTGCATTACTGTGTCATTACCTTAGATAGTTAGTTAGCTTATATATATAATACAGATAGTTAGTGGGAGATAGTGTAGGTTAGATTGTGATATAATAGGTTCTGCTGTCCATACGTACTGTACATGCTACATACATAGTGCTGTGTGTATGTATGTATTGTAGGAAGGCTCAGGGGTCCGTCATTGACGGAAGGTACATGTCACTGAGGTTCCTGGCCTCCGTGAGTTAAGAACAGGTAATTTTGTGTGTCAGCGGCAGCTAGTGCTCGCTGACACTGTTGTACTTAGTGTGGCTGTAAAGCCAATCAGGGCTGGTTCTTATTGGGAGCAGCCAAATAGCAGGGTGGGTGGCTGTTCACCACGTCCAGGCCAGGCTTTGGGCTGGGGTTTAAAAACCCAGCCAGCAGCTGAGCTGGGTGTGGTGTGATTCTCCAAGTGATACTGGAGCTGTATTGTAGTGCTGGTTCCTTGTAATGTTTGGCAGCCCTTTCACTTAGTGTAAAGGCTTTATGAGTGTAGGAGTCCCACTACCTGAACAATTGTACCACAATGGTGAATGAGGCCCTCCTTTATGTGATATACAGGTTGTATCGGAGTGCCTCTTCTTTGTAAATTTTGGCAGCACTTGCACTTTATATACAAGTAAATATACAGGAAAGAATGTTTCCTAACAATTTTTCTTCTAAAATCGATTTTATCTTCGGTTTGGTGCATATTATTGTCAGTCTGTAAAAGTGGTGTACTACTCGGACAACATCGTTCACAAAAGTGAGTCCAAGATGCATCCAGACATCCTCCCCATGCTGTTCCCGAACTTTTTCAGTGGTGTTTCCATCAATTTCTGACCTTTTCCTATGAACCAGACACCCTCCCCTCTTCAGAGCAGGGGGTGCCTGGTTTAATGCTCAGGTTCTCCCATTGACTTCCATTGTGCTCTGGTGCTCGGTGTTCTACTCTTTCGATCAACACTAGCCCCTATGTTACATGTGAAAAGTGTGCTTACATTTAAAAGTGGGCGGGCCAAGGCTAATTTGATCTGTGATTGGCAAAGAGATATCATGTGATATGGGGGTGTTGCCGTCTTTATGAATGGAGGAGGGAGGGCTAAGGATAATGTGGTCTGCGATTGGTTAGGAGACTTATTAGAGTAAAGAGGGAGTAGTATGAATAAAACTGACAGTAAAGGAGTAGTCATAGATCGCTACAGGAGGTTATATACCGATGTATGATAGATCTATTTGAAATGTCCCTGTTTTATGTCTTTTATGTATTTGCTATTTTATGTATTTTACATTGTTTTATTGGACATGTATTTGTGTGATTTGATGTCTAAATTTATAATTGATTGGATCATGTGTGAGTGGGTAGGCGAGTGCAAACCAACCTGACCCGTTATAAGACCGCCCTGGAGTGGGTGGGATGAATACCCCTGACGAAGCTCGACTGAGCGAAACCCGGGTCGGGTGATTGATCCATTGTATACTGCCTGTATATACTTGTACATTGTGAGTATAATAAAACCATTTTTTACTCCAATTTGCATGACGGTACTTCACTATTGGATGCAATTTTGGTGTTCCATAGAAGCCTGGAAAGGAGAGGAGGAGAGGCTTTGACTGACCTGTTTGCTTCCCCATGTCCGTGATTATCTTGCTGGCTTCGATTGTGGATTTTCTGTGACTTCTGAGGCAGCGCGGTCCAATCAAAAGAAACGCTTTCACCTGTGTGAACTGTACCCACTTCACCATTGGGACCTGCGACGCCACTAAGCAACGTACTTTTTTGAGGCTTATTTATTATTTATAAATTACATTTAAAAGTGCCTGTGTGAACCATCTACCAAACTGCTTCAGTAATGTACAGTGGAGTTTTTGCACCAAGACTGGCGTCATCATTGCATGCATCACCTCCTGCGTTTTTGCAGTATTGTATTGTGCGATTGTCCATCAAAACCCACCTAGAGCAAGGGCCACCCATGTAACACCTGGTGGGGGACCCAAAACAAGGTGGTGGCCCGAGCAGAACAAGGGGTGTGCCCCTCCCTTCCCTTCATGGCTCAGGGAGCGTCAGAGCGAGGACTGCCACAGTGAGTAATACTATTCTTATCCTCACCACTACCAGTACTCCTGTCCTTCTCTCACTGTATGCTCGTAGGCTCGCTGAATTTGTGGTGCCATTTGTTTTTAAAACCATTTTCATATAGCCTATGCTTTGGGCCTTGCAAAAATATTTAACCTCCTTCCTTGGTGTTTTTCTTGTTTTGTTGTGTTACAACCTGGAATTAAAAGGGCTTCTGTCACCCCCCTAAAGTCATTTTTCATTTTTTGGCTACTTAAAATCCTTATACTGCGATTTATCAATATATAGTGCTCTTACTCTTTTTCATTCAGTAGTTTCTTAAAAAAACAGACTTTTATAATATGTAAATGACCTCTCTACCAGCAAGTAGGGCGGCTACTTGCTGGTAGCAGCCGCATCCTCCTTTCAAAAAGACGCCCCCTCTTCATGTTGATTGACAGGGCCAGCGAGCGCTCTCGTCCTCTTCAGTCGGCGCAGGCGCACTGATAGGAGGCGCACAGAGGAAGGAGCGGCCGAGCGAGTGTCCTCCTATCAGTGCGCCTGTGCCGGCTGAAGATCGGTACGGCGAAGGCGCGAGATTTAGAACGCAGACAGGGCCAGCCAGAGGACGAGAGCGCTCGCTAGACCTGTCAATCAACATGAGGAGGGGGCGTCTTTTTGAAAGGAGGATGCGGCTGCTACCATCAAGTAGCCTCCCTACTTGCTGGTAGAGAGGTAATTTACATATTATAAAAGTCTGTTTTTTGAAGAAACTACTGAACGAAAAAGAGTAAGAGCACTATATATTGATAAATCGCAGTATAAGGATTTTAAGTAGCCAAAAAATTAAAAATTACTTTAGGGTGTGACAGAAGCCCGTTAAATGTGATTATAATTTAGTAATTTAGATTTGATCGAAGGGACTTAAAAAGAGTATAGGTTGTTACAGTGGAATGACAAAAATGCCTTATTTAAAAATGAAAATATATAAATTAAAACTGAAATGGTGAAGGCATATGTATTCATCCCCTTTAAAGTCCCCTAAAATAAAGTCAGGTCCAACCTATTAACTTCAGAAATTACATAATTAGTTTGAAAAAGTTTGTCCTGTGTGCAAAGTGTCACATGATCTTTCACATGATGTGAGCAGTGGCATGCTTAGGCTGTTTGGCACCCAGGGCGGGTGCGTTCTCTGGCACCCCCCCAATACTTTAAAAAATTGTACCCCCTCACAGTAGTATTGCCCTTATTGTACAACTTTCACAGCAGTTAAAGTACTTTCACCCCCTTAAAGTACTTATCCCTTCATTGTGCCCCCTTCACAGTTGTAATGCCCTCACAGTTGTAATGCCCTAGTAAAACTGTGTATGTGGAGACTAAGGGCCTGCGAGCTTCTATTGGCTGATAAGGGACAAGTGACCATGTGTATGGCAGTTGGGATATGAGGAAAATGACCTGCAGGCTTCTATTGGCTAATGCAGGTTATTTTTTAGGAATATCTCAGGAACCCGAGATATGAGACCCGATCTTAAACCTTCCCAGACGCCTGATGTACTTGTAACGCCTGATGTACTTGTGTGCCAAATTTGGTGAAGATCGATCCAGTCGTTTGGTCGCACAGACAGACAAACTCATTTTTATATATGAGATAATTGTATTTTTTCAGTAAATTTGGAGAAAAAAAAATATATATATATATATATATATATATATATATATATATATATATATATATGTGATGAATCACCTGCCACCCCGACTGGGTGCCTCTGTCAAATGATGCTCCTATTGCTCGCCAAGGACCATCAGCACCGCACTTGACACCATAACCACCGCAAACCCCATGAACCGCCGCAGCTTGGTTTGGCGTTTCGCCGTACTCCACCCACCTTGGACCCAAGGCCGGGTTCCAGCTTCCATTGGGTGAACCTTTCTTTAGTCCAAAGAGTGACACAGGAACAGGAAGAGCTCTTACAACAGCTAGGGATTATACTCTGGAGAGTATAATGATTATAGCAATCCCCAGAGTGTAGTTCTCTAATCCCCCAAACATAAGTCCAGAATTCATGAAGGGTAGAACAGGACACTTTAATGCCAGCCAGCACTCACAATTTATACAATTCCACAGGCCAGAGGCACACCCCCTCTGCCTGTGATACAGTTAACTAAGACAATGGACTAACTCAGTATGCATAGTGGCGTCGCTAGAGGGGGGTGAGGGGGGGCCCCCTCTAGCGACGCCACTATGCATACTGAGTTAGTCCCCCCCTATGTTGTTCTTTGCCCCCCGGGTGCCCCCCCGCTGATTCCCCCAGGTGAATACTAATGAGCGCTTCCATTATGGAAGCGCTCATTAGTACCGAAGGACCAGGAAGTGGTGAACGCTCTGTACTTACCACTTCCTGGTCCTCGGCTGTCGGCTGTGCAGGGCTGCGCACAGCGTGAGGGCGCTCTGTGACCTCACACTGTGCGTGCCAGTTCAGAGCACAGTCAACTGAGGAGAGGCAGGCGGCGTCCAGGAGCAGGAGAGGTAAGTGTTTTTTTATTTTATAAAAAATGTGGCTGCTGGGGGCATAAGGGGGCTAATAATGAGAGGCATATGGGGCTAATGATGAGAGGCATATGGGGGCTAATGATGAGAGGCATATGGGGGCTAATGATGAGAGGCATATGGGGGCTAATGATGAGAGGCATATGGGGGCTAATGATGAGAGGCATATGGGGGGTAATGATGAGAGGCATATGGGGGCTAATGATGAGAGGCATATGGGGGCTAATGATGAGAGGCATATGGGGGCTAATGATGAGAGGCATATGGGGGCTAATGATGAGAGGCATATGGGGGCTAATGATGAGAGGCATATGAAGGCATAATAAGTGTCATCCACAGATGCCCCCATAACAGTGTGTCTTCCACAGATTCACCCTAACAGTACGCCTGAGCAGGGCTGGGACAAGGTCAACCACCAACAGAGGCTGAGCTTCCCAAGTGCGCCCCCCCCCCCCCCATCAACTTGTGGAGTCTTTACTAAATACTTAGTGTTGTAATCACACATAAGTATGCGCAGTTTAATGATTATGTACCAATTAACTATAGCTGTAAACAAATGCACAACCTCTTTAGATCCATATAAATATAGAATCTAACAGGAATGACCCCCGCATAGTGACTGGATACTAACACCACACTGTAACTAAATTAAAACCAATATGACAATATAGTGGAAAATACTAGCACTACACAGATTCTGCAAACCATAAGTGATTAAAAGTACATAAATATTGACTCACAGGGCGACTCAAGGGTGAATCAAAGGCGACGTCTTCTTTGATTGGAATCAGTCTTTTTCTGGCCACCACTCGTCTCCGCAGAATCTGCAAAACTAATAGTTTAGGCTTCTCATTCCATGATTCCAGCACCATCCCCACCTCTGTACAAACTCCCAATGCGTATTGCCCCACACAGTAATAAAGCCCACTAAACATGGCAACACAGAGAAAAGGAATCTGTACTATATGACAGCACAGATGGGGGAGCCTGTACTATATGGGGGCTGTACTATATTGGGGCACAGAGGAGGGAAATGAAAATAAATGCAGACTTGTATGACTTTAAAGGGGTTATCCTGTTATTTAAAATGTATCCCCCATCCACAGGATGGGACTCCCTGAGCGATCTCCAGATCGGGCAGGTCTGTGGATGACAACACTGTTATGTGGGATCTGTGGATGGCACCATTATGGGGGGATTTTTCGATGACACTGTTATGGAGGATGTGTGGATGACACTGCTATGGGGGATCTGTGGTGGATGACACTGCTATGGGGGATCTGTGGTGGATGACACTGCTATGGGGGATCTGTGGTGGATGACACTGCTATGGGGGATTTGTGGTGGATGACACTGCTATGGGGGATCTGTGGTGGAAGACACTGCTATGGGGGATCTGTGGTGGATGACACTGCTATGGGGGATCTGTGGTGGGGGACACTGCTATGGGGGATCTGTGGTGGAGGACACTGCTATGGGGGGATCTGTGGTGGAGGACACTGCTATGGGGGATCTGTGGTGGATTGGATGACACTGCTATGGGGGGATCTGTGGTGGAGGACACTGCTATGGGGGATCTGTGGTGGAGGACACTGCTATGGGGGGATCTGTGGTGGAGGACACTGCTATGGGGGGATCTGTGGTGGATGACACTGCTATGGGGGATCTGTGGTGGATGACACTGCTATGGGGGGATCTGTGGTGGAAGACACTGCTATGGGGGGATCTGTGGTGGAAGACACTGCTATGGGGGATCTGTGGTGGATGACACTGCTATGGGGGGATCTGTGGTGGAAGACACTGCTATGGGGGATCTGTGGTGGATGACACTGCTATGGGGGGATCTGTGGTGGAAGACACTGCTATGGGGGATATGTGGTGGATGACACACACTGCTATGGGGGATCTGTGGTGGATGACACTGCTATGGGGGGATCTGTGGTGGATGACACTGTTATGGGGGGATCTGTAGTGGTTGACACTGTTATGGGGGGATCTGTAGTGGTTGACACTGTTATGGGGGGATCTGTGGTGGATGACACTGCTATGGGGGATCTGTGGTGGAGGACACTGCTATGGGGGGATCTGTGGTGGATGACCCTGTTATGGGGGGATCTGTAGTGGTTGACACTGTTATGGGGGGATCTGTGGTGGATGACACTGTTATGGGGGGATCTGTGGTGGATGACACTGCTATTGGGGGGATCTGAGGATGACACTGTTATTGGGGGAATCCCCCCCATAACAGGGTCCGTGTAGGAATGACCCCCAAATACAAGGGGTGAGGCTGTGGTGCTGTATCTGCTTTTATGATGACAGCGCTAGCGGGGCCCGGTTATATAGTTAATAAGATTATATCCAGTGAGCGGGGAGGTGTAGTAGAATACAGTCACATTGCACGGGCCCTGCTGTCATTATGAAAGCAAATGCGACCCCACACCTCTTTTATTGGTGGTCAGTAAATGGGTCTGTCACAGACCCATTTACTGACCACCAATAAAAGAGGTGTGGGGTCGCATTTGCTTTCATAATGACAGCAGGGCCCGTCGCCCGTGCAATGTGACTGTATTGGGTCAGTCAATCACTAAATGAACCCTGTTATGGGGAGAAACTGTGGATGACACTATTTGTCATACACAGACGGTCTGTCTATGACAAATAGTGTCATCCACAGTTTCTCCCCATAACAGGGTTCATTTAGTGATTGACTGACCCAATACAGTCACATCTGCAGAGCTTTGCTTTTATGCCTCATATGCATCCATCCATCCATCCCCCCCCCCCTTCCCAGCAGGCACTGTAAAAATCACATTTTTATTTTTCAAACTGTCTCCCTCCCTGAGATTTTGGCGCCGCCTACTACTTACAAGTTATACAGAGGCAGGGCACTTTATTACTGGAGGCAAGACAAGACTGAGTCTACTCTGAGACTACAGTCCACACCAGGACAGCTGGGCACAGTGGGCAGGCTGCTGAGGCGGGAGAACTTGGAGAAGGCAGCAGGCGCAGGAGTCGGGAGAAGAATTCAGTCAGTGGGCGGGCTCTGCCTGGCGCAGCGTGACATCAGCGTGACGCATCACGCTCTGGGCCCGCCCATCGTTCTCCTGCCGCTGCCGGCTCCCTCCTGGGTCCTTTGAATCACCGGCTGTGATGCAGTACCGCACTCGGCGAGTCGGCACTCGCGCGGCGCACTGCTGTCACATCACAACTCAAGCGGCAGCAAGCGCTCGCCTGCCGCCGGCTCGCCACTGTCTGGCCTGCCGCCTGGGGGACTTAAAGTGTTTGACTCCGGCGGTGACCGGTCTCCGGCCCCTGCTGCGCCCTGAGGCTGGAGCGCCCAGAGGCTGGAGCCTCCCCAGCCTCTGTGTCGGCCCGGCCCTGCGCCTGAGCACTGACGAGAGACAGAAAGAAGGGGAAAGAATCCGCGGAAGCAAGCAGAGGACGGCACAGCAGACGACTGAATAGCTTCTTTTGTAAGTAAATTGTTTTATTATAAATGTATCCCTGCATACCGCAATTCTCTCGTATTTTGTAATCTTATTTATATATACTTATTTTGTTTTTGCCCGCCCATTTTTGACTGTGGTATCTTTGTGCCCCCCCTATATATTCTTCCTAGAGTCGCCACTGAGTATGCATATATAGGTCAAGAGGTCTAACATCACAACTTAATCACACATGAACAGCATGCAAACAGACATCGCCTCCCCAGTGTCTTAATAAAAGAATAGGGAGAAAGGAGACACATGTGATGGGATTATCTCCTGAGTGTATCATAGGGTGATCTACCCCTCTACACCGGAATCGGCTACTTAATCCCATCACTAACACAACACAACAAAGGGACAAATGAACTAACACATTCCTTGGGAGCCTCAGTGCACAGTTAACCCTTTTTGTGTTGCTGGGTTCAGCCCTTAACCTTTAATAGGCAATAGGAATGATATGGCCTTTAAACTCTGCACATAAATCAGGGTTATTAGTTCCGTAACCCCAAGAGGTCTGAGGGGGTCTCCATAGTTCTGGGTCCATAGTCCGTAGGAAGGGGGCTATCCCTCAGCAGCCCCAGTGACGGTTCAGTCTATATATATATTTGATGTGTGTTGCCTCTATTCCTTGTGGGATACTGTTTTTGCAGGTATCCCTATGAAACTGAATGACCTATTGCATGTGTGCTTGGCAGCTGAGGGGCATCTGTGTTGGTCCCATGTACATATTTGCGAGCATTACTGGAGAAATTATGATTTAATATATGCAAATGAGCCTCTAGGAGCAACGGGGGTATTGTCGTTACTCCTAGAGGCTTTGCTCTCTCTGCAACTGCCGTGCTCTCTCCGCTATGATTGACCAAAGACTCACCATGAAAATACAAAGAATGCAAAGGCAGGCGCTCATAAGGTAAGTATGTTCAGGTAAGTTATTAGTGGATGAGAAAAAGATGCTCACTTTCTTTTTTCTACCGATAGTGGTTGTTGGTGGTGTTTCCTCTAGTGCTATAGTGTGTTCTTTTTTCTTCTTTTCCATCAAACTAGTCCAGGTATGTATTCATTTTTTTTTTTATGTTGTTGTCAACTTTGATGGGAATAATCCATTTCCATAGTCACTTGCAGGAGAACCAACCTAGAGCAGTCGTATTGCTTGACCCAAAGGTCCAAGAACTGACTCAAATCAGGAATATACAGCTCACAATAGCAAATGAGAGCAAACAAAGGCAAGTTCTCATAGGGCAAGCATGTCCAGGTAAGTTATTGGGGGATGAGAAAAAGATGCTCAACTTCTCTTTGGTATCGATTGTGGTTGTTGGGGGTGTTTCCCCCTATGCTTCTTTTCCACTCTGCTAGTCCAGGTGTGTATTACTTTTTTACTTTGTTGTAAACTTTGATGGGAATAATCCATTTCCGTAGTCACTTGTTGGAGAACCTAGAGCAGTCATATTGCCAGACTCAAAGTTCTGGCTGAAGAAGGGGAACGTTTCTGAAATGTTGTGGTAGCAGTCTTGTGCCTTGCCTGCCTCCGTGATTTGGACTTTTAAAAACATGGACTTTGGTATGTTTCAGTTACTCTTTTTGAATAAAGATGAAATAAAGAAGATGTTAATATAATACAGTAAGCTCTTTTGTTGCTTGGTGTGGGAAGTATACAATAGAACTTTCTGAGCTACCCTGCTGCCTATACCAGCGATATATGTGGATTTTAATTTTGTTTTAAAATTATGTACTGTATGTAATTTTATGTGAGAAATTCCATGGAATGATGTAAAATGAAGTATAACTATTGAAATGCTGTCGCTAAAATATAACTTTTATTAATATTGTTAAAATATGGGTATTTTTAACTCAAATATATAAATAGAATACGTGAGCCGTCCGTTCCAATTCACACTATCGCTAGGTGTGAGTGTATTATCTACTCAGACCAGAAACTAGGACTATTTATACAAAAAGGGAGCGAGCAGGTGTTAAGAGATCAGAGGGGTGGAAATATGGCGATAAACGCTCAGCAGGTGCAGATGTCTATTTAGACACTTTTGCTGAACCCTGAATTGCTACCCTTCATATACAAACTAATACAATTGGCTACAGATTGGTCTTGCTTCCTATCATTGAGGCTCTCCCCTCTCTATTAAGGTAGGCATCAAAGCCTATATTGCTCGACGTGTTTCTTTTGTTGCTTTATTCTACAACTTAGTCATCAGGAGCAAATTGGAAGCTAGCAACGACAAACAAACAGAAGGTGCTGCACGTTCTCGTACATAGCGTGCAGACACGTAGCCTGCAGCACTGGGACGTCAATTCCTGTTGGTCGCCTACCTCTGATAAAACTATTTAGTGAATTTGTAAAATGAAGTAGATTAAATAAAATAAAGTATTGATTGCACCTCAAAAAATGAGCCCCAACACAGCTCTATAGATGTAAATATAAAAAAGTTATGGGGATCAGAATACGGCGATGAAACAAAAAAAAAAACACAAGAAAAACTATACAAATATGGTATCACTATAATTGTACTGACAAAGAAAATGAAGGTACCTGGTCAGCTTTAACACATAGAGAATGTCGTAAAATGAGACCCATAAAACTATGACGGAATTGCATTTGGAATTTTTTTCCAGCTTCCCACTACATCATGCGCACAAATGTAACACTTTAGCAAATATAGAAGAAATCAAGTAAGGGACAGATACTTTCTCATAGCACTTGTAAATGGCACGTAGTAGGTTAAGAGTTCTTTGACAGATTTGAATTGGAGATCAGAAGTTTGAAAGCTATGCCTCTATGGTTAACTGTAGTTAAATAGTTTCTCTGAGAATTATTAAAAATGGTCTTCAGCAACCCATCCTAGAATGTGACTAGGGCAAGCTGCTGAGCCTAAGGGTCCATTCACACGTCCGTTGTTTCTTTCCTGATCTGTTCCGTTTTTTGCGGAACAGATCTGGACCAGATCTGGACCCATTCATTTTCAATGGGTCCTGAAAAAAAACGGACAGCTCAATGTCTGATTTTTTTTCAGCACCCATTGAAAATGAATGGGTACAGATCTGGTCCAGATCTGTTCCGCAAAAAACGGAACAGATCAGGAAAGAAACAACGGACGTGTGAATGGACCCTTACAGCGTATCTCATTGACAATCCCTCTACAACCCACAGATAGTAATAATTTTATCATGTGTGTTATATGCCGTCATGTCTGAGCAGCCTGACTGTAATGCACACAGGAGCGTATCACTACTATTTTTTGTAGAGCAGAGTTCCAGAGTTTGCAGACTAACAGCAAAGCTCAGAAACATAAAGTGAGGGCAGTCGCCAAGGTAGGAGTGCAGTATACCCTCTTCCTCCTAAGCAAGCAAGTGGGGGCAAACCATCATAGACAAACAACAGGCTTTGTACTAACAATTTGTGAGTATGACTTCTATTGCTCACTCACATACAATATTGGCACAATGAGGTAAAAAGAACAAAGTCTGCATGTTTGAAAGGCTATCAATGCTGGGTTAAGCAGAGCTCCCGGTGTGGACTTGTAATTGCCATAGGTTACTGAAGTGCTTCATATTATACAGAAAAACCATCATAGTCACATTCTAGAACAGGTTGCTGGAGGCCACTTTTAATAATTCCCAGATATCCCCTGTAAGCCCCTAAAAGAAAACTTTATAAAAAGTACAGTTGCCCCTCAAAAAGTATTAACAATAACCTCTCATTTTTTGTTGCACATGACTGAGTGCTGTTGTATATTTGAAGGTATTGCTACATGTAAGAAACAAATATATGTAATAAAGCTATTTTAAATGCTTACCATTCTTTTAGAATGAATTTTAGCTGTGCTTTTCAATCTTTTGGTATATCCCTGTTATATTTTAGTCTAGACCATCAGGCATGTGTTTTAAAAATAGTGATGAGCAGCATAGGCAATATTCGTAATAAATTTTCAAATTCTAGAATTCGTGATCTCCAGTCATTATTTTCTTGATTGCAAAAATCGGCAATGTAATATGCGTGTAATTCCTATCACACTACCTAACACCCTGCACTGGAAACTATCAGCTACACTATATCACTATCTAACCTACACTGACTATCTCCCACTAACTATCTGTATTATATATATATGAGCTAACTAACTAACTAACTATCTAATGTCATTAGATAAGGAATAGGATCCAGATGAAAGCACAGAGCACAGCAATGTCACTGCTCTCTCTCTCAGAACTGCAAAAAACTGCAGAAAATGGCCGCTGGGGAGGTTTTTATATAGTAAGGGGTAGGCAACTTTCCTATTGGTTGCTAGGGATGGTGCTAAGCTCAGACAAAGATATTGCAGCCTTCTCATTGGCCCACAAGCAAGAAGCAGTGAGGTTACTGATGAAACAATTCTAGAATATTTGCGATTCCGAAGATATAGCACTATATTCTAAATCTTCGTGAATTCTCGAAGTGCCGATATTCGCAATAAAAATTCGAGATTTGAATATTCGCGATCAACACTATTTAAAAATATAGAGACATTTTAATGCCTATTGTGCTCCATAAGAGCTAATGAAATGAAGTCTTTGTTAGAAGAAAAATAACGGCGAGCGCCTCATCTTCCTCAGCCAGTAGGTGCACCTCATCTACCCTCTCTGTGTGCTTGAATCATTAGGAAGTTTTGTGCAATAATATGTTGAAAACTTTGTGCTTATGCACTATTTGACCTGAGAATGATCTCTTGAAGAATTTAGTAGTCTCAATAAAAATGTAGCTCAACTCATGTGACTTTAGCAATTCTTTCTTAAATGTAAAAGATTGCCAGTAGTATAGGTGCCCTGAGGCTCAGCAGCAGGTTTAGACAGAGAAGGGCAGACTGTATAGGACACGTGGCTATTTGCTGTCACATTCTATGTTTTTATGGCTCCTCATACAAGTGAAAATGTTTTAACCAGAGGTGTTTTATCAGTTTGGATGTCCAAGCTGCAAATAAACTGAAATGGGATGCCAGCTGGGGAAAGGAACAGGAGGTCATTGCCACAGTGGATGGGTTAATACAATTACTAACCTCTCTGCTATGATGTCTGCTTGTTTTAGCAAACATCAACACCAAGGCCTTTCCATGATGTTCCTTCAGCAAGGTGTAATGGGACACATAACATTTATGTACTAGCAGTAGTGTCTGACGTGAAATTTCCATGAAAGAAAATCAGCAAGAGCATCTTTCAGTTTTCAACCTCTGAATATGTATTTCCAATAGAAAATGATATACCACTCACAGGGATGCAGAAGGGATGATCATTAATGATGATTTAATAAAATCACATGGCTCTTCTAACTTGATCATATGGGGGGGGGGGGGGGGGCACAAACTGTAATATACAAAAATATATATAAATAAAAAAATTATTGAAACAAGGCCACCATAGCTTTGAGCTCCATCCCCAGTGCCTGTAAATTATATTTCTCCCTATATCAAAATGACTAGAGATGAGCAAAGTTCAAAAATTTTATATATATATATCGTGGCTCACCCGTATCTGTTGCTGTGGTTAAGGTGCTCTGCTTTTTGGATGATTCACCTATTCATCCCACATAGAGAAATATATAGATTAGAAATAAAAGCAGGCACTCACCAGCTGGCAGGTCTAAAAGTAGTAGCTTTATATAATAATATAGAATTTTTACATAAAATTTACAATAAAATATTCGCATAAAATATTCACATAAAATATTAACATAAAAAGTTCAAAAATTCAATTCGGCTGCTTCGCTGAAGTTCACAAAGACTTTCAATTCAGGATGAATTACTTTGTCGCAAATTGAATTCCTTTGTATGTAGTGGGTGCAATAACGGGTAATAGCAATCGCGCCACCCCATGTCATTAAACCCCTCAGATGCCGTGCTCAATGCTGATCGCGGCATCTGACAGTCACATTGAGGCCTTTCAGAGGTTAATCAGGGGTTAAAAAAAATACATTCTCACCTCATCCATTTGCTGGTGGAGAGGCAGTCGCGGCCAATTAAAGAAATGCAACAAATTTCACGCACGCTGATGTGATGATATCACCATGTCATCACGCTGGGCGGGTGATGATGTCACCGCACCAGGCCAAAGTGATGACATGGTGAGGTCACATGTCAGAGTATGCGAGATTTGGCACATAGAGTATGTATTTTTTATTTATTTATGCCATTTCAGGAAAATGTATTCATTACCACGAAGCGGGAGGAAATTCGGCTTCATGACAAATCAAATTTTTCCTGAAATTCGCATCGAAGTCCACTTCGTTAACTTCAATTCGCTCAACACTAATAATGACCATTAGAGAATGGGGAATAATTTAGGTGAGCATTTTTGTTGCACTTTGTGCTATTAAAAGATGAGAAAATATTTAAAAAAATAGATTTTCCCCCCTAAGAAACATACTAAAAAAAAAGATATAAAAATAAATCTCCATATATCACAGAAAATAAGCACAAACAGTATTTATGTAACCAAACAGAAAAAAAAAAAGTTAGGGCTTTCAAAGGCTCATACCAGGAACAAGGTAAAGAGTCCGACCAGGAAGGGATTAAATGACCCAGTCTTGAAGCGGTTAAGTTATAGTAATATTTTACTATAATAAAAAACCCCAACAATAGCCGCCCAAATACGCTGAGTGTGTGAATACAGTCTTCTAGTATCTAAGTAATTTTAGAGGGATGGAAAAAGTCCTGCTGCTTCAGTAGACTGAAATGCTGAATATACCTTCACTCTACAGTATATTTACAGATATGCGCGGTCCATGTATGTTACAGCAGCTTTCCCTTCTGTAGCCTTAGGGCTTTCAGCTACCTCCCCGATGCAGTTTCCATGACAGAACACAAATTGGAGCATCTTACATGAACAAAGCTCAGCGCAAGGATAATCTCGCCGGGAACACTTTCTAGAAAGGAAAGATTAGCATTAGAATAGCTCTTCCTGTCGTACTTTGAATTCCTGCAGCACTGTCATCCTCCATTTAAAACCACAGCAGCAGAAGGAGCACATTTTAACCCCTTCCTTTGCCAAAAGGAGCTTATATTATATTAGACGCAGTCTATTGTTGGCGCTTAAGGCACAAAAAGCTGTTAATTTGGTATTGAACATTATATTGGAGCGTGTGCTGATAGAAAATATAAAACAACTTTGTATCCCTTGCACCTCCAGCGAGAGAGCTGGCACCTTAAACTTAGCCAAATTTACATTTTAATGGGAAATCTTACAAACTGTCTGCCTTGGAAGATACAAATTGCTTGGTGGATATGGAAGTTACCTTTCTTGAAATGAATCCTACATCTTTTTAGCACATGAAAGCCTTTAGTGATTTTTATTTTTTTTCCCCTTGCTCTTCTATCCACAAGATTTGGTTAACTCTTTCACTATCATAAACTTTTGGAAACAGATAAAGGCACAATGTCATAAAAATGGATGAGCCGGAATGTTGAGAAATATTTTAACAGACCTAGTCTAGCAAATGTTTAGCTGATTAGAACACCTTTTTGATTATATACATACATAGAAAATTCTAAATAATTAGTTCTAAATAATTAGTTCTAAAGGTTTTGGAATCAATAAAATGACAACAGTGCCCAAATTTATGCACCTGCCTAATTTTGTTTAAACAATTATAGCACACTTTCTGTAAATCCAATAAACTTCATTTCACTTCTCAAATATCACTGTGTGTGTCTCCTATATGATATATTTAACTGACATTTTTTATCGTAACAACCAACGATTTATACAGGAAAATCATGACTATTAACAAGGTTGCCCAAACTTTCGCATCCCACTGTACATATATTTCTACTATTCAATAAATTCCATTGTAAATTAGTAGTCAAAAAATACCCCCCCCCCCCCCAAATAAAACCATATTAGAAATGGAAATATTAGAAAATAGAAATATTAGACGTGGACTCACAAACAATGAAAAAGCAGCATTCTTATCGTGTCTATATTAACAAATGATTTTTGTTTATGTCGTCAAAACAGCCCCTTTTTTTTAGACTGAAGTTTGCCCAGTGACTGGTAGATTGCCATTGATCCAGCTTCAGAAACTCTTGGCAAATAGCTAATCACTGGAGGAAACTGTAGCAGACAGTAGCAGCAGTACAGAAATTGTATAAGCTTCCTGTGTAGAATTTGTGTCACCTGCCATTTTACTGTTAAAGGGTTTCTGTCACCAGAAATTCCTAAATTAAACTGGCTGACATTAACGATGTGCGAATGTCAGCTGAACCTAACTAGCCTATTCCTAGTTTTATCCATGCCCCCGTTACTCCATAAATGTAACTTTTATAATATGCAAATTAGCCTCTAGGAGCAGTGTGGGGGGCGTTGCTTCTGCTCCTAGATGCTCCGTTCTCCCACCTCTGTCACCGCCCTCCAAGTCTTGATTGACAGGACCAGGCACCGTTCGCATTCTCCTGCCGGCCCTAAATGCATGGTAAATCTCACGCCTGTGCTGTGCCGTTCAGTATTTAGCGCAGGCGCAGTAAGGAAGTCGGCAGCCAGTGAGCGTCCTTCCTTCACTATGCCTGCGCTGAATACTGAATGGCACGGCGCAGGCGCAAGATTTACCTTGCACTTAGGGCCGACAGGAGAATGCGAATGCTGCCTGGCCCTGTCAATCAAGACTTGGAGGGAGGTGACAGAGGTGGGAGAACGGAGCCTCTAGGAGGAGGAGCAACGCCCCCCCGTTCCTAGAGGCTAATTTGCATATTATAAAAGTTACATTTATGGAGTAATGGGGGCATGGATATAGCTAGGAATAGGCTAGTTAAGCTAGTTAAGTTATAATATTAAGCTAATATCAGTCAGTTTAATTTAGGTATTTCTGGTCACAGAAACCCTTTAACCACTTCAGCCCCCCTAGCTTAAACCCCCTTAATGACCAGACCACTTTTTACAATTCTGCACTACACTAGTTTCACGGTTTATTGCTCAGTCATACAACTTACCACCCAAATGAATTTTACCTTCTTTTCTTCTCACTAATAGAGTTTTTATTTGGTGGTATTTCATTGCTGCTGACATTTTTACTTTTTTTGTTATTAATCGAAATTGACCAAAATTTTTGCACAAAAATGACATTTTTCACTTTCAGTTGTAACATTTTTCAAATAAAACTACATTTCTATATAAATTTTTCTCAAAATTTATTGTTCTACATGTCTTTGATAAAAAAAAATGCAATAAGTGTATATTTATTGGTTTGCGCAAAAGTTATAGCGTTTACAAACTATGGTACAAAAATGTGAATTTCCGCATTTTGAAGCAGCTCTGACTTTCTGAGCACCTGTCATGTTTCCTGAGGTTCTACAATGCCCAGACAGTAGAAACACCCCACAAATGACCCCATTTCGGAAAGTAGACACCCTAAGGTATTCGCTGTAGGACATAGTGAGTTCATGGAAGTTTTTATTTTTTGTCATAAGTTAGCGGAAAATGATGATTTTTATTTTTTTATTTTTTCTTACAAAGACTCATATTCCACTAACTTGTGACAAAAAATAAAATTTTACATGAACTCACCATACCCCTCACAGAATACCTTGGGGTGTCTTCTTTCCAAAATGGGGTCACTTGTGGGGTATTTATACTGCCATGGCATTTTAGGGGCGATACCACATGTGTGACACTTTTTTGCTGCCTAGGTGCGCAAAGGGGCCCAAATTCTAAAGAGCACCTTTAGGATTTCACAGGGCATTTTTTACGCATTTGGATTCCAAATTACTTCTCACGCTTTAGGTCCCCTAAAATGCCAGGGCAGTATAAATACCCCACAAGTGACCCCATTTTGGAAAGAAAACACCCCAAGGTATTCCGTGGGGGCATGGCGAGTTAATGTAAAATTTAATTTTTTGTCACAAGTGGAATATGAGACTTTGTAAGAAAAAATAAATAAATTAAAAAAATAAATCATTTTCCGCTAACTTGTGCCAAAAAATAAAAAATTCTAGGAACTCGCCATAAGTTAGCGGAAAATGATGATTTTTTATTTTTTTTTTTCTTACAAAGACTCATATTCCACTAACTTGTGATAAAAAATAAAATTTTACATGAACTCACCATACCCCTCACAGAATACCTTGGGGTGTCTTCTTTCCAAAATGGGGTCACTTGTGGGGTATTTATACTGCCATGGCATTTTAGGGGCGATACCACATGTGTGACACTTTTTTGCTGCCTAGGTGCGCAAAGGGGCCCAAATTCTAAAGAGCACCTTTAGGATTTCACAGGGCATTTTTTACGCATTTGGATTCCAAATTACTTCTCACGCTTTAGGTCCCCTAAAATGCCAGGGCAGTATAAATACCCCACAAGTGACCCCATTTTGGAAAGAAAACACCCCAAGGTATTCCGTGGGGGCATGGCGAGTTAATGTAAAATTTTATTTTTTGTCACAAGTGGAATATGAGACTTTGTAAGAAAAAATAAATAAATTAAATAAATAAATCATTTTCCGCTAACTTGTGCCAAAAAATAAAAAATTCTAGGAACTCGCCATGCCCCTCACGGAATACCTTGGGGTGTCTTCTTTTCAAAATGGGGTCACTTGTGGGGTATTTATACTGCCCTGGCATTTTAGGGGACCTAAAGCGTGAGAAGTAATTTGGAATCCAAAAAAGTGTCACACATGTGGTATCGCCGTACTCAGAAGAAGTAGGGCAATATGTTTTGGGGTGTATTTTTACATATACCCATACTGGGTGAGAGAAATATCTCTGTAAAAGACAACTTTTCCCATTTTTTTTTATACAAAGTTGTCATTTTACAGAGATATTTCTGTCACCCAGCATGCAACGAAAGTTCAGGTCAGCACACCTTGTAGTGGATGATTGGGTGCCAGCGATGAAAACACCTTACCAAGGTGTATAATACAAAAGAAATTAAGACACCGCAGCACATCCGTTGGTGAAAAAGAAAGTGTGAACCTTTATTCACCCTTGCAACGTTTCAGTCCACTTGCTGGGACTTTTCTCACCCAGTATGGGTATATGTAAAAATACACCCCCAAAACACATTGCCCAACTTCTCCTGAGTACGGCGATACCACATGTGTGACACTTTTTTGCAGCCTAGGTGCGCAAAGGGGCCCAAATTCCAATGAGTACCTTTTAGGAGGGCATTTTTAGACATTTGGATTCCAGACTTCTTCTCACGCTTTAGAGCCCCTAAAATGCCAGGGCAGTATAAATACCCCACATGTGACCCCATTTTGGAAAGAAGACACCCCAAGGTATTCTGTGAGGGGCATGGCGAGTTCATAGAAGATTTTCTTTTTGTCACAAGTTAGCGGAAAATTATTTATTTATTTTTTTCTCACAAAGTCTCCCTTACCGCTAACTTGGGACAAAAAGTTCAATCTTTCATGGACTCAATATGCCCCTCAGCGAATACCTTGGGGTGTCTTCTTTCCAAAATGGGGTCATTTGTGGGGTATTTGTACTGCCCTGGCATTTGAGGGTCTCCGCAAACATTACATGTATGGCCAGCATTAGGAGTTTATGCTATTCTCCTTATATTGAGCATACGGGTAATGAGATTTTTTTTTACCGTTCAGCCTCTGGGCTGAAAGAAAAAATGAACGGCACAGATTTCTTCATTCGCATCGATCAATGTGCATGAAAAAATCTCTGCCAAAAAAAAAAAGGAGGGGAAAGGCGTCTGCCAGGACATAGGAGCTCCGCCCAACATCCAAACCCACTCAGCTCGTATGCCCTGGCAAACCCGAATTTTTTTTTTTTTTATAAAAAATGTTTGCCAAAGCATATGAACACCGCCCCTCAGCTCATAAGCCTCGGCAAACGTATCTTTTTTACTGCAGAGGAGAAATCTCGTCTTGCAATGCTTCTGTCAGAATGCACATCAGTGCTGCAGCTGGTTGATCGGTTGGTCCACCTAGAAGGTAAAAAAACAAAACAAAAAAAAAAACAGGCTGCAACGCAATAAATTTATCAACATTAACTTTATATAACATTTGAAACAGAACATTAACTTTTATAAACTTTATTGAACTTTTGGGACATTAACATTAACTTTTTTTTTACCTTTATAGGACAAACCTCTCCTTCCCCATGGGACAATGTGCAAAGCACAAATCGCCCAGAGATGTGGCGAAGTACATTATGCACTTTGTCCCAGGTGAAAGGAGAGGTTTGCAGCAGCTGTGAGTGAAAGGGCCCTAAGACCCCTGTGTGCCTGTCCTGTGTCACGCAATCCCTATACTAAGTGTACCTGTGTGTGGTACTTCCGGAAACACTCCTCTAAGCATAGGGCAGGGTGGTCAGGGCAGTCAGGACAGAAATAGCGGGTGTCACGCCTTATTCCACTCCTGCTACAGACACAACATCTTTTTCGGGGTGACGCTTGGGTTGAGGTACCAGCAATAACATTAGGGAAATGTCGCTTGTGTAGACGGCTCACTACACTGGTGGTTGGGGCCATGGAACCTCCTGGATACAGGAGGTTCTCGATAATCTCTTCCTGAAATTTGAGGAAGGATCCTGTTCTCCCAGCCTTACTGTAGAGAACAAAACTATTGTACATAGCCAATTGAATTAGGTATACAGACACCTTCTTATACCAGCGTCTGGTGCTTCGGGAAACTAAATAGGGAGCCAACATCTGGTCATTGAAGTCCACCCCTCCCATGTGAAGGTTATAGTCATGGACTGAGAGGGGCTTTTCAATGACACTGGTTGGCCGTTCAATTTGTATTGTCGTGTCTGCGTGAATGGAGGAGAGCATGTAAACGTCACGCTTGTCTCTCCATTTCACCGCGAGCAGTTCTTCGTTACACAAGGCAGCCCTCTCCCCCCTTGCAAGACAGGTGGTAACGAGCCGTTGGGGGAAGCCCCGGCGACTAGGTCGCGCGGTGCCACAGCAGCCAATCTGTTCTAGAAACAAATGCCTGAAGAGGGGCACACTTGTGTAGAAATTGTCCACATAAAGGTGGCACCCCTTGCCAAATAAGGGTGACACCAAGTCCCAGACTGTCTTCCCACTGCTCCCTAGGTAGTCAGGGCAACCGACCGGCTCCAGGATCTGATCTTTACCCTCAGACACAAAATTTGTGCGTATAGCCTGTGGCCCTTTCACAGAGCTTATACAATTTGACCCCATACCGGGCGCGCTTGCTTGGGATGTATTGTTTGAAGCCGAGGCGCCCGGTAAAATGTATCAGGGACTCGTCTACGCAGATGTTTTGCTCAGGGGTATACAAATCTGCAAATTTGGTGTTAAGGTGGTCTATGAGGGGCCGAATTTTGTGGAGCCGGTCAAAAGCTGGGTGGCCTCTGGGACGAGAGGTGCTATTATCACTAAAGTGCAGGAAACGCAGGATGGTCTCAAATCGTGTCCTGGACATGACAGCAGAGAACATGGGCATGTGATGAATTGGGTTCGTGGACCAATATGACCGCAATTCATGCTTTTTTGTCAGGCCCATGTTGAGGAGAAGGCCCAGAAAAGTTTTAAATTCGGAAACTTGACGGGTTTCCACCGGAAAGACTGGGCATAAAAGCTTCCCGGGTTGGCGGCTATAAATTGAGTGGCATACCGGTTTGTTTCTGCCACGACTAAGTCCAAGAGCTCCGCAGTCAAGAACAGCTAAAAAAAAAGCACTTTTTCCCTTTCACTAGTGATTGACAGGGGTGATCAAGGGGTTAATTGGGGTGATGGGGGGGTGATCTGGGGCTACATATGTAGTGTTTGGTGTACTCACTGTGATCTGTGCTCTCTGCTGGGACCAACCGACGAAAAGGACCAGCAGAGGAGCACAGAAGCCATTTAACACATTATATTTATAAATATAATGTGTTAAATGGCTTCTGATTCAATTTTTTTTAAAGTCACCAACCTGTCAGCGCTGATCATTGGCTGGCAGGCTGGTGACGAACTTCTCCTGCGACTTTTCCCGGCCCGGGCCGGCTATGCTCTAAATTTTGCGTCTCGCGAGATGACGCGCCGATGCGTCAAGGAGGAACAAACCGACCGCCCGCAGGACGCATCCCTGCGTTAGGCGGTCGGGAAGCGGTTAAAATGCAAGGGAAACAAGGCAGGAAGGATGAAGACAGAGGAACACATGACCTTGGGAGGGGCCCTGACTGGTGGGCAGCCGGACAGCCAATCAGAAGGCTCATCTACTACCATTTGTGCTAGGCATGAAGCACAGTCTCCATTGTGATCTCAGCCATTGATGTGAGAGGACGTGTCTGCCATCTCTCTGGCAGACAACAGTTACAGACACAAACCAGTCAGGGTCTTTAACAGATAGTGTAGGGAGATATACAGTGGTCCCTCAAGTTACAATATTAATTGGTTCCAGGACGACAATTGTATGTTAAAACCATTGTATGTTGAGTAATCGGTTCCAACTGTCTGCCCATCAGTGGAGGAAAGATCTGCATTTAAATGCAGTGATCACTTCCACTATATGGGGATCGCTCATCCTCATAAAGATTCATTGTTTCTGGGCAGCAGATTGCTGTTTACACAGGACGATCTGCCGGCCAGAAACGATGATTTCATCTCGTGATCTATTCTGCAGCACTTTTACACAAGCCAATTATTGTGACAGAGCTTTCACTCCTAATAATTGGCCTGACAATTGCCCCATGTAAACCTACCATAAGGGTTATGCTCACATATGGTAAATATGCTGCTGATTTTCCTGTGCAGATAATTTACAATATACTGTATTACAGTACCCTTAAAGTGGATGAGATGTTACAAAAAGCTCATCTACATGCTGCGTAAACAGATCTGTAATGACATAGACCCGTGGTATGAACGTAAACACATATCATGTCAATTTATGCTGCAGATTTCCATATGGATTTTATCCTTGGCAATACAGAAGGTGACATCTCTGTCAAATCCACAGCTAAATTTGAGTTCCATAGGTAACGTGCATATTTTGCTGCAGATTTGTAATGGATGTTTTTTTGCCCAGTGTGGACATACCCTAAAGGTCTACATAATCACTGCAGTGATCCGAATTAATTGAAATATACAGTATTGCAAAGCTATAAAGCAAAAATAATAGTCTTTTTTTTTTTTATGATTTGTACTTCTGCAGGTCAAACATGCATATAGCTTCAGGTTTTTTTTTGTTTTGTTTTTAGGTATCATGCACGCAAGCTTATACAACAATACTACACAAATCGAGACATTTATATTTCCAATTTCATACTGAGACACATGAAATCATTTCTGTCAGATTCCATAAGAATACAAGTGACTCCTAAGACACAGTGTTGGAATGGTCCACATAATGATCAAGTATTACATAGACTAGCCCCTATGCCAGATGTTATTCTGGAAAGCTTAACACTTAAATTGTAACCTACCATGACAATAAATTCTGTGTTGTTCTTCTTCCCTGTTACTCTTGTCCATGGAAGTCCAGAGCCTGATGCCAGTGTCCGGTGAATATATTTTGATGTAGGTAGCTAAGCAGCAGCAATTTTTTGTTTAATGTTCTACAAAAATGTGATATGACTACAGGTAACAGTATGAGCTCTGCCTAACCTTTATGGGTAGTGTGACTAATGGGATTTTACTAATCCTAAACTAGAACTGTGGTAGGAGGTTTGAAATGATAGATGAGATGAAGATAATTTCTGGAAGAGTCTGCCATGAAATCTTCAGCTGATTGAGGAGAACTTTTTGAAGTTTGTGTACAGAAGTATCCATTATACTCACGCTATTAGATGTAAAAGAGTTTTAGAGGCAACTGAAGTCTCTTCTTGCAGAACATATAAGCCAGTTCACAAAATGTTATGGAAAATTCATTTTAAGTAGAGTTAGTATGCTCAAGGCAAGTGGTAAGACAGAGCAGGGACATAAACCTCATATGCGAAACACATTCCAGTCTCATGATATTAATAACATATCCTCTAGATAGGTCATCAATATCAGATCAGCTGGTATCCGACTCCCGGCACCACTGCTGATCCACTTGAATGGGACAAGCAGTTGTAATTATACTGCTCCACCATTACAAACAGTTGATTGGTGGGGGTGCTGAGAGTCACACCCATGTTGAACTGATATGATCTATCTTGAGGATAGGTTATCAATATCATGAGACCAGGCAACCCTTTTAACACTATTCAGCTATAAAAACTATGCTTGCAACCAATAACCACATTGCAAAACCTCAGCAATATGCAGTAATCCACATCTTTTTTTGGGCCACATGACACCTTACCACTACTACATAGTCACACTCAGCCTAAAGGTGAGGGTCTGCTGGTTAATACTATAAATAAGGACCAGTATAATACAACTTTGCTTCATAAATGCTAAATTAAAGAAGTTTCTAAATAATCTTAGTTAGAGGTGGGACGTCGAATCCCTCGAATCTTGCTGGATTCGTGGACTCGAATCCCGACGTTCGATATCTGGATTCGTTGTCGACGAATCCCGTTATCGAATAATCGGCCGATTCGTTGCTATGCGGGCGGGAGCGGGCGGTTTACTTTAGCTCTAAATCAGCGCATCTTTATTACCTTACAATGAAGCTCCAGTAACAGGCAGAGCGGGTGGCGGAGTAACGTCAATTACTCACGTGACGCGCCTGCTCTGCTTGCTTCATTCATAAAGTGGGCGGAGCAGGCACGTCACGTGAGTGAGTGACGTTACACTGCCGCCCGCTCTGCCTGTTACTGGAGCTTCATTGTAAGGTGGATGGCACTGTTATAGGGGATCTGTGGATGGCGCTGTTATGGGGGGATCTGTGGATGACACATATAGCATAAGATGCTATATAGTGTCATCCATAGATCCCCCCATAGCATGGTGTCACGGGGTTCCGAAGGTGCACTCGGTCCCCCATTGCCCGCAGAACTGTTGCTTAGCTTTGGGAGTGAGGATCTGTGTTTGACCTCATTCCCAGGGCGGCTTTACTGCTGGGTGGTTCCCTGCTCCTAAGTCTGCCTTGAGCGCCGAACTGATCACTCGGTGCTCAACTGGTTGGTCTGTCGGTCATGTGACGCTGGCCACGTCACATGACCCTCACTCCCCACTATAAATACAGGCAGCCTGCTGGCCACAGGTTGCCTGTTAATTTAGGTTCCACCTGTGATTTGGTCTTTCCTGACGTACTTACCTCCTGCTGAATTCCTGCTGATCCTCTGCCTGCTCCTTGTGTACTTTGCTGCTATCCTGGTATTCTGACCCCGGCCTCCTCCTGACGTTCCTCTGCTGACTTATTTGGTACTTCACGTCTCTCCTGGTATTTATGACCCCGGCTTCTCCTGACAATTCTCTGCTTGCTCCATTTGTACTTTGTAGCTTTCCTGGTTTTGACTCTGTCCGTTCACGTCCTGTTGTTTGTCTGTCTGTCATCCCTGCACTTATTCCAAGTTAGGGATTGCCGTCCAGTTGTCCCCTGTCAGTAGGACTCGCGAGGCAAGTAGGCAGGGCCAGGGGTAAGGGTGGAGCGCAGTGGTCACTTCCCTCCCCCCTGTGTGTGTGTGTACGCGACCGTTACACATGGTCATCCACAGATCCCCTTCCCCATAACAGTGTCATCCACAGATCCCCCTCCCATAACAGTGCCATCCACAGATCCCCCTCCCATAACAGTGCCATCCACAGATCCTCTCCATAACAGCGCCATCCACAGATCCCCCTCCCATAACAGTGCCATCCACAGATCCCCCCCATAACAGTGCCATCCACAGATCCCCCCCATAACAGTGCCATCCACAGATCCCCCCATAACAGTGCCATCCACAGATCCCTCCCATAACAGTGTCATCCACAGATCCCTCCCATAACAGTGTCATCCACAGATCCCTCCCATAACAGTGTCATCCACAGATCCCTCCCATAACAGTGTCATCCACAGATCCCTCCCATAACAGTGTCATCCACAGATCCCTCCCATAACAGTGTCATCCACAGATCCCTCCCATAACAGTGTCATCCACAGATCCCCCATAATAGTGTGTCATCCACAGATCACTTTGTTTCTTACACCGTTTACACAATTCTTATGTACAGGATTCGTAGGATTCGAGATTCGAAAAATTTGATATATTCAAGAACCTTTTCGGATTGGATTTGTCCCACCTCTAATCTTAATAGTCTTAAAATGTCCTACCATTTTGCATCAGCAGAATCTGATATAAATCTGTCAAAGCACTGCTGCTGTTTCTGACATCTCTCTCTCTCTGCCTTTGCCCTTGCTTCTCTCAGTGTCATAAATAATGGCAGGGAAGGGAAGGTGGCAGATTAAAGTATTTAAGAGGAAAAAAAGCTGAAAGCTGATCCAGAGGGATGGTGGGATGTTAGACCGGGCCGATCAGACAATACTGGCTTATCCTGAGGATAGGCTATCAGTAAAATCCAATTTTTTCAAGATAAATGTAAAAATGTTCAAAAAGGAGGTGATGAAGGCAACCAAGATAGAATTGGAGGAGCAGCTTACCAAATAATGAATGTGTAACCCGCACCCCTACATGATTTTCGCCCAGCTTCATCAAGAGGCATTACGGGAAGGATCGAAACAGCACATTAGCAGAAACCAATGGCAAATGAGAATAACTAAATGGGACACATGTATAGATAACATGAAACTCCAAAATGGATCTTAGCTAGTGGCAGCAGTGTCTCCAACAGCAGTACCCAGAGTCATGCACACACCTGTAGCAGACCAGCTGAAGGTCAGGAGAAATACCATACCACTCATGCACACCCAGCGAATGAAGAGGGACCATCAACAGTTACAAAAATCATAGTATAAATAGAAAATGCCTAAAAAAAAACTATAATAACAGCCCTGAAACTGTTTTTAGAAACAAAAATAATTAACAAAAACAATTCAACGCATTGCAAGTCTCAGAATATGTACAATTAGTGGTAATTAACAGAAGGGGTAAATAAGATAAAGCATTGAATTAATATAACATATATATTAACCCCTTCCCGACTGCAATCCGTCTGTATACGTGCCATTTGCACATACCCCGTGCACTTAGCATGTGTATAGACGTCATGGCAGCTCTTTAATCCAACTGCTGCAAAACGCTTGGATTAAAGCTTCTGCCCCTGGACTGCTGCTGTCACGGACAGCATACAGTGCAGTAATGCCGGCAAGGGTCCAATCAATCAGAGTGGTCACTTGCCTGCAATCGATCCGATTGGTTAGTCTGTGCAGACTAACCAATCGGATCGCGGCAGTGTTAAAATGCCAGTTTCATGCTCTGATCTGCGCTTTGCAGATCAGAGCCTGAAATCAGGCACTGGCTGCTGTGTGCCCCCGATATGTGCCCCCCCACGATCTGTGCCCCCTGATGTCTTCCCTGGTGTCCGTCTGCCCCTTGATGTCTTCCCTGCTTGCTTTTTCCTCCATGCTCTGCCCCAATCTGTGCCGGCCCTGCCCCATCTGTGCCGGCCCTTCCCCCATTTCGACCCTGTGCCCCCCCCCCCCCGTGCATCCCCCTGCTCCGTGCCCCTGCTATTTGTGATAGCGGCAGCTCCATTCCTGAGCCGCCGCCATCAACAGCGAGTGTCAGCTGTATGCTGACACTCGGCTGTAACCCCTTCGATGCCGCTGTCAGCGGCATCCAAGGGGTTAACAGAGGAAGGGGGCTTCCTCTCTCAACCACCGGGCTGCCGTGGCGTCCAGTGTTGCCATCTATCAGTGTAAAACTGATAGTATTACACTTTGCAATGCAACAGCATTGCAAAGTATAGTACAGCCATCAGCCCCACTGGATCTTCAAGAGCGGAGTGGGACTTGATAAAAAAAAGTGTGAAAATAAAAAAGTTTAAAAAATAAATAAATAAAAATGTAAATTAAAAATAAAATAAATTGACTTTTACTATATCCGCTCATTTATAAAAGATTAAAATATGAAAAAATAAATAAATAAATAAACTACACATATTAGGTATCACCGCATCCGTAACGACCATCTCTATAAATCTATCACATGATCGACCCTGTCCGATAAACACCATAAAAAATAAAAAATAAAATTAAAAAAAAGGCATTTTTGTCACCCTACATCACAAAAAGTGCAACACTAAGCGATTAAAAAGGTGTACGTACTACAAAATGGTACCAATAAAACTGTCACCTCATCCCGCAAAAATATGAGCCCCTACATAAGAAAATCACTTAAAAAATAAAGAAACTATAGCTCTTAGAATGTGGAGACACTAAAACATCATTTTTTTGTTTCAAATATGGTATTGTATTAAAGTGAAATCAATTTTAAAAAGTATACATATTAGGTATCGCCGCGTCCGTAACAACCAGCTCTATAAAAATATCACATGACCTAACCCCTCAGCTGAACACCGTAAAAAAAAAAAAACTGTGCCAAAAAAGCTATTTTTGTCACCTTACTTCACAAAAATTGTAACACCAAGCGATCAAAAAGGTGTATGCGTCCCAAAATAGTACCAACCTAACCGTCACTTCCTCCCGCAAAAAATGATACCCTAACTAAGACAATTGGTCAAAAAATAAAAAAGCTATGGCTCTCAGACTATGGAGACACTAAAACATAATATTTTTGGCTTCAAAAATGCTATTATTGTGTAAAACTTAAATAAATAAGAAAAAGTGTAACAGGGCGCCGAAGGCGCAGTTGGTCTCCCATCAGCCGCAGACCTGCTGCTTAGCTTCGCGAGCGATGATCTGTGTTTGGCCTCGTTCCCAGGGCGGCCTTGCTAGCTGGGAGGCTCCTTGCTCCTAGGTCTGCCTTGAGCACCAAGCTGATCACTCGGTGCTCGACTTGTTTGTCTGTCGGTCATGTTATGCTGGCCACGTCACATGACCCTCACTCCCCACTATAAATACAGGCAGCCTGCTGGCTACAGGTGGCCTGTGATTTTTGTCCTATAGGCTGTGTACTTTGTTATTAAGCTACCTCTGGAATTGAACCTCGATCCGTCTCTTGACACCTCTTCTGCATGCTCCCTGTACCACGACGCTACCTCTCGGATTTTGACCTCGGCTTATTTATGGATTTGTCTTTGCCTCTACCCTTGTTTTGACGTGACCTCCTGGACTGACCTCGGCTAGTTGACCCGCCTCGCCTTCCGTTTTTGTTCTACCTCTTGTCCGCTTATTGTAACTTCTCAGTGGCTGTGCTCTTCCCTGCTGTCTCTTTCTCTCTGCTTGCACTTAGTAGGTTAGGGACTGTCGCCCAGTTGCGCTCCGTCACCTAGGGTGGGTGGTGCAAGTAGGCAGGGACAGGGGACCGGGTGGCCGCTCAGGGGGTGCACCTCCGCTCTATCTTGATTCCCCTGACTCTACCCGTGACAAAAACTATACATATTAAGTATTGCCACGTCCATAATGATCTGCTCTAGAAAAATATCACATGACCTAACCGCTCAGGTGAACGCTGTAAAAATAAATAAATAAAAACTGTTCCAAAATAACAAATTTATTGGTCACCTTGCCCCATAAAATGTAATAATGAATGATCAAAAAATGATATGTACCCAAAAATTTAACCAATAAAAACATCAACTCTTTCTGCAAAAAACGAGCCCCTGCACAAGACGATCGGCAGAAAAATTTAAGAAATAAGGCGTTCAGAAAATGGAGACACAAAAATATATTTTTTTATCAAAAAACAAACAAAGTAGACATATTTGATATCATTGCATCCGTAACAACCTGCGCTATAAAAATAAAACCATTTAGTGCTCCTTTTCTTCTGTGCCCTGCCGTGTGCCCGTACAGCAGTTTACAACCACATGTGGGATGTTTCTGTAAACCGCAGAATCAGGTTAATAAATATAGAATTTTGTTTGGCTGTTAGCCCTCAATGTGTTAAAGAAAAAAATTTATTAAAATGGAAAATCTGACAAAAAAGTGAAATTTAGAAATTTCATCTCCATATTCCTTTAATTCTTGTGGAACACCCACAGGGTTAACAAAGTTTGTAAAATCAGTTTGGAGTAACTTGAGGGGTGTAGTTTCTGAAATGGGGTCATTTATGGGGGTTTCCACTATGTAAGCCCCACAAACTGACTTCAGACCTGAACTGGTCCTTAAAAAGGGGGTTAAGAATGTCTTCTAAACTTCTAAGCCTTCTAACATTCTAAAAAAATAAAATGACATTTACAAAATGATGCCAACATAAAGTAGACATATGGGGAATATTAAGTAATAAATATTTTATGAGGTATCATTTTCTGTTTTAAAAGCAGAGAAATTGAAATTTAGAAAATTGCAAATTTTTTTAAATGTTTGGTAAATTTTGGATTTTTTCATAAATAAAGGTGAAATATATTGATTCAAATTTATGACTATTATGAAATACAATGTGTCACAATAATGGTTTGGATAGATAAAAGTGTTCCAAAGTTATTACCACATAAAGTGACACATGTCAGATTTGCAAAATTAGACATGGTCACAGGAGTATCAATGACCCTTGGTCATGAAAGGGTTAAAGGTAACTCTAAATAATAGGGCAAATTGTAACTGAATAACTATAATACAGACAAACATATAAAAAAGGTACTTAGTAAAATAAATAAAAAAGCAAACATGAACAGAATCAAGTAATTGTGAATCAATATGACATAATAAAATGTACATAGACTATCAATTATAAGACATGCAACATAAATGCTGTGCCTTTTTCTATTCTACTTCCCCTATTTTAGCAACAACTGTGCTTGATATTTCAAGTTTGTCTCATTCAAGTGAAAGTTGCAATACCCAGCACAGCCGCTACTATAATTATGAGTGGTGCAGTAGAGACCATGAGACCAATGTAAATAATGGGGAGGCCACAGTGCTCAGTTGAGCACAACAGCCCCTTCAAAAGGATGTTTAGCACACAAAACAAACATAAGTAGTCAATTTTAACTTGCCCGAGTTCTTGCAGGTAAATTGCACCTTTCATTGGTCACTTCCATTGTTAAATAGCTGCATATATCACTTCCAGAGTTGAAAAGGACATCTGTACCTATTCCTGAAAGGGTCTGTAGAAGACTTTAAGGTGCTTGCCAAAACAAAAGTCATAGCAGTGGACCATTCGGGATGCTCCTATTTTACTTTACCCCTGTACAGCATGTGTATAAGTCAGGGGACGCTTCTTCTGACAGATGCAGACTTTACGACGCATGGGAGCATGCTCCTACAAAGATTCCTTTGGACTCTGCTGCTGTTACTAGAAGCACACAGTTTGTGCTGCTCACTTTCCATGTGCAACTTCTGCCTTAGAGCATCCCTGTCCCCTAAAAGGAGTTGTCACACCTTAGACATTGGTGGCTGGGACCAACACTTATCTTCAGAATGGGACTCAGTTATCTCTGGCAGTCACATAGAAGTAAATGGAGTGGTGGCCGCACAGTGCACTCTATTCCTTCCTTTGTGACTTCTGAAAATAGCTGGGTATTTTCGGAACTCTCATAGAAATTAATGGAGAACATGCCACACATGTGCAATGTGCTCTCCTTCACTTTCAGGGGCCCTTTCTATAGCTAGGTGTAGGTGTCAGAGGTGGGATCCACTCCTATCCGACTTTGATTGTAGTCATATGCAAGTCTGAGATGACACAGCTCCTTTAATATCCCCTCTCCTCCCTTCCGTTTGATCAATTAGAGCATGGCTGCTCCACCTCCTCCTAACTCCTGCACACTTGGCCAGTCAGGCTGGGTTCACACCTGAGCGTTTTACAGTGCGTTCCTATGCGCTGTAAAACGCTCAACAGGCAAGAACCAATGTTTCCCTATGGGAATGGTTCTCACCTGAGCGTTTCACAGCGCGTACGATCGCGCTGTAAAACGCCCGACGCCCCAAGAAGTACAGGAGCTTCTTTGAGGCGTCTGGTCGCGCGTTCCCGTACATAGACTTCCGGGAACGCGCGACAATGGGCGTTCGCTTGTTTCGGAGCCGCGTCTGTAAAAGTGCATAAAGTCGCGCATACAGAGCGCTCCATCCCGTACACTCAGGTCTGAACGCAGCGTTAGGCTTTCTTTCCTGAACAATTAGGCCCACCACAAGCTCAAAGTCAGTACAGCTTACATACAAATCACATAAAATGCAATTATTGCACCTAAAATAATCAAAATAGATTAAATAAATATGGGCTAATTCAAATAAAATAAATTTTCAATAAAAATGCAGGTCAAAAGTTTTTTTTATATTTTTATTATTGCCAGCCACATAAGATATGTTCACACATAATTTTTCTGTCGTACATTTACAGTGTTCTCTGCAAGCCCATTACTACCAGCCAGATTCTCTAATTTTCATTCTATTAGTGCTGGTTACAGTTTCCCCATTTATTGGCAGATATTACCCTCATAGTACCACACCATCCTATAATTTCCACTTTGCTCTTGACAGGAAAAGAAAGATTAAGTTAAGTCCTGTTCTCTTCTACACCCTCTGAAGTAAAACAAAGAAAAACAAATTTGTGACTGACTGCCATCAGCAACACAGTGACTAAATAAAATAGCTGACTGTGCTGCCTGCCTGCAGTCTGAAGTGCCTCCCTTGCACTCACCTTTGCTACCACCCGGGCCTGATTTGGTTGGAGGAATAGAGCTCAGCAGAGATGAACCATGGAGGCAAAGTCCATATCAAAAGAAAGAGGCAGACCATCTAGTGATAGACAAAAACAAGCTGCCTTCCTGGCTATCGCTGCCTCTTTTCTTCACAGACCTACAGCCTGTATATTAGTCAGGATCAGACTTGCAGGCTTTAAAGGAGTTGTGCAGATTTTACTAAGTGATGGCCTATCCTCAGATTGGGCCATCACTAGCTGATCAGTGAGAGCCCAAGATTTTACACCTCTGCCAATCAGCTGTTCTGGTGTAGCTCCAGTGCTGGAAGTTGGCCCCCAGAACAACACAGCTTTATTAACTGTGCAGTGGACAGAGCTCAACACTGCAGCTCTGCTTGCATTAACTTCAAGGGGTGCTTCACTGTAGCAACAAGCTCCCTTCACTAAACAGGTGATGGTGCTGTGCAGTTCCTACACTAAATTCCAGGACTGGAGTTACAACTGAACAGCTGATCGGTGGCAGTGTGTGGTGTCCGACCCCCGACAATCAGATCAGTGATCAGTGATGGACTATCCTTAAAATAAAAAAATTGTGCAACCCCTTCAAGTTAGACTCTGAAAGAAAGAGATAGCCATGCAAATGACATAATGTCATATAATACTCATGCTAGTCATACCAGTGAGCTCTCTACAGTGCCTCTTTCTACAACTATATCTGTATTAATGGACCACTGGGTGGCATCCATAGATGTCAGCTGGCATGTTCCTTATGTTCACCTGCTCCTCATTTCCTCAGTGTGCCTGACATCTAATGATGCTGCCACTAAAGAGTACTACTCCATAAATTGTGACTTAACCCCTTGCCAACTGCATAATCCCTTAGACTCTCTGGTTTATCCGTAAACACACATCTCCCGGCCGTTGGCATTGTTACCATTGCCTATGTTTTTATTTCCTTTACTAAAATTACAGTTAAAACAAGCAAGACATTTTCTGTAATATCATATATTAAGATTTAACTGTAGCACAGCAAAACTTACTAAAGTACGTTAGCAATTTAAGACTCCCCTCCCCAAAATAAAGGAATGGACATTTTCATTAAAAAATATCAGATATGAAGACAGCTTATAACTTTTTCTGCATCTTTGGTCTGAGAGAATCATCAATCAATCATGTCACCTCTGTTGACAGGGTAGAAGATGAATAATCTAGTGCAACCTGAAAGCAATCTCCTCATGTAATTTCCGTTGATGACAAAGCACATACCTACTGTATACAAGAATAATCATTTATTTAACTATAGATCTCTTATATTTGGCAAATCCAACAGTTTTAAAATAAATTGAAAGAAAGAAAAACCTCAATCGGTGCTGACCTGAGATGGGAAGAATAAAGGAGCTAATGCTTTCATGCTTGAGACAAGTTATAATGTTTGCAGAGACCATTGGTCTTAAGACATACCTTGTCAGAGTCAAGGAGTGGTAGCTACAGCACAGACACAGGGAGTCAACAGAATGGTTCCAGTATCAATATGTGTGAGAGTGACTAATACCACACCTCGCAGCCTCGCCTGACGTCAACTACGTCGAGCTCACGTGGCACGGTTTCGTCACTGGTTACCAAAATGTGACATTACGCCTTCCCTGGGAGTACATAAGGTCAGCTTGGCACCGTTTACACAGACACCTCCTGTCCACGCAGGCACAGGGAGGCACCAGAAGTGAGAGAGGGTGGTCCACGCTACCTCCGGCGTGACTCCACACTCTCTCACAAACCTGATGAGCTGAGAGGGCCTTTTCACTGCTCCAGTGAAACAGCGCCCTGTCAGCCCAGTAGACTGCCACCAGTTCCTTTTGTGATATAAGCCTGGTCCACTAGCAGGATTATATCAGGTCGGGAACAACCCTAGGTATTTCGTCGGACGTGGGAATTCGTGATCGAGATACAAGAACAGCGCAAGATTAAATTATATATTTAATTGCCTTAAGGGCACACTAACACATAACACTATATACACACAGAAGATATGCAATGGTCGGATGTGCAAATACAGATGACGAGGTACAAACAAGGTTAAACAGAGCAAGAGTAAGTTACCAGGTGGAGTAGTCCTTTGGGTTATGATGATGAATTCTTGGTTGTTATAATCCTTAGCTGTAATCACATGGGGGCAGTGATGTCAGCAGTTTCCAGGTTTCCTCAAACACATTACACAATGTGGCCCCCTTCAGAGAAAGACGCTGGCCTCTGGCCTGCATGGGCCTTTTCACCTGTAGTCGGCCACTCCCCTCCCTCCCCCTCAGAGGGCCTCATTTCCCCTTTGTCCAATGAGGCAACTCAGACTCCAAAAACCCATTATGGATCATAGCTACTCACTAGGAGATCACAGGTAGATGGTTCTGGCAGCACCGTATACGGCTGGGTTCCGGCTACAAGTGGAGGCCAAACATGGTCCTATTATTAGATTCCTACTGGGAGATCTCTGTATCTCCCCTTCCTGGCACCCGACCCCCAAGCGGCGACCAGGGGTATATCCGTCTTGGTCCCAGGGTCGCAAATATGTAACTGGTTTATGCCTGTGATGGACTGGCAATTCATAATTCCTTATGAACCCCCGTTTCTATGATGGATTCTTTTGTTCTGATGACCAACTCAGCCCCTCCACCGGCATTCATCCTGCCGGAGAGGTTGAGTTGCCAGGGTGGCTGGGCAGGGTGTGATCTCTAAACATGTGGTCTGTTTTGAAGCCAGGCCCCCTGTAGAGTCTGCTTCCTCTGCTAGCTGACAGCAAGGGGTTGGAATTAGCAGTGACAACATGATGAATTCAGCTTCATTTTTAAGGAATAAAGATATACTGAATTGAGAAGATGAGCTCCTGGGGGGAGCTGGAGCAGAGGACAGGAGTGATAATAGACCTGATGGTGGTACTCCCTCAGGCCGTCGTTCCTTGGGGTCGGTGCAGTGAAGGATGGGCACCCTGTATTCCCTCGGGATACTCCCTTTAGTGATGGACTTTCTGCCTGATGGTAGCTTGGGGTGCCCTTGATGTTAACATCCATGTGGGTACTAGGTACGTGATTAAAGTGCAATGGGGAAGCACGGTGGTTCATTGGTTAGCACTGGTGCCTAGCACCATCTCGAGGTGCATAGGTTATCTTAACATATTATCCCTTTGCAGCAGCTTGAAAACAAGGTTACCTTGCTGACTTGGATGCTGTGGCGGTGCAAATCCTCCTTCAAAAGGTTCTGTCTTTCATCTCCTGGAGCTCTTGGTGAGCTTGAAGCTGGAATCTGGGGAAGAGGAGCACATCATGCCTGCCCCCTACCTTCATCCTTCTCACAAATACCCTGACTGGAATCTTATCAAACCAGGGGGAGGGTCAGCCCCCACTCTAAACTCCAGTGAGTGCTGGGCCAGGATTGTTAGTTCTGGCCACGCCTAGGTCATGCTGTAACAAGTACAAGGTGCATGATATTAACAAATAAACAATTGGTATCTTTAGAAACAGTCTGGGGTCAACACTGCAGCCTCTTTATGGGATTCCCAGTGCAACACTAGACATGCAACACTGCTGGAAATGCAAACACATGTATGTAACATGACAGTCTCACAAGGAATTGTCACATCTAGTGTTGAGCAAATTGAAGTTCATGAAGTGGACTTCAATCCAAATTTCAGGAAAAATTTCCTTTGAGCTTCATGGTAGCAAATCCATTTTCTCTGGCGGTAAAAAAAATTAAAATAAAATCATACTTACCTCATACATTTGAGGGTGAAGAAGCCGCCTTGGCCATCTTGCTTGAAGATCCATTACAAAATCTCGCCTCGTGAGATTTTGCGCTGGATCTTCAAGCAAGATGGCCGCAGTGGCCTCTTCACGCTCAAATAGATGAGGTAAGTATAATTATATTTTTTTATTTTCTTTTTGTAAGCAGACCCTAAAATGCTTTAATATTGATCTCAGATACCGCGATCAGCTATGAATGCGGCATCTGAGGGGTTCAATGATAAGGGGTGGCGGAATCGCCGTTCCCTGTCATTGCACCCACTACTTACAAAAAAATGCGAGTTGTGACTCATGACAAAGTAATTCGTCACAAAGCAATTTTTTTGGTAAAATTCGGTGAAGCAGCCGAATCAAGTTTTTAAGAATTTTGCTCATGTCTAGTCCCATCATTTAGATTTGACAGCTTCTATAGAAGTAACTGAGGGGCTTAAAGGGGTTGTCTCACTTCAGGAAATAGCATTTATCATGTAGAGAAACTTAATTCAGGACACTTCCTAATGTATTGTTGTTATTCATATTGCCTCCTCTGCTGGCTTGAATCATTTTTCCATCACATTATACACTGCTTGTTTCAATGGTTATGACCACCTCGGAATCCAGCAGCGGTGGTTGTGTTGCACACTAAAGGAAAAAGCTCTGGCCTCTCTGGTCACTGGGGCAGTGAGAGTGCGCATAGACAACCACTTTGTCCTATAGTGTGCAAGCACAGCCACCGCTGTTGGATTACAGGGTGGTAACCCCAGTAAACAAGCAATGTATAATCTGATGGAAAATGAATAAAGCCAGCAAAGGAAGCAATATGGACAATCACAATACATTAGCAACTGCTTTGTATTAACTTTCTCTACATGATTAAAACAATTTGCTGAAGAGAGACAACCCCTTTAAGTAAAGTTGTAATTCATAGGAATACATACAACTGTATGTACATACCATAGTCTTCATGTAGCCCCAGGAATAACCCCTATCAAAAATGGCACAGGAGATTTACTAATGCTAGATAAGTGATAAACCTCTCATGGTCTTTGTTACACACACAGCTATAAAATAATATAAAAAAAACACAGGTAAAATCGAGGGATTCATGTTACAATTCACTCAAAATACCAACAAATATTGTATATAAGTAAATAAAATATCAATTTAAAACTCAAATAGCTTTAATATGCTTATGTTTCTGTCATCCCACACATAATATTGCCCAATTTTGTTTTCTCTGCTTTGATTTGCTACCTCCTACCACCATAATATACGTGGATGGAACCTATTTGGTGCTAAATACGTGTGGGTGAAATAAAAAAGAAATTGCTGAGGGATATTGTGGGAAGACATTACCACTGTACTTGCAGCAAATTTCAGGCATAACAGAATGCTACACTACTAACACTACAATGCAGAAGCCTATTTAACATCATTTTATTTTGTCTTTCTTATTTATAAGGGATCCCTAAGTGTCTGAGCATAAAACCATATTCTTAACACAGATAAAACTTGTAAGAATTAGTTGCTAAGATTTGAATCATTATTGAAAAGAATAAAAGAAAGACTGCATATTACAGTAAAGGATTTGGAATCTGAATTGAAGAATTTGTAGCGAATCAATTCTAAATGAATCATATTTGCTATAAATTTCTCTAAAAGCAGTTTCCAGCAAATTTTTTGAAATTCGTTCCACATGAATCAATCAAAATTGTATTCCCTATTTTACATATCAGAATACAGTGGCAGTATTGTGAACCAAAGCCAGTAGAAAAAGGATGCATATATACATTTTAAAGGGCATCTGTCAGCAGATTTGTGCCTATGAAACTGGCTGATCTGTTACATGTGCACTTGGCAGCTGAAGGCATAATGAGAAAATTAAAGGGGAAGGACCATTTAAAAACCTTGCTTTACACTCTTTCACTGCAATGGAATGTGACCATGCATGCACAGTCAATTCTTCATTGGGATTGGGGAACCACAGCAAAAGAATTTAGACTTGCACATCGAAAGTCACAACACAGCGATACCAAGCACAGCCACTATCCAATGTCATTGTGCTAAGTCTGTTGCGAGGAGCCCGTGGCACTTACCAGAGCATCGCAGTCTCTTCAAACAGCTGATGGGCAAGGGTGTCGACTGTCAGACCACCACAGATCACATATTGATAAGTCATCAGTATTAAAAACTTGGAAAACCCTTTAATGTGACATTTTGTCAACTAATATTATTATGGTTTTATTTGTAAACCATTCATCCTTCACTAGTATACATTTTTGCATTGTATAAAATACAAAGTGCAATCATGTGAACTTTGAGAAAAGGATCCCTAATACAAAGCACAAGCAACAATATGCTCTAAAGCTAGACCTGGACTGTAACCACTAAGACTGCTGCCTGTTGTGAGAACTCTGTACTTAACAAGCTTATTGTTTGTTCTCTGCCCAGGAAACAATGCTTCTAAAGGACAATGCTTTCGCAATATGGCATCCATTTGAACATGCCAATATCAAGACAGAAGATGTTTTTTTTGAACGAGGACATTCTACGTTAAGGTAAGTTTATTATCCACAATAATAACCACAGACACAGGGGGAAGGGTTATTAAAATGAATCAATTAGATAATCTTAATTGGTCTACGCTCCCATGCAGAAGCGTACATAGAATTAATTGGGCCCCATAGCAGGAATATAAATTGGGCCCCCATGGTCCTTCCCAGGCCCCTCTGACTACCCATACTTGTCCCACCAACCTTCTACCCAAGCCCCTCCCATTCCTTAGCCATGAACTGTAGGTACATTGGTGCTACATTACACATTATTACAGTTTTTTATAAACTGGGGGGTGCTTACGAAACAACATGTACACTAAGGGGTGACATTTGTAGGTATAATTTACTACTGTATATAGCACTACTGTCCAAGCCTGCGTTCACATTACTGTCAGTTTTCTATTCTTCTGATCCGTCAGAAGAAACAAAACATAAACAAAAAAACTGATCCTGTATTTTAAGCATCCATTATGCTTAGAGATGAGCGAATTTCTTGAAAATTTGATTCGGTCGGTTCGCTGAACTTTCCGAAAAGATTTGATCCGAATTTATTTGTGATGAATTGCGTTAAAAACAGCTATTTCCTGGCTGCAGAAAGCCTGTATAGTGGTGTAGAACACTGTGCCTTGCAGTAACACATATAGGGAGTCTGCTGTGGCAGTGAAACAATACTGTGAATCAGTATGACACACACATGACAGGCGTCGCTCTTAGAATAACTGCACATTTCACTTATTTGGGCAGTTACTGTGCCAAAACTGACCAAATAACTCAAGTGTGAACTCAGCCTTACAGGTCAATGTTAGTGTCAAGTAGAAGTGAACTCCTTTTACACCGTCGTCAGCTGATTCCACATAGATGTCTACAGAACTTGTTCTATTAAACACTTATAAAAGTAGAAACCCTCGACAGACTGGGGAGGATGTCAGCAGTAATGTTGACATCACTGAATATTTTGCCCATCCTCTGATCTGTCAGAACAATACCCCCAAAAAACGGATCCTGTCTGTTGTGCATCCGCCTTCACTCGGTCAGCATTTTGTCAGTAATCCATCAGTATTGGTAAAGCAAAAAAAAAAAACAGGAGTGAATCTAAAACAGAGATGACACGTGAATTGAATATTTGCATGTCTTCTGTGTTTTGTACCCACTCCTGCTTTTGGCTACCAAATCATAAGCCAATTATGATGGGACCATACAGGCCTGACAGCTGCTACATAGACAGGATCCGTTGTGCATCTAATTTTTCCTCCCTTCTGACAGATCAGAAGAAGGATCAAATAAATAGGGAAGTCAACCAGATCAAAAAGGCAAAATAGTGTCCCAGTCATGAAGTGGGGAGGGTGGGAACAGCATGAGAAGTCCACAGAGTGGTCCACTGACATAGTGGTGAGGTGGCGGCAGCATGAGGAGACCACAGAGTGGCCCAGTGACATAGTGGTTATGGGACAGCAGCATGAGGATACCAAAGAGTGATGAAGTGGCAGCAGCATGAGGAGACCACAGAGTGGCTCAGAGACATTGTGTTGAGGTGGCAGTAGCATGAGGAGACTAAAGAGTGGTGAAATGGCAGCAACATAAGGAGACCACAGAGTGGTGATGTGGCAGCAACATAAGGAGACCACAGAGTGGTGATGTGGCAGCAACATAAGGAGACCACAGAGTGGGGAGGTGGCAGCAGCATGAGGAGAACACAGAGTGGTCCAGTGACAAAGTGGGTAGGTAGGGGGCAATATCAGTAACAGCTGAAGATGATGGCTGACAGTAGAAGCACCTGGCAGCAGGTGTGGCATCAGGCAGGTGGCAGCATTAGAATAGTAGCTGAAGTAGGTAGCCAGAAGAAACAGGTCTCTTTTGTCAAAGTGTTGGTGTGGCACCATGGATGATCTAGTCTGATGCATCAGGCATTGATGTTTTAAAATCCTGTCTGACCACGCCTGATTCATTTTCACAAAGGTCAGTTTCTCTATATTTTGGGTGGACAGGCAAGTTCTCCTTGGGATAACTATGGCCCCCACTGCACTAAACACCCGGTCTGATGCCACACTGCTGGCCAGGCAGGAAAGCTTGTCCAGGGCAAACTCGGCCAGTTGCCACAAATCGAGTTTGGCTGCCCAGTAGTCCAGGAGATCTGGATGTGGGGTGGCAGGGTGCACTCCAAGTATTCCACAACCTGCTGGTTCAGGTTCTGCTCTTTGTCTAGCTGCTGCTGGTAAGTAGTTTCTTCAGTAGGCCGGTGAATTAAACTGCTCATCAGCGACTGTAGACTTAAGTTGCTGCTGATAGAGCTGGTACTGCTCCTGCCCCCCCCCCCCCCCCCAAGCAGGCATGGCAGTGGAACGTGAGCGCAGAGAGCCCCCCCCCCGGTCAGACCTGCATGAGGATGGGCAATGGCGCACATAGGCAGCGGCCAACTGACTACATGGATGTCTCGATAGTAGTTAAGTTTGTCCTCCGTCTCAGTGGGTATGAAAATGGCCCCCATTTTTGACTAGTAAAAGGGTCTAACATGGTGGAGAGCCAGTAGTCATCCCTCTAGCGAATGGTGACAATTCGGCTGTCACTACACAAGCAAGTGAGAATGCATTGGGCCATTTAGGGCTCATGTGGCCGTGAGATTTAGTTGCCACGTCTCTTGTCCCCTGGCCAGCCAGATTTAGCAGCATCTGTTCCAGGACAGAATCAGTGGAATGATGTTGTTCATCCCGTAGTCCTGGCGACTGATAAATAAAGTGGCCTCCTCAAAGGGCCCTAGCAAACGGCAGGTGTCAAGCATGAGCTGCCACTAGCTAATATCGAAGTTACACAGGGGAGTACCTCTGTCCGCCTGTATTATTAAGAAATTGTTTATGGACTTTCTCTGTTTAGTCGGTCCAACATATGGTGGGTGGAATTCCAACGGGTGGAAACGTCGCATATCAGCCTATGTTGGGGGATGCTGTTCTACCGCCGCAGCTCAAGGGGGGGGTGTGCTTTGCGGTGTACGAATGGCTGAAGTGCATGCAAAGTTTCCTGGCCATTTTCAGGATGTCTTGCAGATGGGCAGAAGACTTCAGGAACCGCTTTCCAACCAGATTGAACAAGTGCGCCATGCAGGGCGCATGGCTCAGCCCTCCTTGACGCATCGCCTACACCATGTTCTTCCCGTTGTCGGTCACCATGCTTCCGATTTTGAGAAAGCCAGGATTCGATTTCTTGATAAAGGATGCGGAGGAGTTCCTTCCCTGTTTGACTCCGTTCACCCAGGCAAACTAGGTGCTGAACAGCGTGACACAGCCGTGCCCTGCACATGTGGTATGCTGGTGGGGCACTGTGAATTGTCCCTGCAAGAGGCAGAGGCGGACATTGTGGCAGGACCAACGGCGTGAGAACGTTGAGGGGGAAGCGGCATCACCTGGCCAAGTTGCTAGTGTGGGTGGGCAGGAACCACATTTACCCAGTGGCCATAAAGGACATACACGTATATTGTCCTTGACCGTAGTTACAGCTCCACACGTCTGAGCTGCCAAGCACTTTGGCAGACACCGACAGGCTAAAGGACTGGCCCACCTTCTGTTCTACAAAAGTGTGCAGGGCTGGTACTGCCTTTTTGGCAAAGAAATGACGGCTTGGGACTCTCCTGGGAATGTGGCAGCAGTGCAACAAGATTTACATGATAATATATTAGACCACCCTTTAATACTGAGGCACAGTAATTCTATGTATAAACTAACAGGTTAAATGGGAATGTGCCAGCAGTTCAACAAGATGCACACGGTGATTACACTTAACCTGCACTGTCCCTGCTGTCACCTTTATGCCCTCCTGACAGTCTCAAAAAACTCTCCATACGATCTCCCTGCACTGTCCCTGCACTCTCCCCATTCAATATTCTGATATTAATAGCTTTTTGCAACACATCTCATAAGTGCTTGTCACTTCTCTCCCTAAGCTCAGCACACAGTGAAATTACAGAGACTGTCGGGATGAGGCTCTTATATGGCTGTAACATCACAGAGGATGGCTATCTGCGGATTGGCTGGCTGCACGGCATTATGGGTCACATCACGTTCCCGGGCTTCTTACTTTCACTTTGTAACACGTGCAGTAGACATTTTAGAAAAAACTGATTAGTTACCACGAAGCACAAAGAAATTCGGATTAGTGGCAAATTTTTCCTAAACTTCTGATTGAATTACACTTCGGATGCTTTGATTCCTTTAACACTAGCTATAACTGTAATGTTGAACCAGCAAACCACATATAGATCGAGATGGTAATTGATGATGATTTCCTATGACACTTAGGATTCTAAGGCTTTTTTCAAGGCAATGTTTATCTGTAAGTACAAATTTCTAGCTGATAAAGATTAATAAAGTAAGCAGCAGCATGCATGTCTGTAGATTCTATTCATCTTTCTAAATTAACTCTATTTATTAGATTTAGTTAGCTCTTGAGAAAAATCTTGATTAGCACTTATCGGTGCATAGCTCCAGTGAAGGGAGCTAGATGAATATGTGCATGAGCTGCTATGCTAAGTTATCTGTGAGTTTGGCAGCTAATTACACCCTGCAGTGGCTGTCCAATGTAGGAAGAAGAAACTGAGATAGTCTGGCATAGTAGATGGCAATTATGTACATCCTAGTTAATTAATGTGTGGTTCTTCTGCCACTTTGTCATATACTAAGATCACCTAAGACATGTGGAGGACAGCATTTTGTTTTTAACAATGTGGCTCTAAATATCAGATGATATTTAGTGGACGAATTCACCATCCATGTCGACGGGGAAAAAGCACTAGGGAGGAGGAAGAAGGGTTATCATATGACACTGAGAGAAAATAGGGAGGAGAGCTTGCCCTGATTTGATCCCAGGCTGACAGACAGCCTGGATGAGCCAATTAGTGCTGCAGAAGACAGGGAGGTGCCAGAGCAGAATGAGCAGAACGCCATTCTGTGCTGGACTGAGAATGAGGGTGGTTGTGTGTGACAGTGTCTGCCAGGAAAAAGATCTTAGGGAGTCAGGGACAGTGAAAAGTCAATCCGGGACAGTAAGAAATCAATCAAACTTAGTGCCAGGGAGAGTGAAGGGAAAGTCTAGGATTCCAAAGAATAATTGTGGGTGTTGTGTACAACAGAGAGAAGTAGGCCTGCTGGGACACACAAAAAGAGGAGACAAGACCTGTGGCTGGCTGTGCGTGTTGTCAGAAGTGCGGGTGGTCCTCAAAATCAGCTACCTGCAAGCAAATACTTTCATTTTATTTCCTCATTTTCACAGAAATCCTTTTTTTTTATTTGTGGGGTTCAATATAACTAAGCGGTATGATTATTGTCACACTACCCACGGTGTGGCAGCAATCTACCTGTGTATGTTAAGTTGAAATTGAGCGACAAGCCTCAGTCATTTGTTTACATATTTCCAGAATCGTTCAATTTAATTAAACATGTGATTAAATATGTGATTACTGCAGCAATACCAATGATGTGGCCGCAATCTGCCTGTGTTAAGTTGAAATTGAGTATCAAGCCTCAATCTTCCGTTTACGCATATTTAGTTTCTACACTGCTGGAATTTACTTTTTTTTGGGGGAATAGTTTAGTGTAATTAACCAGCATATATATATGATTACTACAAGACACAAGGTATAGCAGCAATCTACCTCTGTGTATTAACAAGAGATTGGGCATCAAGCCTCAATCATCTGTTTACATATATTTACATATACCTGTGTTGATGGTGGTGGTAATAGTGGTAACTCTAGCCACAGCATTGGTGGTGGGGCAGCGACAGTGGCAGTCACGGAAAACGCAGAGCAGGGGAGGGTGCCCAGGAGCCCACCATGATATCTCACAGTCTGATAAAAGTGGCAGGGAGGATAAGGACTCTGATGACGATTGTGTGCTGGACAGGACCTGGGAGCTGGATTGCAGTGCAGAGGAGGCAACATCAGTAGAGAAGGACAGTGGTGGCAGCAATAAAGAACAGCTGATGATGATGTGGTGGGTTAGGCCAAAAATCTGCAAGAGCTAAGCCCACCATGGCTACCTGCACCAGACAGTCTCAGCAGCAGGGAGCATGTGTTGCTTTGAGGTCAGGCACTGGCAGCTCATCCGAGATGTCTATCATGTGCTGAAGCCCTTCTAAGAATCCACAAAGTTTGACAGCAGGCACAACTGCAGCATGAAAGATGTCATCCCTCTCATAATTATCTTAGAACAGACGCTGAGGCTCATGCAGCAGGGGACCATGGCAGAAGAAGAGCAGCTGATGCATCTTGCTGTCCGCCGTATAGCTGTTAGGGTACACAAAGGGAAATAAGTGGCTCTTTCGGCACACTGGCCAGAATGGCCACCTGTATGCTCACTTGCTTACGCATTGACAGGCTTATCATTGACATCAAGTAGTCTGATGATTACTGGATAGCCATGCCTTTAGATCCTCGCTACCAAGGCAAAATGGGGGAATGTTTTCCTCTGGCAGACAGGGAGGATTAAATATGTTACTATCAGGAAACACTGTGTATGCAGCTTGCTGCAGTTTATAGCAAGGTGAGAAGACGCCTGCCGCATGTCTGAAAGGGAGGTCCCCGTCAGAGTCACCACCCTTCCTCTGCGTCGAGCAACAGATTTCGCAGTAGCAGAAGCAACTGCAGCAGCCATTTCAGTCTCCTAAACATGGTGGAGCAGTTTTTCCAGGCCAGTCAGCATGCCGACAGCACCCGCCTTAACGCCCAGGTTCAGGCCTACTTATATTATGGCCAGGCTCTGTCGCGAATCCAGTTCCCTGACCCCATGGATTTCTGGGCATCTTTTTTCTTGCCCTGCCTCCAGTGTCATCTGGGAGATGGTTTTCAGCGCCGCTGGGGAAGTGGTGACACCCAAATGAAAGAAGTAGTTGTCCGCCAGTATGCAAAACATCACTTTTGTCAAAATGAACCAAGCCTGAATTCAGGAGGCTTTTCACGGCTGATTCTTATGTGTAGACCTCACCCACCTCGCCTTGCTGGCAGTGCCCCATCTTGCCTCTGTTGCTGTATGCCTGCATGTTTCATGTTCTGTATGGCTGCTGCTGCCTACATTATGCTACTAATGCCTTCCATTTGATAATTTACGTGTATTCAGTTTCCACACAGTTGATACTTTAAAATTCTGTATGCCCTAGCTTACAGATAAAAATAAAAAATTTGGGAGTGGGTTAAGTTTCTTTAAGGGTACATTCAAACGTCCGCAAAACGGGTCCGCATCCGTTCCGCAATTTTGCGGACCGATTCATTTTCAATGGGGCCGGAATGTGCTGTCCGCATTTGCGGATCCGCACTTCCGGATCTGCACTTCTGTTCCGCAAAAAAATAGAACATGTCCTATTCTTGTCTGCAAGTGTGGACAAAAAAGGCATTTTCTATGAGAGTGCCGGCGATGTGCGGTCTGCAAAATGCGCAACACACATTGCCGATGCCCGTGTTTTGCGGATCCGCATTTGGATCCGCAAAACACATACGGACGTTTGAATGGACCCTAAAGCGAAGCATAAATGTACATGATTACTGTATCAATACCAATATTTTTATATAGTCCAGGCAATGTGCGTGGCTGCATCATTCCACTAATGCCTGCGGCTCAGTTTCCATGTATTTACTTTCAACACGGTTGAAATTTAACTCCAGCATAAATGTACATGATTATTGCCTAAATACTAACATTTTCTCACAGTCCAGGCAATGCTGGGCTTGCATCATGCCACTGCCACTAGGGTCCGTTTCCGTGTACTCACTTTCCACACTTTTTTTGGTTTGCGGTTAAATGTACGTGATTACAACCTCAATACCGAAATTTTCACACAGTCCAGGCAATTCTGGGTTCTGCATCGTGCCACTGCCACTAATGCCTGAGGGTCAGTTTCCGTGTACTCACTTTCCACACGGGGAAGGGGAGGTGGTTAAGACAGTTAAATTATTATAATTTTTTTTTTTTTTTTTTTTGGCGGGTGGTCGGTTAAATTTCATGAGGCAGCATATGTAAATGATTAATGTACTAATACAGACATTTTCAGTCCAGACAGGCTGTGTGTGATCCATAGACGTCTACTTGCTGCTGGTGCCCCATCTTGCCACTCTTGCTGTAGGTCTCTGCCTATCTACCTTCATGCTGTGTACGGCTCCTGCATGCTGTGGCCTGCATCATGCTACTTTCCAACCATCATGTTCTGTACGGCTAAAATGCTGCTCTTAATAAATGTGCCCATATGAGTCTAAGGAGGCTAGATGGGGTTAAATACCAACTTTCAGGGCATTTGGAGCAAATTCGGTTTGGCCCAAATCGTTTCAGGTCCGAATTGAACTT